>NC_089515.1:855956-1455956 GCF_036850995.1 Saccopteryx leptura
CAAAACATTCTTCTCTTTCATGAAACATTCCTTCCATGTCTCTAGCACATCACTAGTGAAGTAAAAATATCATACCTTTCCATCTTCATTAGACTCTCCTTCCTGCCTCCGATGAGGAATCAGAAGCAATGTTTCTCCTCAGCACCGTCCTCTTCTCAGCGAAGAACAGATCATCAACATATAGAATTTATTTATTTATTCATTCATTCATTCATTCATTTATTTTAGAAAGGAGGAGAGAGAGAGAGATCGACAGACAGACAGAAAGGGGGGAAGAGCAGGAAGCATCAACTTAAAATCCTGTATGTGCCTTGACCACAGAGTGCAGAGTTTCAAACCAGAGACCTCAGCATTCCAGCTTGAAACTTTATCCACTAAGCCACCACACGTCAGACAAACAGAATGAATAATGACGCACTGACATCATTTTCAGACAGTGATCCTATAGGAAACCTGAAGGTATACTCATTCTTATGTCAAGAGACTGTAAGGCACGGCACCTGTAAAATGTGCTATGTTCAAGATGTCCACAGGAGGGCACCAAAATAAATTTTTTAAAACCTTTTCAGGAATCCTTTTCAGTCAGCGAGGGTCCCCGAGAAGCACAGTGACTAACAGCAGAACGGAGCCCAGATAAACTTCTCAGTGGGAGGCAATGGAGAACCCTGACACAGGACGTCTCTTTCCTAACAGAATGTGAAAAGGAATGACCTCGGAAATGACACAGCCCTTTAACGGAAGCTGTCGCTCTCGCCAGAGAACAAGCTTCTTTCCCAAAAACCCAGAGTCCTAGGAACCATGGAAATGGGGCCATCTCGGCGTGATACCAGTCTCGTGATACACGATCTCAATCCCCTGAATTAGAATAACAGAAGACACTTCGGGGCACGCAGAGATGAAGTCATGGTACCCTGTGAAGTACAGCAGAATTCTGCTACATGGCAGCACACGAGCACTGTGGAGGGGAGCATGGGAACTCCGTACTCCAACGACGCACTACGCAGTCTGTGCATCTCAGGAGGGGGCTGTTACGAGAGAACGAAGTCAGGCCAAGCAGGGACGGAGGCGGTACTCGCGGCGGGGTCTCTGACAGAAGTGCAACAAGATCACGCGCATGAGGCGACTGGGAACACGCGGGCCCCGCGAGACCCCCACTTGTTCTTCCCTATCCCAATTGTTCCCTAAAACCCACCGCCCCAAACAGATGGCTATTTCCCCTTTCGTAGAGATCTCAGGATCTCGTCCCTTACCAACACCTTGAATGTCAAGTCATTTTACTATAAATCCCGGGAAATGAAAACAGTGTCCCCTCACGACTCACCTCTGGTGAATTTAAAGGGCTACAAAAAACACTATACTGTGCACTTATACAAGATGCCCTTGGACCAAAAAATACCTACTTGAGCAGTGTGGAAATTCTGTACTAATGCCGGCAACGCTCCCAAAACTACTTCTGGTGCTGCATCCCTCACCCATTCCTCAGCTCTCTAGGGGGCAAACCTGACAGACCCGCTGCAGCTGAACACCACTCGTCACTCCCCTCCCTTCACAGACTGAACCACAACTACCCCGAGTCTTCTCAGGCCTTTCCCTTTCCTTGCAAACACAGAAAACTACACCTCTAACGAAGGGACACCCAGTAACACATAAGCATAGCGACGAAGACACTTTTTGTTTGATGTCTATGCTCCCCTCCCAACACCAGCACTCAGGCAGTGACGGTGTGAGAAGTAAGAGGCTCGTTTCCCGAACCTCCCCGGCTCCCTGTGGTCAGGTCCTGTCTGCTCCCTTCCTCGGACCTCCGGACCCTCCGCGGTGGCACAGACGGCTCCCAACAACACGACCATACTCACTATTCCAATGCAGCTCTGAACAAAATAACTCCTTCCCTCCTACCGCGCCCCCGGGACGGGGGGGGGGGGGGAGGACGGGGAAACTGAGGCGGAGGTGAGGCAGGAGCCTCTCGTGGCGCTCCCTCTCGGACCCTCTCGGACCCCCGGCCGACGCCGACGCCCTGGCCCCACCTGACCGCGTCCTCGTGCCCGCCCCGCCCGTGAGAAGCTGAAGGACTGAACATGAGACTCACCTGCGACCCAGCGCGCTCCGCTCTGCGCTCTCGGCCTTTCCACAAACAGAAGGGAATCCCCCCAACCAAAAACCTCCCAGGTCCCGTGTCCCGTCCACCTCCCTCCAGACCTTTCTTTCGGGTCAGGCCTCCTCAGACCCACGTCCGGCACAGACGACTCGGCTCTCTCTCCTTCTGTGCAAACCCTCCCGTCCCGCCTCTGAGCGCCCGCTCCCCAAACCCCTTCCCCGAGCTCCGAGCTCAGCGCCTCTCATGCACCCGCTCTTCCCGGACCCCCAGGACAGTCCCATCCGCTCCCGACCGCGGGCCCGGCGCCCTCCCTTCTCGACCTCGGCGCCTCTCACCCCGACCTGCTCGGACCACGGCCGCATTCGCCGGCGCCTCAAGCGGCCCTGGCTCTTCCTCCCTCTTCCCGGGGCTGCGCCTCCTCCTCTCCCCCCCCCCCCCCACGCCTGCCCGTCACTTGTCACAGACCTGCTGCCTTCTCCTCAGGTGCTCGCGCTGCAGGTCACCGTGCCCTCCGTCAGTTTCTGTCGCCCAGACCTCCGGTTCAGCGGTGCTGTCCCGACTCCAGCCCCTCACGACTCCGCCCCTCACGACCCCGCCCCTCACGACTCCCACCCCTCACGACCCCGCCCCTCACGACCCCTCCCCTCCGGACTCCGCCCCTCACGACTCCCACCCCTCACGACTCCGCCCCTCCGGACTCCCGCCCCTCATGACCCCGCCCCTCCGGACTCCCGCCCCTCCAGACTCCCGCCCCTCAACGCCGACGTGCAGATGCGTCCAAGCAGCGCGCCTGGACTCGCGCTGCCGAGGGGAGGGGAACGGGGGAGGGGTGGCGGTCCAGAGGAGCTGTACAGCGAGACCTCAGCTGAGGAGGGCTGCCTGACAATGGCATTCCGGGAGTGCGGAGAGCTTCCAACAGCCAAGAGAACAGGAACTGTCCCCAAAGTTACTCTGGAACTGGCTGGAGAGGCTAATGTTTCTTTAAGGGTTTTACATTCAGAGCCCTCTCTCTCATCTACCAAAACTTTAACAGTCAGTTAGTAATGTTGATACCAGCACAGACATAGACACCAGTGTACAGATGACCACACAACACACACACGATTTCTTGTGGCTCGTGGCTTAGATGACAAAGTGAGCAATAAAAAAGATGCCACTTTAGATTTAGGCAACTGATATGCAGCAAAACAACGGAATGCTATCCAGAACAGTCACAAATGATCCGGGAACACCTTTCTTTGAAAAAGCAGCCTGGAGGCTGAGAACTAAAGTGCAGAAACCGAATCACAGTGGCTGGCTGCACATAGCATTGTCCAGTCCGCTGTACATGATGTGGTCGCTCACGCCTCAAAGCAGGTACAGGAAGCTACCAATGGGAACGCCAAGAAACAACTACAAATGTTTATCGATTTACGACCTATACAACTTACCACCATTCAACTGTATGACCATAATCACTACCCACGATTGCTCCACGTCTGGCAGCCCAAGCTATGCCCAGCTGGGTGTATGACAATGCTGACCAGCTTTCGACAGCACTATCATCTCGGCGTGCACCATTTCAAGTGTTATCTCAGACTTGGTACAGCAATTTTTGTTTTGTGTCTTGGATATTTTTCATCAAACCCCTCCCAAGATGTCTACCAAGAGGAAATTGTCTTTGCAAATATTAAAAAGGTTTTATTGGTACTGCAGTGTTTTACTTAAACCTGACAAATGTAAAAATAAGAAACAAAATGGTGAAAAGAAGATAACAATTGCATAAAATTAACAGAAAATTATGATATATAACAATAATAAAATAAAATAAAAATATGACTTAAAGATTTTTATAACATCATTTAATAGTACTACTGTACATGTAGCCTACTCAACTTATGACCAAATCGTGTTACGACCGGTCTGTCGAAACTAACCGTGGTCATAAGTAGAGCACTAGTTGTACAGGGAACAATAATTGGTTCTTTCTACGTCTCTCCCCCAATGCCCTATCACTAAACTCAATAAATGAAATATAAGAAAAAACAACACAACTTTTCATACAGCACCCTTGCTCTGCTGTTCCCTTAATGACTGAGAGTCTTTCTGCCACACTTTCTCCTCTCTTCAACATTCATACAGGTCCTGTACGCATACACTCGCCTCCTGGGAAGCTGCTCAGGTGCACTGCGCTGCCACAGCAATTATAGATCGGACCATCTGAAGCAGCGAGCAGTGTATGGCAAACGACCTCACTCCACACCACTGTCCTGGGTGTTCCCAGATCACTGGCGGCACGAGTGCTCCATGAGTCAGATGGTCAGATCCAGGAACCCCTGCATGCTGAGGGTACAACATTATCTGAACTGTGACCCCACTGAAACCCCTGTAGGCAACTGTCCTTGCCTCTTAACTCAATCCTTCCTCCTGGTGCTGCAATGGAACTAAAAGTGACATTTTTCATGTTTTACTTTCCACAATTCACCACCTACAGACCTGCTTCTTCACATGTTGAACAAGTGCCCCACAGAGCACCTGTCAGATGACACAAAGCTGACACGAAATCACTTATATAAAGCTTCTAAGTCTCGGAACAACATGCCTCCAGATTGTAACTTGCAGAACATATTAAAAATGTTGTTACTGATTTATTTTTCAATCAAAGTAAAACTCATAAAAACAGTATGCAATGAATGATATCAATTTTCCAAAGATGTCTACAAATTTCCTAGGATATAAATTAAAACTTCATCAAAATGTTTACTAACATGGTCTTATTATCCCCTCAACGTTTGAAATAAATGGAGGAACAGCCTGACCAGATGATGATGCAGTGGAGAGTAAGTGAACCTGGCACTCTTTGAAGACCCAGCATTAAAAACCTGAGGTCACTAGATTGGTCAAACGCTCATCCAGCTTGAATATGCAGTGAGTGGCTTCATCATGCCATCAAGTACAGAAACCCATGTTCTCTGGCTAGAGCCCTTCTTCTGACACAGTCACGGACACCGCAGGGGGAAGTTGCAATGGCCATTCCAAACCATTTTGCAAATTAGTAGCATGGATGCCAGAAAATAACCTTTTATGAAATGCTATTAATTCACATTTTCCCCACTAGAGGGCAGCAAAATAATGTATCCTTTTCCATTGACCCCTATTCCAGTGATATTCCCCAAATGCAGACTGCATGGCAGCGTACATCAGAGGGCGACAAAGAATCCCACACTTGAAGAAGAAAGGATACCAAGCCGATGGGTCTCTTTCATCAGACTAACAGGAGAAGGCATGACACAAAACAGTCAGCACAGTGAAGTCAGGACCCCACTCACTCAATGGAGGCTGTGGGAGCACTGCGACCACCAACATAGAACCAAGGGCTTCTAAGCTATAATTCATTCCCAGACATAATCCTGGCCACAAGATCAACACTTAGAAACAGGGTGATCCACGCTGAGACATAACCCTTCATGTTAAGTTTCATACATCACGATGTAAAATTAGAAGGTCACGGAAATTGAAGTCCATGAAAGCCTCAGATAAAACCACACCAAAAATGAAAACACACACCAGAGAAGCTGCCCTATTCACTATAGCCCAAGAACAGTAGGCTCTGGGCAGATGTCTCACAGCTATGAACAGGAGCTGCCGCACAGTAAAGACAGAAAGAGGAAAATCAAAGGTTAGATCCCCCCCTGCAATGGCTCAATCAGGCACAGTGGGATGACATGCACCACTAGCTAATAAGATACTGAGGGAACTACCAAAGGAAGACAATTAAAATTATGAAACAATTAACTAAGTAACCTAATAAGTAAATACAGAAAAAACAAATAAAGGGAGAAATGAATCAATAGAAAACAAACTACTAAAGTGAATGAAGAAAAACTACATAAAAAAATAAGGAAGCCAAATAAAATAAGCGGTACTTGTAAGCAGTCACTTAAAGGAATCCAAGGCAAAGACCTAATGGTCAAAAAGACCAGGGGTCCCAACACACTCTGCCGTTACACATTAGAAAAGGAAACAGAATGACCCAAAGCGTTCCTTCCCTTTTCAAGGAAATACTCTCCATGTCAGCACTGCAGCAGTTTCAGAAAGTAGCTGTGTCACAGCAATCAATCTCTCATAGCCTATTATTCCTGCTATGGAGCATACAGGGAAATTGAACATACATGATGACACCATAGTCACCATAGTCACTTATTCACTATGTGGGAAACCTCAGGGACATGTACGTGTTCAAACAAAGCAATACCCGCCAACGGAGGACTTTCCAACAAAGACTGTTATTCTCAAGACGTCCACTAGAGGTCACCGGAAACGTTTCATTATTTCCGGTGCCCTCCTCTCTGGCTTTTTGCTCAAGATCCATATTTTCGAGCGGCAGAGGTCAGACAGTGAGAAAATATAACACTGTCAAGGACTATACAGCCCTGTCATGGGACTTCTGATTGATCTCAGTAATTTCAAAGGAATGACCTCAGGAACTGTACAGCCCCATCACCTAACCATGTGATTCGCAACCACACAGTCGTGTCAACTATCACATCCATTTTCAGTATTGTAAATGAATGAAAGGGAACCAGCATTGCATGGCACCACTTTTCTTACATAGACAGAGAGAGAGACCAAGAGAGGGATAGATATTGACGAATAGAAAGGGAAACACATAGGAACAGTCTTTTTTTTTTTTTTTTTTTTTTGAGGCACCTTACCTGGTCATTGATTTCTCTCATATCTGCCATGAAGGGAGAGCAGGAACCTGCTGCTCAAGCCAGCAACCTTGACGTTGAGGCCAGTGATCCTTGGGATCAATCCGGCAACCACGAAGTCATATAAATGATCCCACATTCAAACCAAAAGTCCTAAGATACCCATGTGCAAGCTGCGGGAGCCAGTACTCAGACCAGAGATCTCAGGGTCTTCACCCAGGGTCCTCTACAGCTCAGTCTCACAGTCTATCCAATTGGCCACCACTTGACAGGAAATAACAGTCTTCATGTTCAGGACTGGTGATCTGGGTAAAGAACTCAGTGCACACATCCTGCAACCATGTCACTGGATTATGAGGAGGATAGGAAAGCATGCTCCCTGCGGAAACATCAGTGACATATTATGACCACATCCTTCGACTGTGAGTGGACACAGTACAGGAAGGCAGACTACTGGATGATGCCACAGGACCTCAGCCATGCACTTCTGAGGGGTTACAGAGAGAACATGGAGATCTGCCATGGGAGCTGACGTGGATTCACCCTTACAGGGTGACCTTCCCTGAGACATGAGCACTGGGACCAGGGAGCACATACATGAGTATTAGCAGGCAGACATACAGATGGCACACCACCTGTATTAGGACCCCTCCTGAAATCCTGGGATGTACAGTCAGTGCACGTCCTACTCCTCTGACTGTTCCAAGTCACCTCTGCATGGAATACAGGGATTCCTATGTCCTCTCACCCTGTGGAAGACTCCCTCAACAATTCACTATAACTGCTGGCTATACACGTGTAATTCGCATTGGCTACAAGGAGAAAACTGGTCCCCCTCAAAGGCATCTTCATCCCAACCTCTCTGTGCAGAGAAGGCACCCTTCATTGAATTCCAGGGAGGTGAAATGATCGGGAGAGCAGGTCAGGTGCAAGTCCCAACATGTCCTCTGAGCAACAGCACTCGAGAACAAAAACGTAAATATGGATCCGAGTGCAGAAGAACTTGCCATCTGAGGACATACAGGATCCTTCCTCACCATCCCAGTATTCAACATATACAAGCATGGGCTCCCCAAGAGTACGGAGGTGTATCTCTGACACTTTACGGAGTGTGGACAGTTTCCCTCAATAAAATCAGTGCTCCCTTTCCTCCTAATCCAGGGCCAACATAATGAGAAAACCAGAGTAACAGATGAGAGCACAGATGCTTCAGACAACATCTCATGCTAATGGGACCAAGAGGGTCATGGGTAAATCATACATGCATTGAGAGGTTTAAATATGAGGAATGGGAAATAATGTACATACCCCACAACTGCAGGAGTGAAGGTACATATCCTCCCGAGAAAAGTACTGCCTGCGTTCCCATGACCTGTGAACTTCATAATGACATTCCAGTAACGCCGCCTAAGCTCAGAAAGAGTGAAGGTACCATGGACAGTCATACTAAATTTGCATCAAGACAAGAGCAAGCATTTATGAAATATGTGCTTTCAGCCAACAAAATCACTACACAGCTTATCAAAACAGTCTATTGCAGGAGAGACAAGATGGCACTGGAGTAGGCAGACGTACCAACATCTACCTCCCAGAACCAAAGTGGAATACAAACTAATTTTTGGAACTATCATCTGGAAAAACCAACATTGGACTAAAGGGACTCTTCAACCAAGGAACACTGAAGAAGCCACACCGAGACTGGTAGGAAAAGCGGAAACGTGGAGAGGGCTGCCTAGCTCCCCAGAGCGAACGGCAGCAGGGAGAGACTCATGTGGCAGGAAGTGAGTTTAGCAGAGGGTAAAGGGTCCTGAGCCCCAGGAACAAAGCCCCAGCCTGCAGCCCCAGAGCCCAGAAGAGGCATAAGGACAGTATTTAGCTGAAAATAAGTCAGGATACTGTTTGTGAGAAAGAGTCTGATTTCTCAGACCCAGGATCCTTCTTAAAGGAACCGCGCAGAACATCTCTCTCACAAACACTCACCCGGAGCTCCTGGGGATGGAGGGAGAGGGGAGAGGAACAGAGTGACAGGAAGAGAGTATAATCTGGGAGGATAGGGAGAAACATTTTGGGAGATAGCCACCCTAACCCCTGGGACAAGTCACTCCCCAAAGCTGAAGTGAATATTTCCCCCAGAAACAGCAACACCAGCAAAAGGAAGCATGAGAGCAGCCAAACAAGCTCCCCCGCAGCACTCAGAGCAGAGTTGTATAGAAGGAGGGAGCTTTTGGGTCTACAGCAGTGAGTCTTAGGGTCCGAGCTGCAATGCCCCCACCCACGCGGCTGAGGGCTTGCCAGAGGGCCGGCGGCAGCGGGAGACAAAAGCGCGGTTCTGCTGGCAGGGGCGGAAGCCAGCTGGCCACCACTGGGCTCAGGTGTGAGCTCAATCTTGCCTGGCTGGAGGAAGGGGGTGTGCAAAAGCAGTCAAACTCAGCTGCCAGCAGCCTGTAATCCAGCCTGCAGGAGACGGGCAGGAACCCCGGAAAGGGTGGAGACAAGCCCCGGGGCAAGGGCAGAGGAGCACAGCCTTGCCCCACCCATGCCCATGCAACCCAGGCTTGCAGTCTGACTTGGTGGCCGGCTCCTCCCGTGGGGGTGGAGCCAAAAGCCCAGAAGAGGTGGAGTTCTGCTACTGAGCTGAGCTTGGGCACGCAGTCCTGCCCGGTGGTAGAGCCAAGGCTAGTAGCCGTTCCTCGAGCAGGCTCCACCTGCAAGGGCAGGGCGAAAGCCCGGAAACAGGCGGAGACCGCAGCTGAGCAAAGTGCTCACCAGTGCCCTCAGGACCGAGCATAACGTCACACACGGGGGAGGGGAAAAGGCCAAGGCCACCAACGCTTGTACACCCGAGCGCGTGATCACAGCCACTCCCGTGAAGAGAAAATGCGGAGGCAGAGAAATACAACACAAATAAACCAAGAGAAATCCCCAGAAAAGGACCTAAGTGAATCAGATATAACCAAATTACCAGATGCAGAGTTTAAAATAACAATTGTTAGGATGCTCAAAGATATGAGAACAACCATAGATGGCCATTATGAAAACCTAAATAAAGAGATAACAAATATAAAAAAGAACATTGAAATAATAAAAAAGAATCAGTCAGAAATGACAAATACAATATCTGAAATAAAGAATACAATGGAAGGAATTAAAAGCAGGATGGATGAAGCAGAGAATCAAATCAGAGAGTTAGAGGACACGATAAATAAAGGCACGGAAGCAGAGCAGAAAAAAGAAAAGAGAATCAAAAAGTCTGAGGAAACTCTAAGAGAGCTCTGTGACAACATGAAGAGAAACAACATCCGCATCATAGGGGTTCCTGAAGAAGAAGAGAAAGAACAAGGGATAGAGATTTTGTTCAAACAAATCATAGCAGAAAACTTCCCCCAATTAAGGCAGGAAAACATTGCACATGTTCGGGAAGCACAGAGAACTCCATTAAGGAGAAACCCAAAGAAACCAACACCAAGACACATCATAATTAAAATACCAAAGCTAAGTGATAAAGAGAAAATATTAAAAGCTGTTAGAGAAAAAAAGACTATCACCTACAAAGGAGCCCCCATAAGGATGACTTCTGACTTCTCAACAGAAACACTTGAGGTCAGAAGGGAATGGAAAGAAATATTCAGGCCCTGGCCAGTTGGCTCAGCGGTAGAGCGTCGACCTGGTGTGCAGGGGACCCAGGTTCGATTGCCGGCCAGGGCACATAGGAGAAGCGCCCATTTGCTTCTCCACCCCCCCTCCTTCCTCTCTGTCTCTCTCTTCCCCTCCTGCAGCCAAGGCTCCATTGGAGCAAGGATGGCCCGGGCGCTGGGGATGGCTCCTTGGCCTCTGCCCCAGGCGCTAGAGTGGCTCTGGTCGTGGCAGAGCGACACCCCGGAGGGGCAGAGCATCGCCCCCTGGTGGGCAGAGCGTCGCCCCTGGTGGGCGTGCCGGATGGATTGGGCACATGCGGGAGTCTGTCTGACTGTCTCTCCCCGTTTCCAGCTTCAGAAAAAAAAATACCAAAAAAACAAAAAACAAAACAAAACAAAAAAAAGAAATATTCAAAGTAATGCAGAACAAGAACCTACAACCAAGACTACTTTATCCAGCAAGGCTATCATTTAAAATTGAAGGAGAAATAAAAAGCTTTACAGACAAAAAAAAAACTCAAGGAATTCACTGCAACCAAACCAAGGCTGCAAGAAATGCTAAGGGACCTGTTGTAAACAGATCAAAGGAAAAAAAGAATACAAGAAAAGAGGAATACAGTTTTAAAGAAAAAAAAAAGGCAATAAACAATTACATATCAGTAATAACCTTAAATGTTAATGGATTAAATGATCCGATCAAGAGACATAGGGTAGCTGCGTGGATAAGAAAACAGGACCCATACATATGCTGTCTACAAGAGACACACCTTAAATCAAAAGATGCACACAGACTGAAGATAAAAGGATGGAAAAAAATATGAGATAAAGAAGGTCACTACATAATGATAAAGGGAGCAATCCAAAAGGAAGATATAACCATTATAAATATCTACGCACCTAATATAGGAGCACCTAAATATATAAAGCAGACTTTGATGGACTTAAAGGGCGAGATCAACAGCGATACTATAATAGTAGGGGATTTCAATACCCCATTAACATCATTAGATAGATCCTCAAGAAAGAAAATTAACAAAGAAACAGCAGACTTAAAGGACATATTAGATCAACTCGATTTAATAGAGATCTTCAGAACCTTTCACCCTAAAACAGCAGCATATACATTCTTTTCAAGTGCTCATGGTACATTCTCTAGAATAGACCACATCTTAGGGCAAAAAAGTGGTCTCAACAAATTTAAGAAGATTGAAATCATATCGAGCACCTTCTCTGATCACAATGGCATTAAACTAGAAATCAACCACAATAGAAAAATTGAAAAACATTTAAACACTTGGAAACTAAATAGCATGTTATTAAATAACGAATGGGTTAACATTGAGATCAAAGAAGAAATTAAAAAATTCCTAGAAACAAACGATAATGAGCATACATCAACTCAAAATTTATGGGACACAGCAAAAGCAGTCCTGAGAGGGAAGTTTATAGCATTACAGGCATACCTCAAGAAGCTAGAAAAAGCTCAAATAACCAAGTTAACCCTGCATCTAAAAGAACTAGAAAAAGAACAGCAAGTAAAGCCCAGAGCTAGTAGAAGGAAGGAAATAATAAAGATCAGAGCAGAAATAAATGACATAGAGGCTAAAGAAACAATACAGACGATCAATGAAACCAGGAGCTGGTTCTTTGAAAAGGTAAACAAGATCGACGAACCTTTAATGAGACTCATCAAGAAAAAAAGAGAGAGGACTCAAATAAATAAAATTAGAAACGAGAGTGGAGAAATAACAACTGACACAACAGAAATACAAAATATTGTAAGAAAATACTATGAAGAACTGTACGCCAAAAAACTAGACAACCTAGATGAAATGGACAAATTCCTTGAATCATATAATCTTCCAAAAATCAATCTGGAAGAATCAGAAAACCTAAACAGACCAATTACAGCAAATGAGATTGAAACAGCTATCAAAAAACTCCCAAAAAAGAAAAGTCCTGGGCCTGATGGCTTCACAAGTGAATTCTACCAAATATTCAAAGAAGAACTAACTCCTATCCTTCTCAAGCTATTTCAAAAAATTCAAGAGGAAGGAAGACTTCCAAACTCCTTTTATGAGGCGAGCATAATTCTGATTCCAAAACCAGGCAAAGACAACACAAAAAAAGAAAATTATAGGCCAATATCCCTGATGAACTTAGATGCAAAAATCCTCAACAACAAAATATTAGCAAACCGGATACAGCAATATATGAAAAAAATCATACACCATGATCAAGTGGGATTTATTCTTGGGAGGCAAGGCTGGTACGATATTTGCAAATCAATCAATGTGATTCATCACATAAACAAAAGAAAGGAGAAAAACCACATGATACTTTCAATAGATGCAGAAAAAGCATTTGATAAAATCCAGCACCCATTCATGATCAAAACTCTCAGCAGAGTGGGAATACAGGGAACATACCTCAACATGATAAAGGCCATCTATGAGAAGCCCACAGCCAACATCATACTCAATGGGCAAAAATTAAAAGCAATCCCCTTAAGATCAGGAACAAGGCAGGGGTGCCCCCTTTCACTACACTTATTCAACATAGTTCTGGAAGTCCTAGCCATAGCAATCAGACAAGAAAAAGAAATATAAGGCATCCAAATTGGAAAAGAAGAAGTAAAACTATCATTATTTGCAGATGATATGATATTGTACATAGAAAACCCTAAAGTCTCAGTCAAAAAATTATTAGACCTGATAAATGAATTCGGCAGTGTGGCAGGATATAAAATCAATACTCAGAAATCAGAGGCATTTTTATACACTAATAATGAACTGTCAGAAAGAAATCAAGGAATCAATCCCCTTTACCATTGCAACCAAAAAAATAAAGTACCTAAAAATAAATCTAACCAAGGAGATTAAAGACCTGTACTCAGAAAATTATAAAACATTGATAAAAGAAATCAGAGAAGATATGAATAAGTGGAGGCATATACCGTGCTCATGGTTAGGAAGAATAAACATCATTAAAATGTCTATATTACCCAGAGCAATTTATAAATTCAATGCAATACCGATTAAAATACCAATGACTTACTTCAAAGATATAGAACATATATTCCAAAAATTTATATGGAACCAAAAGAGAACATGAATAGCCTCAGCAATCTTGAAAAGGAAGAATAAAGCAGGAGAGATCACACTTCCGGATATCAAGTTATATTATAAGGCCATTGTACTCAAAACAGCATGGTACTGGCATAAGAACAGGCACATAGATCAATGGAACAGAACAGAGAACCCAGAAATAAACCCACAGCTCTATGGACAACTGATATTTGACAAAGGAGGTAAGGAAATACAATGGAGTAAAGATAGCCTCTTCAACAAATGGTGTTGGGAAAATTGGACAGCTACCTGCAAAAAAACGAAACTAGACTACCAACTTACACCACTCACAAAAATAAACTCAAAATGGATAAAAGACTTAAATGTAAGCCGTGAAACCATAAGCATCTTAGAAGAAAACATAGGAAGTAAGCTCTCTGACATCTCTCGCAGCAATATATTTGCTGATTTGTCTCCACAGGCAAGTGAAATAAAAGACAGGATAAACAAATAGGACTTTATCAAACTAAAAAGCTTCTGCACAGCTAAAGACAATAAGAACAGAAAAAAAAGACAAACTACACAATGGGAGAACATATTTGACATTGCGTCTGATAAGGGGTTAATAACCAAAATTTATAAAGAACTTGTAAAACTTAATACCAGAAAGACAAACAATCCAATCCAAAAATGGGCAAAAGAAATGAATAGACACTTCTCCAAAGAGGACAAACAGATGGCCAAAAGGCATATGA
This sequence comes from Saccopteryx leptura, assembly GCF_036850995.1. Classification (NCBI taxonomy): domain Eukaryota; kingdom Metazoa; phylum Chordata; class Mammalia; order Chiroptera; family Emballonuridae; genus Saccopteryx; species Saccopteryx leptura. The sequence continues at coordinate 870,201 of NC_089515.1, forward strand.
AAAAATGTTCAACATCACTAATGATTAGAGAAATGCAAATTAAAACCACAATGAGATACCATCTCACACCAGTCAGAATGGCGCTCATCAATAAAACAACACAGAATAAGTGCTGGCGAGGATGTGGAGAAAAGGGAACCCTCCTGCACTGCTGGTGGGAATGCAGACTGGTGCAGCCACTGTGGAAAACAGTATGGAGATTCCTCAAGAAATTAAAAATCGAACTGCCTTTTGACCCAGCTATACCGCTGTTAGGAATATACCCCAAGAACACCATAGCACTGTTTGAAAAGAAGAAATGCACCCCCATGTTTGTGGCAGCATTGTTCACAATAGCAAAGATCTGGAAGCAGCCCAAGTGTCCGTCAGAGGACGAGTGGATTAAAAAACTTTGGTATATATATACTATGGAATACTACTCAGCCATAAGAAATGATGACATAGGCCTGACCTGTGGTGGCGCAGTGGATAAAACATTAACCTGGAAACACTGAGGTTGCCGGTTCAAAACCCTGGCTTGCCTGGTCAAGGCACATATGGGAGTTGATGCTTCCTGCTCCTCCCCCTTCTCTCTCTCTCTCTCTCTCTCTCTCTCTCTCTATCTCCCCCCCTCCTCTCTAAAATGAAATAATAAAAAATAAAAAAAAAAGAAATGATGACATAGGATCTTTTACAACAACATGGATGGGCCTTGATAACATTATACGGAGCGAAAGAAGTAAATCAGAAAAAACTAAGAACTATATGATTCCATACATAGGTGGGACATAAAGATGAGACTCAAAGACATGGACAACAGGGTTGGGGTTACAGGGTGGGGGGAGGAGAGGGAGGGGGGTTGGGGGAGGGGAGGGGCACAAAGATCATGGCTTTTCAGCATTTGCCATATTCCCCCTTTAATCTATAGACAGACAGCAAATATTTACTTATGGTGTTTCCACTATAAAGACTGCTGTCTTAGGGACAAATGCTGATGAACTATTTCAGCAGTTCCTCCTTCTCCAAAGACTTATATGTCATCATAGAGCTCCATGTTTCATAGGACATACTCAAGCTCACTCCATGCTCCCTGGAGCTTTAACACAAAGGAATGCCCTTTTTTTTTTACTCTTTTCTTTTTTCTTTTTCTTTTTTTGTTTTTTGTTGTATTTTTTCTTTTATTTATTTGTTTTTTGTATTTTTCTGAAGATGGAAATGGGGTGGCAGTCGGACAGACTCCCGCATGCGCCTGACCGGGATCCACCTGGCATGCCTACCAGGGGGGATGCTCTGCCCATCTGGGGTGTTGCTCTGTTGTGACCAGGGCCATTCTGGCAACTGAGGCAGAGGCCATGGGGCCATCCTTAGTGCCTGGGATGGCTTTGCTCCAGTGGAGCCTTGGCTGTGGGAGGGGAGGAGAGAAGCGGAGACGGGGGAGAGGGGGAGGGGTGAAGAGGTAGGTGGGCGCTTCTCCTGTGTGCTCTGGCCCAGGAATCCTGAACACTAGGCCGATGCTCTGCCACTGAGCCAACCGACCAGGGCCTAGGAATGCCCTTGTTGATCAAGCTACCCAAAAGAAAATTATATGGAGCAACCATGACAGACTGAGCAAGTCAGTCTCATACTATTCGTCACCAGAACGCTGCAGCCCGGTGTAAACAGTTTCAACTTTCTTAGGAAGCAGCACGGCAGATTGGGAAATCCTGTCCAAGGGGTCCTATACTGCCCCCTCATTTGGAGTTAACCCTCAAGGACCCTTACCAGGACAACTTTGGCAGATGGATGTTACTCATATACCTTCATTTGGCAAACAGTCGTATGTCCACATTACAGTGGCTTCATATTCCAGATCTATAGTAACCTCTGTCAGAACAGGAGAGGCTGCTAAGCATGCTATAGCTCAGGGTCTGTATACATTGTTCTATTATTGGATTTCCTAAACTGTCTTAACTGAAAATGCTCCTGCATATGGAGCAAAAGCATTTACTGTATTTTGTCATGCTTACAATCTTTAAAGTTAAGATATTATTAAAGTGTACTCAACAAACATTTTAAGGTCAATTTTTAAAAAAAAAAAAACAATTTAAAATGGGGTAGTCATATCCTGGAACTCCTACGGGTCTACCATATCATGCTTTTTACTTAAAAAAAAATTTTTTTTTTTACATTTCTGTTGAAGGCTGATGAACAGGAGACACCAAATCTTTTTCACCTGCAAACTACTACCTTCCTTATTAGATCCAACTAATAACACTGTTTTGCCTTTTTCCAAATAGCTCCAGATATATGGAAAAGATTTATATAGGCGGATGGGGATCCTCAAACCCCTCAGCAAGATCTTCTGAGCATGGCTTTTAAGATACCTAGAGGCAGAAAAAGCCCAATAGAGATCAGGGGAACTACCAGCTTTTAGGATATGCTCTTAAAGGCTCCAACGCCCCAAAGGGGTCTCCTAGGATGCCATCTGGGTCCTGCTTCAATAGTGGAAAGGAAGGTCATTGAGCTAAAGCCTGCCAGGCTTACATGCCTCTGCTGTGAGGAAACAGGGACACTGGAAGGTAGGCTTCCCCCTCATTCCTCTAAGGGAGGGTTCAGTCTCTTCCAGCCCTGCTCCAGCCACCTATGACCTAACCTTGCCCAGAAAGCTGGGGTTTGCCACTGAAGGCTGAAGGTGCCCAGGGCCATCGGCCCCATCTACGACACTGTGGACGAGCCCAGGGTATTTGTTCCAAGAAGCAGGTAAACTGATCTTATTTGCACAAGGGCCACTTAACTATGTTTTGCCTGAATAGTCAGGTTTTTTATTCTTCCCTCAAAGATCTCTGTTGTGGGTGTTGATAGCCCTATGTTCTGCTGCTCTTCTTAATATATAGTGTTTCCTTTATCCCTCCTATCTCAATGCCCCACTCATATTTCAGGCTGGGACTTACTCCTAATTTAGAGCTCTCTTTCTCCTTTTTGCCAACTTCTATTATGAATCTACCTTTGCCACCCAGCTTAGTGTATCCCAAGGTTCTCTTTACCATGCCACAGTCACAGAGCTCCAGGGAAAAGCTACCTGGTCTCATCTCTCCAGGCAGAGGAGAACAGAAGCTCCGTATCCACGCATGCTGCAAATGGCTTCTCCAGTCTCCCTGAATCATTACCAGCTAGAAGCAGCAGTCACTGGGACTTGGACATGTGCTGCAAAGTACAGAATGGTGACAACAATTCCAGTGCCATGAGGACTTTTCCTGGATGTGGACTTTTCCTGGACTCCTGCTTCCTGTGACAGATCCTACAGACTGAACTGTGGTTGGGTTGCATTTTTCAGGGATTTGACATGGTGATGTGGCCAACTTGGATTTGGTGAACATGTTAAGGACACTACTCTTTTATGGATTCTTGCTGTACTGGCCAAGAGTTTGCTTAAAGGCTTTTAATCACTGTAAAAAAAAATAGAAGACTGGATAAAGAAGATGGGGCACATACACACCATGGTATACTAGTCAGCTAGAAGAAATGATGACATCGGATCACTTACAGCAGATTGGTGGAATCTTGATAACATTATGCAGAGCGAAATAAGCGAATCAGAAAAAAACAAGAACTGCAGGATTCCATCCATTGGTGGGACATAAAAGTGAGACTAAGAGACATGGACAGGAGTGTGGTGGTTACAGGGGGTGGGGGGAGGGAAGGAGGGAGGGGGTGGAGGGGTACAAAGAAAACCGGATAGAGGGTGACGGAGGACGATCTCTCTTTGGGTGATGGGTATGCAACAGAACTAAATGACAAAATAACCTGGAAATGTTTTCTTTGAATATATGTACCCTGATTTATTGATGTCACCCTATTTAAATAAAAATTTATTTATTAAAAAAAAACAGTCTATTGCAGCACACTGCAATGCACACTATGGTTACATTCCAACAAAGTGCCGGTCAAACACCTGACAAACTCATTGGTACTTGAAAACTGTGAAATGAGAGAAAACTCCATGGAACTGCAACTGCTAGCAGAAAAACCAAGAGCTTTCCACACATTTCATGCAGAGAACTCACTTGGACCCAGGAAAGAAGGACTTTGCAGCACCCAGCACTGAACAGTAATAAAACATCTTGACTTCCACACTCAGGGAGCACTGGGAGAAACAGACACATGGAATCAATGCACTCCGCACCAATAGAATCAATACAACAGCAGCTGAAACCCTACAGAAAGAACAGAACTCTATTTCAAATGCGGTATCATTCCTTCTTCTGATCGATATCAAGGTGGAAAGAACACATGCAGTGAAGCACTATCTGCTCATCCAGGACAAAGAAATCACATCCAGCAATGCAAACAGAGGCTGACATACACATTTAACACACAGTGATGGGAACTGAAACCCATACTCATACTAAGGGAACCCACCTCAATGCCAAAGACAAGGTAGGCAAAGGTTGGATACATGGACAAGCACTGCACCCCCAGAAACCCGGGGCAGAAGCAGAACCATGGAAAATGTGGACAAAATCCTCAAGCAACACAGAATGAGCATTTCAGCAAACAAGCAAGCAAGCAAATGGTGAGACAGAGAGAAAATATGACAGATGAAGCCAGGGCTGTAACTCCGAACAGCCAATCTGATAGAAACCTTTCTGAACTTAGGGTGACAAAAAAACCCACGGAAACAAAACTCTGAAAGCCTCAAGTCCCCAACAAACCCAACAGCAGAATAATAAAAAAGGGAATGGAACAAACAAGCAGAGCACTTACAGGTCCTGAAAACCAGAAAAGCAGTAATTTAGGCATGCACAACCTCTGCAGCCATCCATTTCATAATGACAGCTGCTGATTTTCAACAGCAGTTTCTCATTTTTGGCAAGTGGACTAATCAACAGAAATGAACTGGAAACGTAATCACTGAAAAGCAGTTTATGTCCCTGTTGGTGGAAAAAACCTTAAGGGCCTCTCGATGATGTCAAAACCCAGCGCCAAGAAACGACCAGCAGTGCCATCCCCAATTTGCTCACTGTGGGGCTCTCCCTTTCTATTCCCCTAGGGTGGCCTCTACTGCAAAGCTCTTTCAAAGGTACAGGCAACATGATGGCAAATGTCCTAGTGTCACAGTGATCACACCAGTACCATACAGTGGGGCCTGTAACAGCAGCTCTGGGTCATATGAAATGATGAACAAGCTGTGACACACAACCAACACCAGGGCCAATGTGAGCAAGCCACACACATGCACTGAGGCACAGGTCGTCAGCATCCAACCCCAAACAGGTACACAGACACGGTACTGAACACAAAACCTACAATAAAGAGAGAAGACGACAGAGACATATATCAAGCCCTTCTTACCAGGCCACATCCATCAAAACATACTTCAACGCTACCCAAGGACCGTACCCTGAAACACGGGACTCAAAGGCAATTTCTAAGCAACATAGGACATCCAACACCCATACTGAGAAAACACAAATGACCCTACACCGCATTCCCCAGCATGAAAAACACACCATTGTCAGCAATGTACCACAGGCCAAACAGACAGACACCCCGCCAAGCTGCCATATCCAAGACAAAACCAGGTCCTTCTGATTTACACACACCTAGCATTCTGTAAACAGCACATGAATTAAGCAAATAAATAGACATAGGGGAAGCACTGAGCCTATGTCCTGTTGGAAACCTTCAGCAGCAGTTATTGGTACTATCTCAGAGACACTCTGTGAACATGGAAGTCATTGAACCTTGACATTCCCTCTCAGCCTATACCTAGTCACATAAAAGAACAAATAAATGAATGCAAAGATCAGTTTCCCTAAGTAAGTACAACCCCTTCACGAACTCCCACCTACAGCACCTTCGAAACAAACAGGGTGACAGCCCTCCATCTCCCACAACAATCTCTTCTGAGCACGCAGGGAATAAAGGAGGGCCAATTACTTTCCTCAGCACCTTCTTGATGATCCCATCAGACTGGCCAGGTATACATCACACATTCATCAGCTTAAACAAGCATATTAGAAACTCATTCACATAAAACAACATGTCACTATGCCTAATGGGAAACGTGAGGGACTGAGTTAACGATCTCAGAAGTCAGAGAGAAAATGGTCAGCCTGCAGGGGAAACAGGACTGACAAAGGTATGCTGCACAGCCTCTTGTAAAAACGTAACACAAGGGAGGTGAGACTAATGAGCCATGGAAGTGCTGGTGAGAATGCCAACAGTAACAGTGAGTGGACCTTGGCAAAGCCATGTCCCTGTAGCAGACCATTGGATGGACATCGGTTACAGTACCAGGAGTACTGATCATGGCTATCATCTCGGGCCACTGTCTGAAAACTCAGACATCATGCACGGTGGAGCACAGGAAACACAGAACTGTCAATGTCACCACAGTGGAATTCTCTCAGTAAAGGAACACCTCTTAAAGGAGATGAACCACAATATTGCCTATTGAAGTGACGTCATCACTCATGAAGCAGAAGATAACTTGAAAGAACTTCTTCTGCCCACAAATATTGACATTTACATACACACACAATCCCCCAGGCAGGAAATAGGTCACAAATTCCTCTTATTAATGAAAAAATGTCCCTGAACCCTCAGTGATCAGTGAGCCGCCGTGATGACACAGATGAGCATAAGGAATAACATAGAAGGAGGGAATGACTGAACTGTAAGACAGTCATGAAGATGGCGTTGTGTTTTCCAGAAAAGGGTCGCATACCCCAACAACAGAAGGAACTGACACCTGCAACGGATAGACAGTTTCAGAGACAATGAGAAACAATGATGCCTGCAAAGACTGGAGTGTATTAAAGCAGGAGTCACCAAACTGTGGCCTCCTAAGGCCATTTATCTGGCCCCCAACGCAATTCCAGAAGGAGCACCTCTTTCATTGGTGGTCAGTGAGAGGAGCACATAGACCATCTCATTAGACAAAAGCAAGCCCATAGTTCCCATTGAAATATAGGTCAGTTTGTTGATTGAAATTTACTTGTTCTTTACTGTAAATATTCTGTCTTCCCGTTTTGTTTTTACTTTAAAACTAGATATGTGCAGTGTACACAGGGATTTGTTCATAGTATTTTTTTATATTCCGGCTCTCCAATGGTCAGAGGAACAGTGAACTGGCCCCCTGTGTAAAAAGTTTGGAGACCCCTGTCTTAAAAGGTCCTTTGAGAAAGGATATCAAAAATTAAAAATGTTTCCCTTCACTGCTGTTATTCCCAGAATGGCCACATGAGGGCAGTTAAAAAAGTTCTTTTACCCCAGTAAGGGACCTCATCTCTGGTATCATTTCGGGAAAACAAACTCCGCGGCAGTGTTGATTATACTGACAGAAAAAATACCACCCAGAGATAGGAAAGGATGCTGCCACCCACTTTGGAGGCGTCTCACTGAACAAAGAAAGCTTAGCAGCACCAAGACATAATCGACGTGTAGAACCCAGGCAAATGCCCTTATCCCTTGATCCTGCTTGCAAACACAGCTAAAGGTGAACTTGAAGTACCTCTCACTCAAAGACAATACCTAGACAAATCCATATCAGGAACCCAGAAAAACAGAGAACAGATGGCAGAGTGAAACATCATACCTTCCTGCCTCACAGCAAACAGTAGCATCCAAATCTACAGCTTACACAGACACCCAGGACAGGAAGCCACACCAAAACATCTCCAGGAAAGTATACAAACATATTCTAAGAACATAAGTAACTGCAAAGCAAAGACCCTGCAGAAAGAACCAACCTCTGCAGCCAAGACAGCATGCCCAAAAAGTTGGAAATCGAAGCATTTAAGACTACCAGATGGCTAATGTGGGAGTTGAACCACAATGTAATAGTACATGCACTCTTATTTTAATGCTGAATAGAAAGCAGAGGAACAAAGGCAGAAACTAATGACCCTGCCCTACCTGTGGAATCACTTTGTAAAGCCAAGGTGAAGACACAGCTTCAAGGTGTGACGTGCACAGCTTCCTGATCCCAACTGACCCTGCAGCGCTGCACAGGAACGCGTAGGGAAAGTAAATAAAACTTGTCTTACCTGAGCTACAAAAATTATCTCACACGTACAGAAGGACAAGGAGATAGCACTGTCACAGCTGTCCATATCACAAGTGCAAGTCCTCTGGTCTCTGCAATGAGACAGCAAGCAATGCTTTTCATCAGTACCATGTTCTTTCTAACAACAGAACCCAGGCTCACAGTTTGATTGGAGTTTCTCACTTGGAAACCGTTCTCAGTCCTCACAAGACTACAAAGACTGTTGCAAGGGTCCTGCAAGGATTAAAATACCAGAAGCTATATTACCCAGTTTCAAACAATACGATCCGGAAAATGTAAATAGAACATAATTATGCGCTCTAAGGAAGGTTCCCAGGAAGACTGCCTTCCGCATGCCCACAGCGCAGTAGCCAGCCTACGAAGGGAAACTGCTGAATGACAATAACATGTAGTAATTAAAGATGTCCACAGGAGGGCGGCAGCGATTCAAATCCAGAGCACAGTAGCCGTAAAGCTACATCGAGCTCCAAATCAAGTATCCAGAACCATACAGGAAGATGGGTTTCACTCTTTCTCACCACCGTAGTGAATCAAGGATTCGGGAAAGCAGATGAAAAAAAGAAGACTCTATGAAAAGGGCTCCCCAAACGCTCCTCTAAGGAAGCCCTGCCGAAATGCATTGCAACACTTAAAGAAAGGTTAACACAGAACAGCAACAGAAAAGACCCATCACTGAACCTCTGGAAGAAGGCGCCCTAATAAGCGGACAGAAGCAAACTCACAACGTCCTGATCCCTGTTCAATGCTCACAGAACTCCATGAACTCTGCAGATAGTAACAGAGAGCACAGTGAACATTGGACTGTGAAAGACCAAACCCCTCATGCAACAGCGACATCTTACCTCTTGGGATCCGGTCTGTCACAGCCGTTTTCCTCCAGTATCCCTACTTTCTGCATTCTCAACTCACGCCAGAGGACACTTCTTTCTTCTGACTTCCACTCTGGAGCATCCCACACACAGCCACTACACAGCCATCATCAACGATACAAAAAAACTTTAAGACGACAGTGAAACCCAATACAACTGAATAAATACACGAACGGCAATGCATCCCTCTCACGACGCAGGCCTCCATGCGATTCCCACACATGTCCAAGGGAGGGCAGCGCGGAGCCACACTTCGAAGTGATTCTCAAGGAGATTTACCTGGAAAATAAAACGGCCAGCACGCACCTCAAAGGGTAACAATCCTAAACATCATCTTAGTTCCCAGTACACAGAATATGGGCATCGGGAATATAGTAACGTGGGAATTTTCCACAATGAGCATTAACAGAACGCACATCGAAATAACACCAGAGACTGCGAGCCGAGTCCACGCAGAGACAACACAAAAGGTAGGAAGATGAAACTGTCTCAACCCCACACGTCCGGGAGACCGTACCCCTCTCACTGAAAACACTTGCAAGAGCAGCTAACATTCCCAGAAGACACCGCCTTCCGAAGACCCAGGAACGCTCCTTCCGTTCCAAACACGGGGGCAGGAGGGAAACATGCCGGTAGAGAGTTCCATCGGTGAGCATTAGCTGCATAACACCCCAAGTCTTTCCTACCTGGATGCACTGTCCAGGAAATCACATTATTTTACCGGCACGAGTCTGACCCACCCACGTACAGCAGTCTTACTTTTCCGACAATCCCATGACAAAGACACTCACCATGGAAAGGGAACGAGGCTCCGCAATCTTGCGTTGACCACAGCAGAAGACTCCGCAGCTCCATCCGCCTGATCTCTTTGTAGCCAGACAGGCATCCAACCTCCTCGGATGCCCCAGCCAGGAATGCCTTCCTTTCCAAGGAGTGTCTCTTCCTATGCAAATGCAGCAGGCCAGATAGAGGAAACTCCTCCCCTTGGGGCTCGGTGATTGGATCAATATCTAGTCCCAGTCTTTCCTAACTCTGTCCTTTGTCTATTCCAAAGGCAGCTATCCGGGTATGTTGTCATTCAGAGGGGAAATCCGGAGGGGGGGGCGGTCAGAACACCCTGCCTCGCCTTCCCGACCTCAGTCCCGCCCACTCACCCTCACCCCTCCCCCTCCAGGAGAAACTCTCCCATCTACCTCCAAGCCTAATACCTCTCCAGTAGCACCTAACACCATAGCCCTAACCCAGAAGCCACACGCCGTACACCACCCTTTGATCACCACCCTAGAAAACACTTCTGGACGCTATCCACCCCCTAACACAAATCGAAAAGTGGTATCACACCGCAGAGGCCTGGTACCGGAAGGCAGACGCCACACCCGGGGCACCGACTGCTGTCTGAGGCAGAACCCTGGACGCATTCCGATAGAGTACACGGCAGCCCAGAGCCCCTGCCTCAAACTGCGGCCAGAGCCGGACTTGAGATGCCCAGTGCCGACACCAGGCCCCAGACCCCAAGCCCTTGCGCCCAATGTCTCACACTCGGCGAGGGACTTGAAGCACGGATTTTATCTTCGCTAAAACTTCTTTACCTAGGCAGAAAAAAGACAGTTAGCTGTAAGTGATTCACATAACAATGACAATGAGGGCTGGTATGTCTTACTTCTGCACATTCCACAGGTGACTCTTGAAATACATGATAGCAGATGAGAAGCACAACAGACAGTCTTCAGTAAAAGCCATTCCTTTTCCTGAGAGAAAGATCTTCCCTCAGACAGGACTACCCAGCATGAGCTGTCCGGGGCTGAAACATCACATTTACAGCCTCCTAGATCTACCTTACTTCCCCAACCTTCTCGGCTTCAATTACTATCCGCAGTTATTTTTAATATATTAAGCAGAACTATATTTTTATTTTCCATTAACAATGGCAACTGAAATGTACCTCAAAACCAGTAAGCTATGGGAACCAGAGAAAAAGCGACATGTACATCATGCCCTGAACTCCCAGCAATAAAAAAATGTCACTGCACCGTATTCCTACAGGAAAACACACAAAGCCAGGCTATTTTACAAAACTCTCCATTCATTCAAGGGTCTGTGAATCCAGAATTCACCAACATCTATAACAGCTGGAAGAGCTCATTTTCACCATGGTAACTGGAACAATTATTTCAAATGTCTGCAAGACATTCAAACCGGTAGACAAAACCCATTAAACCTAAGCACAAATACATTCCACTGGAAAGCCATACTATTCAGACCACCCTGGGAAGTAAGAAAGGATGGAATTGGAAGAATGAGGAAAAATATCAACCACAAATAGTTCATTATAGCTCCAAACATGAGAAGAAATCCTGCCATGACACACCGAATAATCACCCCACGGAAAAAACCATAGCAATCACGCATAAAAATATCCACCCATGTGAATTCCTTATAGACTATACTAGAAACCCGTGACTGGAAACATTGGTAGACACCAGGAAATTTTATCCATAAAACCAATCAATGCATACACAAGGAAAGAATATCAAAATATATGCCATATCCAAACCTCCCATAAGCTCACAAAGCGACATAATAAACCTCCGGAAAGGAAGCATCCCCGGAAAGAACGCAGAGCACTGTCACCAGCCAGTTGTATTTTCAAAAAAGTACTGAAATCTTGCACACCTGATAGCAGCAAGTATAATTACGTACTCATGATGACATCAATACATATCATTCCTCATCTCGTGGCCAACTCCAAGAAACCTCAGGATCAACCTACCTAACAAACAGAATAACACACAAGCAAGGTAACAAATCTTTGTTTACAAATGCCTCACCATGCAGTGGTGCAATGGATAGAGCACCAGACTGGGATGTGGAGAACCGAGGTTCAAGACACCAAGGTTGCCAGCTTGAGCACGGGCTCATCTGGTTTCAGCAATACTCACCAGCTTGATCCCAAGGTTGCTGGCTTGAGTAAGGTATCGCTCGGTCTGCTATAGCACCCCAGTCAAGGCACACATGGGAAAGCAATGAACAAAGAAGGAGCCACCACAAAGAATTCATGTTTCTTGTCTCTCTCCCTTCCTGTCTGTCTGTCCCTATCTGTCCCTCTCTCTGCCTCTGTCTCTGTTTTAAAAAAAATGTCTGCTGCCTATCTTAACTTTGGGAGCAACAGCCTCCCCTCCGAACTCATGTTCATTGCTGATCCAGTTATAAACAGAACAGAACACAAGACAAGAATCCACAGGATTCAAAGCAACACTGAGGAATCTATCACAAGGCAGTTCACAAAACAAACTCTGAAATGCCATAGGAAAGACACATCTACAGACAGAAATGCTCCTCAAAGCTGGAAGCCATCCTCTCTCGCCACTGACAAAAGCTTCCTTTGAAATTTCCAGAATTCCTTCCAGAGGAAAAGTCTACAAACCCTATCGAATGCTACTCTTCCCAACGTTTCCACAGGAGGGCGGCAAAGACATCAATGCTGTTCAGCCTGAAAGAGCCAGCTCAGAGGCTCACTTGCTTTATGAAACTTTTGTAAAAATGTGAACATCACTGACCAGCAAACCTTCCCCACGGGGAAATATGTTCAGCCTCTTTGCTTGCTAATACTGTATCGGGAAGGAAGGAGGACAGATATCTGCATAACAGCCACAGCACCTCTCTCCACACTGAACACTAAAAACCCAACTGACCTCACCGTTTTCTGCATCAAGACACTCCTTTTCTAAGGAACGTTTATACATAACTAGCACTCCTCGGTAAAAATCTCCTTCTCACTGAGCACTCATAGAATACTCAGTGGCGTGAACGATGAATTCACTCAAACAAAACTAACACATTCTACGGCCAACTGTCTAAGACAAACAAAGTTGCCGAAGATGGCCAAAGTCACCAATTGTAGGCACAGGGGAAAATCAAGCGCTGACAGCATGACTAGGTTGAACACGTCAGTATGACAATAAAATGACACTTCTTTAGGGATCCCTTCCTTCTACTTTTTGAAATGAGAAATCATAAATGCCCCACAAACACAAGGACATCCTCCTGAGACAGGAGAGCTTTGCCACGCACCTCTCTGTATGGCCCACACACGCATGACATCTACATTTCTAATAACTGCACAGAACCACTGTGACACCTCACTATGACAGAACCACATCACATTCTATGGTAGGACTCATGGGAACATCAAAGTCTATGTTCCTCTATCAATCCTGACTGTCCCCCAAGAAATATTCAACACTCCTCCCTAACCTATTGGGCTTATCTTAAGGCTAACATTAAGGGAGGAGACAGAAATAATGGATGATGATCACTGAATACAATGCAAACAATGATCCCTAAATTACAGCCTCATCTGACTGAAGAACAGCTGGAAAGGAGTTCATTAGAATACAAAGGAGGCATCATCACACAGTCATGGTGGGAAACAATACCTCCCCCTACAGCACACACCTCGCAGGCTGAGACCTCGAAATCAAGGTCTGCACTACCCTGAGGACGACGAGGACTCCTTTTCTGTGCTGATGTCACACTCGAAGAACTGGATGATATCAAATAAGCACAGTCTCTTCAGACAGTATGTGACACAGTTATAAACCAGAGAAATAAGAAAATCATTGCCTCTTTTCAAACCTCACAGAGGATTCGGTGACACCGTTCCCACCATGCACCTTTCCATGACACCGTTTCCATTGCACACCTCATTGACTAAAGCATTCCTCCTCCAAACTTAAATCTTTAGCCATGTGCCCACTGTGAACGATCACCACCACAGTGGACTGCATCCTCTCTAACAAATCTTGCCATGACTTATGAAACAACACACAACCAATTCCTAACTCTCTCTTTGCATTCCCAGCAGGACACCACATTTTAACTTAGCCATGAAAGGACTCACAACACCTACTTTCTATCTCAAGTCACTTCACTTTTTTCTGTTTCTTTTGGACACTTCACCATTCTGAAATCTCACACACTCAATAGAATGCACATGTTTTCACCCAACCATACAAATATATTCTCCTCTCCAATTTAGATGCAGGAGATGGGAACTAGACTCAATATCAAGAAACCATGGAAACGTACCTCACAACGCCCAGGCTTATGTTTCCTGGTAAGAACTGGAAGAGCTAGTAAAGCCTCCTGTGCCCTTCCTCGCAAAAGCTGACAGGTACAGACTGACACTCCAAGACCAAGGAGAAAGTAACCTCACTCTAGAATCACACATAGCTTCATCATGAGCACTGTGGCCTCTACATTAGAAATCTACCCCGTGCTCTCTACAGAAGCATGTCTGTCGCATCCACCACATTCCCCAGACTTAGCACCCTCCGACTATCACTCGGTTTTGTCCTAACAAAATTTTTTGAAAGGCAAAAAATCCAAAAATGAAGAAGATATCAAACAAACACTGGCTCAAGTTTTGGCATCAAAAGATATAAGATTTTTCAAAAAGGGGATATACACATTGCCCTCACGCTGTCAAAAATCATTAACAATAATGGCAATTACATTATCTAATAAAGTTTATTGATGGTAAGAAATATTTTTATTATGTTTTATTCCAGAAACAGACAGAACTTTCCAGTAGACCTTATACTTTCCATTCCTTCTCCTAGCAGCCTATATGGCTAACCCTCTAGGCTCCTTAGAGCACCTAAAACTTCTCCATCCCTCGCTAGATCAGCAACCAGGAATAGAAAAGCTGCATAAAAAGGACAGACAACAGATCCAACCTAGGAGACATGCCATTCTATCCAGAAATGTCTTCTTCAAGGTCCCATCACATTCGCCCTACAGGAATCATGGCGTTGGATGCACACAGTCTGGCTTAGTGTGCACACACTTCAAATAGCTCAGCCTAGTCCCTCTGAGTCATCCAATACCCATTCCATTCAAAAGCGTATGGAACTACAAAGCAACTGAAAACTTTCATAAATTCCTATTTTTTTTTTTTTTGTATTTTTCTGAAGCTGGAAATGGGGAGAGACAGTCAGACAGACTCCTGCATGCGCCCGACCGGGATCCACCTGGCACGCCCACCAGAGGCGACGCTCTGCCCACCAGGGGGCGATGCTCTGCCCCTCCGGGGTGTCGCTCTGCTGAGACCAGAGCCACTCTAGCGCCTGGGGCAGAGGCCAAGGAGCCATCCCCAGCGCCCGGGCCATCTTTGCTCCAATGGAGCCTCGCTGTGGGAGGGGAAGAGAGAGACAGAGAGGAAGGAGGGGGGGTGGGGGTGGAGAAGCAAATGGGTACTTCTCCTATGTGCTCTGGCCGGGAATCGAACCCGGATCCCCCGCACGCCAGGCCGACGCTCTACCGCTGAGCCAACCGGCCAGGGCCATAAATTCCTATTTTTAATCCTCAAGTCTTCCACCCACATTTTCCCCATTACTAAACTTAAAATACACATACTGGAAAGCACTGAAGTCCTCAAGTCTCCTTGAGGCACACACATCTCTACAGTCACTCCCTCCTCTCAGCACTACCTGCAGATAGTTCACAGGGGTAAACACCCACGGGCTCCGGGGCAAGACAATCCAGTCACCACAAATTAGAAAAACCCCACAGCAGATAGTCAATGGGAATGATTGTAACTGGAGATGACAGGATTCATACTAATATAGCATAAGAGTAGGAGCCTGGAGTGAGGGCGTTTTCCCTCTGTACACACAATGGACTCTGACAGCACCTGCGGGCCTCTAACATGAATATTCAAAGCACTGTAATTCCTGCATCACCACAGTCCACAGGCATTGTAGCACCAAACCAGTATGATCAAGACCGTAGTGGGGGGCATGCACCAGCCCTGGACACACTGACAGGAAGCAATAGAAGGCCCATAAAAGGGGAACAAAAGAATATACTATTGTCTACTCCCATACACCTTGCTTCACAACAAGCCCCCATAAAACACACCCAAGCAACAAAGATATCACAGTTAAATGTGTTAGTACTTTTTCCCACCTAAACACAAACCTTGAGAAAGCATAAACTAAACTAATGCCAAGCACTGTCACCTAAACGGAAACCATCCTGAAACAAATGAAGTATCACAGGCAGGTGCCAGCAATGCCCACTATGGACACAAAAACGGTATCACTAGCAAAGTCTCTCACTCATGGGATTCCAATCTTCAAAATACATTAGTAGACCAGGAAGGGGGGGGGGAGGCCCCAGACATACAATTTCCTAAATAGATTTACCTATCCTACCCCTAACAGATAACCATCACCACTAATGTGAATGCAATAGAACACACCTTCCAAAATCCACCTGTTAGTCCTCAGCTCATGAGCTGTCAACTCCAGCATTCCTCACTACTGTATACTCCACTTCAACACCTGCTCTTTCCCAGCCTCTTATGATCTCCTCCTTGATTCCTCCTCCATTAGCAGAACATGAAATAACCTGCCGGAAAGACAATCTCTCACTGTTGAGATATAAATCCCAGATGGCCTTCCCTCACCTTGGCTCCCAAAATCCCTCCTAGACCTTCCCTCACCTTGGCTCCCAAAATCCCTCCTAGACCTTCAGTGCAGCCTTCCCAAGGTCTCCCTTCTCTGTGACTTTTACAGGGAGACTCACTGTAATAACCAGTGACCCAGGAATCATGTCCTCATCACACCATCAGACATGGAGGCACCTCTGCACAGCAAATAAAGCTGCAAATGAACTAAAACTCACTATGGGGACATGGCCACGGGGCTGAAAACTGAGGATCCTGTCTTGACAAGCACACTGGGAAAACTGGAAACCTGTGAAAAAAGATAAACACGAAAGAACCCAATGTGAACACACACAAATGCACAATGCTGTATCCCTACACACAACATCAAAGATACCATTTCATCAGACCTCCAAACAACCAGCAGACAACATCCTTCCCTGGGGCTACCTCATTTCAGTATTCTATGAGACTCCACCCGAGGACCCGCCCCCAGAACCCAGCCCCTTAATAATCCTCTTCACAGGGACAAACCGCTGCTCCCCTCCCAGGAACACTCACAGACTGCGCACGTGCCTCTCTTTCCTCCGTCTTCAACAAACGTTTTCAACAAAACAACTTCGGTCTTTCCTGCTCCTGGTTCTCTGTTTGCAGCTCGAAGTCCTCCCGCTGCATTCCCCACTGACTGTCCACAACCACCATGGTTTT
Organism: Saccopteryx leptura; assembly: GCF_036850995.1. Classification (NCBI taxonomy): domain Eukaryota; kingdom Metazoa; phylum Chordata; class Mammalia; order Chiroptera; family Emballonuridae; genus Saccopteryx; species Saccopteryx leptura. Next base: position 887,257 of record NC_089515.1, read on the forward strand.
CGCTGGACTTCAAGTTCTGGAAACGGGAAGAGGCATCCCTGTCACCGCGTTAGCGGCAAAGATGCCATTCTTCACAGGGGCCTCGCACACAAGGAGGCGAGACTCCACTTGGACCTCCTCACAAACGCTCTTCTGCCCACAGTGCTGTCCCCAGAGGACACTGGACTGACATGGCTGGTGAGTCCAGACAGGATCCCTCCCGAACTTCGCCCACCCCTTTTTCTGCACTTCTCTACTTAAGACCCCGGTAGTAATAAGGCAAACTCCCTTCTGTTTCTGTACCAGAAGCCATGAAACTGGACACATTTAACTCCTTTGACTAAACACAGAGAATCTACTCTGGTACCAACTCAAACTCTCCTTCCGAGCCCTCTACATAAACCGCAGAACACACTGCGGAAAACAAAGTTGCTGTGACGGCACCAGTGCTTGGGTGACCGGCTCTGCTTTCGCTGTACGCCACAATGACCCCGTCTACCCTCTACCCCACCCTTGACCCTTCTCTCTCTCTCTCTCTCTCTCTCGTCTATGACTTCCCTTTGACTTTTCCACCTCTCCACTACAATGTAACAGGCCCTACCTATATTTCTGCTCTTTTCTTTGAACCTACTAAATAAACATCTCAAACAACATCCAGTAGTACACTATTACACACTACACCACCGTGGCCTTCACCCTCTCTTTCCCTCCCGCTGCACAACTCCTCTGCCATGAAACGAGGTCAGCCAATCCATCTTCACCAGCTTCTATTACAGCTTTCTCACAATGAGTGCGTGTGCCGGCACCTTAGGGATTAGACTCACTGGACACTATGTCAATCCCCTATCACTGGATACCAGAAAGCACACGACTACAAAACAGGTAACCTTTCCCCTCCCTCTCTCCTTCTCCACTGATAACACACCAAAAACAATCAAGCTTTCCGTGTGCTTCCAAATAAAAACCCTCACCTTCTCAATTCTTATAGCAACTGTTCACAGAACCTCCATGGGAACCACACCCCCTTCTAACACTTTGTAACACGGGAAAACAATACTACACTTTAAAATTCCACAACCTCAGAACCTGACAGCAGATACAGAAGCTTATTCTAAAATATTTTCAACCCAACTTTCTGAAAACTAATTCTTTCTAAAAAAGGTAACCCTGGAGGAAGCCATGGGGACATTTTGGGAAACCCAAGATCTCCATTTCCTGCTCCCCCTCCGACGCCACTAGGTGGCACTCTTCACAGAATATAACAATAGAACCTCCAGCTCAGAACACACTGTCGCCCATTACGGTTCGGGAACATCTGCCGGTCCCTCCCCTGTTCCATCCGTCCTCATGACGGAGCTGTACCCTACTGAAGAGGACTCATCGGACCACACAACCACCATTTGGGCAATCAGGGAGCACCTCAGGGACCCTGTCTGCTCACTTCTACCCCGATCCACCCTCAAGAGCAACTGATGTAGCTCCTTTGCTCCCATTCGCTGTCCCTCACTCCCCTCCTTAACTACTACCAAGCCCAGAAGCTGCTCCTCTCCTCTCTCGAGGACCCAAATGCATCACACGCATTCAAAACACCGTCCTTCCTTCCACAGGAAATGGACTCCACATCCCCCTTCTCACTTACTTCCGAGAAATGAACAGCTATCCCATGCAGACTGTCATTGTCCCTCAATCCTAAATCATAAACCTTCCTCTGGCCCCAAGTGCAAAGAATATACTGCAATGCCTGCACTCACAACTTGTCACATCCCCCACGCATACGTCCAATAACACTCACGTGAATGACAATCCCTCTGCAAACCATAGATCGCAGGAACCCTGCACATTGTCACTCCAACGGAACACGGGTAGACTTGGCCTCCCACCACCACACCTGACCACCTCATTTTCCATGATGACACTGAAACTGTAACCCAGCCAGGGACCGCCTTGCTGAGCTCCACAATGAGGACATGATTACTATTCACCACCCCCATAATCCACCTTCACCAGGTGAGTTCCTATACCATCGCCACCCTCCCTGTTCTATAGCAACACACCATAATCACACTTGCCCTAGAGTATGGGCTCTGTTATTCTTAAGTGACAGGTAGGGAGACAGTGACACAGAATGCCACATACACACCGTATCAGAGAGTCTTCTGTTAACCCCACATGCAAATGATTCTGGATTACAGGGACCTATTTTGCCCACTAGTTGCTAACACATCCATCATCCCAAGTACCCTCAATGCCTTCTCTCCAACAAGCACAGCCACTGTTCACCTGCTGGAAACACAGAAACGTGGAGAGGGGGCAGTTGAGGAACACATGGCTCCTACTCTTTCATGACCTGAATGTGAATCCGATCCAGGACTTTCATAGGACACATGCGCTATACGCTAAACCCGTCTTCCAGGACCTCCAGCATGTTTTTTAACCTGCTGGAAATGAGAAATCAACACTGACATGTTTATAATACACTTGTACCGCTCACTATGATTGCATGTTTCTCCCTCACATTAACGTATCTGACAGTTGAAAAGCGTAACATAGCTGAAAACTGTCTGCCTTTTCAACATCTACCTTGATTCACAGCCGTGCTTTCAGTGAAAAAATAAAACGTTTAGAAAGAGTTCTAACCTCTTCGCTTCAAATACACCCAAAGCTTACCAAACTCTGGTACACTTTCTAAAACAGCCCAAACTCTACCCCCTCCCACCAGAACCCCATATCTTTTACTTGCGAGCACCCTTGAAGGACTTCTGTCACAGAGACTTCTTTACCTTACACTCTGTCCTACTACCAGTGAGGAGACCTGCGCATGGTCAGCCTCATGGTCCAGCGAACGATCACCATCATGCACCTCATTTAAAATAACAGGTAAGAAAACTCTTTCCTCTCTGCAAGAGACACAAAGCCTTCCCCTCTGGACCCTAGCTGACAAAAGGATGTGGTAAGTCTGATCCCCACTGAATGATTTCACGTGCCCCTTTCCCTCCCCTTCTTGTGACACTGCTCCTTCACTGCCCTCTCTCAGAGGAGCCAAGGTGTTCACAGGCCCCTGCAAAGTTCTGTGTCAGGCACACAAGCCATTCACCCTGCCACTCAGATGCTTCGCAAACTCCCAGACAGCCACTAACTGTGATTATAATTTCAAGGCCATGTCCTACCTCAACACCGTCCACCACTCCCTCTTCCCTATCCCACCTTGTCTCACAGGGCTCCTCCTTTCTTGCAGGAACACTGACCTAGCCTGGGATCACTTCTCTCCCTGGGACACTTGGCTGCCTCTGATGTCCTGATGCTCCCCACCTACGCTCTCTCTGCTGCTCCTCCATTCCTCATAGGCAACCCACACTTGTTCCCTGAGGACATGACAGGGCCTCCTATCTGCCTATGAACTGATTTATGGATCTCTGGCTATGACACTCTCAGAATGACTCAGACATTGTCACACACTTGGAGCACCTCTGCTTCTACCCCACACCCTGTCTGGACCCTCCTTAACATGGATGAAAAAAAAGGACCCCCACCCTCCTCCACAGATGTGAATAACTCCCCATCTGGCGTGTGCTCTTATTGTGAACTGTCTTTCTTCGCGCCTATGTGTGGTTTTACTGCGTCTCTTCCTTCTTTCCGACACATATCACCCTAGGGAAGACAGAACCTGCTCTCTCTCCCTCTACTATGCCACAAATGACGTGTTCCATTTTCTTCACCCGGCCACATTAAATATTTCCCTGCACATTAAGAAATGTCCCTCCCGGCCAAATAAAAAGTCCACCATCCTAAACTATTCAATGGGAATACACATCATTTTCAACTGTGTATAACAGACAGTCCTCAGGACCCACACTGAAACCCCATTTTTGTCCCCATCTTTCAACTCCCTGGACTCCACAACATTCCCAAATGCCTAGCTCTCACTCTTTTTTTCTCCCTGGATCTAATTCCGACTTACACCCCTGGATGCTTTTGGAGGCCTTCCAGTGTTCTCTCGGCTTCCCAAGAACCTTTTCCACTCTTTCCATCTCTTTCTACTAAGAAAGCCCCAGCACATGAAGTCCCATCTACTGTCACTATCCTCTGGATCCACAAACATCCATAGCTCTGGGACAGATCACCCTCCCCAAGGGAATAACCCTCTGAAATTTCAGGTACTTTTCACCCGAGTTAGAGCAGGAGACTACTCCAACCACTGGGCCAACCCAGGGTCACAGTTCCCCTTACAAACTTCACAAACAGATATTCTGAGCTATCACAGTACAACCCTCATAATTTGTAAATACTTCTCTACCACCCGGGCACTTCCAATGACTCATGGCAAAACGGCTCTCCAAGGGACATACAGGGTCTCTCCACCTTTCTGATAAATCCATTTCCCCACAACCCCCTTGCCCCTAGCCTTTCTGCATTTCACCTTCTATATAGTAAAGTGCCTCAGCTCATCAGATTTCCCTGGGAATTTTTGGGCAGGAGGATAGCTGAGCCCTGTTTGAGGAACTAGAAGGAGATAACTTCCTCTTTGGAAGCTACCCAGAAACCCAAAAACTGCAACCTCTAGGAAGTTCCCTACGGCCAAATCTCTGAACCCCATCCCGCCAACTTGGGTCTTCAAAAGTATTGCTATGTCCCAACTGAGCTATGGTTCCTTTTAACCCTTTCTCCCACAAGGTCTATAAAACCTATGTCATCTACATAATCCTCACTCTTCCAATCCATGCTCTGCACACCACACACTGCCCCCCTCCCCAACCACACTGCACAGAAACAGCTCTCCACCACATCCAATGAGAGAACAGGACACTGGAGGGAATAGAACACAATGGAACTAGTCACTGAGAGATGCTATGTAAACCCAGCTCTGTGTACTCCCTGAAGACTCCCAGGGAGGGAGAAAGGGCTTAGACTGTGGGCCGGGGACCCCAGCTCCATCTTACACCCTGAGAACCACGGAATGGAAAGGAATCACCATCTCAAAACCCTTTGGGGCTGTGGCCGGGTCCAATTCGTTCACATCACACTGAGATGGTGGGGATGGGTGGCTCAGCAATAAAACGGTTGAGATCTCCCCCAGCAGACACTCTCCCAATCCCCTCCACAACGCCCCTCAACATCACCTCCTTAGTAAACTCAGCCAAGTCCCAACTTTCTGAGACAGAGCTGGAAGGGGTGGGAAGTGTCACTACACACCACAGATACTCACGAATCCCCTGGAAGTGGGTGAATCTCCTCTCTTGCCACCTTATAAACCCTTTTTTTAATTTCTTTTTTTTTTTCTGAAGTTGGAAACAGGGAGGCAATCAGACAGACTCCCGCATGCGCCCGACTGGGATCCACCGGCATGCCCACTGAGGGCAATGCTCTGCCCATCTGGGGCGTCACTCTGCTGCAACCGGAGCCATTCTAGCACCTGAGGCAGAGGCCACGGAGCCATCCTCAGCACCCGAGCCAACTCTACTCCAATGGAGCCCCAGCTGTGGGAGGGGAAGAGAGAGACAGAGAGGAAGGAGAGGGGGAGGGGTGGAGAAGCAAATAGGCGCTTCTCCTGTGTACCCTGGCCGGGAATCAAACCCAGGACTCCTGCACGCCAGGCCAACGCTGTACCACTGAGCCAACCGGCCAGGGCTTATAAACCCTTTTTATAGACATTCAGCACACCAAATCGATTCTGCTAACGACATTGCTTTCTCTATGAACATACATATTGCAACTTAGTAAAGAAGTTGCCCCCACCAGCATGATCTTAGTAACATGCTTTGACAACCAGCACAACCTAAAAATCCTTTCCCTATACAGCCTGTACTGAAAACTAGCATATCAATCTCCTGGTGAGGAGTCAACACTCCTGTCCTATATACAGAACTCAGGAGACAACTCACCAGAAAAATATCTCGGCCAGAAAATTCCTAACTGACACACTGTTTCTATAAATGGTGTGAGGGATCTGCTGACGTACACAGCCTCCTAGTGGGGGGGGGGGGTACCCAGCACGCAGATCATTTCAACTTCTCCCAGGTGCTTTCGGTCTCCAGGGAAGTCCCTGCCCCACAACATAGCCAGGGTCCCCAGCTCTTCCCCTTTAATTCAATAAAGTCTATACAACACTGGAAGAATCCTCAGCAATACCTCCTGGGTGGGAACCCTACTACTCCCAAAAATCTAGGAAGACATGAAATGATGAAATATATACAGCAATGAAACAATTACTTATGCTTTCCTCGCAGAGAACTCCAGCTGACAGAGGCAGGGCAGGGACGGGCTACAGTGGTGTGGCAGGACAGCAGCACACTACGGGGTGTTAGTCACTAGGGACCCTCTCTGGCACCATTTCAAAACTGCAGCCACAAGTTCAATGGTGAAGGAAGTACAAGGGTGATGGTAGCAATGGAAGCGGAAAAGGAGCAGAAAACCAGAGAATAAATGGTGGAGAGTAGAGGCAGAGAGTAGGATCGGAGGCACGGTGAGGTCAAGGACCAGAAGCAGAAGCGAGGGCATGGGGCGGAGTGACTTCGAGATGACAGGTGACACTGAGAGTACTTAACATGAGTTCAGAAAGGGGAGGGATGAGGGAGCGAGGGGGGAGATCCAGATGTATAAAACTAAAGGAAACCTCTACACCTCTATCAAGACTTCACTACATTTCCAAGAAGGTACAATGATGAACCATCAACAGATTATCGGCTGAATTGTGGCCTACTAACTAACTAGCACATGACCCACCTCACCCCCGACATCGCATCCTGGAAATACTTCAACTACAACCTACCTTTCCGTAAGACCATCTGTCGGGAGCTGATCCACAACTGCTGGCTGACAAGGTCACAGCAGGAGAAGACCCACAACTGCTCTCTGACAAGGTCACAGCAGAAGAAGACCCACAACTGCTGGCTGACAAGGTCACAGCAGAAGAAGATCAAAAACTGCTGATTGACTTAGTCACAGCAGAGAAGACCAATGGCTGCGGGGTGACAAAGTCACTGCAGTGAAGACCAATGGCTGCGGGGTGACAAAGTCACCACAAAGGATAGGCACAACGATACTCCCCCCTTTGACTTTTTGAATTAATCTGGCCTTATATCCCCCCTTTTCTGGGTGTGTGCTATTATTTGTGGCACAGGGATAATAGTACCATGCTTTCCCTGTAGATTCGTAGTGATTTCTTTGGAAATGAGACAGAGGGTGTGAGTTCCACAGAAAAGCCTGTAAGCCCCTTGAACTGGGCTCATAGACATAAGAGACTGGCTATGATATCCCTCGTAAAGGGTTAAGTCTGTAGAAGAATTCCTTCTTAATCATGTTAAAAAGAATAAATTGTGACTTAGGAGGCAGTGGCTGTGCACAGAGCACCCTTTGGCCTTCACTTAACATTTTTTCCTCCCTAGCCTTTTCATGTGATAAGTAGAGAAACATTCCTTTCTTCCTGCTTATTTGATCTGCAAATAGTGGTATATTCTGAGAAGAATAGAGTCAGAACTTAACTAGTGTTTAAATAAAATGTAGAAAGTAATAACAGTTAATGTCTTGTGTTGCTGCTGGGCTATCTTGCAAGTGCACTCTGCATATCTTTGGGTGAAAGCTATTCTTAATGTTATGTTAATTTCTTTAGAGGCAAGCCTTTCAGAATCTTGTAGGACACTGCATAAACTCAAGGCCATTTACCTGAGCAAGTGGTGGTCCATTGTTAGTCGTCTGCTAAATCTCTCTCTGCCCCTTAACTCACAACAGACTAATACTTTAACAGTTTTTACTGATGTTGTTATTCAAGTTATTTTGAATGATTTGCTACCTGATTTGTGACTCATAGATGTAAATTAACTGTTATCCGGAAACATGAAAACATAGTGAAACAAAAGCAATAATTAACACCATGTGATTGTAACTCAGTGTGTGTGTATAAAAAGGGAGCTATACTAGCATTGAGCAGAGATGCCTGGCAGTAAATGCTAACTGGAGAATAAAGAGAAAGAAAAGAATTCGGCTCTCTCACTCCATTTTCGCCAACGCCGTCTCCTCCGGTGGGACCCCTGGATCCCCCCCGGGGCTGGACCCCGGCAACCATCATGGCCACAAATACACAAACTCAGTGCAAAACAAACATCAACCCAAACGACTTCCCCTCACGAGGCTTCTTTTGCCATGAACACACACCTTTCTAAACTTTTCCATCAACCCTCTCCACCCCCATCATGGCTTTCCCTACACTCCCTATTCTGACACCTGCATCAAAAATCCACTTGTGAGGAGTGGAGAATCCTTGCATCTATATACACACCAATAAACAAAGACAATAAATTAACATGATGCTCTCCCCATTCACCCACCCACCACACTGTCCTGTTGGGACACTTTCATTGACATCTCCCGGAGGACCCTTCCCTTCCCCCTTTCTTTTCCATCTCTCTGTACCCTTCAGTACCCACTGCATGCACCTGCATTATTCTGACACTGCACATGCTCACCTCAAATTTCTTAAATATTCCGGGGCTCTCGTGACAATGACCTGAACCAAACATGACAGTTCCCCATTCAAACATCACAGGACGCTCTTCTAAGATTCTAAAATCCACTTCAACAGACATTTCTCCACAACTCCCGGGACCAACTCATTCCTACAAGCAAGCCCACTTTCCGCCCCAGAGGAGGAAAGGACGACTCCTGATGAATCTACTAACACCTCCACGAACATATGCACCAATCCCTAGTGCCCTTGGCCACAACTTTCTCCACATAAAACGTATTTTAAACTTTAGAATGCAATAGGATATACAACAATGTAAAGCTGCCCAGTAATACCTTCTCCTGCAAGAAAACCCTTCTAATCTACACTTTGTCCTTCACCCTAGCTGCTTGTAAAGGAGCATGAACCTTTGACCTGCCCTACACACCTAGTAGGGCAAAGTTCACAAAACACCATAGGCCACATAATTCAACTAACCTACCAACTTCCTTTTCCTGCCACAGAACTCCCTGAGCTGAAGGTGAGGCTGCGGCTCAAGTGCACATGGACTGCTGTGCCGTCCACCACCTTCCGTATATCATTACAGTCAACATTAAATCCACAGCTGAGACACAGGTGACGTGACAGGAAGGAGAATGGAAAGTAACAAAGATAGTAAGGTAGAGGACACAGGACAGACACGTTAGTAAAAACAAGGACAAGGAAGAAAGACATAAATAAAATAGAAAAAAACTAAACACAACCGTTACCCTACACAGGAAATACAATACATACCAGCAGTTGACTGGGGTGTCTCGTCTCTACACTCTTCACCTAAATAAGTGACATCACGCCTACTGATCATAACCGCACTTTCGCTCCACACAACCCCCAACAGTGACCCATGCATGAAACCACTCGGCTCACCTTTCTATAACAAACATAAATGGGAAATTCATCATTCTATTCATCATGTCATCTTCCCTTGAATCAGGAAAAGTGGATGGAAGAGACTCCTAATCAAAGTCCTGTAAACCTTTCACTACACACAGCATTCCCAACCACTTACCCTGACAGCCCTTCCTTCTCCGTGAACACACAACTTCCCACATTTCTCAAACAACAACCCCTCATTCCCATGCTGTGAGAACCTGCAGTGCCTGTACTATCTTTCCCTTCACGCCCTTTTCTGACACCTGGATCTCAAACCTCCCTGACAGGAAGGTAGGCACTGCTCATCTAGAAAGAACCCACTAAATGACCATAAAAAACAAACAGGACTTATTCACATTCACCCAACCATCAGACTACCCCATTATGTGCTTCCCCAATGGTTCCTGTAAGATGCCTACTCTCCCACTTCCTTTTCCGACACTCCACACAATCTGGTCCCCACTGCACGCACCTGCATTCTTCTGTCACCACACACACTCCATCACTCTGAATCACTCCGGGACGCCTGTCTATACGGCACTCACCTGACATGCACCACTCCCAATATAAACGTCAGACACAGATATTATAAGTTTCTAAAATCCTCTTTTCAGGACCTTTCTCCACAATACCTACTACTACTATACATAGGCCTCTAATGGCTCCCTGTTCTTCTTTTTTTTTTATTTTTTTTTATATAATTTTATTTTTTTAATGGGGTGACATCAATAAATCAGGATACATATATTCAAAGATAACAAGTCCAGGTTATCTTGTCGTTCAATTATGTTGCATACCCACCACCCAAAGTCAGATTGTCCTCTGTCACCTTCTATCTTGTTTTCTTTGTGCCCCTCCCCACCCCCTATCCCTCTCCCATTCCCCCCTCCCCCCCGTAACCACCACACTCTTATAAATGTCTCTTAGTTTCACTATTATGGCCCACCTACGTATGGAATAATACAGTTCCTGTTTTTTTCTGATTTACTTATTTCGCTTCATATCATGTTATCAAGATCCCACCATTTTGCTGTAAATGTTCCGATGTCATCATTTCTTATGGCTGAGTAGTATTCCATAGTGTATATGTGCCACATCTTCTTTATCCAGTCATCTATTGATGGGCTTTTTGGTTGTTTCCATGTCCTGGCCACTGTGAACAATGCTGCAATAAACATGGGGCTGCATGTGTCTTTACGTATCAATGTTTCTGAGTTTTTGGGATATATACCCAGTAGAGGGATTGCTGGGTCATAAGGTAGTTCTATTTTCAGTTTTTTGAGGAACCACCATACTTTCTTCCATAATGGTTGTACTACTTTACATTCCCACCAACAGTGTATGAGGGTTCCTTTTTCTCCACAGCCTCTCCAACATTTGCTGTTACCTGACTTGCTAATAACAGCTAATCGAACAGGTGTGAGGTGGTATCTCATTGCCGTTTTGATTTGCATTTCTCTAATAGCTAAAGAAGATGAGCATCTTTTCATATATCTGTTGGCCATTTGTATTTCTTCCTGGGAGAAGTGTCTATTCATATCCTCTTCCCATTTTTTTATTGGATTGTTTGTTTGTTTGTTGTTGAGTTTTATGAGTTCTTTGTATATTTTGGATATTAGGCCCTTATCTGAGCTGTCGTTTGAAAAAATCATTTCCCATTTAGTTGGCTTTCTGTTTATTTTGTTATCAGTTTCTCTTGCTGAGCAAAAACTTCTTAGTCTGATGTAGTCCCATTCATTAATTTTTGCCTTCACTTCTCTTGCCATTGGAGTCAAATTCATAAAATGCTTTTTAAAACCCAGGTCCCTGAGTTGAGTACCTATGTCTTCTTCTATGTACTTAATTGTTTCAGGTCTTATGTTTAGATCTTTGATCCATTTTGAGTTAATTTTTGTACAGGGGGAGAGGCTGTAGTCCAGTTTCATTCTTTTGCATGTGGCTTTCCAGTTTTCCCAGCACCATTTATTGAAGAGGCTTTCTTTTCTCCATTGTGTGTTGTTGGCCCCTTTGTCAAAAATTATTTGACTATATATATGTGGTTTTATTTCTGGACTTTCTATTCTGTTCCATTGGTCTGAGTGTCTATTTTTCTGCCAATACCATGCTGTTTTGATTGTCGTGGCCCTATAATAGAGTTTGAAGTCAGGTATTGAAATGCCCTCAGCTTCATTCTTTTTCTTTAGGATTGCTTTGGCTATTTGGGGTTTTTTATAGTTCCATATAAATCTGATGATTTTTTGCTCTATTTCTTTAAAAAATGTCATTGGAAGTTTGATGGGAATTGCATTAAATTTGTATATTGCTTTGGGTAATATAGCCATCTTGATTATATTTATTCTTCCTAGCCAAGAACAAGGTATATTCTTCCATCTAATTATATCTTTTTCGATTTCCCTTAACAATGGTTTATAGTTTTCATTATATAAGTCCTTTACATTCTTTGTTATGTTTATTCCTAAGTATTTTATTTTTTTTGTTGCAATCGTGAAGGGGATTATTCTTTTGAGTTCCTTCTCAGTTGTTTCATTGTTGGCATATAGAAAGGCTATTGACTTCTGTATGTTAATTTTGTATCCTGCGACCTTACTGTATTGGCTTATTGTTTCTAGTAGTCTTTTTGTGGATTCTTTGGGGTTTTCGATGTATAGTATCATATCATCTGCAAAAAGTGATACCTTTACTTCTTCTTTTCCGATATGGATGCCTTTTATTTCTTTGTCTTGTCTGATTGCTCTGGCTAGAACATCTAGTACCACATTAAATAAGAGTGGAGAGAGTGGACAACCCTGTCTTGTTCCTGATTTAAGGGGGAAAGCCTTCAGTTTAGTGCCATTTAATATGATGTTAGCTGATGGTTTATCATATATGGCCTTTATCATGTTGAGATATTTTCCTTCTATACCCATTTTGTTGAGAGTCTTAAACATAAAATTGTGTTGTATTTTATCGAAAGCCTTTTCTGCGTCTATTGATAAGATCATGTGGTTTTTGTTCTTTGTTTTGTTGATATGGTGTATTACATTAACCGTTTTACGTATGTTGAACCATCCTTGAGATTCTGGGATGAATCCCACTTGATCATGATGTATTATTTTTTTAATATGTAGTTGTATTCGATTTGCTAGTATTTTGTTTAGTATTTTAGCATCTGTATTCATTAGAGATATTGGTCTGTAGTTTTCTTTTTTTGTGCCATCCTTGCCTGGTTTTGGTATGAGGGTTATGTTGGCTTCGTAAAATGTGTTTGGAAGTATTGCTTCTTCTTCAATTTTTTGGAAGACTTTGAGTAGAATAGGAACCAAGTCTTCTTTGAATGTTTGATAAAATTCGTTGGTATAGCCGTCAGGGCCTGGACTTTTATTTTTGGGGAGGTTTTTAATGGTTTTTTCTATTTCTTCTCTACTGATAGGTCTGTTTAGGCTTTCTGCTTCTTGACTCAGTCTAGGAAGGTTGTATTTTTCTAGGAATTTATCCATTTCTTCTAGGTTGTTGAATTTAGTAGCATAAAGTTTTTCATAGTATTCTACAATAATTCTTTGTATATCTACGGTGTCCGTGGTGATTTCTCCTCTTTCATTTTGGATTTTGTTTATATGAGTTCTTTCTCTTTTTTCCTTGGTAAGTCTTGCCAAGGGTTTGTCAATTTTGTTGATCTTTTCAAAGAACCAGCTCCTTGTTCTATTAATTTTTTCTATAGTTTTTCTGTTCTCTAATTCATTTATTTCTGCTCTGATTTTTATTATCTCCTTTCTTCGGCTGGTTTTGGGTTGTCTTTGTTCTTCTTTTTCTAGTTCCTTAAGGTGTGAAGTTAAGTGGTTCACTTGGGCTCTCTCTTGTTTGTTCATATATGCCTGAAGTGATATGAACTTCCCTCTTATCACTGCTTTTGCTGCATCCCATAGATTCTGATATGTCGTATTGTCATTTTCATTAGTCTGTATATATCTTTTGATCTCTGCACTTATTTCTTCTTTGACCCATTCATTTTTTAAAAGTATGTTGTTTAGTTTCCACATTTTTTTGGGATTTTTTTCCTCTTTTTTGCAGTTGAATTCTAGTTTCAAGACTTTATGATCAGAAAATATGCTTGGTACAACTTCAATTTTTCTGAATTTGCTGATGTTGTTTTTGTGGCCCAACATATGGTCAATTCTTGAGAATGATCCATGTACACTGGAGAAAAATGTATACTCAGTCACTTTGGGATGAAATGTCCTGTAGATGTCCATCATATCCAGGTGCTCTAGTGTTTTGTTTAAGGCCACTATGTCTTTGTTGATTCTCTGTTTGGATGACCGATCTAGAGCCGTCAGCGGTGTATTGAGGTCTCCAAGTATGATTGTATTTTTGTCAGTTTTTGTTTTAAGATCAATAAGTAGCTGTCTTATATATTTTGGTGCTCCTTGGTTTGGTGCATATATATTAAGAATTGTTATGTCTTCTTGATTCAGTGTCCCCTTAGCCATTATGAAATGGCCATTTTTGTCTCTGAGTACTTTTCCTGTCTTGTAGTCAGCATTATCCGATATGAGTATTGCTACACCTGCTTTTTTTTGGATGTTATTTGCTTGGAGTATTGTTTTCCAGTCTTTCACTTTGAATTTGTTTTTATCCTTGTTACTTAGATGAGTTTCCTGTAGGCAGCATACAGTTGGATTTTCTTTTTTAATCCATTCTGCTACTCTGTGCCTTTTTATTGGTGAGTTTAATCCGTTTACATTTAGTGTAATTATTTTTTTTTTTTTTTTATTTTTTTTTTTTTCATTTTTCTGAAGCTGGAAACAGGGAGAGACAGTCAGACAGACTCCCGCATGCGCCCGACCGGGATCCACCCGGCACGCCCACCAGGGGCGACGCTCTGCCCACCAGGGGGCGATGCTCTGCCCATCCTGGGCGTCGCCATGTTGCGACCAGAGCCACTCTAGCGCCTGAGGCAGAGGCCACAGAGCCAACCCCAGCGCCCGGGCCATCTTTGCTCCAATGGAGCCTTGGCTGCGGGAGGGGAAGAGAGAGACAGAGAGGAAAGCGCGGCGGAGGGGTGGAGAAGCAAATGGGCGCTTCTCCTGTGTGCCCTGGCCGGGAATCGAACCCGGGTCCTCCGCACGCTAGGCCGACGCTCTACCGCTGAGCCAACCGGCCAGGGCTTAGTGTAATTATTGATACTTGTGAGTTCCCTATTGCCATTTTATATCTTGCTTTCTGTTAGTTTTGTGTCTTGTTTGATCCTTCTCTTTTGTTTTTCTATCTTTTGTTTTTATTTGGTTGTATTCCATACATCTTCCCACTGTTGCTATCTTTTTTATCTCATGTGCTTCTGTGGTGGTTTTTTCAATGGTGGTTACCTTTGAATAATGAAAAGGGTCCCTACCCTGTTCATTGTAGCGAACTATTTTGTGAGTACTTTTGCACTCCATCGTCCTTTGCTACTGTTAATCTCCATCTTCTCCCCCTCTTTCTTTTTGTTGTTGTCACAGTTTAAATTTGGTTTTATTGTGTTCTTCTTGGAGCTTTTACTTGTGGCTCTGTTTTTTTTTTGTTCTTTGTATCTGATTGGAGAACCCCCTTTAGTAATTCCTGGAGTGGGGGTTTTCTGATGATAAATTCCCTCATCTTTTCTGTATCTGTGAATGTTTTTATTTCTCCTTCATATTTGAAGGATAGCTTTGATGGGTATAGTATTCGTGGCTGAAAGTTCCTCTCTTTCAGGACTTTAAATATTGGGGTCCACTCTCTTCTAGCTTGTAGAGTTTCTGCTGAGAAATCTGATGATAATCTAATGGGCCTTCCTTTATATGTTGTATTCTTCTTTTCCCTGGCTGCCTTGAGAATTTTTTCTTTGCTGTTGGTTTGTGTCAATTTCATTATGATATGCCTTGGAGTAGGTTTGTTGGGGTTAAGAAAACTTGGAGTTCTGTTTGCTTCTTGAACTTGAGGCTTTAGTTCTTTCCACAGGCTTGGGAAGTTCTCATCTATTATTTGTTTGAGTATGTTCTCCATTCCATTTTCTCTCTCTTCTCCCTCTGATATACCTATTATTCTTATGTTATTCTTTTTGATGGAGTCAGATAATTCTTGTAGGGCTATCTCATTTTTTTTAATTTTTGAGTCTCTTTCTTCTTCTCTCTGTTGTGCCTCAAGTTGCTTGTCTTCTATTTCACTAATCCTCTCTTCTATCTGACCTGTTCTATTAGCTAAGCTTGTTACTTCGTTTTTCAGCTCGTGAATTGAGTTTTTCATCTCTGTTTGATTTGTTTTTATAGTTTCAATTTCCTTGGACATATATTCTTTGTGTTCATTGAGTTGTTTTCTGAGCTCCCTAAATTGCCTTTCTGTGTTTTCTTGTATATCTCGGAGGATTTTTAGGATTTCTATCTTGAATTCTCTGTCATTTAGCTCCAAGGTTTCCAATATATTAAATTTTTTCTCCATAGATTTTTCCTCATCTAGCTGTGTTACCTCTCTTTCTTTTGTATCCATGATATTCGATTTTCTCTTCCTTAATGGCATCTGAGGGTGGTTTTGTTGATAGTATTAATGAGATTTAATAAAGAATAAAAAGTTTAAAAAAATAATAAAAAAAATCGAAAAGAGTTGTTTTTTTAAAAAAAAATTAATAATGAAATAAAGAAAAATAAAATAAAATAAAAATTAAAAAAAAAAAAAAAAAAAAGGAAATTATTCCCCCCCTCCTTTTTTCCTCTCCTCTCCTCTCCCCTCTTTCTTGATAAAATCTTGTGGTGGACTGTGAATTATAACAAACAATGCCTGTGATGGAGGGCCTGAATTGGGGAAAAGAAATAAAGGGGCAAAAAAAAAAAAAAGAAAGAAAAAAGAAAAAAAAGAGCGTATGGACCCACAAAAAGCAAATAAGGAAAAAATTTGGGTCAAGAATAAAATGATTTGCTTTTAGGTGTTGGTTGTCTAAGAGTTATGATGAGAGGATTAAGAGGAAAACGGAAAAATGGGGGGACAAATTAAAAAATTACTATTGTATTTAGTGGAACAAGAACTAGATAATATGGAGAGCCAGGGATGGGAGCACTGCTAGTGAGTTAAAAAGGTGAAGTAAAAACCCCCCAAAATGCCACAAACATAAGTTTGAGTCCCAGATAAGATAATTTGTTTATTATTGAGGTTTGAATGAGAGGAGATGTAAAGGAAAAAGGAAGAAACTAATATAGAGGGAGAAAAGAAAGAGAGAGAGAGAAAAAGAAAAAAAAAAAGAGGGAACCACTAAAAGAAGAAAAAAGAAAGGAGAGAGAGAGAGAGAGAGTTAAGGGTTTTGGAGTGCAACCCTCATAGAGAGAAAGGAAGAGAAGAGAAAAGATAATGGGAGATGTAACACTTATGGGTAGTGTAGTTCAAGGAGAGGAGAGAGTAAGACCGGTAGAGAGTTAATCAGCCAAATTGGAGGAGGAAAAAAAAAAGTATCAAGAATGAAGATAAGAGAAACAAACGAACAAATATAATAAAATGGGATAGGTTATAAAGTCTGCAGATTATTCTTGATTTTGAGAGGTTATCTTCTTGCTTTTTCTTTTCTCTCCCTCTTCCTGGTCGGTGACTCTGTACCCCGGGTTTTGCCCCTTTGCCACGCTCAGGTGGAGGTTTGCAGTTGATAAGTCTCTATGGCAATGTCATGTATTGTGCTTTAGTCTCGTTGGCAGTCGAGGCTATTAGCATTTATAGGCTCCGACAGTGAGAGAGTCCGTGTTCCTGGAGCCTTTCTCCTAGTCTTTCCTTCCTCAATTAGTAGCCTGATAATCCAGCTATGGGGTTGCTGCTGCCTCTGCCTGGATAGTAAGAGGCTCAAAGAGCTGGCAATTCCCCACTCTATTTCCACTCAGCACAGGGCTCTGGGTAAGGCTCAGTCAGTCAGAGCTGCTAGCATAATCAGGCGGGCTTTCCACCCACTCACAGACCTCTGGCTCTGCCACTCTGTCCGGTAACACAAGCGGGTGCCCACTTCCGGGGCGCTTGGAGAAAACTCTCACTCACTGGCTGCGCGCGCAGACCAGGATATCCGGCCAGCAGTCTCACGCTCTGAGTGAAACCCCCGACCGCAGGGAAAAGTTGCAGCGTTGGAATTGAGTCTCGCTCCGTCCCCGTGCGCGGCTTTTGCAAGGCGCTGGGGTGGCCCGAGATTCTGCTTTGGCCCACACAAAGGCCCCTGACTCTGCCCCTCTGTGCGATAACAGGGGCGCGCACTGCCGAGGCACTCGGAGGAATCGCTCACTCCTTATCTGCGCGTGCAAACCAGGATATGAGGCCGGCCGCTTTCCCTCTGAGTGAAACACCCTCGGCAAGGAAAATCTCCACCATTGGAATTAGTTCTCACTCCCTCCCGTGCGTGGCTTTCCCAGGGCACTGGGGCTGCCCAGAGACTCTGCCCTCGGCCCACAGAAAGGCCTCTGACCCTGCCTCTCCGTGGGGCAACACGGGCACTGACTCCCGGGGCCTAGGAAGAAATCTCTCGCCCACTAACTGCGCACCAACCAGGAGACCGGGTAAAATGGCCGCGCCGCTTGTCTTTCTTTGTTTGGGTTTGGCGCGAGTGTTAGCTTGTATTGCCCGGGTTGCCACAGGATCAGATTTTCCTCGGCTTGGATCTCCGTGCCACAGCCTGGTTTGGCCATTTGTATTCACCCCCTTTGCCCGCCTCAGTTTCTATATTCACAGTTACCAGAGAAAGCCGCCCTGTTTAGGTTAGTGAGGAAGGCGGAGCATTTCTTACTCCCTATTTCCTTCGGGGTTTGGTTATATATTTAGCCAATTTTTCACTCAATCATACCTTTGGGTGTATTGCGAAGCATCTGGAAGCTCCAAGTATAGGTTTTTCTGTTTCTGGTTGAAGATCTTGTTGAGTTTTGGGGGAGATTTATCGGTATCGCTTCCTACCCCGCCATTACTCTGACGTCATCTCCGGCTCCCTGTTCTATCCCCAACACAAAGACTCACAGGGCACAATCACCTATATGACAACCATTTGATTACATCAAGAAAAAGACTGACACACTGATGCCATCTACCACCACCATTTTCAACTTCCCTTCTTCTGGAAAAGGATACAGAGACATGGCACTACAAAATCACTCAACAAAATGACATTTCTGGAACTCATACGAGGTGATTTCCTCCTTAACCAGTACAAAACTCACCCAGAAGCTTGAAACAAGCCTGGCACAAAGAACTTCCCTACACCATGACACGATAATTTTTCAAAGAAGTCTACAATCTTCTTAAAACCCACTGACTCCAAACCTACCAAACTAGACCTACTTTCCCCCCTTCTCCCCAAAAGGCAATGTAATGATAGAATTACAATAAAAAACATTTCCTACCTAAAAATGCTACAAACTGCACATGATTTCACTACCGCTGCCTAGGACGGTTAGTATAGAAAGCATTCTCCTCCCGTACCACGGACACCGATCCATTGCACCATGCTGCACACCAGGGGTAGTCAACCTTCTTATACCTACCGCCCACTTTTGTATCTGTGAGTAGTAAAATTTTCTAACCACCCACCGGTTCCACGGTAATGGTGATTTGTAAAGTAGGGAAGTAACTTTATTTTATAACATTTATAAAGCTGAATTACAGCAAGTGAAAGCATATAACAATAATTACTTACCAAGTACTTTATTTTGGATTTTCACTAAGTTTGGAAGAATAAATGTTTATAAAACAACTTACTATAGTTCAATCTATCTTTTTATTTATACTTTGGTTGCTCTGCTAACGCCCACCATGAAAGCTGGAACACCCACTAGTGGGCAGTAGGGACCAGGTTGACTACCACTACTGTACACTAAACATGGGAGCTACTACAGTACAACAATGACTCCATGTCACACTGAGTAGAAACTGCCCTGATGTCCCAGTACCGACCTTCCTATCAAAACACCCCGGAGGAAAGAATCACAGCTAGCATTAGGATGGCCCTCTCTGCCATCTGCAACAATGAGGCCAAATAACGGAACCACCACTACAAACATGATCACTAGGAAGACTATAAAATAGGGGTGCCTATACAACAGGATTTTTCACGATGCAACTCTCAACCAGTAGTCCCCCTCATCAGTCACAACCCCCACTCCAACTCCTAAGGAACCCAACCAAAAGCCAACCCTTCTTTTCCTGACTTGCATGTCCTTAAGGAAGATTGAGACTGAGCAAGGACCATTCTATTCTTTGCCCAAAGGCCACCCTGGCTCACCTCCACAATTCCTGGGCTTGCTGGGTCAAGGCAGAAATGAAAAAAAAAAAAGTTCATGCTTCCTGTTCTTACCACCCTCTCTCTCCTCTCTCTAAAATCTTATTTCATTGATAATACACCTGTGACAAAAATAATCTTCAGCAATCACCACCTTTCTCACACACACAAATAAAAATTGTGAAGATATAAAAAATAATCTCTATGTGGCAAATAACTTCAACAGGCATAACAACTCCATCAAACCCAATCAAGGTAAACCTAAGATATTCTCCAAGAAGGCTTGGAACTTCTTAAAAACTGATCCTACTGAATGAAGAACAAACTTCCTACACACTAAAACTGCATAAATTCTCTTGGACTCTCCTCACCCTCCATTTACAACCCTTTCAAAAAAATTCTTGACAGCATTTTCCTGTTTACATCTTTTCAAAGAAACATCTAAAAACAAAAAGTGGAAACCCCAACATAAATCACTGGTTATCTTAGAAAACACTTTCAACAGACAAATCGCTATACTGCTGTGTTCCTATCACTCTGGTTTCTGGGAATATTCAAAGCCAGGTTTCTGTATCAGGTCTCTGAACCAAAGGTGAATGTGCCCCCAGGGCATATTAAGCCAATATGGCGCTCTTTTCTATTATCAAGACTATAAGGGATGGTTTTTATTTGCATTCCATAAATAGAAAGAAGGGATGCAGGAGAACTCCAAAAATGCACAGCCATTCACCCAGGACAGACTGACCCACCCCAAAATATCCATAGAATCCAGAAGACAAACCCTACTAGTTTGCACCTGACTTTAGCTGCTCATCTCTCGTTCACATGAAAACACCCAGGAACTAGGCACATACCTGCATATTTACCTTACCAAAGTAAATTCATTCACACTTCATAAACCTAAAAATGACAATGGACAACACCTTCTTCACAAATTAAAACCATGAGCCACCCCATGGGAGACATTTTGAAATGCAACACCTGAAAACGGGACACAAAGCTTCCAAAACAAACGTTAGGAAAATTTCTAAGGGGCGAGCTGAATAAAGGTTGACGGTCATTCTATGGAAAATAACACACCAATTAATAAATAAGAATAAGACAATTTATTCCTTCTCCTACCCACCACTGAAAACCTGCTTTAAAACCCACATGTATGATGCAAACTTCATACAAATGTACCCTATACAACACTTAGAATGGCTGAGGGCAAAAACAATAACAAAAAAGAAGAGCATTTCCTACCTTTGAATTGTATGTGTAAGGACCAAGAGAAGATAAGAAGATAAGCAAGGCACTAATGGAACAGGGAACTTAAGGGTTACAGGCAGGTCCTGCTCCTGTTCTGTTAGGAGTAACATGCCCAAGGTCGTTCAAGAAGCAGAGACAGATAGGGACTCTGGGAAGCTGAGAGAGAAGAAAAAAAAAAAAAGAAAAAGAGACAAACATTTGCATTCTATTGGTTAAAAGACCCTTATCAGAAGTTTAGGTTTGGAATTCGCCAATAAGCTAGACCCCAGCCCCTGTTGCTATGCTATGTGCAGCCCCCTTAGCAAATAGGTTACCACCACATCTGCTTCTGATTTAGGCTTGCTTGCTTAGCTTATAAAAAGATTTAGCTGTGAGCGCTAGGTGCAATTCCCATCTGTAGCTCCTTGTGAGCACGGTGTCTTTGGACACCTCGGGAATTTGCCCCTGCCCAGGTAAAACTGGCCAATAAAGTTACATCTATACTCCTGAAAGTCTCCGACATTTGTTCTTGACCCGGTGGATGCTACATCTCTGGGGGCTCATCCCGGATTTCCCTTGGTGGAGTTTTTTGGTTGGAGACCAGAGGGACAACTCAAGTTGAGTAAGTACTCTTTGAGGATCCTCATTTGGTTTTGTTTTTGAGCTCCGGAGCATATAAACCTGAGGTAGTAGGTGGGACGCCGCTGGTAACCTACCCTGGGCTTTCAGAATGGGACGCCGTTTTCTGAAAGGAATTGTTAACTCTAGGAGTTAACTCTAGAAGTGACCGGTCACATTAGGAATTTCTGCGCCGTGCTGCGCTGCGTTTTGTCTGTGTGTGAATGCCTGAATTGAGTGTGAGACAATCTTTTACTCTAGCCTTTTTTTGCTTATTGGTTGGGGTATTTTGATAATTGTTTTGTTAATTCTTGAAGGTTTAGAAGCAGATAAAGCGGGATAAAGAAGAATAGGACAAGAGTCTGTACCCGGTTCTCCACTTGAGTGCCTGCTAAACAACTTTTCTGATTTTCAGAAAAGAGCCCAGGGGTACGGAGGGCCACCTCCAGACTGAGAGACCCTCTGGACCTTGAGTCAGTTAGAATGGCCCGCCTTCGATGTAGGGTGGCCCACTAAGGGAACTTTTGATCTTCCTATTGTGTTTGCTGTCCGAGCTATTATCTACCAGGTGCCCCATCCAGACCAATATTTGTATATAGATGTGTAGGTTGATATTGCCACAGATAAGCCAGGGTATGTCAGAAAGTACATAAAGAATGGCAAGAGAGAGAGAAGGGCAATATGTGTTACAACACATACTGCAATATGTGTTACTCCCCCCCCCAGAGGGCAGGGAAAGGCAGTAGGGAGGAAAAGGAGAAGACAAATTCCCTGGTACAGTCCACTGTATCGTCATCTAGAATTTACCCTGTCTTGCCTGAACAACTGGAGGATCCCTTAGACCCAGTAAATTTCCCTCCTCCCTATCAGCGGCAGGGAGGACCTGATTCCACGCAGCAGGACGTGAGTGGATTTTTGAGTCCACCACACACCTGAGGAGGGGCGATATATTCGCCTTCTCCTTTGGTAGGAGATACCGCCATCTTGCCTCCTTCTTCAGGAGGCACTGCCATCTTGCCTTTGTCTCCTGCAGGAGGCACCGCCATCTTGCCTCCTTCTGCAGGAGGTGCCAAGGGGAGTGCGGCCATTGAACCACGCCGGGAAGCACCACCGGAACCAGATGCTGGTCCACGAGCACCCCC
Organism: Saccopteryx leptura; assembly: GCF_036850995.1. Classification (NCBI taxonomy): domain Eukaryota; kingdom Metazoa; phylum Chordata; class Mammalia; order Chiroptera; family Emballonuridae; genus Saccopteryx; species Saccopteryx leptura. The sequence goes on from NC_089515.1 coordinate 909,812, forward strand.
TCGCTTCATCTATGTGCCTTTTTCCACTAGTGATTTCTACAATTGGAAATGGGAAAATCCTCCTTTTTCTGAGAAACCGCAGGGACTAATATCCTTGCTTGAGACAGTTTTTAGGACCCACCAGCCAATGTGGGATGACTGCCAACAGGTCTTACAAACTCTTTTTACTACAGAAGAAAGAAATAGAATAATGAGAGAAGCAGTAAAAGTAGTTTTAGAGGACGGGGGAACGGATGGGGAAACCGAAAATGTCCTTCTCAAGCAGCCCCCGGCCTGGGACACAAATACCTCAGGGGGAAGGGAAGCACTCTTCCAGTTTTGCCGGGCTCTGTTGCGGAGTTTAAAAGCAGCATCCAGGAGACCCACTAATTTCAGTAAGGTAAGTGAGGTTATCCAGGGAAGGGAAGAATCCCCCGCCGCGTTTTTAGAGCGGCTAATGAAGGCCTACCGGGTTTATACCCCTATAGATCCAGAAGCTGAGGAGAATCACAGGTTAGTAAATATAGCTTTTGTGACACAAGCTGCATCAGACATTAGGAAGAAGCTTCAGAAATTAGAAGGATTTGAAGGGAAAAATAGAAGTGAGCTAATTGAAATAGCTCAGAAAGTATATATAAATAGGGATGACTCAGAACTAGGGAGAGCAGCTTTCAAGATCCTCATTGCAGCTCATAAGTCAGAGAAGAAGGGAAAAGGAGAGCAGCAAAAAGGCAAAGAGAAAGGTCAACCATGGAAGCAAATAGGCAAGGACCAGTGTGCCTATTGCAAGGAGAAAGGACACTGGAGGAGAGATTGCCCAAAGTTACGGGTTAACAGTCAGAAGCTAAAGCAAGATCCAGAGGTCTTGCTCCAAACCTTGGACTGATAGGGCCAGGGCTCCATTTCTGTTGGCTCCTAGGAGCCCATGGTCACCCTAACAGTCGAAGGAAAGCCAATAGACTTCCTGGTTGACACGGGAGCCACCTATTCAGTTTTAAAGAAGCCATAAGGACACATACAAAAAAGAAAATACAAAAATAATAGGGGCAACAGGAAAAGCAGTAGCTTATCCACGGACCACTGCAAGAATCACAAATTTAGGTAGAGGCACTATTACTCACTCATTTCTAGTCATTCCAGATTTTCCTTATCCTCTCATGGGCCGAGATCTCTTGCAGAAACTTCAAGCAACAATAACCTTTAAGCAAGAGGACAGCAGTTCCCAGGAGGGGAAGGAAAAAGTCAGTCTCGAGGTAACGGTGCCCATATCTAAAGAATACTTGATGGCAGTCTTACAGGAAGGTAAGGATGAAGTCATCGGGGTCCCAGAGGAAATACGGGAAAAGGTGCCAGGGGTGTGGGCAGAAACCAACCCACCAGGCTTAGCTGCTCATCAGCCACCTGTCATAGTGCAGTTGCTGAGCACTGCTAGCCCCGTGCGGGTAAGGCAATATCCCATACCAGCACGAGCTAAGCAGGGCATAGCGCAGCATCTGAAGTGCTTACTAGTGGCGGGTATCCTCCAGGAATGCCAGTCAGCCTGGAACACACCTTTGCTCCCAGTCCAGAAGCCTGGGACCCAGGACTATCATCCGGTGCAAGATCTGCGAGAAGTAAACACCTGGGTAGAGACTATTCACCCAACGGTGCCAAATCCCTACACTTTGCTAAGTTTGTTACCCCCTACTTGTACATATTATTCAGTACTGGATTTGAAGGATGCTTTCTTTTGCATTCCATTGGCCCCCAAGAGCCAGGAGATATTTGCTTTTGAATAGAATGATCCAGAAAATGGACTAGTGGGACAGTATACATGGACCAGGCTTCCTCAAGGGTTTAAGAATTCTCCCACTATCTTTAATGAAGGACTTGCAGGGGTTTCACGCTGCCCACCCTTTAACTGTGTTACTCCAATAAGTGGATGACCTCCTCATCACTGCAGCCGAAGAAGAGCAATGTAAGACGGCCACCTTAGACCTACTCCAGGATCTCCAGCAGATGGGGTATCGAGTCTCTGCCAAGAAGGCCCAGATTGTCACCCAAACTGTAAGTTACTTGGGATATAACTTACAAGGGGAACAAAGGACATTATCCAGTCAAAGGATTCAAACTGTGTTGCAGATCTCAGAACCCACTAACAAAAGGCAAGTGCAAGAATTTCTAGAAGCAGTAGGATTTTGCAGACTCTGGATATTAGGATTTGCAGAGCTGGCCAGGCCCCTCCATGAATTGATGTGGGGCAAAGAAGAACCATTTATTTGGACAGACAAGAAAAGGAAGGCTTTCCAGGCACTGAAGGAGGCCCTAGTAGCTGCCCCAGCATTGGCCCTACCAGATATGGCCAAACCTTTCCAGTTGTACATTGCTGAGAAGGGAGGGGTAGCCTTGGGAATCCTCAGCCAAGAGCTTGGGCCATGGAAGAGGCCTGTAGCATACCTATCCAGGAAGCTAGACCCCGTAGCATCTGGCTGGCCAACCTGTTTAAGGGCACTTGCTGCTACCTCAATCCTAGTTAAGGAGGCCAACAAACTGACATTGGGTCAGGACATCCATGTTATTGGAGAACACTATCTAGAACAAGTGCTGCGTGCCCCACCGGATAGGTGGCTCTCCAATGCTTGATTGACACAGTACCAAGCACAGTTATTGAATCCCCCAGCAGTGCAGTTCTTGAAGACAGCATTCTTAAATCCTGCCACTTTACTATCATTGCCAGACCCATCAGTGGTCCATGACTGCAGACAGATATTGGACACTATCACAGGGGCCAGACCGGACCTCAGGGACCAGGCCTATGAGAAGGCAGACCTCATGCTGTTCACTGATAGAAGCAGTTATGTCCGAGATGGACAAAGATATGCAGGAGCAGCTGTAACTACCCAGGACAGTGTCTTATGGCAGAGAGCATTACCGAAAGGTACTTCTGCACAGCGAGCAGAGCTAATTGGATTTACACAGGCCCTCCAGATAGCTGAGGGCAAAGTGGCCAACATTTACACAGACAGCAGGTATGCCTTTGCCACTGCTCACATTCATGGTGCCATTTACAAAGAACAAGGCTTGCTAACGGCAGGGGGAAAAGAAATTAAGAATAAAACTGAGATTTTAGCCCTGTTCGATGCCATTTGGCTTCCCTCTAAAGTAGCCATAATTCATTGCAAAGAACATCAAAAGGGGGACTCTCTAATTATTCAAGGAAACCGTTTTGCTGACATCATTGCCAGAGAAGCTGCAAAAGAAGGAACTGCAGACATTCTACCACTTTTGCCTCAACCCGTGCTGCCTCCCAACCCTAAGTATACTCCTGAGGAAGAGCAAGAGGGAAAGCAATTAGGGGGTAAAAGAAATAAGCAGGGGTGGATAGAACTACCTGACACTAGACTCTACCTACCCCAGGGAGTTATAGGAGAGATTGCAAAGGAAGTCCATGCAAGTTCCAACCTAGGGCAAAATAAGATGGAACAACTAATTAAGAAATACTACAGGGGACCCCAGCTTAGGGATATCGTGCAATCCATAGTTCCTAGATATAAGGCTTGTGCTAAGGTCAATGCTATAAACAAGAAGCTCCCCCCTTTAGTTAGATATAGGGGAAAGTGCCCAGGAGAGTTATGGGAAATAGATTTCACAGAAATGACTCCAGGAAAGGCAGGATATAAGTATCTACTAGTGTTAATAGATACTTTTACAGGATGGACGGAAGCCTTTCCCACCAAGGGTGAAACGGCTTCCACAGTTTGCAAGATCCTGCTAAGAGAGATCATCCCTAGATATGGAATTCCTATAGCCATAGGATCTGACAATGGACCAGCTTTCATCTCTAAGATTTCCCAGGAATTAGCTACGAGGCTAGGAATTGATTGGAAATTGCATTGTATTTACAGGCCTTAGAGTTCAGGACAAGTAGAACGAATGAATAGGACATTAAAGGAAACTCTAATTAAATTAAGAGAGGAGACCGGCGAAAACTGGGTAGAGTTACTCTCTTTTGCCCTGTTCCGGGTTAGGTGTACACCTAACACTAATAGATAAACCCCCTATGAGCTTATGTTTGAACAACCCATTCCAATGGTACCCCAGCTCACCAGAGAGGAAATAGAGATGTCTAATCATACTTTCCTCAAGTCCCTACAGGCATTGCAGCAGATTCGGAGAGAAGTAAGGGAGCTGCGGGAACAGAGAGCTGCAGCATTGGAAGACAACGCCCAGAGGTTGTCGCCACCGGACCCTGGACAGTGGGTTTGGGTTCTCAACCACCGTCAAGGGAACCTAGAGGCGCGGTGGCAAGGACCATTCCAGTTGTTGCTCAGTACCCCTTCTGCAGTCCGGATAGCAGAAAAGCCCTATTGGATCCATCTCTCCCACGTGAAATCAGCCCAACCACCTGACGAAGGATCCCGGAGATGGCAAGTCAAACAGACCCCTGGAGAGCCTCTAAAGCTCACCTTCTCCTCCACTTAGGACTGATGACTTTTTATTATTTACCCAGCAAGGGACTAGAGTTGCAGGAATGGGTTTTAATCAGGACAGCAGATGGCGCAGTTATAGCACAGAATAACACCTGGGATAGTAGCACCTCCATAACACTCCAAGCTGATTTATCAAAGTTTTTTGAAGAAAAATTCTGTGATTCACCAGCAGCTTGGAGACATTCTGATTCACCCAGGAGCCCGCTCTTAGATAACTGGCCTAGCTCATACACTGCAGGTAGTAAGTGTGCACCTCATGTTAAAAATAGGGCTTTATGGTATACTCCACACTCTGCCTGCCCTGAACCCCCTTCCAGACAGCGCCGAATTTGCAGGTCTCACTCAGATTATTTTTGTAAAGCGTGGGGTTGTGAAACACTTGTCAGTGAATTTCAATGGAGTCCACCGAAACCAGACCCAGACATAAGTCTTTTTCGATTAGGAACTAGATTAGGGGGAAGAAGGCCCAATGATAGTTGGGATGAGGACTTTGCTAAAGATAATTGGAACCCTACTATCATTACTATTAAGAAGCCTAAAGACCCAAGTTGGAATTCAGGAAAAACCTGGGGGCTAAGATTATATGTAACTGGACATGATCCTGGTACCTTTTTCACCATTAGAAAGCTTCCTACAAAGAACAGACCTTTCCTAATAGGAGTAGGGAATGGGCTTCCACGTAGGCCCCCTGTCAGCCTCCCAGCAGCACCAAAACTTCCAGACAGTAAGACAGGCCTAGACCAGAGCAGAGCTACCCCGACTCCTACTGTAGACTCTTTCCCAATAGAGCCAGAGGAGCAGGACCATAAATTACTTTTTTACACTCCCAGCCCATTACTGGAATGACCACACCACCAAGAGATGTATGCCCTAGATTTATTAGATAAGGTATTCCCCTTCTTTAACAAGACACAGCCTGAAATTACAGAATCTTATTGGCTTTGCCTTAGTCCCAGACCCCCTTTCTATGTAGGGCTTGGAGCCAACACCTTGAGGGAAGGGGAACTGGCTCCTACTACAATAACCCTTATGAGGGACTGGAACCAGGATCAGATGAAAGATTGTGTCTCAGAAGGATCTCTCACTTTAGCAGAGTTCCATGGGAAAGGAACCTGCTACCTCTTAGCAAATTTCACCTTAAGTAATTCCAATTACAGTGACTATTGCCTTAACCAAGAAACCCTACTCACCACCCTAGAGGACCCAAAAGTGACGAAGGCACCTGAAGGACTATGGTTTGTGTGTACTCAAGGCATCTTCAAGTGTATAGTCCCCACTCATCCTGAACTTTGTGTAAGTGCTTACATTATTCCACAGGTATATCTGTATGGGGGAAATCCTGAGCTTCCTTGTAGCTCCCCCAAGGTGGGAAAAATGAGCTCCACTTCTTATCCCTATCATAGCTACCATAGGAATTGCAGGGTCAGCAGCAGTAGGGACAGCATCCCTCATTCAAGGGGAACTTACCCTCAGACAGCTATCCAAGACATTCTCCAAAGATATTGCGCTTCTCCAAAACCAGGTAATATACCTCGAGAAGCAAATAGACTCCCTAGCTGAGGTAGCCCTTCAGAATAGGAGAGGACTAGACCTCCTCCTACTCGAGCAAGGAGGTCTGTGTGCTGCTCTAAGAGAAGAATGCTGTTTTTATGATAACCACTCTGGAGTAACTAGAGAGAATATCAAGGTACTTGCAAACAGATTAGAAAATAGGAACTTAGAAGAAGATGACCCAGGATGGTATGCCTCTATATTCAGAAATTCCCCTTGGCTAACCACTCTTATATCTACAATTGCTGGGCCATTACTGATACTTTTGTTAGCTCTCACTATTGGGCCTATAGTTATTAATAAACTCCTTACATTTATTAAGGAAAGAATCGAGACTGTAAAAGTGATGGTTCTGTCTCAACCTACCTACACCATCCTTCCTTCTGATGAAGAATCAAGGGTTTGATTTATGCCCTAATAGGAGTAGGGAATGTAAGGACCAAGAGAAGATCAGAAAATAAGAACGGCACTAATGGAACAGGGAACTTAAGGGTTACAGGCAGGTCCTGCTCCTGTTCTGTTAGGAGTAACATGCCCAAGGTCGTTAAAGAAGCAGAGACAGATAGGGACTCTGGGAAGCTGAGAGAGAAGGAAAAAAAAAAGAAAAAAGAGACAAACATTTGCATTCTATTGGTTAAAAGACCCTTATCAGAAGTTTAGGTTTGGAATTCGCCAATAAGCTAGACCCCAGCCCCTGTTGCTTTGCTATGAGCAGCCCCCTTAGCAAATAGGTTACCACCACATCTGCTTCTGATTTAGGCTTGCTTGCTTAGCTTATAAAAAGATTTAGCTGTGAGTGCTAGGTGCGATTCCCATCTGTAGCTCCTTGTGAGCACGGTGTCTCTGGACACCTCAGGAATTTGCCCCTGCACAGGTAAAACTGGCCAATAAAGTTACATCTATACTCCTGAAAGTCTCCGACGTTTGTTCTTGACACGGTGGATGCTACAGTATGGACCCAGGATTTCCTACTTTTCATGCATTTCACAAACTCTGTAACAGAAACTCTCACTGACATAAAGCACACTTACAATAAATATTACAAAACTTTATCATTGAACTATTAATAGATGGATACCCCTCTATCATTCACAGATGGAGAGTCATTTCTTCAGAAATGATAGACATCTCCCCCCTTTCAAAATACTCAGCCATGAGACAAAACACTTGACCTGAACGAAAAACTGAACGCCGCCTTCATAAAGGATCTGCTCTACTGAACATTCTCTGGGCACCTGCGCTAAGGTGTTCCCCGAGGTGTCCACACGAGGGTGGAGGACATTGCGTGGACAGCGATTTTAAAAGGGACCATCTTCTACTCCGCACCTGTGATAACAGGGTAAAATTACAAAACAATTTCAATGCAAATATTCTACAAATACTGCATTAAACCCCTTTTAGGTTTTAGAAAGGTTCCAAGCTTCTGCCTCACTAGTTTCTGCTCCAAAGGTGACTATGCCCCCAGGGCATATTCGGCAAACATGGTGGTGCTTCACATGATGAACTCTGTGGGGCTGACTGAGCACTGCAGACAATAAACAGGTGCTACTGAGTGTAAGGTATTTTTCCCCGCAGAGAAGGAAGGAACAGGGCTCAGAGCCGCAAAGTGTGGAATAAGGAAATGGCTTTATTGAGTACAGAGCGCACACCCCACCCGGCAAGGTTCCCTGGCCCCGAGGAAAGAAACATGGAGGCTAGGGAAGTTGCACGGATTAAACCGCGTGGGAGATATTTAAAGGGTCCCTCTAGGGAAGTGGAGCTACTATGATGTGGTGAAATTTCACTGGCTGGCAGAGGGTCACTTCTTTCCAAATGGTTCCTGGGAAGCTTCCTTTGGCAGGCGTGATTGTGGGCGGTCCTAGCCAAAGTGGGCGGGTCTGAGTCCCTACGTGACCATGCCTCTATCCACCGACTTTACATTCTGACCTTTTGTGTTAAATAGAAAAAGGGGTGCCGTTTATTCATCTGGCTACTTCCTGCTGAATAGGGGCATCATGGGGAGGGGGAGATCAGAAGGTGGTGGCTTTGAGGGGTGTCAGGAGGAACATCTGTGTGGCCGTGACTGGAGAAACTTCACAGATGCGGTCCTATAAGGATTTAAAAAAAGAGAGAGGAGTAATAGGGGAATTTGCAGGGTCCAGCCTTTTGGTGAGCTGGAGATGGATGGAGTCCAGTGGTTCCAACTGCCAGTGGTCCTATAAGGAGGCAAGCTTGAGGCAAAACTGCATGTCAGGAGTGGCGTAAAAAGGGGAAAGAAAGAGGGTCCCATCCATTCCCATAACCGAAACCTGTGAGGGAACTAGAGGTCCAGAGTATGAAGGTAAAAACAGAGAAGGCAGCCCCCATATCCACAAGAAATGAGATGGACTGACTTACCCACTTTTTGTAGAACCCTGGGTTCTCCGAGTCCAGGCCATGTCCTAGGAGTTCAAGTGATGCACCCACCTGGCTGGATTGGCCTTCCATTTGGGCGGTTTATCCTCCACGTAGAGGCGCTGAGGAAAAAACCTATTGCCCAAAGGGGCAATCACTCCACCAGTGACTGGGCTGCTTGCAGTCAGGGCAAGTCTCAGTGGGCAGCTGCTGGCAGGGGCCCTGCCGGGACCAGTGGTCCTGCTTGCCACACTTAAAGCAAGATGCTGGTGGCTCTGCTGGTCTCAGGGTTGCCACAAGAGTTTGGGTTTGGAGCGTTATCTTCTGCTTCATGGGGGCCTGGCGAACAGGCCTGTTTCTACTAGTTGGGACCGCTAAAAACTTTAAATGCCATGTTCACAGGTTCCGGATAGGGGTTTGGGGGATTGGGAAGAGGAAGGCTCATGTGGAGCCTGGCACCCAGATCCTGCAGGAAAAATGCTGAAGCCAAAGGCAGGACAGGGCAGGAACTTCCTGTAAGAAAATTGGGGTTGGACTTCCTGAAAACCAGTGTAAGAGCCAATGCCAGGCTGAGAAAGGCCTGACAGAGGAGGGACTAGAGAACACAGTGAAGGGAGGGGCCCCTGGCCAGCAGGGGAAGAGAAAAAGATGGTAGTAGATGGCGAATAAGAAACAGATTTTTGCAAAGGGAGGGGAGAGAGAGTTTGGAGTCCGTGGAGAAGGAAAGATTAGGAATAGAGGTTTTAGGTAAGGTTTCTCTGGCCAGAAAAAGGCCTGCACAGTGGAACAGGCAGCACAGAGATTAAGGACGGTTGCACAAATAATTACAAGCCGTGAATGTAAGAGATCTCCAATCAGTTCCCAGCTTTTTTTGGCGATAGTTAAATTGGTGAGGGTGTTAACACCGAAAGTCCCTTCAGGAGGCTAATTGAGTGGGTTCTGTGGCCTGGCCACAGCAGAGAAGAAGAACAGTTTCTTCTTCCTTAGGGAGGGAAATTCCTGTGCCCTTACAGCCACATTCAGGTCTTGGAGTGGTCAGACCTGAGCATTAGCGTCCTAAAAACTCAATGTCTTGCCATGGATGAAAGTGGATGTGCTTGGGGAGGTCTCCACAAGCACAGGCTTACTCGGATGAATGGACGGATGGAAAAGACTTCCCTGACATAGCTATAGTTTCGGACAGGGAGTCTCGTTGGAAAGAACTGAGAGGAAAGCTGGAGGCAGGGGACTTACCGCACCGTGTGCCGAAGTGGGTTGGAGATTGGAGATCCTGGTTCTTTCTCCTGGTTCTTTCTCGGAGGGGAGGAGAAAGGAGAGGTTCTTGCAGACTTCTAACTCCTCCCAGGTTTCAGCACCAAAAATGTAAGGTATTTTTCCCCGTAGAGAAGGAAGGAACAGGGCTCGGAGCCGCAAAGTGTGGAATAAGGAAACGGCTTTATTGAGTACAGAGCGCACACCCCGCCCGGCAAGGTTCCCTGGCCCCGAGGAAAGAAACATGGAGGCTAGGGAAGTTGCACGGATTAAACCGCATGGGAGATATTTAAAGGGTCCTTCTAGGGAAGTGGAGCTACTATGACGTGGTGAAATTTCACTGGCTGGCAGACGATCGCTTCTTTCCAAATGGTTCCTGGGAAGCTTCCTTTGGTGGGCTTGATTGTGGGCGGTCCTAGCCAAAGTGGGCGGGTCTCAGTCCCTATGTGACCATGCCTCTATCCACCAACGACTTTACACTGAGCCCCGATGATACAGACGGCTTCACCCAGGACACAGAATGATCTGCTCCAAACGGTCACTACTACACCAAGACAAACCCTATTCTCCATTGTTGGGCAGATAAAATGTATTATGCTCACTTTGTTAAAGATGGTGCTGCCCAGGTGATATTAATGTGTGTTGAGGATCGTTGTAGCCTGGGGCTTGATTTTGGGATTAAGCCTTTCCCACCCTTTTTTGATGTGGGGTGGTACAATCCAATCATGCCTCAGAGAAGTGACTTTGTATTAGAGACTTCCCTATTTTGTATATTGGATTAAGAGTTTGGATTTCTACACTATAAAATGTGGACAGAATGGGAGCTTGCGCTCTTGGTTCCTGAGGTTAGCATGAGAGAGCAGAGAAAGTAGAGCCAGCAGCAGAAGGAGGCCACATGGAGGAGGACAGGAAAAGCAGCCAAGATGGCGGAGTGCTGAGTGAGATGCCAGTTTATACAGAGTTTGTATCTGGGATAAGGAAGGAGATGGGGAACTGAGGAGAATAAGGCTGGTGAGCTAGAAACCTTTGATTCTAGGAAACTCGGATAAGTCAGTGGCTTTGTGAGCACTGAATGTGATTGGGTTTTGGAGCCCAGTGTGTGTTTTTACTTGCCCGCCGGGTGCAAGCTAGGATTAAAGATTATGGCCCACCAGTTTGTGGCTCCGTTGTTTCTTTACCGAGTGTCCGAATCCAATGCAAACCTGCATGGGCCAGGCTGCTTTGATAGTGGCCCTGGCCATGGCTTCTGGCTTTATATCCATGAAAGAGGAAGAGTCAAGTACAACACAAACAGCTGGCCATTTTGCATTGTGGATCACAAATGCTGCCTCTCAACTAGCCACATCGGAGCTCACACAGAAAAACAGACAAAACCACCAATTTTCAACAATTCAGGAGGAATGCCTTATGCTGGGAACACACCTAACAAAATTACAGACTCACAAAACATCATTCAACTTCAGACACTAATCTCACATTCATGAGCCAGACGAGATCTCTCAAGGTCACTGCTTCTTTTCATAAACCATCATCCAATCTTTAATAACTTTTTCTTCATATCACATACAATATGTATTCCTACTATTTTACATTTTAGCATTCACTCTCTAAACTTGCATTATTTTCTTTGGTAAAATCATAAACAAATTCCTCTTTACAAATAAACTTCTTCATAAAACTTTTAAAAATCAAAGTTTGTTACTACTCTCAAACAGCTTCATTTCCCCTACAAGTTAACCAAAGCATTAAAAACCCTACATTCTGGAACCCTTATACTCACCCTCACTCAAACCATGTACTACACTACATGATACAGTCTAAAATTTACAAAAAAACCCTATTTGCGACTACACCATTCTTCTGCTATTTTGTTGCTCAAACACACACTGCCTCACCTTTTCCTTCAGGGTGGATGATGAAGTACTCACAACTATCTCAGCGACATGGGATTATCTGCAGCACTGAGAGGTGTCTCCAGCACACATCCTGACAAGAGAGACCTATCCTGGCCTTCAGCTTTATTAGCATTACATACATAACAGGGACCACTTAGAATCCCCCCAGCCTGCCTGCTCAGGACAAAAACTGTAGACACATTAGGACACTGAATCACGTGTGAACCACAGGATGTTTTGAAGTATCCTTGCTTTCTCATGACTCATGACAAGCTCTGTAATATGACTGCAATAATGTAACTGATCATCAATCACCCTAGTCTTTTACTTTCCTACCTCCACCATCTACGGGTGCTTCTTTCAATTTTTGCACAATTGCCAATTGACATAATTGCCGCTCTCCTTTATTGCAAAATAATTCCTGCTCCTAGAACACCCATTCCACCTAGACCCTTCATCTCCAACACTAACGACTCTCACCCAGTTTTCTTTCTTAATCAACTTTAAAACAATTTTACATAAAATCCCTTCCCAAACATGTCTATAAACTCCTTCTGTCACACATAAAAACAACACCCAGACTTTTCATAGTGCTATTGCCTTAGTTTCATTTCACCTATTAAATTACAAAATATAGCCTGACCAGGCGGTGGCGCAGTGGATAGAGCATTGGACTGGGATGCAGAGGACCCAGGTTCAATCCCCAAGGTCACCAGCTCATCTGATTTGAGCAAAAGCTCACCAGCTTGGACCCAAGGTCGCTGGCTTCAGCAAGGGGTTACTCGGTCTGCTGTAGCCCCACTGTCAGGGCACCAGTGAGAGGGCAATCAATGAACAACTAAGGTGTTGCAAAAAAACTGATGATTGATGCTTCTCATCTCTCTGTTCCTGTCTGTCCCTGTCTATCCCTCTCTGTGATACTCTCTCTGTCTCTGTAAAAAAAAAAATCAATAGTAACCAGAACACAAACCCTGGCCCTGGCCTGTTCGCTCAGTGGTAGAGCGTCGGCCTGGTGTGCTGGAGTCCCGGGTTTGATTCCTGGCTGGGGCACACAGGAGAAGTGCCCATTTGCTTCTCCACCCCTCCCCCTCTCCTTCCTCTCTGTCTCTCTCTTCCCTTCCCACAGCCAAGGCTCCATTGGAGCAAAGTTTGGCCAGGCGCTGAGGATGGCTCTGTGGCCTCTGCCTCGAGTGCTAGAATGGCTCTGGTTGCAACAGAGCAGTGGCCCAGATGGGCAGAGCATTGCCCCCTGGAGGGCATGCTGGGTGGATCCCGGTCGGGCATTCCGGGAGTCTGTCTGACTGCCTCGCCATTTCCAACTTAAGAAAAATACAAAAAGAAAAAAGAAAAAAAAACACTAATGATCGATGCTTCTCATCTCTCCAGTCCTGTCTGTCTCTCCCTGTCTATCCCTCTCTCTGACTCACTATCTGTCTCTGTAAAAACAATAAATTAATTACTTTTTAAAAAATGTAACAGAAAAAAAATGTAACAGAAGACAAACCCTAGTCTACATTAAACTGGACCAAGAGTAACATATAACATATAGACTCTGACCAGATTGTGAGCCCCCCCAACATGACCTCCACAGAGCACATGAGGACTTACCTCCTTAGAGTTTCCACTACACCTTGCAAACAGCAGGTCATGTTGCTGATCCTAGATCTCATTTAACAAACTTCTCTTTAACAACCCACATGGAAGCTGAAACTTAAACAATGACAATAAACACAAAGTATTCATCTTGCAATCCCTGTAGTTCAGTGTACCAGGCTGAGAACACTCAGGACCAGGGGTCCCCAAACTACAGCCTGCGGGCCACATGTGGCCCCCTGAGGCCATTTATCCGGCCCCCGCTGCACTTCCGGAAGGGGCACCTCTTTCATTGGTGGTCAATGAAAGGAGCACATTGACCATCTCATAAGCCAAAAGCAGGCCCATAGTTCCCATTGAAATACTGGTCAGTTTCTTGATTTAAATTTACTTGTTTTTTATTTTAAATATTGTATTTGTTCCCATTTTGTTTTTTTACTTTAAAATAAGATATGTGCAGTGTGCATAGGGATTTGTTGATAGTTTTTTTATAGTCCAGTCCTCCAACGGTCTGAGGGACAGTGAACTGACCCCCTGTGTAAAAAGTTTGAGGACCCCTGCTCAGGACAGAGGAGAGGAGGACCTCACAACTGAGGAGATGAATCCCTCTGGGATAAACCACACTGCACATGTCCACATTGCTACTTTTCATAAATCATAAATCTCTCATTTGTAACTGTTTCTTAAGATCACTTACACTCTTTCCTCTTATTCTTTCACATTCCACATCTCATCTTCCAAACTTTTCCTCATTGAAATCGAAGACTCTGACCAGATTGTGAGCCCCCCCAACATGACCTCCACAGAGCACATGAGAACTTACCTCCTTAGAGTTTCCACTACACCTTGCATCCCTGTCCTAAACTCATTGAAAATTAAACATAGCTTTCACTACTTTATTTTATCATTACTGGACGTATAACTTACAAAAGAGATGTTGCAAACACCTCACATGACCTCATTTCTTCCTTTTACCTTCCAAACTCTAACAACTTCTTCATTTCTTACATATTACAACAATGAAACTATCATTACTGCATGTCATATACCTTGATGACACATGACAATCATCTAAAATTTACTGCAAATTAAATTAAGTAGAGGAGGAATAACATCCGTACATACCTATCCCATCTAAATACAAACAAATCAAATGCACTGTAAAGCCGGTAGCCACAGCCACCATCACAGCAGCCTGGCCCATGCATGTTCACATTGGATTCGGACAGATGGTAATGAAACAACAAAGCCACAAACTGGTGGGCCATTACCTTTAATCCTACCTTACACCTGGCTGGCAAGTAAAAACACACTGGGCCCCAAAACCCACTCATTCATCACTCACAAAGCTACCAACTTATCCGAGTTTCCTAGAATCAAAGGTTTCTAGCTAACTAGCCTCATTCTCCTTTTTTCCCCATCTCTTTCTCTCTGCAGACTCTGTACTAACTGGCTTCCCTTTCAGCCATCTTGGCTGCCTCTCCTCTCCTCCATGTCGTGGCCTTACTGTGCTCTTCAACCTGCTCTCTGCTCTAATGATAATCTCAGGAACCGAGAAAACAAGCTCCTGGTCTGCCCCACTTTATTGTGCAGAAATCAAACCCTTTAATCCAAAATACAAAACAGGGAAGTCTCTAATACAAAGTCACTTATCTGAGGCATGATGGGACTGTACCACCCCACATCAAAAAGAGTGGGAAAGGCTTAGTCCTAAAACCAAGCCCCAGGCTACAAGGATCCTGCCTATCCACAGCCTGCCCCCAACACACATTGATATCAACTGGGCGATGGGCTTCCATGTGGGCAGCGCCATCTTTAACAAAGTGAGCATAATATATTTTATCTGTCCAACATATACCTCTTGGAATCCATGGAAGTACGAAAGACCAGAGTAACAGGCTTTGTTGAAAGGAAGAAAGGAACCCTGCCGTGTACTTCTCCTGGGGAGAAGAGCTCTGGTTACAGACTAGGGGAAAATTATATAGTGTTTGGGAGAGCCTGACAGGGTACTGAGTCAAAAGTACTGATATGTCCAGAACCCCTCCTTGGGGCAGCTTTTCAGCTTCTTGGAATTCCTCTGTCTCAGGGGCGATAGTCCAGTGAGGGTGAGGTCTGACAGATACGCGGAACATCAAGAGGGCAGTTTCAAATTCACGTATCTATCATTTCTCAACTCTGTGGTTACATATAAAAGAAAGGTAGTTACTAATTTTATAATATATGGTGAGGGGTGACGGGAGAAAGAGGAGAAAAAATGGAAAATTATAGCTTCTTCTGGAGAAAACTCAAGAAGGGAACCTTGCCAAGCTAAGTCCCTCATCCAGTTAAGGAGGTCGTCAATTTCCGTGCTGTGAGGTCTGAACCAGGCAATGTTTTTGAAAGCCTGAGTGAGGAAGTTAAAAAAAAATTGCGAGGTAATAATTTTGAATTGCTTCCTGTGAGTGCTCAGTGGACAGTGACATGGTGATACATGGTCTCCTGGATGAGCCCCATGAGACGTTCGGGTCTGGTTCCTCTCAAATGGGAAGACATGTGCAGATTTTTAGAGACAGGGAACCTGTTGGTGTAAGTTTTAGAAAAACTGAGTATATGTGGCTTAAAAGGAAGGGGGTTTAGAGAACATTCAAGAGGGAACTTCTCGGGCTGAGGGAGGGGTGGCTTCTTCCTGCTGTCATCCCTACCTATTTGATATTTCCCTCGTGAATTTCTCCTTGGGGTATTGAGGAATAGGAGTGTAGAACCATTTGATTGTAGGTAATCCTAGAGATTTCTCTCATCTGGGCCTGCAGGAATTTGATAAAGAGGGGGCAAGTATTTGGAGATTAGGAATGCACAAATAAAGAGGGTTGTATAGCGGGGGTTGAAAGGTCTTCCATGAGAAAGTTAAAATATTTTTTCCTGGAAGCCCTGGAAGGGGCAGTTTTACCTTGAGCTAAAAGAAATGTTTCATGCCCATTTGTAGGCTCTCCTTCAGCCAAGATCCCAGAGATCTTGTCCCCTTACTATGTGAAGAGTAAAAAGACTGAGAAGCATTAAGAGGTGAATGCTATTCATTCTCCTAGTTCTTCAGGGATACAGGAGAGCTTTAGGGTTAGGGGACCTGTAGGGGGTTAGAAGATAGGATTTAGGAGGTTTGCTGAAGTAGGTTTTCAGATTTCTCTGCTCTGCGAGGGCAGGTTTCAGGGTTGCTGGGTAGGGTTAGGTAGATTTGTCCAATTTTCTGATTGGCAAAGGTTTACATGCGATGTAAGAGGCAGGGTCCAAAAGTTAAAAAAATAAATAGGTGAGTGGACTAATGAAAGGCAATAGTCAGGACACCCAGTTTCTATGAAACCATTGATTCCATGTATATGAATTCGCTGGGCTTCAGAGAGAGAGAGAGAGAGAGAGAGAGAGAGAAGGAATAAGATGGGGAAATGGCCAGTCCCCGTGCCCCTAGACCTATTTTTAAAGAAATTTTTAAAGCAACAAGAGAAATTACCTGTTTAGCTCCTTTGGTCCTTAGATTAACAGGTAGTGTACTAAGAAATGGAAGAGGCTTATGAGGTGGGATTAGGTTGACATATGGGATGAGATAGATTAGGGTACAGGTTTTTGTCCAATTAGTAGGGACACACATAATAGGTGTTGGTCCCACACAAGTAGAAAGCCCCTGACTAGGTGAGGCAGCCTGAGAGGTGAATAGAGAGGAGAAGGACAAGGAGTTGGTTTTGTTTCTCTGTTTCTGAGCTCCAGATGGTCAGGGTGGAGGAAAGAGTTGCCCTTAGCAGCAGTGGGACTTGTCAGGATCACGGTGTGTGGACCTGTCTATGTGAAAGTCAGTCCTTGGGTGATGTACTGCTGGAAGCACCTCTTGGACAACCTTTGAACAGTTTGCTGAGTAACCTGTAAATCCTGCAAGTGCTTAGGGAACGGGTGGTTACATTTCTACACTTTGTAGCTAGAGTTTAAGTCCTAGTGACAACTGCTTCTAGCTGGAATTAGCAGCAGGCTCCAGCCTACAATAGGCATGGGGCATTGAGACAAGAGTAAAGGAGACACTATACATTAAATAAAGCAACAAAATTAGACTGCCAATACCCACAGTACAGATCTTGGAGGAATAAATAATACTTAAATATTCAAACGAGGCATAGTAGATGGCCCTTGTGTTTAAAAGACATGGGATCAGTTTATCTGCTCCTTGGAAGAAATACCTTAGGCTCATGAACGATGTTCTTCAGCCTTCAGTGGCAATTCCCAGCATGCTGGGCAAGGTCAGGTCACAGGTAGCTGGAGCAGGGCTAGAAGAGACTGAACCCTCCCTCCATGGATCAAGGGGCACCTTACCTTCTTGTATACCTTTTCCACAGCACAGATGTGTAAACTGGTGGGGCTGGGAAGCCTGGCAGGCTTCAGTTCAATGAAGCAGGGTCCTTAAGGGTGCTGGTGCCTTCAAGAGCATATGACAAAAGCTGTTATTTCCTGACTTCTTTTGGGCCTTATTTGCCTTTTCTGTTACTTCCTTGGCCATTATAAACCTTAAAAGCCATGCTCAAAAGATCTCAATGAGGGGCTTGACTAACAGAGCAAAATTGGGAATCCACTGTATAAATAAGCCTATTAGACCGAGGAAAGAAAGGATTTGATTTGTGGTGGTAGGTGGATGGAGACTACGGAGGATCTGAGTTCGATCTAGGGTGAGACCTCAGGTGGTACGGGTTAAGGCAATGCCCAGATAGACTAGGAACTAAGAGTGAAGTTGAGCCTTAGCGGAAAAGATGCGATATCCCTTCATGGAGAGGAAGTTAAGAAGGGTAGAACAAGATAACCTGGACATGTTATCTTTGAATATATGTATCCTGATTTACTGATGCTGCCCCATTAAAAAAATAAAATTATTAAAAAAAAAAGAAGGGTGGAGATGTGTCTCCTAGAGGCAGGCAGGGAGGAGCTGTAGAGGAGTAGGTTA
The DNA here is from genome assembly GCF_036850995.1 of Saccopteryx leptura. NCBI lineage: Eukaryota > Metazoa > Chordata > Mammalia > Chiroptera > Emballonuridae > Saccopteryx > Saccopteryx leptura. The sequence continues at coordinate 927,874 of NC_089515.1, forward strand.
TCTACATATTGTAATAGAGGACTAGTTTTGACATTGCACGCTGCTAAATCCTGAGCTAGTGCCTGCCGAAACAGGTGTGGGCTGTTTCTGATCCCCTGGGGTAAAACAGTCCACAGAAAGGCAAACAAAAGTAAGAGCCAGGGTGTAGAACAGGGGTCCCCAAACTACGGCCCGCGGGCCACATGCGGCCCCCTAAGGCCATTTATCCGGCCCCGCCGCACTTCCAGAAGGGGCACCTCTTTCATTGGTGGTCAGTGAGAGGAGCATAGTTCCCATTGAAATACTGGTCAGTTAGTTGATTTAAATTTACTTGTTCTTTATTTTAAATACTGTATTTGTTCCCGTTTTGTTTTTTTTACTTTAAAATAAGATCTGTGCAGTGTGCATAGGGATTTGTTCATAGTTTTGTTTTGTTTTTTTGTATTTTTCTGAAGCTGGAAGCGGGGAGAGACAGTCAGACAGACTCCCTCATGCGCCCCACCGGGATCCACCCAGCACGCCCACCAGGGGCGACGCTCTGCCCACCAGGGGGCGATGCTCTGCCCCTCCAGGGCATCACTCTGCACCTGGAGCAGAGGCCAAGGAGCCATCCTCAGCACCTGGGCCATCTTTGCTCCAATGGAGCCTTGGCTGCGGGAGGGGAAGAGAGAGACAGAGAGGAAGGGGGGGTGGAGAAGCAAATGGGCGTTTCTCCTATGTGCCCTGGCCAGGAATCGAACCCCGGTCCCCCACACGCCAGGTCAATGCTCTACCGCTGAGCCAACCGGCCAGGGCCTGTTCATAGTTTTTTTTATAGTCTGGCCCTCCAATGGTCTGAGGGACAGTGAACTGGCCCCCTGTGAAAAAAGTTTGGGGACCCCTGGTGTAGAAGAATGGTAAAGAAGGCATTCTTCAGGTCTAGGACCTATAGAGATTAGGGACTACTGGATGGAGGGGAACTACTGCCTCATTGATTGGATGTAAGTGTCGGGAGCCAACCCACAACTGCTGGCTGACAAGGTCACAGCAGGAGAAGACCCACAACTGCTGGCTGACAAGGTCACAGCAGGAGAAGACCCACAACTGCTGGCTGACAAGGTCACAGCAGAAGAAGATAAAAAATTGCTGATTGACAAAGTCACAGCAGAGAAGACCAATGGCTGCAGGGTGACAAAGTCACCACAAAGGAAAGGCACAATGATACTTCCCCCTTTGAACTTTTTGAATTAATCTGGCCTTATATCCCCCCCTTTTCTGGGTGTGTGCTATTATTTGTAGCACAGGGATAATAGTACCGTGCTTTCCCTGTAGATTTGTAGTAATTTCTTTGGAAATGAGACAGAAGGTGTAAGTTCCACAGAAAAGCCTGTAAGCCCCTTGAACTGGGCTCATAAACATAAGAGGCTGGCTATGATATCCCTTGTAAAGGGCTAAGTTTGTAGGAGAATTTCTTCTTAATCATGTTAGAAAGAATAGATTGTGACTTGTGAATGGGTAGAAGGCAGTGGCTGTGCACAGAGCACCTTTCGGCCTTCACTTAATTCATCATTTTTCCTCCCTAGCCTTTTCATGTGATAGAGTAGAGAAACTTTCCTTTCTTCTTGCTTACCTGACCTGCAGATGGTGGAACACTCTAAGAAGAATATAGTTAGAACTTAACTAGTGTGTGAATATAGTAAATAAATAAAATTTGACTAGACAATAGAATCTTAGGAAAGGAGTAATGGAATGGCCCGTTGCATGGCTTGGAATGGGAGCGCAGTCGGCAAGAAAAGAATGTTTTGCTAAGAGACTTGTTTTATGACTAAAGGCAGTTACTGGGCTTTCTCAGTGAGACATTCTCATGAGATTTATATACTTTCCCAAGGTTTTTCATTCAGATAATAAAGAGGAATATGGAAGAATCCATAGAAGCAATAGCAATTAATGCCTTCTGATATTATGTTGCTACTAAGCTATCTTGCAGGTGCACTCTATATATCTTTAAGCAAAAGTTACTCGATGTTATGACAATTTCTTAATAAGCAAGCCTTTTGAAGTCTTGTGAGAAAAATTAGGACACTGCATGAACTCAAGGCCATTTGCCTGAGCAAGCGGTGGTCCTTTGCTAGTCCTTAATGATTTCGTCTGCTAATCTCTCTCTGCACCCTTGACTCACAACAACAGTAAAGTAAAGTTATTAATTAGTACTAATCTTTTAAAAGTTTGTACCAATATTGTTATTGCTATTGTATAACTGTACTTTGTAACTTACCACCTAATTTATAGTTTATAGATATGAATTAACTGTTATCTGGAAACATGTAACCATAGTGAAACAAAATACCATGTGATTGTAACTTAGTGTGTGTGCATAAAAAGAAAGCTAGACCAGCATTTAGCGGAGATGCCTGGCAGTAAATGCTAACTAGAGAATAAAGAGAAAGAAAAGAATTCGGCTCTCTCACTCGATTTTCGCCGACGCTGTCTCCTCCTGTGGAACCCCTGAATCCCCCCCGGGGCTGGACCCCGGCATGTAAGTCTTATAGGAGGTGATAAGCCCTGGAAGGTTTTTGAACAGGAAGAATGGGGGTTATTGCAGGGAGAGTCCATGGGAATGAGTAAACCTTGATTTAAGAGGTGGGTATTTATTGGTTTATGGCCTTAGAAACAGACACAGTTACACATTAAACAAAGACTTCACATATTATGAATTAAGAAATTTAAATGAATGCACTTTACTTCTTCAATTAAAATTATAATAGAGATATTTTCTGAAAAACAAAGAGACAAGACAGATTACTTATTCATGTTGCTCACTAGACAACTTTGCTTTTTTTAAGCTTTTCTAGATGGCAGGGAGTTGTCAGCATAGAGGGGAGGGAGAGAGAAAGCAGATGGATGGACAGTGTGAATAGCTGGATGGAAAGGAGGGTCAGAATCTGCAGGAGGAGGAGAAGGAAGTTAAAGTATGGGTGTGGCATCAGAGGAGTCAAAAGGATTTAGAGCTCTGAGGAGAGGGGTGCACTTTGACTGGTCACAGAAAAGCAACAAAAGACGATAGAAATCTGAAATCTGCACCAAATAAAAGGAAAACTCTCCCAGTTTCATACTTATTCAATGCAGTTCGATGTGGGCTCATGCACAGATTTCTTAGGGCTCCTTAGGTAGCTATCCCGTATAGCCTCTACGGACTCTTCACTGACTGATGGCCTACCAGAATGGGGTTTCTCCACCAAACTGCCGGTTTCCTTCAACGGCTAATCCCACCGAGTAATGTTATTTCTATGTGGTGGCGCTTCGTTATAAATGTGCCGATATTCATGTTGCACTTTGGTCACGAATTCGAATTGAGCGAGCCACAGAACACAATGAACTTTCCTCAGTACTGTCCACATCTCAACTGGCATGGCCGTGGGCTGCTCCACTGTATACTTGGTATTGTGTCATCATCTGTGCATGCGCACATGCTGCCACATCATCCTACAAAAACTGGGAAGGTTTTCCTTTTATTTGGTGCAGATTTCACATTTCTATTGTCTTTTATTGCGTTCGTGTGACCAGTCAAAATTGCACCATGACTTTACGGACACACTATATTTTAAACATTATTATTATTTTTATTAAAAACTTGTCTGCAAGCCAGATGCAGCCATCAAAAGAGCCATATCTGACTTGTGAGCTATAGGTTCCCAACCTCTGCATTAAAAACTTTCCAGCCCTGGTTGGGTGGCCTGATGCAGTCAACATTGACCATGCAAAACATAGTAGATTCAACCTGTGATGCCCCACCACCACCACCACCTCCACTGTCAGAACACTACAAGAGCCTGACGAGGCAGTGGTACAGTGGATAGAGCGTCGGACTGGGATGCGGAGGACCCAGATTTGAGACCCAGAGGTCGCCCGCTTGAGCACTGGCTCATCTGGTTTGAGCAAAAGCTCACCAGCTTGGACCCAAGGTCGCTGGCTCCAGCAAGGGGTTACTCGGTCTGCTGAAGGCCCACGGTCAAGGCACATATGAGAAAGCAATGAATGAACAACTAAGGTGATGCAATACACAGTGAAAAAATAATGATTGATGTTTTTCATCTCTCTTTGTTCCTGTCTGTCTGTCCCTATCTATCCCTCTCTCTGACTCACTCTCTGTCTCTGTAAAAAATAAATAAATAAATAAATAAATAAATAAAATTAAAAAAAAAAAAGAACCCTGCAAGAGTTCACAACTACATAGAGCACCTAATTTAAATGACTGGAGCTCATACCCCTTTCTCTTTCTTTCTCTCCCAACCTCCTCCCACCTCCTACCCCAGATAACCACTTGACTTTCGCTATATCCATCAGTAAACTCAGTCTACCTCACCTTTTCTTCTTGGGACCATGGAGAGCACTCCTGAGCAGCTACTATGGAAGTTTCACCTGCCTCACCAAAATGAAACCATCTAAAGTGCTGAGCACCATCTCTGGCATGCATCCTGACTGGGCAAAGTTACCCTGGGCATTCACTTAACACCAACACCAGGGAACCCCAGGAGTGAGCACCATGGGGTCATAGAGGCAACTGCAAAACCCCCTGCCTGCTTGCCTGCCAGGGGAAAAGACTATCTGCCACCTTAAGACACAAAATCATTCCATGAACCATTGTGGGCATCTGACCTCCATTGCTTTTTCATAGCTCCTATATACCTGTTTCACGCTTGTCCTGCAATATAGCTTACCAACCTTTAGACAATTGCCAATCTGTGAGGCTCTCAGTGGACCTGAAGGGGGCACGATGTCACATACACAATACTTCTCATTTCTAGAACGCCTTGCATCCAGACCCTTCCCTTCTGTAGCATGCTAAGGACTGTTAATATTCTATAAATTACTCCACTTAAAACAAATTAAAAAAGTTTTATATACTTATGTCGATTTTCCAAAACATGTTTATAACTGTATTACAATACAATTTAAAACATCGACCACATTTTTCATGATCCTATTGCCTTCTGTTCACTTCATGAACTAAAACATAAAGGATAGCCTGACCAGGCGGAGGCACAGTGGACAGAGCGTCGGACTGGGATGCAGAAAGACCCAGGTTCCAATCCCCGAGGTCGCCAACTTGAGCATGGGCTCATCTGCTTTGAGCAAAAGCTCACCAGCTTGAGCCCAAGGTCTCTGGCTTGAGCAAGGGGTTACTCGGTCTGCTGAAGGCTCACGGTCAAGGCACATATGAAAAAGCAATCAATGAACAACTAAAGTGTTGCATCGCGCAATGAAAAACTAATGATTGATGCTTCTCATCTCTCTCCGTTCCTGTCTGTCTGTCCCTGTCTATCCCTCTCTCTGACTCACTCTCTGTCTCTGTAAAAAAAAAAAAATATATATATATATATATATTATTGCCTTAGTTTCACTTCACCTATTAAAATAAAAAAAATATAGGGAAGGTTATACAAAAAGCAATAAATAGAAGAAATCACAACTACACTAAATAATTCCCTTGTGGCATATGGCTATTAAAATGAACTGCTGGGCTGATTCCTTATCAATAAACATAAGTAGTGTAATTATTGGCACAAAGTACTATATGCAAATTCAGACACATAATATATATGACAAAAGTTTCTCTTTACATGAAAGAAAAAATTATCATGATGGATGCTTCTCATCTCTCTGTTCCTGTCTGTCTGTCCCTGTCTATCCCTCTCTCTGACTGTGTAAAAATAAATAAATAAATAGATAGATAGATAAATAGCATTCCTATGTCCTGACATCCACCGAAACCACTTCCTTCCGGAAGTTAATAGCTACCCACACTGAACAGAAATCCCTAGAGCTGCCTAAAACATAAAGCAGCAAAACATTAAAAGAACTAAAAATAACCACCAAAAATATCTGGGTAACATACAGTAGATTTTAAGGCAAAAAGTGGTCCTATAAATAACATAAAATCTTTTGAATAGGTTAAGTAGACCGGGGATATCCACATTCACATGCCATTCATAACAAACTCAAATAATACACCACTCCTAAAAGAGAACATAGAAATATTCATAACTATAAAAAGTAATTGAACACACCCCTCTAAATCAGCAATGCAGCATGGCTTTCAAAACTGATGCATGCAACCAAAAAATCTGTAAAAACATTAAAATAAATAACCTAAGTGGCAAATAACATTCCATAAACATAACTACTCCACAATACTCCAAATATTCAAATCTACCACACTTACCAGAATCGTTGCCACTTTTTTAAAACTGACCCTGTTGGATGATAAACCACCTTCCTACACATTTCGATGAACTGAAAAGTGCCGTGAACTTTCTTTATAGCTCTTCTAACCCTCCATCTAGAACCCTGTAGGAAAGTTATCATCACATAGACATGTTACCAAATGAATGAACATTAAATTAAAAATACAAAATTTAATCAATGCTAGCCTTATAAAATATTTTCAAAGGAACGATGATGAAAATACTACTTCCAAGGCCAGATCGCTCAAAGCTTCCAGGGCTATGCTTTCTGGACCAAAGATGAATATGCCCTGGGGCCATATTCGGCCAACAAGGCGCGGTTTCATGTTGTCAAGAGCTCCGAGATTCGGCTGGATGTTAATTCCAGGCAGTGAATACAAGGACCAGCTCCTCACAAGCACCTACAATGCAGAGGACGTTCCCCCAGGACACACAATGATCCTTCCTAAAAGCTCAACAGTACTCAGAAGACAAACCCTACCCCACAGGAAACAGGATGAAGAATGACATACAATACAAACAGCAGGTCGGTTTGCTGATCTTACACGGGGAGCAGAAGCGTATTCCCTACAAACAGTCCGGGAGCACCTCTCTCCTCGAGGCCGGCTGCACCTCCTCCCCAATCTCTCGCTCGCTCGCATCCACTCTGCCCTGTCCCCCACACCCCGTTATCCCTGGGTCCCGGGGTACACTCACGTTTATCCGAGCTCTACACCTCCCGACCCGTGAACAGCGGACCCTATCCAGAAGCCTCGCACCTCGCGCCCACCAACTTGCTGCCTCTTCCACTGCGCCTCATCTCGAACCTGCTCGCGGCCCGATTTCCCTCTGCCCAGCCCCGCCCCGCATCTCCGCTGGGGCCCCACCTCTCACCTCCCTCCCGGTCCTCACAACAGGCCCTGCAGCTCACACACCGCTTCAGTTTTCAATGGTTCATTGACATAAAAACAGCCATGAATCTGGTACACATTTACTTTAGCAAAATAAATTCATTGACACGTCATAAAACTAAAAACTGCCATGGAAAATACCTTCTTTATAGAATATAAACAGGAGCCACAACATAGACATTCTGAAATGCAATAACCCTACAGGGACGCGCAGATTGCAAGGGAAATGGTGGAAAAACTGCGCAGTGGGGTGAATAAAGGGTGATGGTCATTTCAAATAAAATACTACAAGAATGAATAAATATGAATACGACAATTAATTCCTCCTCACAATCACAGCGAAAACCTATTCTGGAACCCTTCTGTATTATGCAAACGTTATACAAATAGATATTAACAATTGTTACGATTGAGGGCAAAAACCGTCACTGCAAACAGTAGCGCTTCCTATCAATATCGGTAATTCCAACTTTTCTTGTACTTAATATAAACTCCGTAACAAAAACTCCCACTTACAGCACAATTACAAAACAAATAAAAGAAAAATTATCATTTAAATATATTCAACACACCTCTCTCATTCAGAGAGGGACCATCACTCCTTCAAAAACGATAGACACTCCGCTTCAAAAAAATCGGTAATGCCTGACCTGTGGTGGCACAGTGGATAAAGTGTCAACCTGGAACACTGAGGTTGCTGGTTTGAAACCCTGGGCTTGCCTGGTCAAGGCACATATGGGAGTTGATGCTCCTATTCCTCCCCCCTTCTCTGTCTCTTTCTCTACCTTCTCTAAATTTGATAAATAAAATCATTTTTTAAAAATCGGTAAGAACAGAAAAAAAAACGTACTTGAACGACAGAGTGGATTCCGCCTTCGTAGAGGAGCCTACACTACGGTGTCATTCCCCGAGATGTCCACACGAGGGCACCAGGGTATCGCGCTTACGGCATTTTTTTTTTTATTATTAAATTTAATGCAGTGACATTGATAAATCAGGGTACGTATGTTGAGAGAAAATATTTCTAGCTTATTTTGACATTTGATTGTGCTGTATACCCCTCCCCCAAAGTTAAATTGTCTTCTGTCACCTTCTATCTGGTTTTCTTTGTGCCCCTCCCCTCCCCTAACCCCTCTCTCCTTCTTCACCCCCTCCCCTCTCCCCCAACCTCCCACCCCTGTTGCCATCACATTCTTGTTCATGTCTCTGAATCTCATTTTTATGTCCCTTCTATGTATGGATTCATCTTAGTTTTTTTTTTTTTCTGATTTACTTATTTCACTCCGTATAATGTTGTCAAGGTCCATCCATGTTATTGTAAATGATCCGATGTCATCATTTCTTATGGCTGAGTAGTATTCCATAGTGTATATGTACCAAAGCTTTTTAATCCACTCGTCCTCTGACGGACATTTGGGCAGTTTCCAGATCTTCGCTATTGTGAACAATGCTGCCACAAACATGCGGGTGCATTTCTCCTTTTCGAGCCGTTCTATGGTGTCCTTGGGGTATATTCCTAAAAGTGGGATAGCTGGGTCAAAAGGCAGTTCGATTTTCAGATTTTTGAGGAATCTCCATACTGTTTTCCACAGTGGCTGCACCAGTCTGCATTCCCACCAGCAGTGCAGGAGGGTTCCCTTTTCTCCACATCCTCGCCAGCACTTATTCTGTGTTGTTTTGTTGATAAGCGCCATTCTGACTGGTGTGAGGTGATATCTCATTGTGGTTTTAATTTGCATTTCTCTAATCATTAGTGATGTTGAGCATTTTTTCATATGCCTATTGGCCATCTGTATGTCCTCTTTGGAGAAGTGTCTATTCATCTCTTTTGCCCATTTTTGGATTGGGTTGTTTGTCTTCCTGGTGTTGAGTTTTACAAGTTCTTTATAAATTTTGGTTATTAACCCCTTATCAGATGTATTGTCAAATATGTTCTCCCATTGTGTAGTTTGTCTTTTTATTCTGTTCTTGTTGTCTTTAGCTGTGCAAAAGCTTTTTAGTTTGATATAGTCCCATTTGTTTATCCTGCTTTTATTTCACTTCCCCGTGGAGATAAATCAGCAAATATATTGCTCAGAGAGATGTCCGAGAGCTTACTGCCTATGTTTTCTTCTAAGATGCTTATGGTTTCACGGCCTACATTTAAGTCTTTTATCCATTTTGAGTTTATTTTTGTGAGTGGTGTAAGCTGGTGATCTAGTTTCATTTTTTTGCAGGTAGCTGTCCAATTTTCCCAACACCATTTGTTAAAGAGGCTGTCTTTACTCCTTACCTCCTTTGTCAAATATCAGTTGTCCATAGAACTGTGGGTTTATTTCTGGGTTCTCTGTTCTGTTCCATTGATCTATATGCCTGTTCTTATGCCAGTACCATGCTGTTTTGAGTACAACGGCCTTGTAGTATAACTTGATATCAGGAAGTGTGATACCTCCCACTTTATTCTTCTTTTTTAAGATTGCTGAGGCTATTTGTATCCTCTTTTGGTTCCATATAAATTTTTGGAATATGTGTTCTATATCTTTGAAGTATGTCATTGGTATTTTAATTGGTATTGCATTGAATTTATAGATTGCTTTGGGTAATATAGACATTTTAATGATGTTTATTCTTCCTAACCATGAGTATGGTATATGCTTCCACTTGTTTGTATCTTCCTTGATTTCTTTTATCAATGCTTTGTAATTTTCTGAGTACAAGTCTTTAGTCTCCTTGGTTAAGTTTACTCCTAGGTACTTTGTTTTTTTGGTTGTAATTGTGAAGGGGATTGTTTCCTTAATTTCTCTTTCTGACTGTTCATTGTTGGTGTATAAAAATGCTTCTGATTTCTGAGTATTGATTTTATATCCTGCCACTTTGCTGAATTTATTTATCAGGTCCAGTAGTTTTTTGACTTTAGGGTTTTCTATATACAATATCATATCATCTGCAAATAATGATAGTTTTACTTCTTCTTTTCCAACTTGAATGCCTTTTATTTCTTCTTCTTGTCTGATTGCTGTGGCTAGGACTTCCAGGACTATGTTAAATAAGAGTGGTGAAAGGGGGCACCCCTGCCTTGTTCCTGATCTTAAGGGTATTGCTTTTAATTTTTTCCCATTGAGTATGATGTTGGCTGTGGGTTTCTCATAGATGGCTTTTATCATGTTGAGGTATGTTCCCTGTATTCCCACTTTGCTGAGAGTTTTGATCATGAATGGGTGCTGGATTTTATCAAATGCTTTTTCTGCATCTATTGAAATTATCATATGGTTTTTCTCCTTCTTTTTGTTTATGTGATGAATCACATTAATTGATTTACAAATATTGTACCAGCCTTGCCTCCCCAGAATAAATCCCACTTGATCATGGTGTATGATTTTTTCCATATATTGTTGGATCCGGTTTGCTAATATTTTGTTGAGGATTTTAGCATCTATATTCATCAGAGATATTGGCCTATAATTTTCTCTCTTTGTGTTGTCTTTGCCTGGTTTTGGAATCAGAATTATGCTCGCCTCATAAAAGGAGCTTGGAAGTCTTCCTTTCTCTTGAATTTTTTGAAATAGTTTGAGAAGGATAGGAGTTAGTTCTTCTTTGAATATTTGGTAGAATTCCGTTGTGAAGCCATCGGGCCTGGACTTTTCTTTGTTGGGAGTTTTTTGATAACTGTTTCGATCTCATTTGGTGTAATTGGTCTGTTTAGCTTTTCTGATTCTTCCAGATTGATTTTTGGAAGATTGTATGTTTCAAGGAATTTTTCCATTTCATCTAGGTTGTCTAGTTTTTTGGCATACAGTTCTTCATAGTATTTTCTTACAACATTTTGTATTTCTGTTGTGTCAGTTGTTATTTCTCCTCTCTCATTTCTAATTTTATTTATTTGAGTCCTCTCTCTCTTTTTCTTGGTGAGTCTACTTAAAGGTTCATCAATCTTGTTTACCTTTTTAAAGAACCAGCTCCTAGTTTCATTGATCGTCTGTATTGTTTCTTTAGCCTCTATGTCATTTATTTCTGCTCTGATCTTTATTATTTCCTTCCTTCTACTACATTTGGGCTTTACTTGCTGTTCTTTTTCTAATTCTTTTAGATGCATGGTTAAGTTGTTTATTTGAGCTTTTTCTAGCTTCTGAAAGTGTGCCTGTAGTGCTATGAACTTCCCTCTCAGCACTGCTTTCGCTGTGTCCCATAAATTTTGAGTTGTTGTATGCTCATTGTCATTCGTTTCTAGGAATTTTTTTATTTCTTCTTTGATCTCATTCTTAATCCATTCATTATTTAACACCCTGCTATTTAGTTTCCACGTGTTTGAGAATTTTTGAGCTTTTCTGCTGTGATTCATTTCTAGTTTCATGCCGTTGTGATCGGAGAAAGTGTTTGATATGATTTCAGTCTTCTTAAATTTGTTGAGAGCACTTTTATGCCCTAACATGTGGTCTATCCTAGAGAATGTACCATGAGCACTTGAAAAGAATGTATATTCTGCTGCTTTAGGGTGAAAGGATCTGAAGATATCTATTAAATTGAGTTGATCTAGTGTTTCCAATAAGTCTGCTGTTTCTTTGTTAATTTTCTTTCTTGAGGATCTATCTAGTGATGTTAGTGGGGTATTGAAATCCCCTACTATTATAGTATTGCTGTTGATCTCACCCTTTAAATCCATCAAAGTCTGTTTTATATATTTGGGTGCTCCTATATTAGGTGCATAGATATTTATAATAGTTATATCTTCCTGTTGGATTACTCCCTTTATCATTATGTAGTGGCCTTCTTTATCTCTTACTATATCCTTTGTTTTAAAGTCCAATTTGTCTGATATAAGTATTGCTACCCCAGCATTTTTTTCATTTCCGTTTGCATGAAATGTTTTTTTCCATCCTTTTACCTTCAATCTATGTGTGTCTTTTGTTCTAAGTTGTGTCTCTTGTAGACAACATATGTATGGGTCCTGTTTTCTTATCCACGCAGCTACCCTATGTCTTTTGATTGGATCATTTAATCCATTTACATTTAAGGTTATTATTGATATGTAGTTGTTTATTGCCATTTTCTTCTTTAAAGGTGTATTTCTTTTTTTGCTATATTCTTTTCCAACTTTGATCTGTTTACAACAGGCCCCTTAACATTTCTTGCAGCATTGGTTTGGTTGTAATGAATTCCTTGAGTTGTTTTTTGTCTGGGAAGCTTTTTATTTCTCCTTCGATTTTAAACGATAGCCTTGCTGGATAAAGTAGTCTTGGTTGTAGGTTCTTGTTCTGCATTACTTTGAATATTTCTTGCCATTCCCTTCTGGCCTCAAGTGTTTCTGTTGAGAAGTTGGATGTCATCCTTATGGGGGCTCCTTTGTAGGTGATAACTTTTCTTTCTCTTGCAGCTTTTAATATTTTCTCATTATCGCTTAGCTTTGGTATTTTAATTATGATGTGTCTTGGTGTAGGTTTCTTTGGGTTTCTCTTTAATGGAGTTCTCTGTGCTTCTTGGACTTGTGAGAGTTTCTCTTGCATTAATTTAGGGAAGTTTTCAGTTATGATATGATTGAACAAAGTCTCTATCCCTTGTTCTTTTTCTTCTTCTTCAGGAGCCCCTATGATGCGGATGTTATTTCTCTTCATGTTGTCACAGAGCTCTCTAAGTGTTTCCTCTGACTTTTTGAGTCTCTTTTCTCTTTTCTTCTCTGCTTTCATGCCTTCATTCCAGTTGTCCTCCAACTTGCTGATTCGATCCTCAGCTGTATCCATCCTGTTTTTAATTTTTTCCATTGTGGTCTTCATTTCTGATATTGTATTTGTCATCTCTGACTGATTCTTTTTTAATATTTCAATATACTTTTTTATACTTGCTATTTCTTTATTTAGGTTTTCAAACTGCCCCTCCATTGTTGTTCTAAGATCCCTAAGCATCCTTACAATCATTATTTTGAACTCCGCATCTGGAAGTTTGATTATTTCCATATCACTCAGCTCATCTCTCAAAGGTGTCTCTTGTGGTTTCATTTGGGTTGCACTCCTTTGTCTTCTCATAATGGTGTTTTATTTGTAGAGTTGGTTGAGTCTAGGCTTGGTGTTGTCTGCCTCCAGTTTTCAGTTGTGTTATTTCTAGGTCTTCTTGGGTTGGTATCAGCTATTATTTGTAATCCACTTTTGGATTTGGGCAGCTTTGAAGTCTTGATTTGTTTGTTTTCTTAACAGGTGATAGTCTTGTTAACTGATCTCAGCAGGGGGCTTCCTTGAAACTGTAACCAGGAATGCTGTGGGTGTAACCTGAGACGCTGAAGGTCTCTTCCACCAACTAATCTCACTGGGGGCAGGGTTTTTTCTCAGCTTCAGTAGGGGGAGGTGTATCTCAGATCTCCATGGAGACCTGAGTTACTGCCCCTCCTCCCCACTTCTTGTTTTCAGCTGTGTCTTGTTGCGCTGATTGGAGCTGGATAGATGTCCGGAGATCTCTGATCCGGAAGCACTTCAGCTCTGTTTTGTGAAAGTTTCAGTCCCTCCCCCAGCTATGGCCGCCTCCAGCACGAATGAGTCAGCTTTTTTATTTCATTTCTTGCATACCTTAGCCCCTCACAGTCTGTCCCTCTCCTTGTCCTTTCCACTTGGGAGATAAGCTGGTCTTTTCAACCCACCTTGTTCCCTGGTCACCAGGAAAGTGGCTGTGAGCAGTAGTTTCTGCTCTTTTTCCTCTGTGAAATCCTCTCTGGGCTCTCAGCCTCACCTCCCTCCCTTCCGTTCCTGTAAGCAGAGGAGATTCAGGCACTCCTTACCAGGATTATTGTGGCTTCCTCTTAGCTCCTTGGTTTTTGAGAGCTGTTCTTGCAGTTCAGTGTTGGTTTTTCATGCTGATTTTTCCTAAATTGATTTGTATTCCAGTTTGGTGTTGAGACCTGGGCGTCTGGGCGTCCGCCTACTCTGCTGCCATCTTCCTCTCCCATTTGTATTACGGCATATTTTCTTAAAAGCCGCATTAGACTAGACTCAAGTGGTAACAAATAGGGACGATGTATCTTCCCGTCCTGGCGGTTCCTCTAGAAATCCGCAACTAAAAGTAACTACAGAGTCCTTATCGCTACAAGTTATCAAATGCACTTCTCAATAACCCACAAAATAAATTAAACTGGCGATTACAACGCCATTGTAACTGAAACATAATAAAAAACACCGAGCACCGATACACAGGAAACTATAACAGTCTTCCCTGCACACATGAGCAATAAAGAAAACCTGATGATCCCCTACTTTCTCACTTTCCTTCAGAACGCACGTTAATACATCCAATGCACCTCACCTTCACGCCACCTCACCGACCGCCTCCCTTGGAGTCGGGGTTGGGGGACAATGTGGAGGTCCCCACAACCCTTCCCACCGCGGTCCTGACTGCTGCGCGGTGCCTGAGCCCGCCCCCAACTCTCTTCTCCGCCTCCCGCCTCCAGCCTGGGCGCCTCGGGCTTTGGGGGCCCGACACGCCCCTCTCCATTTTTCTAGATTTCAGGGACACATCTAAATAGAAAAAACCAGGGACTTTATAAAATTAAAATCAACTCTTTAAAAAAAACTATTCAGATAATACAAACACAAGCCAGAAATGGAGAAAACATATTTACTCACTACGTACCTGATGAAACATTTCTGTTCCATAAACCGACAAAAATACAATGCATTTCTGATCAATACTCTCATAGCACTCTAAAACAAATACCCCCACTGAAAATGAATTCGTATATAAACAGTCTCCAGGCGGAGGAACCCAGTGTGGACAAGAAAGCGTTCAGTGGAATGGGACTTCCTCCTGATCCGATAGAAATTCACGAACTGAACAGGTGAAGGTGGGAAGTCACACCACTGGCAGATCACTTCTTTACCAGAAGGTTTCTCTTTGCCATCACTAAGCTGTGTCTAACCGCTCTGTGCATCAATAGGATCAAACCTTTGACCTGCTCCCTGACAGTCCCCTCCTGCAAAACTGTGAGAGCACAAACTCTTCCCTACTTGCTCATCCTGTCTGGCTCTACCTCTCAGGCCCTGGTGGAATCTTCCCTCCTTTCTTTTATTTCATATGCATTGAAGAAATTACCTCTCTCTCCCCCCCCCACCCTCTAAAATGAATAAAACAAAAGAACAAACAAATAATTAAAATAAAAAGACTGGTCTTGCCTGGTCAAAACACATATGGGAGTTGATGCTTTCTCCTCTTCCCCCCTTCTTTCTCTGTCTCTCTTTCTTCACTCTCTAAAATAATTTCTCTAAATAAAGAAATAAATAAAAAGGAAATTGCTACACTGAGTCTCTGCAGGATTAGAGATCTGTAGTAATATAATGTTATAGTACTTAAAAATATAGAAATGCCTGACCTGTGGTGGCACAGTGGATAAAGCATCGACCTGGAAATGCTGAGGTCACCAGTTTGAAACCCTGGGCTTGCTTGGTCAAGGCACATATGGGAGTTGATGCTTCCAGCTCCTCCCCACCTTCTCTCTCTGTCTCTTTCTCTCCCTTTCTCTCTCCTCTCTAAAAAATAAAAATAAAAAAATAAAATAAAATATATAGAAATATAAAAAACAAAAGTATGGAGGATAGACCTGACCTGTGGTGAGGTTGCCGGTTCGAAACCCTGGGCTTGCCTGGTCAAGGCACATATGGGAGTTCATGCTTCCAGCTCCTCCCCCCTTCTCTCTCTCTGTCTCTCCCTCTGTCTCTCCCTCTCCTTTCTAAAATGAATAAAATAAAAAAAATTTTAAATTTAAACATTAAAATAAAAAATATGGAAGATATATAAAATTAATTAAAAATATAATAATAAAACATTTAAGGAAATTAAATAAAGTTATGCCATGTGGATAGGAATTGATATAGTGGGTGCAGATATGATAAACAGACTATGACTTTCAAGCAGGGCCCAGTTAGTGTGTGTGTAAAGTTATACCTAGATAAGTGGCTTGGCATCATAACTTTGTAAGTTAAAGTAAATAAGAACATCTTAAAAAGTGATTTGATGTAAACATTTCAGTAGATTAACATAAAAGGGGTTCCTTGTGAGGAACTTCCAAAAAGGTAGTTTGAAGTGATAATCCTATAAATTGACGTCTGTTAGAAGGTGTCCGCCAGAAAAGGTACTAAAGCTGAGGGGTCCCCTGCTGCAGTAGTTGCCCAGACTCCAAGGTGAATGTGAACTGTCTCCACTCCACTCTGAGCTCTGACTAATGACGGGGCCCCCTTAAGCTGTACCCAGGCACGCCAAAAGGATTTTTGAGTAATAAATTGCCTGTGTGATTGTTGCAACTAACTCGTGTCAGTCTCGTGCTTTTCCTCCGGTGGCAGTTAGTGTTGGCACTTATCAGTAGCATCCTCATAGCCGCCTCAAGAGTAGTGTCAAAGAGCCTGCCAGCCCTGCAGACAAGCAGGACTGTCTCACTGCACGGGGAAGTCAAATCAGGGACGCCTGATCAATGTAGAGCTTGGGCCCTACTGGGACAAGATCTTTATCCCAAACGTTTGGAGTCACTTTAGCTCAGGTATCATGTTTCTTATGTAGACAAAAGCAAGTACTTAACCTTGCAAAAATAATCTCTGACTGATATATAACATTAGTAAATGATAAATTAAGACTACAATAATATGGCACCCACACCTATTCGAACAGCTAAACTCCAAATATGACAGTGCCAATATTCTCATGCATTCACTATTTAATTCTTGGATGTCCCCTGAGGATCGAGCCTACATGCCTGGAGTATCAGAATGGCGCTCTGCCAAACTGAGCTACCCAGCCAGGGCATAACTATAGCTTTAATCCAACTCTCTCATTTAGGGATAAAAAATACCTATTTCAAAACAAATAGATTCCCACAAAAAAAGAAGATCAGTACAGAGTTAAAAAACATACTTAAGATAAGCAGGTAAGTGGATCAACCACTGACAGATAATGCACAGTACCCATCCTTTACTACTGACTGCCACCAAGGTGCTGTTTCCAAGATGCACATGACCTAACAGCCGAGAAACACACTGAGAGCATATTTAAAAGGGACTATATTGCACTTTAAAGCAAATGACTACAAACTTCAAAGATTTGAAATTACATATCTGTTGGGCAGATAAAATATATTATGCTCACTTTGTTAAAGATGGTGCAGCCCACATGGAAGCCCTCACCCTGGTGATATTACAGTGTGTTGGGGCGGGATGTGGGCAGGTAGGATCCTTGTAGCTTGGGGCTTAGTTTTGGGATTAAGCCTTTCCCACCCTTTTTGATGTGGGGTGGTACAATCCCATCATGCCCCAGACAAGTGACTTTGTATTAGAGACTTCCCCTATTTTGTATATTGGATTAAAGGTTATGAATCTACAGTATAAAATGAGGGTAGAATGTGTCGGGAGCCGATCAACGACTGCTGGCTGACAAGGTCACAGCAGGAGAAGACCCACAACTGCTGGCTGACAAGGTCACAGCAGAAGAAGATCAAAAACTGCTGACTGACAAAGTCACCGCAGTGAAGACCAATGGCTGCGGTTGACAGTCACCGCAGAGGAAAGGCACAATGATACTTCCCCCTTCGACCTTTTGAATTAATCTGGCCTTATATCCCCCCTTTTCTGGGTGTGTGCTATTATTTATGGCACAGGGATAATAGTACTATGCTTTCCCTGTAGATTCGTAGTGATTTCTTTAGAAATGAGACAGAGGGTGTGAGTTCCACAGAAAAGCCTGTAAGCCCCTTGAACTGGGCTCATAAACATAAGAGGCTGGCTATGATATCCCTTGTAAAGGGTTAAGTTTGTAGGAGAATTTCTTCTTATTAATCATGTTAGAAAGAATAGATTGTGACTTGTAAATGGATAAGAGGCAGTGGCTGTGCAGAGCACCTTTCGGCCTTCACTTAATTCATCATTTTCCTCCCTAGCCTTTTCATGTGATAGAGTAGAGAAACTTTCCTTTCTTTTTGCATACCTGACCTGCAAGTGGTGGAACACTCTGAGAAGAATATAGTTAGAACTTAACTAGTGTATGAATATAGTAAATAAATAAAATTTGACTAGACAATAGAATCTTAGGTAAAGTGGAGTGGAGTGGCCCGTTGCATGGCCTTGGATGGGAGTGCAGTCGGCAAGAAAAGAATGTTTTGCTAAGAGACTTGTTTTGTGACTGAAGGCAGTTGCTGGGCTTTTCTCAGTGAGACATTCTCATGAGATTTATGTACTTTCCAAGATTTTTCCTTCAGATAATGAGAGGAATGTGAGGGGATCCATAGAAGCAATAGCAATTAATGTCTTCTGAAATTATGTTGCTTATTAAGCTATCTTGCAAGGGCACTCTATATATCTTTAAGCAAAAGCTACTCTTGATGTTACCTCAATTTCTTAATGAGCAAGCCTTTTTGAAGTCTTGTGAGAAAAATTAGGACACTGCATGAACTCAAGGCCATTTGCCTGAGCAAGCGGTGGTCCTTTGCTAGTCCTTAATGATTTCGTCTGCTAATCTCTCTCTTCCCCTTGACTCACAACAATAGTAAAGTAGAGTTATTAATTAGTACTAATCTTTTAGAAGCTTTTACCGATGTTGTTATCGCTATTCAAGTTATTGTATAATTGTACTTTGAATGATTTACCACCTGATTTGTAGCTTATAGATATAAATTAACTGTTATCTGGAAATATGTAACCATAGTGAAACAAAAGTGATTAATACCATGTGATCACAACTTAGTGTGTGTGCATAAAATGAAAGCTAGACCAGCATTTGGCAGAGATGCCTGGCAGTAAATGCTAACTAGAGAATAAAGAGAAAGAAAAGAATTTGGCTCTCTTACCCGATTTGTGCCGACGCTGTCTCTTCCTGTGGGACCCCTGGATTCCCCCCAGGGCTGGACCCCGGCAAGAATGGGAGCTTGCTCTCTTGGTTCCTGAGATTAACATTAGAGGAGACAGGAGAGAAGAGAGCAGAAAAAGGCCATGTGGAGGAGGCCAGGAGAAGCAGCCAAGATGGCGGAGTGTTGAGTGAGAAGCCAGTTTGTGCAGAGTTTGTGCAGGGAGAAGGAAAGAAATGGGGAACAGAGGTGAATAAATCTGGTGAGCTAGAAACCTTTGATTCTAGGAAACTCGGATGAAGTCAGTAGCTTTGTGAGCACTGAATGAGTGGGTTTTGGAGCCCAGTGTGTGTTTTTACTTACCTGCCAGGTACAAGCTAGGATTAAAGATGATGGCCCACCAGTTTTTGGCTCCATTGTTTCTTTACCGACTGTCTGAATCCAATGTGAACCTGCATGGGCCAGGCGGCTGTGATGATGGCCACAGCCACTGGCTTTACAATATTCCATGTTTCCTATTCACATAACAGTTAACCTTGAAATCAGTATTAACAGATAAACCAGGAAGTCCTTTTACTTATTATTAAATACCATTTTAAATAACCTGCAACATGTTGCAATTGGAGTTCCAATTTTTTTCAACTGAAAGAGAATAATAAAATAAAATAAATAAATAAACCTATGATGCCCTGAACGATGTCTCAGTGCATGGAGTGTGTCCTTCCTGTTTGTCAAGGTTCTGGGTTCCATCCTGTAGTAAGGTACCAAAAAGCTGCAAAATTAATATTGATATTCTAGGAGGAAAGGTCAGGCTTTCCTGTCCCGTCCTCCCTTTGGGGAGGGGAGGGAGAAGAATGTAGAAGTTCCTGGCTTACAAGGACAATGAATCATTTAGTTTTAAAACTAAAATAAAGGTTAACTGGGAAACTTCTCTTTCAATGGGAGACAGAATTTACATACCACCCTACATTGATTATAGTTCCTTCCCCTTCCTGGAATCTTGAGAGTAACATACCTCTAGGCAAAGGAGAGAAGATGAACCCTGAAAGATTGTAAATGTCTTTGATTGTGTTACCTTGAAAGTCTTAATGTTTCTGTGTATCCCCTAAACAAATGCTGTAAGATTGTTCCATGATGTCATGCTCTCCCCAGCCCGTGTGTGATCAAGGGTACATAACCAGCCTGTGGGTCAAATGAGTCTGCAAATATGATGTATATGTTTGCTCACTTATAGTTTGCATTGGGTGTGGGGGACAGGCTGTAAGCAGGCAGGATCCTTATAGCCTAAGGCTTAGTTTCAAAACTAAGCCTTTCCACACAACCTTGACAGTTACATGATGGGGGCTGGTGCACTCTCATTTTGCCTCAGATAAGTGACTTTGTATCAGAGACTTCCTTGTTTGAATATTGGATTAAAGGTTTTGATTTCTACACTATAAAATGGAGCAGAGGAGCCCATGCTGCAGGAGAGCAGAGAAAGAAGAGCAGAGAAATGCCACATGAAGGAGAAGAGAAGCAGCCAAGATGGCAAAGTGCTGAAGGACAAGCCAGTTTGTGCAGAGTTTCTGCAGAGGGAAGGAGATGGGGAACAGAGGTGAATAAGGCTGGTAAGGTACAAACCTTTGATCCTAGGAAAACTCAGATAAGTCAGTGGCTTTGGGAGCCCCGAATGGAAAGGGAAGTGTTTTCCCACTGTGTATATTTCTTGTCCGCCGGGTGTAAGCTAGGATTAAAGCTAATGACCCACTAGTTCTTGGCTCAGTTGTTTCTTTACCATCTGTCCAAATCAAATGCGAACCTGCATGGTCCACAGGTGGCTGTGATGGTGCCCGTGGCTACTGGCTTTACATAGGCCCTGAGATGTATTTGGCACACATGATTTGGGCCTGCAAATGCCCCATGTTAGCCTTATGCAGCCAGCATATTTCATAAATCTACTCTTTTAATAAAACTCCTCAAAATTCATCTGGACTTGGTGTTGCTGTCTCTACATAAACCCGCAGAAGTGAGGTGCAGTACTTTTCAGCATCTGGGGTATGGTACTTTACAAGAATCCCAGGTCTCAACACCAAAGAGAAGCAACCAAGAAGTTCACAACTAAATAGAGAAATAAATTCATGCTTCTCTCTCTCTCTCTCTTTCTCAAATCAATGTAAAAACTTTAAAATACAATGGGGAATGGTGTGATACTGTTGTAAGGTACCAAAAAGCTACAGAATTAATATTAATATTTTAGGAAGCTTAAAGAACATTTATTAGCCTGACCTGTGGTGGCACAGTGGATAAAGTGTCAACCTGGAAACACTGAGGTTCCCGGTTCAAAACCCTGGCTTGCCTGGTCAAGGCACATATGGGAGTTGATGCTTCCTGCTCCTCCCCCTTCTTTGTCTCTCTTTCTTTCTCCCCCGCCCTCCTCTCTAAAATGAATAAATAAATAAATAACAAATTAAAAAAAATTTTTTTTTAAAAAAAGAACATTTTATTACTTTGGGCTAGGTGTGCAGAGAGATTTTGTACATGTGACTTCTATCCTTGTATGATTGACATCAAGTCAGGATGGCTGATAGCATTGTATCATAAATGCAGAGGGGAAGGAGATTTGTATTCTCTGACCTCCCCCCACAGCTGTAAGGAAATAGGTGAATAGCTAGCCAGGTGCAGGAAGAGAAAGATTAAAATAAACCTTTTGTATATTGATGGGCCATTTACAGGCATCTGTCCCCATGGAAACTACCCCTCCCCTCCTGAAAGCGTGTGGTTGGTTTATGTATCTTGTTGGGCAGATAAAATATATTATGCTCACTTTGTTAAAGATGGTGCTGCCCACCTGGAAGCCTTTGCCCAGGTGATATTTGTTGGAATCCATGGGAGTCCGAAAGATCAGAGTAACAGGCTTTATTGAAAGGAAGAAAGGAACCCTGCCGGGCACTCCTCCTGGGGGAGAAGAGCACTGGTTACAGACTAGGAGCAAGTAATATAGTGTTTGGGAGAGCCTGAGGGGATACTGAGGCAAAAGTCCTGGTATGTCTGGAATGCTCCTCCTTGGGGGGCTTCGAGTATGTGGGTGTTGAACCAAAAGTCCTGGTATGTCCGGAGCCCCTCCTTGGGGCGGGTTGTCAACTTTTTGGAATTCCTTTGTCTCAGGGGTGACAGTCCAGTAAGGGTGAGGTCTGATAGATAAGCAGAACATCAAGAGGGCAGTTTGGAATTCACAATTCACGTATCTATCATTTCTTGACTCTGTGGTTACATATAAAAGAAAGGTAGTTATTAATTTTATAATATATGGTGAGGGGTGATGAGGAGAAAGAGAAGAAACAATTTAAAAATTATTTCTTCTTCTGGAGAGAACTCAAGAAGGGAATCTTGCCAAGCCAAGTCCCCCATCCAGTTAAGGAGGTCGTCAATTTCCATGCTGTAAGGTCTGAACCAGGTGATGTTTCTGAAAACCTCAGTGAGGAAGTAAAAAAAAAAAATTTTGCAGGGTAATAATTGTCAGTTGCTTGCTGCAAGTGCCGAGTGGACAGAGTGACATGGTGATGCATGGTCTCCTGGATGAGCCTCATGAGACATGCTGGTCTGGTTCCTCTCAAATGGGAGGACATGTGGAGATTTTAAGAGACAGGGAACCTGTTGGTGTAAATTTTTAGAAAAACTGAATATGTGTGGTAAAGAGGAAGAGGGTTTGGAGGACATTCAGGAGGGAACTTCTCGGGCTGAGGGGTGGCTTCTTCCTGCTGTCATCCCTACTGTAAAGCCAGTAGCCATGGCCAGGGCCACCATCAGAGCAGCCCAGCCCTTGCAGGTTCGCATTGGATTCGGACAGTCGGTAAAGAAACAACGGAGCCAAGAACTGATGGGCCTTCATCTTTAATCCTAGCTTGCACCCAGCAAGCAAGTAAAAACACACACTGGGCTCCAAAACCCAGTCACATTCAGTGCTCACAAAACTACTGATTTATCCGAGTTTCCTAGAATCAAAGGTTTCTAGCTCACCAGACTTATTCACCTCTGTTCCCCATCTCCTTCCTTATCCCAAATACAAACTCTACACAAACTGGCATCTCACTCAGCACTCCACCATCTTGGCTGCTTCTCCTGGCCTCCTCCACGTGGCCTTTCTCTGCTCTCCTCTGCTCTCTCTTCTAATGATAATCTCAGGAACCAAGAGAGCAAGTTCCCGTTCTACCCCTATTTTATAGTGTAGCTTCACAACCTCTAATCCAATATACAAAATAGGGAAGTCTCTAATACAAAGTCACTTCTCTGAGGCATGATTGGATTGTACCACCCTACATCAAAAAGGGTGGGAAAGGCTTAATCCCAAAACCAAGCCCCAGGCTACAATGATCCTGCCTGCCCCCAACACACATTAATATCACCTGGGCGACGGCATCTTTAACAAAGTGAGCATAATACATTTTATCCGCCCAACACCTACCTATTTGATATTTCCCTCATGAAGTTCTCCTTGGGGTACTGGGGAATAGGAGTGTAGGAGCATTTGATTGTAGGTAATCCTAGAGATTTCTTTCATCCTGGCCTGTAGGAATTTAATAAAGAAAGAGGCAGGTATTTGGAGATTAGCAATGCAGAGATAAGGAGGGTTGTATAGAGGTGTGTGTGTAAAAGTTCTTCCATGGTAAAGTTAGAGATATTTTTTCCTGGAAGACCTGGAGAGAGCAGTTAGTTTGAGTTAAAAGAAATGTTTTGTGTCCATTTGTAGGCTCTTCTTCAGCCAAGAAGACCCAGTGATCTTGTCCTTTTACTATGTGAAAGGTAAAAAGACTGAAAAGCATTAAGAGGTGTTGCTATTTATTCTCCTAGTTCTTCAGGGATATGGGAGAGCTTTAGGGTTAGGGGACCTGTAGGGGTGGAAAGATAGGATTTAGGAGGTTTGCTGATATAGGGTTTCAGATATTTCTGTTTCGAAAGGGCAGGTTTCAGGGTTGGTGTATAGGGTTAGGTAGATTTTCCAGTTGTCTGATTGGTGAAGGTCTGCATGCAGTTCTGTAAGAAACTAATAAACAAATGTAAGAGGCAGGGTTTAAAAGTTAGAAAAGTAAATAGGAGTGTGTGGACCAATGAAAGGCACTAGTAAGATGCCCAGTTTGTGTGAAACCACTGATTCCATGTTTACGAATTCGCTGGGCTTCAGAGAGAGAGAGAGAGAGAGCAAATAGGAATAAGACAGGGCAGTGTGGCTAGTCCCCCTGTCCCTAGATCTAGATCTACTTTTGTAGAGATTTCTAAAGCAATAAGAGAAATTACCTATATAGCTTGTTTGGTTCTTACATTGATGGATAGTGTATTAGGAACTGGAAGAGACTCATGGGGTGAAATTAGGTTGATATTTAGGGTGAGATAGATTAGGGTACAGGTTTTTGTCTAATTAGTATGGAGACGCAGATAGGTGTTGGTCCCACACAAGTAGGAAGTTCCTGATTTGGTGAGGCAGGCTGAGAGGTGAATAGAGAAAAGAAGGACAAGGGGTCAGTTTTGTTTCTCTGTTTCTGAGGTCCAGATGGTCAGGGTGGAGGAAAGAGTTGTCCTAATAAGTGGGGAGGGTAGAGGATTGTTAGCTAGGGTGACTGATTAAACATTCTTTGAAAACCAGTTTTCTGACTGTACAAATTCTTTTTTCTCGGTACAAATCTCCTACAACCTGCACAAACCTTCTACAACTTACATAAACCTTCAACTTTCATGCACTTTCTTATCTAGAAATAACTGGCCTTCATAACAACTTGCTTTTCCTTTTTCTTTCAAAATATTTCCATACCTTATACCTTCTATTATCAAAACCATACAATTCCTTTCTAGTCAGAACTCTTGATTTAAAAAATTTTAACCTCTAGTGACAATCAAGTTGACTTTCTTTTTATCCTAGTTTCCCTTTTCCCAAAGCCTGATTAAAAGAGTCCTTAGTTTTTTCATATATTTGCCATACGTAGACCAACCAGCTTCAGGTTTGTGGTTGGAGTAAGGCATGCCGTTTTTCTATTTTAGCAGCAGTGGGAGTTGTCAGGACCACGGTGTGTGGACCTGTCTATGTGAAAGTCAGTCCTTGGGTGATGTAATGCCGGAAGTGCCTCTTGAACAGTCTTTGAACAGTTTGCTGAGTGACCTATAAAACCTGCAAGTACTTAGGGAAAGGGTGTTACATTTCTACACTTTGCAGTTAGAGTTTAAGTCCTAGTGACCACTACTTCTAGCTGGAATTACCAGCAGGTCCCAGCCTATAATAGGCATAGGGCATTGAGATAGGAGGAACAAAGGAGATACTAAACATTAAATAAAGCAATAAAATCAGACTGTCAATACCCACAGTAGAGATCTTTGAGGGATAAATAGAACTTAAATATTCAGGCAAGGCATAGTAGATGGCCCTTGTGTTTACAAGAAATAAGATTAGCTTATCTGCTACTTGGAAGAAATACCTTAGGCTCGTGAATGATGTCCTTGGGCCTTCAGTGGCAATTCCCAGCACACTGGGCAAGGTCAGGTCACAGGTAGCTGGAGCAGGGCTAGAAGAGACTGAACCCTCCCTCCATGGAGCAAGGGGGCAGCTTACCTTCTCATGTCCCTCTTTCCACAGCACAAGTGTGTCAACCGGTGGGGCCAGGAAGCATGGCAGGCTTCAGTTCAATGACCTTTCTTTCCACTCTGGAGCAGGGCCTTGGTGAAAGCTATGAAGCCCCTTAGGGCACTGGAGCCAAAAGTTGGTATTTCCTGACTTCTTTTGGGCCTTATTTGCCTTTTATGTTACTTCCTTGGTCATTATAGACCTTAAAATCCATGCTCAGAAGATCTCACTGAGGGGCTTGACTAAGAGCAAAATTGGGAATTCAGTGTTTAAAGAAGCCTATTAGACTGAGGAAAGAAAAGATTTGATCTGTTGTGGTAGGTGGTTGGAGACTGTGGAGGGTCTGAGTTTGATCTAGGGTGAGACTTCAGGTGGTGGGGGTTAAAGTAATGCCTAGATAGACTAGGGACTGAGAATAAAGTTGAGCCTTAGCAGAGAAGACAGGATAACACTTCATAGCGAGGAAGTTAAGAAGGGTGGTGGTGAGTCTCCTTGAGGCAGGCAGGGAGGGTCTGCAGAGGAGTAGGTTATCTATATATTGTAAGAGAGTACTAGTTTTGAGATTGCATGCTGCTAAATCCTGAGCTAGTGCCTGCTGAAACAGGTGTGGGCTGTTTCTGATTCCCCTGGGGTAAGACAATCCAGGTAAATTGCTGGGCTGCATTAGTGTCTGGGTAAAGGCAAACAGAAAGTAAGAGTCAGGGTGTAGAGGAATGGTAAAGAAGGCATTCTTGAGGGCTAGGATTGTGAATGAATGGTGTTTGAGAAAATGTGTGACAGTAATTTACAGAGATTAGGGACTACTGGATGGAGGGGAATTACTGCCTCATTGATTAGGTATAAGGCTTGTACGAGGTGATAAGCTCCTGAAGGTTTTTGAACAGGAAAGATGGGGGTATTGCAGGGAGAGTCCATGGGGATGAGTAAACCTGGTTTAAGAGATGGGTAATTACTGGTTTAAGGCCTTAGAAACAGACACAGTTACACATTAAACAAAGACTTCACATATTATGAATAAAGGAATTTAAATGAGCGCGCTTTAGTTGTTTCAATTCAAATTATACTAGAGATATTTTCTGGCAAACAAAGAGACAAGACGGATTACTTACATAGCTTAATATAATTCTGCTTTTTAAGTTTTTTGAGATGGCAGGGAGTTGCCAGCATAGAGGAGGAAGAGAGAAAGCAGGTGGATGGTCAGTGTGAGCAGTTGGATGGAAAGAAGGAAAGTCAGAATCTGCAGGAGGAGAGAAGGAGGTTAAAGTATTGGTGTGGCACCACATGGTCAGAGGAGTCAAAAGGATTTAGAGCTCTGAGGAGAGAGGAGAGGGCAAGGAGGAAAGAGACACAGTCACAGTTTGTAAGGAAGGAGGAGGGGTCAGAGAGGAGACAGAACTGCAGTTTGTAAGGAGGGAAGAGAGGTCAGAGATGAGACAGGTACAGCTTCTAAGGAGGGGGGAGGGGACAAAGAACACAGTGGAGAAGGGAGAGGCCCCTGGCCAGCAGGTGAGGAGAAAGAGAGACTGGTGAAATGAGAAAACAGGATTTAGTGAAGGGAAGAGGCTTTCTGGAGGGAAGAGACTCCAGCAAAAAGATTTGCTGAGGGACTAGAGAGGGGTCCTGAGAGAGGGGTGTCCCAGGGGTCAGGCAGGAGAAGGAGAGAGTTTGGGAGTCCACGGAGAAGGAAAGATTAGGAGCAGAGGTTTTAGGTGAGGTTTCTTTGGCCAAAACAGGCCTGCGTGTAGAACAGAAAGTACAGGAGAGAAAGGAGAAGAAAGGAGAAGAAAGCCTGCACGTAAGGAATTTCTGATGCCCTCCCCATCTGGTGGCAGAAATTTTCAAGATGTCTTAAGATATTGTAATTGAATGTCCCGTTTTCAGGCCAATGGGAGTCATTGTCTAGTCTGTACTGAGGCCATGCCCTGTTAGAGAAGAAGATTAATTTCTTCAGTTTGAGGTCTGAGAGACCGAGTTTGGTGAGGATTTTTATGAGACATCCTAGAGGTGTCTGGTCGGAAGGCTTAGACCCTGAAGAGCCCAGAGTGGAGACAGGTGAACAAGAGGGGGCGTCCCCACCTTTTGTCACTGTCTCAAGAGGAGAGAATCTCTGTGTGGGGGAGTCATCCCTGATAGAGGTCATCACCACCTGTCAGGGAGCTCCGAGGACGAGAAGTCCGAGAGAGTGGAGAGGTTTGGCTAGGCGCCTAGTCTTCCGTGCAGTCCACTGAGACTGAAAGTCAAACCCCTCAAAACGTGAGGCATGTCAGAGAAAACTGTCCGACCAGAAAGAGGTGTTTTTAGAGAGAAATTTACAGGCCAACTGGGGAACAGGAAGGGAGAAACTCCTTACCTTCTGGTCCAGCAGGGGTTCAGGACAGGGTTAGACTGCTGGCCAATCAACCCACAATTACACGTCCAAACAGAATCAGGGAGTAAGCCCGGGACAAGCTGCCGCTGCCCATTGCTTCCCTGGTTGTAAGTTTGAACGGCAAAGAGGATCGTCCAGGCAGTTAGTACCCTGTCCTGGGTTTTGGCACCAAATGTTGGAATCCATGGGAGTCCGAAAGACCAGAGTCACAGTCTTTATTGAAAGAAAGAAAGGAACTCTGCCGGGCACTTCTCCGGGGAGAAGAGCACCGGTTACAGACTAGGGGCCAGTTATATAGTGTTTGGGAGAGCCTGAGGGGATACTGAGGAAAAAGTCCTGGTATGTCTGGAATGCTCCTCCTTGGGGTGCTTTGAGCATGTGGGTGTTGAATCAAAAGTCCTGGTGTGTCCGGAGCCCCTCCTTGGGGTGGCTTCTCAGCTTTTCTGAATTCCTCTGTCTCAGGGTCAATAGTCCAGTAAGGGTGAGGTCTGACAGATAAGCGGAACATCAAGAGGGCAGTTTGGAATTCACGTATCTATCAATATTAATGTGTGTTGGGGGCAGGCTGTGGGCAGGCAGGATCCTTGTAGCCTGAAACTTGGTTTTAGGACTAAGCCTTTCCCACCCTTTTTGATGTGGGGTGGTACAATCCCATCATGCCTCAGAAAGTGACTTTGTATTAGAGCAGTGTTTCCCAACCTTTTTTGTGCCATGCCCCACCTTAACCTTTCTAAAATTTTTATGGCCCCCCCTATGTAACATACATAATTTTTAACATAAAAAAATTGATTTGTTCACTTAATAAACATAAATGATAGGTTCTAGGAAGAAATCACTATGAAATTGTTAACAAAACACAGTAAGTAAAATTTCAAAACATATAATGAAAAACAGAAATTTAAATTCCAAATAATTTTAATACAGATTATTCTATATTAATTTATTATTTTAATTTAGTGTGATCCTTGCGCTTGATGTGTTAATCCAAATTCGGAAAGACCCGAATTATGGAAGACAGGAGCAAGGTCCGTCGTTTACACATTAAAGCTTTATTGTCTAGCTTGGCCAAGCGGCGGGAACTCCGACAGAAATCTGATGGAGAGTGCGCTGGCCCTTTGTTCTACTTAGTTTTTATAGTTTTGTAAGTGGGAAGTACAGAAGCAAAAATTGCAATTAGGAGCCCCTTACTGCTATTGGTTATAGTCATATGTCCTTTAACATGATAGAACCACGTTCAATTTGCAAACCATACATCATTTTGGAGAAAACAAAATTTACAAGTCAACACAATGGTAGAAAGATATCTCTTTACATATTAAAAGGCCTTCCTATATTTTCTAGTGTGCATCCGCCATCTCTTTGTCCAGAGTCAGAGGTATTAACCACATGCATTTACATAAGAGAGGTAGTTTCCATGGGGACAAATGCCCGCAAATGGCTCATAGTTATAAGAAAAGGTTTATTTTGGCTTTTCCCTTCCTGCACCTGGCTAGCCATTTACTCCTTTCCCCACAGGTGTGGTGGAATGTCAGGGAATCTATGCTTTCCTTCCCTTTTCATTTACAATACAATGGCAAAAGCCATCCTGGTTATGCCAATCACACAGTACAGAGACTATTCTCACAATTTCTCTGCACACCTTAACCCAAATTAATAAAATGTTCTCCAAGCCTCCTAAAATATTAATATTAATTCTGTAGCCTTTGGTACTTTATAACACCTGCAGGTAAAATGGCTCAGTGGCTCCTCAGATGCTTGCTGCACAGAGATTTTATATTAGGTTCCAATTTGGTTAGCTTTAGTCTCAAGTCTCCATGTTGTGTTATATCCAGCCAATTTCTTTTTTTTACCAGTAAATCATTTACAGCACTAAATCCACATTCAGCTAAAAATGAATATGGAAACGGTAGCAATAGTTTTCTTGCACATTTGGTTGAATTTGGGTATTTGATTTCTGTTTCCTCACAAAGCCATGCCATCGCTCCTTTGATATTAAATAAAGCTTTAACTGACTCATCATTTTGCAATTCTGCGAGTTCTTCTTGATATTGCATATCTGATATATCAGACAAATCCACTAACATTGGCTGCATCATCCATGTTGGGAAATCAATTTGTTTTAAATCAGTAAATCTTTCTTTTAAATCAGCTGATAGAATATTCAAATGATTGACAATAACAAGTAAAGCGGTATCAGTTACTTCACATTTTTGGAGCCAATGAAACTGTTTAAAGTTTTTGTTGTTAATATGTTTCTGACATAACTCAATATTGGTAATGAAACCAAATATCTTTGCTTTTGCATCGACAAGAGTTTTATTTGTTCCTTGAAGTTGCTTATTTAATATATTTAGTTTTTCAAAGATATCGGCTAAATAACTCACAAATGCTTTACTATCTATTGTTAACAGATACTTCATTTCAGGTTTGTCGCTTAAAAATCACTAAGAGTATCAAACAGTTCCATAAATCTTTTCAAACAGTTTCCTTTAGATTGCCATCTTCCTTCAATATAAAGTAAAAGTCTCACATGGTCTTCATTTTGTTCTTCACAAAATAGCTTGAAAAGATGCTCACAGTTGGCACTAGTTTTAATAGCATTAACACACTTTATTACTGTATGTAATACTTCATTCAGAACAGGCGAGATGTTTTTAGCTACCAAGTTTTCCCTATGAATAACACAATGCACAAGAATCATTTCTGGATTCGCATCTTTCATCAATTTTTAGCAGCCATTTTTCTTGCCCATCATATTGGGAGCACCATCTGCAGCACAAGATGTTATATTTTTCATTGGTATATCATTGACATCTAAGTAGTTTTTTAGCTTAATATATATATATATATATATATATATATATATATATATATATATCTTTGGAGGTAGTGGTGCTTTCTAATCTTTTACAGAACAACATTTCTTCAGCAAAATGTCCTTTATCAATATATCTTAAAGTTACCAATACTGCCTCACAGTCTCTTAAAGTTGATTCATCCATTTGCAAGGAGAATTTTCTTGTTTTCAGCTTTTCAATAAGTTGTTTTTCAATATCCTCACTCATTTCATCTATTCTTCTGCTAACAGAATTGTTACTGAGTGGCATAGCTTTTACATCTTTGTCATCTTTTTCAAGAACTGTTTTAAGAAATGCTGATATTGATGGTTTTATTAAATTCTCTCCTATAGTGTAATTTTCTCCAGTTTTAGTGATGAATAAAGAAATTTGATAACTAGCCTCAAGAACACGATTATTAGTTGAAGTATGAGCAGTAAATAGAGACTTTAATGTTGTTCTTTTTTCAAAATTTTTCTTTAAAGTTTTAAAGTAACTCAAATCTGAATTAATACGAGCACTATGTTTTGCCTTCAAATGCGCCTCAAGACGACCTCATTTCATTGATTCGTTGGTCAAGCATTGCTGGCATAAAAGACAAAAAGGAATCCGCTCATCGTGAGCAATGGGTATGAACCCAAATTATAAATATTCCTCCGAATATTGATGAGTTTTTTCCTTGCTTGCACCACTCATTTTACTATGGGCTATAATAAAAATAAGATCAATTAAAAACTAATATTAAGAGACATCACGGAAATGGTGCCGTGAGCAGCGCATCTGACAGATCTCCCCAAAATCTCAACAAATTTATCAACTAGAAACAGAAAAATTTATCCTCGGAGCATTCTGGAGTTCCACAAAAACTGAAAGCGAAAGGACTGTTATCACTTGAATCTGAGAGACGAGGGTGTGGAGGAAGCTAACTACCGCAGGGACGTTCATTCAAGCCACGGAGGGAGTGCGCCTGTGGTGAGTCAGCCCACACTCAGGGAGCAGCAGCCTAAGCACTGCAAGCAG
The DNA here is from genome assembly GCF_036850995.1 of Saccopteryx leptura. NCBI lineage: Eukaryota > Metazoa > Chordata > Mammalia > Chiroptera > Emballonuridae > Saccopteryx > Saccopteryx leptura. The sequence continues at coordinate 959,554 of NC_089515.1, forward strand.
CCACCGGCGCGCGCCTGGTGCCGCGGTCCAGTTGCAGAGCGAGCACCGCTAGCATCCCCAGCGGCCCGCGCACTGCGAGTGAGCGTCCCCAGCCACCGGTGCCCGGAGCACCCCATTCACGTGCATGCCCTGGGCGTCCCACGTGCCCAGAGCGTCTTACTGGCCCGCACACCCAGGGTGCCCCATTATCCTGCGCCCGGTGCACCCCAGCCGCCAGCAGCGGGGCAACCGGGAGAGGTGCCAGAGCGGTCTTTCCTACTTGGGAGATTCTCTCCGTGGGCGGGGCACCTCACCCAGCCATTCAAGCTAACAATCAAGCATTGGGGGAGGGGCACGCGGGCAGCCTGAAATACCTTCGGGAGCATAGCTGCGGACCCAATCACTGAAATTAGCTTAACCCACGAAATCTGCGCACCCACGGGGCTCTAATTGATAAGATCTCTCTCTCAGTTCAGCGATCCAAGACAAAAGGCGTGATATTTTTTAGTGCCTCTCGCTAAAGGGGCGGGGGCAACTTCTGATTGACAGAGCCTCCATATTCAGGGATAAACGCTAACAAGAGGGACTTGGCAGATAATAAGATCTATACTACACTAGTCGCAAGCAGAGACTAGTGCCTCTTCTTCCCAGCCAAAACAGGCTACAAAGTGTGGAAAGCCTGGGTTGAGTGGTCCAACTGAATGCTAGGTGCTGAACAGTCACCTTGACAACAATTGACTCCCACCCCCTCCTGATTACGCTGGAGGCTCTGACTGCCAGAGCCTTTCCCAAAGCCTTGCACTGAGTGGGGATAGAGTGGGGATTTCCTAGCTCTTTGAGCCTCTTACTCCCCAGGCAGAAGCAGTAGCAGCCTTATAGCTGGATCATCAGGCTGCTAATTCAGGAAGGGGAGACTAGGAGAGAGACTCCAGGAAAGCAAACTCTCTCATTGTTGGACCCTGCAAAAGCCAACAAGCCTTGACTACCAGCAAGACTAAAGCCAATTATGTGACACTGCCATAGAATCCCATCAACTGCAAATCCCTACCTAAGTGTGACACAGGGGCAGAGCCTGGGGTACAGAGTCACCGACCAGGAAGAGGGAGAGAAAAGAAAAAGGAAGAAGTTAACCTCTCAAAATCAAGAAAAATCCACAGACTTTATAACTTGTTCCACTAATTTTTTGTTGTTGTTGTTTGTTTCTTCTATCTTATTGCCTTTATTATTATTATTTCCATTTCCTCCACCTCAGTCCTTTTATTTTCTGCCCATCTTATGCTTCCCTTTTCTTGAACTACACTACCCATGAGTGTTACATTTTATTTCTTTTCTTCATCCTCACTCTCCTTTAAGGTTACACTCCAAAACACTTAACTCTCACTCTCTCTTTTGTTTTTTTTCGTTTTGCTTTGTTTTTTTTCTCTTCCTTTTTTTTTCTTCCTTCGTTTTTCTCTTCTTCTTATTTTTTCCTTTCTATTCGTTTCTTCTTTTCTCCTTTTACTTTTCCTCCGATTTAATCCTCAATCACGAACAAATTATTTAATTTGGGACTCAAGTTATTTTTGGGTTTTTTTTTCTTTTTCGCTTTTGTTTTTGTTTTTTTGTTTGTTTGTTTATTTTTGTGGCATTTTGGGTACTTTTTACATTGCTTTTTAACTCACTAGCATTCCTCCCAACCCAAGCTCTCCATTGTATTTAGTCTTCGCTCCACTTAATACAACAGATTTTTACTTATTATTTTTATTTTTTTTCTTCTTTATTATTCTTTTTTTTTCTCCTTTTTTCTGTTTCCCTCTTATCCTTCTCATTATATCTCTTAGTCGACCATTACTTACAAGCAAATCATCTTATGCTTGTCTAAGATTTTCTTTTTTCTTTTTTTTTTTTTTTGCATTTAGTAGGTCCCTACTCCTTTTTTTGCCCCTTGAACTCTTCACCCCAAATCAGGCCCTCCATTATAGGCAGTTTTTGTTCCATTTAGCATAATATAATTCACAGGTCATCACGATATTTCCCTGAGGAGGGGAGAGGAGGGAAAGAGAAGAAAGAAAAAAGGGGGAAATAATAAATTATTACTGTTTTTTTTGTGGGGTGTTTTACCTTTTTTTTTTTTTTTTACTTTTTATTAATTCTAATTAGTGCTATCAACAAGACCACCCTCAGATGCCAATAAGAAAGAGGAAATCGAATATTATGGATACAAATGATAGAGAGGTAACACAAATAGATGTGGAAAAATCTATGGAAAAAAAGATTTAACATATTGGAAGCCTTGGAGCTAAATGAGAGAGAATTTAAAATAGAAATCTTAAAAATACTCAGAGATATACAAGAAAACACAGAAAGGCAATTTAGGGAGATCAGAAAACAACTCAATGAACACAAGGAATATATTACCAAGGAAATTGAAACTATAAAAACAAATCAAACAGAAATGAAAAACTCAATTCACGAGCTGAAAAACGAGGTAACAAGCTTAGCTAACAGAACAGCCCAGATAGAAGATAGGATTAGTGAAATAAAAGACAAGCAACTTGAGGCACAACAGAGAGAAGAAGAAAGAGACTCAAAAATAATAAAAAATGAGAAAGCCCTACAGGAATTGTCTGACTCCATCAGAAAGAATAACATAAGAATAATAGGTATATCAGAGGGAGAAGAGAAAGAAAATGGAATGGAGAATATACTCAAACAAATAATAGACGAGAACTTCCCAAGCCTGTGGAAAGAACTAAAGCCTCAAATTCAAGAAGCAAACAGCAGAACACCGAGTTTTCTTAACCCCAACAAACCCACTCCAAGGCACATCATAATAAAGATGACACAAACCAATGACAAAGAAAAAACTCTCAAGGCAGCCAGGGAAAAGAAGAGTACAACATATAAAGGAAGGCCTATTAGATTATCATCAGATTTCTCAGCAGAAACTCTACAAGCTAGAAGAGAGTGGACCCCAATATTTAAAGCCCTGAAAGAGAGGAACTTTCAGCCAAGAATACTATACCCATCAAAGCTATCCTTCAAGTACAAAGGAGATATAAAAACATTCACAAATACAGAAAAGATGAGAGAATTTATCAGCAGAAAGCCCCCACTCCAGGAAATACTAAAGGGGGTTTTCCAACCAGATTCAAAGAACAAAAGAAAACAAAACCACAAGTAACAGCTCCACCAAGAACACAATAAAACCAAACTTAAACTGTGACAACAAAAGAAAAAAAAGGGGGGAGAGGATGGACATTAACAGTAGCAAAGGACGATGAAGTGCAGAAATACTAATAAGATAGGGTACTACAATGAATATGGTAGGTACCCTTTTCATTACTTAATGGTAACCACCCTTGAAAAAACCACCACAAAAACACTTGACTTTAAAAAGGTAGCAACAGAGGAAAGAAGTATGGAACACAAACAAACAAAAACAAATGATAGAAAAACAAAAGAGAAGAATCAAACAAGATACAAAACTAACAGAAAGCAATTTATAAAATGGCAGTAGGGAACCCACAAGTGTCAATAATTACACTAAATGTAAATGGATTAAACTTACCAATAAAAAGACACAAAGTAGCAGAATGGATTAAAAAAGAAAATCCAACTATATGCTGCCTACAAGAAATACATCTAAGCAACAAGGATAAAAACAAATTCAAAGTGAAAGGCTGGACAACAATACTCCAAGCAAACAACACCCAAAAAAAAGCAGGTGTAGCAATACTCATATCTAATAATGCTGACTACAAGACAGAAAAAGTACTCAGAGACAAAAATGGTCATTTCATAATGATTAAGGGGAAGTTGAATCAAGAACACATAACAATCCTTAATATATATGCACCAAACCAAGGAGCACCAAAATATATAAGGCAGCTACTTATTGACCTTAAAACAAAAACTAACAAATATACAATCATACTTGGAGACCTCAATACACCACTGACGGCTCTAGATCGGTCATCCAAACAGAGAATCAATAAAGATATAGTGGCCTTAAACGAAATACTAGAACACCTGGATATGATAGACATCTACAGGACACTTCATCCCAAAGCGACAGAGTATACATTTTTCTCTAGTGTACATGGAACATTCTCAAGAATTGACCATATGTTGGGCCACAAAGACAATATCAGCAAATTTAGAAAAATTGAAATTTTACCAAGCATATTCTCTGATCATAAAGCCTTGAAACTAGAATTCAACTGCAAAAAAGAGGGGGGAAAACCCACAAAAATGTGGAAACTAAACAACATACTTCTAAAAAATGAATGGGTCAAAGAAGAAATAAGCGCAGAGATCAAAAGATATATACAGACAAATGAAAATGAAAATACGACATATCAGAATCTCTGGGATGCAGCAAAAGCAGTAATAAGAGGAAAGTTCATATCACTTCAGGCCTATATGAACAAACAAGAGAGAGCCGAAGTAAACCACTTAACTTCACACCTTAAGGAACTAGAAAAAGAAGAACAAAGACAACCCAAAACCAGCCGAAGAAAGGAGATAATAAAAATCAGAGCAGAAATAAATGAAATAGAGAACAGAAAAACTATAGAAAAAATCAATAAAACAAGGAGCTGGTTCTTTGAAAAGATCAACAAAATTGACAAACCCTTGGCAAGACTCACCAAGGAAAAAAGGCACAGGACTCAAATAAATAAAATCCAAAATGAAAGAGGAGAGATCACCACAGACATCATAGATATACAAAGAATTATTGTAGAATACTATGAAAAATTATATGCCACCAAATACAACAATCTAGAAGAAATGGATAAATTCCTAGAACAATACAACCTTCCTAGACTGAGTCATGAAGAAGCGGAAAGCCTAAACAGACCAATCAGCAGGGAGGAAATAGAAAAAACTATTAAAAACCTCCCCAAAAATAAAAGTCCAGGCCCAGACGGTTATACTAGTGAATTCTATCAAACATTCAAAGAAGACTTGGTTCCTATTCTACTCAAAGTCTTCCAAAAAATTGAAGAAGAAGCAATACTTCCAAACACATTTTATGAGGCCAACATAACCCTCATACCAAAACCTGGCAAGGATGGCACAAAGAAAATAAACTACAGACCAATATCTCTAATAAATACAGATGCTAAAATACTAAACAAAATACTGGCAAACCGAATACAACAACATATTAAAAAAAATACATCATGATCAAGTGGGATTCATCCCAGAATCTCAAGGATGGTTCAACATATGCAAAACGGTTAACGTAATACACCATATCAACAAAACAAAGAACAAAAACCACATGATCTTATCAATAGATGCAGAAAAGGCTTTTGATAAAATACAACACAATTTTATGTTTAAGACTCTCAACAAAATGGGTATAGAAGGAAAATATCTCAACATGATAAAGGCCATATATGATAAACCATCAGCCAACATCATATTAAATGATATAAAACTGAGGACTTTCCACCTTAAATCAGGAACAAGACAGGGTTGTCCACTCTCTCCACTCTTATTTAATGTGGTGCTAGAAGTTCTGGCCAGAGCAATCAGACAAGACAAAGAAATAAAAGGCATCCATATCGGAAAAGAAGAAGTAAAGGTATCACTTTTTGCTGATGATATGATCCTATACATCGAAAACCCGAAGGACTCCACAAAAAGATTATTAGGAACAATAAACCAATACAGTAAGGTCGCAGGATACAAAATTAGCATACAGAAGTCAATAGCCTTTCTATATGCCAACAATGAAATATTAGAAAACGAACTCAAAAAAATAATCCCCTTCACGATTGCAACAAAAAAAATAAAATACCTAGGAATAGACATAACAAAGAATGTAAAGGACCTATATAACGAAAACTACAATGCATTATTAAGAGAAATAGAAAAAGACACAATGAGATGGAAAAATATTCCTTGTTCTTGGATAGGAAGAATAAATATAATTAAAATGGCCATATTACCCAAAGCAATATATAAATTTAATGCAATTCCCATCAAAATTCCTATGACATTTTTTAAAGAAATGGAACAAAAAATCATCAGATTTATATGGAACTATAAAAAACCCCGAATAGCCAAAACAATCCTAAGGAAAAAGAATGAAGCTGGGGGCATTACAATACCTGACTTCAAACTATATTATAGGGCCATGACAATCAAAACAGCATGGTATTGGCAGAAAAATAGACACTCAGACCAATGGAACAGAATAGAAAGCCCAGAAATAAAACCACATATATATGGTCAAATAATCTTTGATAAAGGGGCCAACAACACACAATGGAGAAAAGAAAGCCTCTTCAACAAATGGTGTTGGGAAAACTGGAAAGCCACATGCAAAAGAATGAAACTCGACTACAGCCTGTCCCCGTGTACTAAAATTAATTCAAAATGGATCAAAGACCTAAATATAAGACCTGAAACAATAAAGTACATAGAAGAAGACATAGGTACTAAACTCATGAACCTGGGTTTTAAAAAACATTTTATGAACTTGACTCCAAAGGCAAGAGAAGTGAAGGCAAAGATAAATGAATGGGACTACATCAGAATAAAAAGTTTTTGCTCAGCAAGAGAAACTGATATCAAAATAAACAGACAGCCAACTAAATGGGAAATGTTATTTTCAAACAACAGCTCAGATAAGGGCCTAATATCCAAAATTTACAAAGAACTCATAAAACTCAACAACAAACAAACAAATAATCCAATAAAAAAATGGGAAGAGGACATGAACAGACACTTCTCCCAGGAAGAGATTCAAATGGCCAACAGATATATGAAAAGATGCTCAGCTTCATTAGTTATTAGAGAAATGCAAATCAAAACTACAATGAGATACCACCTCACCCCTGTTAGATTAGCTATTATCAACAAGACAGGTAATAGCAAATGTTGGAGAGGCTGCGGAGAAAAGGGAACTCTCATCCACTGTTGGTGGGACTGTAAAGTAGTACAACCATTATGGAGGAAAGTATGGTGGTTCCTCAAAAAACTGCAAATAGAACTACCTTATGACCCAGCAATCCCTCTACTGGGTATATACCCCAAAACCTCAGAAACATTGATACGTAAAGACACATGTAGCCCCATGTTCATTGCAGCACTGTTCACAGTGGCCAAGACATGGAAACAACCAAAAAGCCTTTCAATAGAAGACTGGATAAAGAAGATGTGGCACATATACACTATGGAATACTACTCAGCCATAAGAAATGATGACATCAGATCATTTACAGCAAAATTGTGGGATCTTGATAACATTATACGGAGTGAAATAAGTAAATCAGAAAAAAACAAGAACTACATGATTCCATACATTGGTGGAACAGAAAAACGAGACTAAGAGACATGGACAAGAGTGTGGTGGTTACCAGGGGTGGGGGGAGGGAGGACATAGGAGGGAGGGAGAGAGAGAGTTAGGGGGAGGGGGAGGGGCACAGAGAACTAGATAGAGGGTGACGGAGAACAATCTGACTATGGGCGAGGGGTATGCAACATAATTTAATGACAAGATAACCTAGACATGTTTTCTTTGAATATATGTACCCTGATTTATTAATGTCATCCCATTAACATTAATAAAAATTTATTAAAAAAAACCCTTATCAGATGCAATGTCAAAAAAAAAACAAAAACAAACAAACAAAAAAACCTAATATTAAAATATGTGTTAAAATATATTCAATGTGACATAAACGTATACTAAAAATTCATATTTATTTAAATGTATATAACACATTTACTATACTACCACTGCAAATCAAAAGGTATCTATATTTTTTCCACTTGACAAAATTTTCTGGAAAGTTATGCTTCTAAAATTAAAATTGTCATGCATGCACTATTATAGCCCCAATAATATTCATAAAATATTATTGCTTTCTAGCCCCGATGCAAGAAGTACTTAATAAAGAGTTTAATATTGATAAAAATAAAATAAAAAACTTACCAATTATATCTATACAATATATATGTATATTTATTAAATCAACGAGCTTTTACAACAGTTTTGACTGACACTTATTTCAAATTAACACCAACTGAATGATGTGAAACACTGCAGAAGTTGCGATGGGCCAATTAGGTGAGAATAACTGCGTTGTTTAGCGAGTTTTTAAAACGTCCGGGGTTCCCTGTGCAGACAGCATGCTCAGCGGTGAACCCAGGACAAAGTTTACTTGACCACGCCAATCACCCAGTTGATATTTTGGTCTCATCAAACAAAATTATACTTAATAATTATTTACCACAATTATTTAAGAATTGCATTTTTTGTTAAATTTGGTACCTTGATATCTAGCATTGCATTTAAATGGCCTGGGGTGAAAGAGATAAAGTCTTGTCGAGTCCATTTTCAAATTGCCACCCTTAACTATCGAATTGCCCCCCTGTGGGGCATGGGCCCCACGTTGGGAAACACCGTATTAGAGACTTCCCTGTTTTGTATTTTGGATTAAAGGTTTGGATTTCTACACTATAAAATAGGGGCAGAAAGGGAGCTTGCGCTCTTAGTTCCTGAGATTAGCATTAGAGGAGAGAGGAGAGAGCAGAGAAAGGCCATGTGGAGTAGGCCAGGAGAAGCACTGGCCTTGTATACTGGCTTTACTATCTCTAGACAAAGGAATAGCAAATGAATTAGAAAATATAGGAATATCTTTTAATATGTAAAGTAACATTTTTACCATTGTGTTATCCTGTAAGTTTTAATGTGTAGAAACATCTTTTTATGAATCCTATAGACAAATGTTATAAACTTGCTAATGAATTGTTTCCCATCTCCCCCTTCATCCTTTTTCCAAACCAGTATAGGTGAAAACAAAGGTTATAAGCTTATGCCGTGATGTCAGCCTTTTTCTCTGCCCATGTGTCATTAAGGGTATATAACTAGCCTCTATAGACACATTCGATTTGGGTCTGCTACCCCGTGTAAGCTATATGTGGCTGGCATATTTAATAAATTTCCTCCTTTAATAAAACTCTTCAAAATTCATCTGGAATGGGTGTCTGTACGTGAACTCAATGAAATGAGGTACAGTGCCTTTCAGAATCTGGGGTGCAGTACTTTACAACAATACATCCGCAACATGCCTACTACATTTCTCACAACAAAAATGCAGGGGAAAAAAAATACAGAAATACAAAGAAAAAGACCTAGATCTCTCTACAGATCATGTTTCTATTTCCCCACCTAGAAAAGACTACTTTTTTTTTTTTTTTAACCATAATCTATCTCTACTCTGAAAGTGTTTCTCGCCTACTTTTGACTCCCCTGGTGCATCTCCTACAATGGAACCATTTCCCTCTTGCTTCCCCAAAACACCTGACCAGCAGTGCTTGGGGAAATTCCTCCCAAAACTGAGGCGAAGGGTTAATGAGGCCAATGGAATTCTCAGGACACAATGGATTCCTTTAATGTGCCATCAACCCCATGAATACTGGAGCATTCTATCAGATTCCACTAAATGGAACCTTGAGGCTTCTCCCTGGATTTTCATAAAATATAGTGTCTGTTGGGCAGATAAAATATATTATGCTCACTTTGTTAAAGATGGTGCTGCCTATGTGGAGGCCCATAGCCCAGGTGATATTAACGTGTGTTGGGGGTGGGCTGTGGGTAGGCAGGATCCTTGTAGCCTGGCGCTTGGCTTTAGGACTAAGCCTTTCCCACCCTTTTTTTTTCCCTACCCTTTTTGATGTGGGTTGGACTTTGTATCAGAGACTTCCCTATTTTGTATATTGGATGCCGTTGGAATCCATGGGAGTCCGACAGACCAGAGTAACAGGCTTTATTGAAAGGAAGAAAGGAACCCTGCTGGGCACTTCTCCCAGGGGAGAAGAGCACCAGTTACAGACTAGGGGCAAGTTATATAGTGTTTGGGAGAGCCTGAGGGGATACTGAGGCAAAAGTCCTGGTATGTCCGGAATACTCCTCCTTGGGAGGTATAAAGCCAGTATCCACAGCCAGGGCCACCATCACAGCAGCCCGGCCCATGCAGGTTCACATTGGATTCGGACAGTTGGTAAAGAAACAACGGAGCCAAAAACTGGTGGGCCATAGTCTTTAATCCTAGCTTGCACCAGGAAGGCAAGTAAAAACACACACTGGGCTCCAAAACCCACTCACATTCAGTGCTCACAAAGCTACTGACTTTATCCAAGTTTCCTAGAATCAAAGGTTTCTAGCTCACCAGATTTATTCACCTCTGTTCCCCATCTCCTTCCTTCTCCCTGCACAAACTCTGCACTAACTGGCTTCTCACTCAACACTCCGCCATCTTGGCTGCTTCTCCTGGCCTCCTCTATGGGTGGCCTTTCTCTGCTCCCTGCTCTGCTCTCTCCTCTAATGCTAATAATCCCAGGAACCGAGAGAGCAAGCTCCTGTTCTGCCCTCATTTTATAGTGTAGAAATCCAAACCTTTAATCCAATATACAAAATAGGGAAGTCTCTAATACAAAGTCACTTATATGGGGCATGATGGGATTGTACCACCCCACATCAAAAAGGATGGGAAAGGCTTAATCCCAAAGCCAAGACCCAGGCTACAAGGATTCTGCCTGCCCACAGCCAGCCCCCAACACACATTAATATCACCTGGGCAACAGCTTCCAAGTGGGCAGCGCCATCTTTAACAAAGTGAGCATAATATATTTTATCTGCCCAACAGGGGGCTTCGAGCAGGTGGGTGTTGAATCAAAAGTCCTGGTATGTCTGGAGCCCCTCCTTGGGGTGGGTTGTCAGCTTTTTGGAATTCCTTTGTCTCAGGGGCAATAGTCCAGTAAGGGTGAGGTCTGACAGATAAGCTGAAAATCAAGAGGGCAGTTTGGAATTCACATATCTATCATCTTTCCCCAACAATATCTACCTTCCTGCCAACATAAACACTATAAGGTATTTTTCCCCGCTGAGAAGGAAGGAACAGGCCAGAGCTGCAAAGTGTGGAATAATAAACGGCTTTATTGAGTACAGAGCGCACATCCCGCCCAGCAAGGTTCCCTGGCCCCGAGGAAAGAAAGATGGAGGCTAGGGAAGTTGTATGGATTAAACCGCATGGGAGATATTTAAAGGGTCCCTCTAGGGAAGTGGAGCTACTATGACGTGGTGAAATTTCACTGGCTGGCAGATGATCGCTTCTTTCCAAATGGTTCCTGGGAAGCTTCCTTTGGCGGGCTTGATTGTGGGCAGTCCTAGCCAAAGTGGGCGGGTCTGAGTTCTCCACATGACTATCCCTCTATCCACCGACCTTACATTCTGACCTTTTGTGTTAAATAGAAAAAGGGGCACCGTTTATTCATCTGGCTACTTCCTGCTGAATAGGGGCGTCGTGGGGAGGGGGAGATCAGAAGATGGTGGCTTGGAGGGGTGTCAGGAGGAACATCTGTGTGGCTGTGACTGGAGAAACTTTGTGGATGTGGTCCTGTAAGGATTTTAAAAAAGAGAGGAGTAATAGGGGAATTTGCAGGGTCCAGCCTTTTGGTGAGCTGGAGATGGATGGAGTCCAGTGGTTCCGACTGCCAGTGGTCCTATAAGGAGGCAAGCTTGAGGCAGAACTGCATGTCAGGAGTGGCATAAAAAGGGAAAAAGAAGAGGGTCCCATCCATTCCCATAACCAAAACCTGTGAGGGAACTAGAGGTCCAGAGTATGAAGGCAAAAACAGAGAAGGCAGCCCCCATGTCCACAAGAAATGAGATCGACTGACTTACCCACTTGTTGCAGAACCCTGGGTTCTCTGAGTCCAGGCTGTGCCCTAGGAGTTCAAGTGATGCACCCACCTGGCTGGATTGGCCTTCCATTTGGGCAGCTTGTCCTCCACGTAGAGGCGCTGAGGAAAAAACCTGTTGCCCAAAGGGGCAATCACTCCGCCCGTGACCAGGCTGCTTGCAGTCAGGGCAGGGCTCAGTGGGCAGCCACCAGCAGGGGCCCTGCCTGGACCAGTGGTCCTGCTTGCCACACTTAAAGCAAGCTGCTGGTGGCTCTGCTGGTCACAGGATTGCCACAAGAGTCAGGGTTTGGAGCATTACCTTCTGCTGCATGGGGGCCTGGCGTGTTTCTACTAGTAGAAACAGCCTTGGCCTGTTTCTACTAATTGAGACCATTAAAAACTTTAAATGCCATGTTCACAGGTTCCAGATAGGGGTTTGGGGGATTGGGAATAAGAGGAGGGGGTCTCGTGTGGAGCCCGGCACCCAGATCTTGCAGGAAATGCTGGAGCCAAAGGCAAGACAGGGAAGGAACTTCCTGTAAGAAAATTGGGGTTGGACTTCCTGAAAACCAGTGTAAGAGCCAATACCAGGCTGAGAAAGGCCTGATGGAGGCGGGACTAGAGAACAGAGTGAAGGGTGGGGGCCTGGCCAGCAGGGGAAGAGAAAGAGAGATGGTAGTAGGTGGCGAATAAGAAACAGGTTTTTGCGAAGGAAGGGGAGAGAGAGTTTGGAGTCTGCGGAGAAGGAAAGATTAGGAGTGGAGGTTTTAGGTGAGGTTTCTCCAGCCAGAAAAAGGCCTGCATGGTGGAACAGGCAGCACAGAGATTAAGGACAGGTGCGCAAATAATTACAAGCCGTGAATGTTTAAGATCTCCAATGAGTTCCCAGCTTTTTTGGCAATAGTTAAATTGGTGAGGGTGTTAAGACCAAAAGTTCCTTCAGGAGGCTAATTGAGTGGGTTCTGTGGCCTGGCCACAGTGGAGAAGAAGAACAGTTTCTTTTTCCTTAGGGAGGGAGACTCCTGCACCCCAACAGCCGCACTCAGTTCTCGGAGTGGTCAGACTTGAGCATTAGCGTCCTAAAAACTCAAGGTTCAGCCACAGATGAAAGTGGATGTGCTTGGGGAGGTCTCCACAAGCACATGCTCACTCAGACAAATGGAAAAGAGTTCCCTGACATAGCTACAATTTCAGACAGGGAGTCTCGGAGGAAAGAACTGAGAGGAAAGCTGGAGGCAGGGGACTTACCGCACCGTGCACTGAAGTGGGTTGGAGATCGGAAATCCTGGTTCTTTCTCGGAGGGGAGGGGAAAGGAGTGGTCCTTGCAGACTTCTAACTCCTCCCAGGTTTCGGCACCAAAAATGTAAGGTATTTTTCCCCACCGAGAAGGAAGGAACGGGCCAGAGCTGCAAAGTGTGGAATAATAAACAGCTTTATTGAGTACAGAGCACACTTCCCGCCCGGCAAGGTTCCCTGGCCCTGAGGAAAGAAACATGGAGGCTAGGGAAGTTGCATGGATTAAACGGCATGGGAGATATTTAAAGGGTCCCTCTAGGGAAGTGGAGCTACTATGACGTGGTGAAATTTCACTGGCTGGCAGACGATCGCTTCTTTCCAAATGGTTCCTGGGAAGCTTCCTTTGGCGGGCTTGATTGTGGGTGGTCCTAGCCAAAGTGTGTGGGTCTGAGTTCTCCACATGACTATCCCTCTATCCACCAACCTTACAAACACAACAAGCATTACTGGACAGGCACCAGAAGCCAGAAAGCTTATAGCATATCAGGATCAAGGGGTAGAATGTCACAGTACTATAATGTTACAGTAATCAAATATATAGAAATATAGAAACTATAGAAGATATATAGAAATGTTAGGATATAATATTAAAAGCCATTAAAGCAAGGTGGGAGCTAATCTAGTGTATAGAAATATGATAGGCAAGGACTATGCTCTTTGCTCAGGGCCCAGTTAGTGTGTGTGTGAAATTATATCTAGATAAAAAGAGTTCCCTGCAAGAAACTCCCTAAAAGTGGCATGATGTAACAATTATGTAGAGTCCCATAAAAAAGAGCTCCTTAAAAGGAAGTCCCTAAAATGGCTTGATGTAATAATCCTGGAGATTAACAATTGTTAGAAGGTGTATGCCAGTGTTGGTCAAATAAGTTTGTAAATATGATATATATGTTTGCTTGTTTATAGTTTGCGTTGGGTGTGGGGAACAGGCTATAAACTCACAGGATCCTTATAGCCTAAGGCTTAGTTTTAAAATTAAGCTTTTCTACACCCTTGACTGTTGCATGGTGGGGGGGGGGGCCTGGCGGTGCACTCTCCTGAGGAATCTCATTATGCCTCAGATGAGTGGCTTTGTATCAGAGAATTCCTTGTTTGTATATTGGATTAAAGGTTTTGATTTCTACACTATAAAGGAGAGCAGAGAAAGGCCATGTGGAGGAGAAGAGAAGCAGCCAAGATGGCGGAGTGCTGAGGGAGAAGCCAGTTTGTGCAGAGAGAAGGAGATTGGGAACAGAGGTGAATAAGGCTGGTCAGGTAGATACCTTTGATTCTAGGAAACTCGGATAGGTCAGTGGCTTTGGGAGCCCTGAATGGAAAGGGAAGTGTTTTTGCACCGTGTGTATTTCTTGCCCACCGGGTGCAACCTAGAATTAAAGCTAATGACCCACCAGTTCTTGCCTTCATTGTTTCATCACCCTTTGTCCGAATCAAATGCAAACCTGCGTGGGCCAGCAGCTCTGACGATGGCCATGACTACTGGCCATACACCCAGAAAGGATACTAAAGCCAGCTGCAGTTAGTCACCCAGACTCCAACGTTAAATGTGTAGTCTCTGTGCTGACCACTCTAACTAAGGACAGCTAGACAAGCACGCTGATGGAGACACATTAAGCTGAACCCAGGTATGCCATATGATCTGTGATTAACGACCTGCCCATGTGATTCTTACAACTCACTGGTATGTTGGTTGTGTCTTTCCTCCGGTGGTGATTGGTCTCAGCACCAATAAGTAGAATCCACATAGCCTTTTCAAGAGTAGTCTCAGAGAGGCTGTCAGCTCTGCTGCTGAGCAGGAGTGTCCCACTGCACAGGGAAGTCGAATCAGCGATGCCTAATCAACATAGAGCTAGGGCTCTACTGTGACAGGGGAGCACTTCTCTAGAAAGCCAACATCTCTCTGAGGAGGATGTGGACAAAAAAAGGCCACATGCTGAACCTGACAAGCTCCAGGGAGACTTGCATGGTAGCCTTACAAACTCAAAGACCGAAAATAACCACACAGGATGGTATGATATTAAAACTTTCTAACTAAAAGCAGTTCATGGTACATAGTCATGTCCTAGGGAGGTATTTTTCACTAACAAAGGTCAAAGGCTTACTTTAATTGAGCCTGTCTATTGTCTTTTGCATCTACAATAATGTACCTGATAATGGCACAGAGAAACTCAGGTCCAAGGGGGCTTCTCAGGTAAGAAAGAATTCATGTGACAGACAGGGTGCACTATTCAAGCAAAGCAAGCAGTTTATTAAGCAAAGCTGTGCACTTAGCACAAGACACAAGTGGGCAACTCATCTGGTCTGAGCACCGCTACCTGTTGGGTTCTTAGAGATCATATACTTCTTAACTTTAACTTCCAAGGTTCCCTTTCACTGATACTCTGACTACCTTACAGTATTTCTTTTTTTGTTTGTTAGGGGTTTTTTTTTGTTTCTTTTGTTTTTTTACAGAGACAGAGAGAGAGACAGACAGGGAAAGACAGACAGGAAGGGAGAGAGATGAAAAGCATCAATTCTTCTTTGCAGTACTTTAGTTGTTCATTGATTGATTTTTCATATGGGCCTTGACCGCGGGCCTTCCGCAAACTGAGTAACCCCTCGCTGGAGCCAGTGACCTTGTGTCCAAGCTGGTGAATGTAAGGACCAAGAAAAGATCAAAATGTTAGATTCAGGAAAGTGTGCTGGGATTGCCAGAGTGTAGGAGCAGAGACAGGGAGGTAATGATAGGGACCCTGTAAGGCTGAGAACAAAGGAAGACAAACGTTTGCATTCCATTGGTTAGAGACCCTTATCAGAAGTTTATGTTTGAAATTTGCCAATGAGCTAGACCCAGCCCCTGTTGCTATGCTGTGTGCGCCCCCCTTAGCGAATAGGTAACTTCCACATCTGCTTCTGTTTAATGCTTGCTTACTTAGGATATATAAAGACCTAGCTGTAAGCGCCAGGGGTGATTCCCATTTGTAGCACCTTGTGGGTACGGTGTCTCCAGACACCTGGGAATTCGCCCCTGTGCAGGTTAAACTGGCCAATAAAGAAACATCTATACTCCTGAAAGTCTCCGACGTCTGTTCTCGTACCTGGTGCATGCTACAGTGAGCTTTTGCTCAAACCAGATGAGCCTGCACTCAGCTGGCAACCTCAGGGTCTCGAACCTGGGTCCTCCACATCCCAGTCCGATGCTCTATCCACTGCGCCACCTCCTGGTCAGGCTCATTGTGGTTTTAATTTGCATTTTCTAATAATTAGTGATGTTGAACATTTTTTCATCTGTCTATTGGCCATCTGTATGTCCTCTTTGGAGAAGTGTTTATTCATTTCTTGTGCCCTTTTTTATTGGATTTTCTTCCTGGTGTTGAGTTTTACAAGTTCTTTATAAATTGTGGTTATCAACCCCTTATTAGATGTATTGTCAAATATGTTCTCCCATTGTGTGGTTTGTCTTTTTATTCTGTTCATATTGTCTTTAGCTGTGCAAAACTTTTTAAATTTGATATAGTCCCATTTGTTTATCCTGTCTTTTATTTTATTTGGCTATGGAGATAAATTGGCAACTATATTGTGGCAATAGATATCGGTGAGCTTACTGCCTATGTTTTCTTCTAGGATACTTATGGTTTCACAACTTACATTTAAGTCCTTTATCCATTTTGAGTTTGGTTTTTTTTTTTGTGCACAGTGTAAGTTGGTGGTCTAGTTTCATTTTTTTGCAGGTATATGCCCACTTTTCCCAACACCATTTGTTAAAGAGACTGTCTTTACTCCATTGTATGCTCTTACCTCCTTTGTCAAATATTAATTGTCCATAAAGGTGTGGGTTTATTTCTGTTCTGTTCCATTGATCTTTATGTCTGTTCTTATGCCAGTACCAAGCTGTTTTGAGTACAGTGGCCTTCTAGTATAACTTGATATCAGGAAGTGTGATACCACCCACTTTATTCTTCTTTTTCAAGATTGTTGGGGCTATTCGTGTTCTTTTTTTTGGTTCCATATAAATTTTTGGAATTCATGTTTCTTATTTTGATGAAACCAAGCACCTATCCTTGTAAAAATAAGCTCTGCCTGATATATCATTAAGAAATGACAAATTCAGACTACAATCATACATCACTCACACCTATTAGAACTGCTAAACTCCAAATGTGACAATACCAATGTTCTCATGCATTCATTGTTTAATTCTTGGATGTCCCCAAACTGAGGCTCAAGCCTACAACCTTGGTGTATCAGAATGATGCTCTAACTGAGCTATCTGGTGAGGGCATAGCCATGGGTTTCATCCAACTCTCATTTAGGGATAGAAAATATCTTTCTTTTTTTTCTTTTTTTTTTTTTTTTTTTTAAGCTGGAAACCGGGAGGCAGTCAGACAGACTCCTGCATGCGCCCGACCAGGATCCACCCGGCATGCCCACCAGGGGGCAGTGCTCTGCCCATCTGGGGTGTTGCTCCATCATGACCAGAGCCACTCTAGCGCCTGGGGCAGAGGCCAAGGAGCCATCCCCAGCGCCCGGGCCATCTTTTGCTCCAATGGAGCCTCGGCTGCGGGAGGGGAAGAAAGAGACAGAGAGGAAGGAAAGGGGGAGGGGTGGGGAAGCAGATGGGCACTTCTCCTGTGTGCCCTGGTTGGGAATCGAACCCAGGACCCCTGCACGCCAGGCCAATGTTCTACCACTGAGCCAACCGGCCAGGGCAGAAAATATCTTTCAAAACCAATATATTGCCACAAAATTAAAGTCAGTTTAGAGATAGAAAACTTGCCTGACCAGGCGGTGGCGCAGTGGGTGAACCATTGAACTGGGATGCCGAGGACCCAGGTTCAAGACCCTGAGGTCGCCAGCTTGAGCATGGGCTCATCTGACTTGAGCAAAATAAATTAAAAAAAAATGCTCACCAGCTTAGACCCAAGGTCGCTGGCTCGAGCAACTGGTTGCTCAGTCTGCTGAAGGCCTGTGGTCAGGGCACATATGAGAGGGCAATCAATGAACAACTAGGGTGTTGCAGCGAAGAACTGATGATTGATGCTTCTCATTTATCTCCGTTCCTGTCTGTCTGTCTCTATCTATCCCTCTCTCTGACTCTATCTCTCTCTCTGTCCCTGTAAAAAGAAAAAAAACTTACTTAACATCAGCGGGTAAGTGGATCACGTGAGGAAGGAGGGGCAGGCCCCCTCTTCTCTGAGAAGGAAAGAACAAGAAGAATGCAAGGAAAGGGAGCCTGCAGGGGTAACTGAGTCAGCCAGTTATAGATTAACTACATCCTGTAGCTCTCTGAAAAGGTGCCTGGGGCCACTTGCTACACAAAGCAAAGAAGAGGGAACTTATCTGAAAACCTCTTCCCTTTTTTGTTTCTCAAAAGCTTTTAAGAAACAATGTTTACATGCCTTAATTGAAAATTTTCCAACACTTTTCCTCTGAATCAACCTAAACTCACTCTCCCATCCTGGAGTCATGAGAGTGACTTATACCTCTAGACAAAGGGATCACGAGCCCCTTGCATAAAAACCTGCATTCTGTAAAAGGTATATAAGATGTGAGAAATCTAACTTCAGAGAGTACCTGTTTGGTTGCCTCCTTTGGGGTAATGCTGCTCCACCAGCTAAATAAATCCTACTTCCTTCATCAAGTTGTCTGGAATTTTTTGTCCTCCTTTGATTCCTACCATATAACCACTGACATATAATGCACTGTACCCACCCCTGTTCCTCCTGACTTCCATCAACGTGTTGTTCTCAAGATGCACACAACCTAGCAGCAGAGACACACACCGAGGACACATTTAAAAGGGACCATACTGCAGTATAAAGCAAGTGGCAACAAATTTCAAAAGTTTGAAATTCCATAACCCATGTTTCCTTCTCTCATGACAGTTAACCTTGAAATCATTAGTAACCGATAAGCCAGGAAGTCCTTATACTTATACTTCTAAAATACAATTTTAAATAACCTGTAACATACATTGCAATTGGAATTCTAAAATAATTTCATCAACAGAAAGATAACAATAATTTTAAAAAACCTATGGTACCCTGACCAGATGGCTCAGTGCATGGAGTGTCCTCCCTGTGTGCCAAGGTTCTGGGTTTTGTCACAGGTCTTAGCACCGGAGAGAAGTGACCAATGAGTAAACAACTAAATGGAACAATTGAAAAAATGATGTCATGCCTCGCTCTCTCTCTCTCTCTCTCAAACCAATGTAAAAAATGTAAAAATCCAATGGAAAAAGCTGTGATAGACCTGCAACATGCCTAGTGCATTTCTCTCAACAGAAAGGGGGGGGAAAAAAAGAAAAACAAAGTAAAAAACCAAGATCTATCTTCAGACCATGTTTCTATTTTTCACCTAGACAAGGATTCCTTTTTTTTTTTTTCCATCAACAATCTAATTCTGCACCTCACAGTGTTTCCCACCTATTTCTGACTCCCATGGTGCCTCTCCTACAATGGAACCATTTCCCTCTCACTTCCCCAAAACATATAACCAGCACTGCCTTGGAGAAACTCCTCCCAAACATGAACCAGAGGGCTGAGGGGATGATGGACATCTCAGAGTACAATGGTTTCCTCTAATACACCATCAACCCTATGAATACTGGAGCCTTCTATCAGATTATACTAAATGGAACCTTAAGTCTTCTCCCTGGAGCTGGCATTCAAAGTTTCATAAAATACAGTGTCCAACTCTCTTCCCTCACTTTCTCTACCAATATTTACCTTCCTGCCAACACGAACACAACAAGCATTACTGGTCAGGCACCAAAAGCCAGAAAATGTATTGCTCACCAGAATCAAGGGATATAATGTTACAGTAATAAAATGTTACAGTAATTAAATATATAGAAATATAGAAACTATAGAAGATATCTATAAATGTTAGTATATAATGTTAAAAGCAACTAAGGTAAGTGAATAAGGCTACACACTCTGGTTGGGAGCTAATCTAGTGTATAGGGATATGATAAGCAAGACCATTCCCTTAGCTCAGGGCCCAGTTAGTGTGTATGTGAAATTATATATAGATAAAAAGAGCTCTCTGCAAGGAACTCCCTAAAAGAGGCTTGATGTGACAATTATGTAGAGTCACATAAAAAAGAGCTCCCAGAAAAAAAAACTCCCTGCAAGAAAATCCCCAAAATTGGATTGATGTGATAATCCTGGAGATTAACACCTGTTAGAACAATGATAGTCAACCTGGTCCCTACCGCCCACTAGTGGGCATTCCAGCTTTCATGGTGGGTGGTAGCAGAGCAACCAAAGTATAAATAAAAAGATAAATTTAACTATAGTAAGTTGGGTTTTTTTTTAATTTTTTTTTAGTAAGTTGTTTTTGATAGATACGTGAATTCCAAAATGCCCTCTTAATGTTCTGCTTACTTGTCAGACCTCACCCTTACTGGACTATCACCCCTAAGACAGAGGAATTCCAAGAAGTTGGTCAACCTGCCCCAAGAAGGAGCATTCCAGAAAGCTGAAATCCTCAAACCATAAAAGGGAACATACCAGGATTTTTGCCTCAGTACCCCCTCAGGCTCTCTCAAACACTATATAACTGGCCCCTAGTCTGTAACAGGTGCTGTTCTCCTCAGGAGAAGTGCCCAGCAGGGTTTCTTTCTTCCTTTCAATAAAGCCTGTTACTCTGGTCTTCTCAGACTCCTATGGATTCCAACAGTTTTATAAAGATTTATTCTGCCAAACTTAGCAAAAATCCGACATCAAGTACTTGCTAAGTAATTATTGTTATAGGCTTTCACTTGCTGTAACTCTGCTTTATAAATTTTATAAAGTAAAGTTACTTCCCCACTTTATAAATCACCATTACTGTGGAACCAGTGGGTGGTTAGAAAACTTTACTACTAACAGAGATACAAAAGTGGGTGGTAGGTATAAAAAGGTTGACTACCCCTGTGTTAGAAGGTGTATGACAGAAAGGGTACTAAAGCCAAGGGGTCCCCAGCTACAGTTAGTCACCCAGACAAAGGTGGGCTGTCTCCAAGCTGGCCACTCTAACAAAGGACAGCCAAGAGGCTCCATTAAGCTGTATCCAGGCATGCCATAGGACCTGTGAGTAATACACTGCTTATAATTCTTGCAACTCACCTCACTTGTATACTAGTCATGTCTTTCCTCCGGTTGGCAATTGGCCTCAGTACCAATAAGTAGAATCCTCATAGCCTCCTCAAGAGTAGTCTCAGAGAGGCTGCCAACCCTGCTGCTAAGCAGGAGTGTCCCACTGCACAGGGAAGTTGAATCAAGGATGCCTGATCAACATAGAGCTAGGGCTCTACTGTGACAGAGAAGCACCTCTCTAGGAAGCCAGCCTCTCTCTGAGGAGGGTGTGGACAAAAAAGAGGCCACATGCTGAATGTGACAAGCTCTGGGGAGGCTTGCATGGTGGCCTTACAAACTCAGAGACATAAAATAACCACACAAGATGATCTAAAATTAAAACTTTCTAACTAAAAGCAGTTCATGGTAAGTAGTCATGTCCTAGGGAGGTATTTTTCTCTAATGAATGTCAAAAGCTTACTTTAATTGAGCCTGTCTATTGTCTTTTGTACCTGATAATGGCACAGAGGAAACTCAGGTTCAAGGGGGCTTCTCAGGTGAAAAAGTATTCAGGAGAGAGACAGGGTGCAGTGTTCAAGCAAAGCAAGCAGTTTATTTAGCAAAGCTGAGCACTTGGCACAAGACACAAGTGGGCAACTCATCTAGTCTGAGCACCGCTACCTGTTGGGGTCTTACAGACCATATACTTTTTAACTGTAGCTTCCAAGGTTCACTTTCACTAATACTCTGACCAATGTACAGTGTTTCAAAGCCATTTAGACATCTGGTGATTTTGTCCTGGCAGACCGTGGGACCGCTGACCCACTCCTTCAGTGGATGAGATAAAACCCCCTTTGTTTCCCTCCCCATTTTCCTGCCCTGGTGCCTATCTATCCTACCTAACAATAGTACGCCTTTGAAATGTAAGTGCTGGGGTCCAGCCCCGGGGGGAATCCAGGGGTCCCACAGGAGGAGACGGCGTCGGCGAAAATCGAGTGAGAGAGCCGAATTCTTTTCTTTCTCTTTATTCTCTACTTAGCATTTACTGCCAGACATCTCCACCAAATGCTAGCACAGCTCCTTTTTTATACACACACACACCAAGTTACAATTACATGATATTAATCATTGCTTCTGTTTCACTATGTTTACATGTTTCCAGATAACAGTTAATTTATATCTATAAACTACAAATCAGGTGGCAATTCACTCAAAGTACAACTATAAAATAACTTGAATAGCGATAACAACATTGGTAAAAGCTTTTAAAGGATTAGTACTAACTAATAACTCAACTTTACTGTTGTTGTGAGTCAAGGGGCAGAGAGAGATTAACAGACAAAATCATTAGGGATTAGCAAAGGACCACCACTTGCTCAGGCAAATGGCCTTGAGTTTATGCAGTGTCCTAACTTTTCTCACAAGATAACAAAAGGCTTGCCCATTAAGAAATTGACATAACATTAAGAGTAACTTTTACTTAAAGATATATAGAGTGCACTTGCAAGATAGCTTAGTAGCAACATAATTTCAGAAGACATTAATTGCTATTGCTTCTGTGGATCCCCCCACATTCCTCTCATTATCTGAAGAAAAAAATCTTGGAAAGTACACAAACCTCATGAGAGTGTCTCACTGAGAAAGCCCAGCAACTGCCTTCAGTCATAAAACAAGTCTCTTAGCAAAACATTCTTTTCTTGCTGACTGCGTTCCCATCCCAGGCCACGCAACAGGCCATTCCATTACTCCTTTCCTAAGATTCTATTGTCTAGTCAAATTTTATTTATTTACTATATTCACACACTAGTTAAGTTCTAACTATATTCTTCTCAGAGTGTTCCACCATCTGCAGGTCAGGTAAGCAAGAAGAAAGGAAAGTTTCTCTACTCTATCACCTAAAAAGGTTAGGGAGAAAAAATGATGAATTAAGTGAAGGCCGAAAGGTGCTCTGCACAGCCACTGCCTCCTACCCATTCACAAGTCACAATCTATTCTTTCTAACATGATTAAGAAGAAATTCTCCTACAAACTTAGCCCTTTACAAGGGATATCATAGCCAGCCTCTTATGTTTATGAGCCCAGTTCAAGGGGCTTACAGGCTTTTCTGTGGAACTCACACCCTCTGTCTCATTTCCAAAGAAATTACTACGAATCTACAGGGAAAGCATGGTACTATTATCCCTGTGCCATAAATAATAGCACACACCCAGAAAAGGGGGGATATAAGGCCAGATTAATTCAAAAAGTTCAAAGGGGGAAGTATCATTGTGCCTTTCCTTTGCGGTGACTTTGTCAACCCACAGCCATTGGTCTTCACTGCGGTGAATTTGTCAACCAGCAGCCGTTGGTCTTCTCTGCTGTGACTTTGTCAGCAAGCAGTTGTGGGTCTTCTCCTGCTGTGACCTTGTCAGCCAGCAGTTGTGGGTCTTCTCCTGCTGTGACCTTGTCAGCCAGCAGTTGTTGATCGGCTCCTGACATGTAAGGATAACTTTTTCCTGCAGTCCTCAGAGCAAGCTGTATCACCACAGCAGAAGCCAACCACCCCATTGTTATTATTGTCACGGTCATTGATACCTATCTTATTCCCACCCAGGTAAAAGAAATTTCAGTATATACATTTTTACTTTTATCCAACCCACAGATTACCCTACTTCGAGTTCTCGGCCTCCCTAATCTATTATCAATCAATTTCACGTAACCCCCTTGTCTTCCGCTTTGCTTCTGATGTACAAAATACGGGGCAAAATGCCTTTTTCCAGATCATTTTTCAGTCTGCTGCGGCTTTGATTATCAGCAATTGTTGACAGTTTGGCTAAAATAAACTCATAAAATTTCTACAAGTCTGGACATTGCTTAACTTGACAAGGGAGACCTGCGGGGGGGGGGGGGAGGCTCCCTCCCCTCAGTAGACATCTCCAGGGAGGGGGCACCCCTCCATGGAAGGAGAGCCACTCTACAGAGGGAGGGCCCCCTTACTCGGAAAGTCACCAAATCCAAGGAGGGAAACCCTCTCTGGGGAGTTATCCCCTCTCCGGGGAGGAGGCTCCTGTCTAAGGCGAGGCTGGAGCTCCTTTCTTGGGACTGACCCAGCCACAGGGAGGTGTCCTGCTCTTGCCTTCCCCGCCCTGTGCCGTCACCACCCGGTGCTATACACCCTGCCCCGCCCGGTCCCGCCCCACCCCGCCCCCTCCCTATCCCCACTCCATCACTCGCTGTCCCTCCCCTCGCCGTCACCCCCCCCCCCACACACACACACCTCGTTGCCCCGTCCTCACTGGGCCCCTCGCCCCTCGCCGAGCCCGCCCATGCTACCCGACTCCACCCACCCCTCACAGCCCATCACACGGCCCAGCGCCTTCCCAGCCCAGCCCCTCGCAGGCCCCGTCACCTCCCCACGTTGTTCACCCTGTCCCAAGCCGTCCCTAAAATACAAGCGTGTAAAGGCAGTCAAAATGAGAGATGGGAAAAGACACGTTGGTGGAGCAAAAGTAGGTTGACAGTTTTTTGGTCACATACACTCAGCTTTTAATTTCAAATTGTACACCAGATTACAGCAGAGGAAAAAACTTTCTGGTGAGTTTTACCTGTTATTCTCAAGATGTCCATGAAATGGGAGCAAAAGCATAGTTGTGGGGGTTTTTTTCCTGTGTGTAGCATGCACCGGGTACAATAACAGGCATCAGAGACTTTCAGGAATATAGATGTTTCTTTATTGGCCAGTTTAACCTGTGCAGGGGCGGATTCCCAGGTGTCTGGAGACACCTTACTCACAAGGAGCTACAAACAGGAATCGCGCCTGGCGCTTACAGCTAGTTCCTTATATATCCTAAGTAAGCAAGCATAATATAGAAGCAGATGTGGTGGTTACCTATTCGCTAAGGGGGCTGCACATAGCATAGCAACAGGGGCTGGGTCTAGCTCATTGGCAAATTCCAAACATAAACTTCTGATAAGGGTCTTTAACCAATGGAATGCAAACGTTTGTCTTTCTTTGTTCTCAGCCTCACAGGGTCCCTATCTGTCTCTGCTTCTTGAACGACCTTGGGCATGGTATTCCTAACAGAACAGGAGCAGGACCTGCCTGTAACCCTTAAGTTCCCTGTTCCATCAGTGCCCTGCCTATATCCTATTATTTTAGATATTCTGATCTTCTCTTGGTCTTTACACTAGACAGGTCAACTGTGATGTTAATCCAAATATGTGCAAAACAGAGCAGCAGAAGCCCAGGCTGGACGGCTGGGTTGGTTGGAGCATGGTGCTGAGATGCAGAGGTGGCTGGTTCAGTCCGAGGCTGGGGCACATACAGGAACAGATTGATGCTTCTGTCTCCCTCTCTCCCCTTTACCCTCTCTGGATTCAATTAAAAAGAAAAAAAATTAAGCAACAGCACTTCCCACTGCATTAAATGATCCAGACCTAGTAATAATTCCTATTTTATGACCTCACATGCCTCACCTTACCTATTGCTCCCGTTTGCCAAATGAGACAGGGACGACTGTTATCTCCATTTCATGGGTATTTTAAAGACTGATTCTAATACAGTTAAAATTCCAGAACTGATGGTCCAAGATGGGCTAGAAGAGTACACACTCACAGTATCCTGGACAAATCGAACAATCTAATTACTCCTTGCAGTCTTGTGTTGAATATTGTACTTTTTAAATTTTTTTTATGTTTTTAAGAAAACCTGCACATAACCTGATGGTCCAGCTTGCCATGTTCTCACCTAAGGTGGTGTTTGAGGTGGAACTGGGGCAGGAAATGAGATAGGATAGGTGGAGAGGGAGGAAGTGGCCTGGCCCTTCCCAGGTTCTCAACCAAGAACAGATCCCTTTAAGAGTGCCCTCCCCACTTCTACCCCATCCCTGTCTTTACAACCTGTTCTTCAGTTCAGAGCATTGGTCTGCTTCTACCCATGTGTCCTTCCTCTGAGACCTCAACTGACAGGAGCTTCCACCAGGCTCAGAATGAACTCTAGAGCTGACTTCTGGCTCCACCACCTGCAAGCTGTGTGATTTCAGGCAAATAAATGAAAACTCACTCTCCTCATCTGTCAATTGGGGAGAACCGCTCCCTCTCGGGTGGCTGTGAGGATTCAGGAAAGTGGTGCATGTTAGCTCCTGCCAACCGTGTGACCAGCAATCTCTCTCACTCTGTCCTATTTTGGCCCATGCTTCATATGACATTCTTATCCATCCCCAACTCTCTGCAGCCACCACCACATGGCATGTGAGACCTTGGAGCTCAGGAAGGCCTTCCTGCACTCTGTCCTTGCTGTTCCCAGCTGACATCCAGGCCAATAATAAACTGATATGGCCAAGCACCCAGAAGCCCAGGCTTACCCAGGGACACCCTCCCAGTCCTTGCACTTTCACAACCTCTTCATTTCTTGGAAACTACAGTCCAAGAAGGGACACTGAGGGGCCACCTGAAAAGGGGAGGCATCCAGAGGAAAAGAACAGAAGGACTCAGTGCCCATAACCCCCACCATTATTATGACTTGCTCTTGGCCTTCTCTAGAAGCAGAGTGGCTATGGCACAGAGGGGCCAGACCCACAGGCCACTGGGATGTTTTCCCTAAACCCCTTCCTGGCATCAAGTTTGAGATCTTCAAGCTGTATCAATAGCTCATATGGCCTTACTGGGGTCCTTGTAAAGATGGGACTCTCCAACCTATACATTTTTTTAATTAATTAATTTTAAAAGTTTTTATTTATTAATTTTAGAGAGAGAAGACAGAGAAAGGTGGGGAGAAGCAGGAAGCATTGACTGGTAGTTGCTTCTCCCATGTGCCTTGACTAGCAGAGCTTGGGGTTTCTAACCAGCAACCTAACCAGCTCAATGCTTTCTCTGCTGCACCACCACAAGTCAGGCTATTTATTGATTTTAGAGAGCAAGAGGAAGGGGAGTGGGGGGAGACAGACAGAGGCCGAGAGAGAGAAATAATGTTATATTGTTCCACTTCTTTAATCATTCAATGGTAGCTTCTGACACATGTCCTGACCAGGGATCAAACCCACAACCTTGACATATTGGGAGGAAAATCTAACCCACTGAGGTACCTGGCCAGGGCTCCACTCTATTCATTTTGTAAGCTAGCTCTCAATATGCCAATGTGGGTTATCTGTGTCCATAGCTAAGAACTGGGACACCTTCCAGTGCGTGATGACCTTGGCCTCCTTCACTCATCCCTGCCTGACTGGAACACAGGGGACAACAAACTTCTGAGGACACAGTGGATTCCTGAAATGGGTCATCAAGCCTAGAAATACTTGAGCTTTCATGCAGATTAAGCTTTAGCTAAATGAAATGCTGAAATTTCTTCCTAAAACATGCTTTCTTAGATTTATATAATATAATGTGCAATTTCCTTACCTCTCTTTCTTCACCAATAGCCAGCTACCTGTCTTTGTAAACACAACCATTACTTGACAGACACCGGACAGAGGCCACAGATGACTCGGGACCCCAGACATAGACCCTACGTTCCTCCACTTAAACAACAGACTCCAAACCTACAGTAGGACCCTGGGCCCCAGGCCCCAAACCAAACACTGTTCTCCAGACCCAAGTCAGACCCTGGAACCCAAATGCCAGACACCAGAGACTGACATAAGATCTTGGACACAAGATACCACACATTACATCTTATGACTAGAGCTGTGTGTGAGCCCCACCCTGGAAACCAGGACATGGAGACACACACAGAGAGACCCCAGATTCCACACAGCTCAATACAGATTCAACCACAAACCCCGGAGACTGAATCCACATCTGCAACAAAGATCCCACAGCCAAACTCCATCATGGAGCCAAACAATGGACTCAAGTTTCTACACAACAGATGTAGGAGCTGAACTGGATCCTCACAATGTAAACACAGCCGGGACTCAATACTGCAAACTCATGACTCTGAGTCCAAGCACCTAGTTTCTCAGATGTGTTTTCATGCCAGTGTAAATGAGAGAGCACTACATAATTCCATCAAACCCTACAAAAAATGAAGCCAAACAGCTGACAGTGAACAAAATAATGGTAATTCTACCTGGCAGATGTCCACATCTCAGCTGCAGCACTTTCCTGAAGTTAGTTTCTCATCCTTTATCTTCACATGTCCAGCTCATCGACAGTATGAGCGATAAAAACAAACAAACACATTTTCCTTGTACCTTGTAAGTTCCAACAGTGTTGGTAATAATCAAATAAACTAATCAGATGAACAAGAGATACTCAACATATAATACATGCTCAAGGTGAATTCATATTCATACAAGACAGTGAGGTAACAGAGGGCCCTCTCACAGGAAGAAGGCTCTGCCTTGTGAAATTTAGGGGTTGTGCCCATAAGCTCTGGGTCCACTTATTGTTGAAGGGATCTCGCCTGACACAGAGAGTCCTGTCACATTAGTTCTGTTCCCCGTGAGCATAGGAAACAGGCCCACCAGAGAGAAGGGGGTCCTGTCACATCAGCTCTGGAACCTGTGAGTGTGAGGAGAGGTCCCTCCCTGAGAGAGTAAGGAGGGCATCACATCATTTTTTGATCCACGTGAGTGCAAGGAAAGGTCTTTCCCTGAGAGCATAGGGCATCCCGTCACACATGCTCTGTGTCACTTGACGGTGTGGAATGGTCACAACTGAGATAGTAGAGGGTCTGGGTTTGACCACATCGGCTCTGGACCCTGTGATGTAAGAAGGGGGCCCTAACAAAGGAGTCATGGTTCAGCGTGGCTGGGTTTTCTGACTGGTGAGGGGCCCCACATAGGAGGGGGTCATGTGAGCTTTGGATTTTGTCTCATAGAGAAGTGTCCCACCTGACAGAGTGGTGAACTTTCTCCCATGGGCTTTAGTTCCTACCATTATGGAGACACTGACATCCAGAGCTGGGGGTGATGGGAGGCGCCTTGGATATTCACTGTGTCCTTGCAACATGACAAAGGCAGATGCTCGGTAAACGGGCGCTGTTCCCACTGTGCACACTAGATGGCAGCAGAGAAGATTGTTTCCTCTGTACTGGAGTGTGTGCAGGGATCCACTCAGCGTGGAGAGTCCGGTCACATCGGCTCTGCCTCCTCTGAGCATGCCCAGGGGTCTTCCCTGAGGGAGTACGGAGCCCTGACACATCAGATCTGACCCTGTAATTGGGTGCAGGGGTCCCACCCAGACTAGGGGGTCCTGTAACTAGTTCTCCAACTGCGGCGACCAGTAAATGCTTACGTAAATGGAACAACAAATCTCTCTCATCAATAAACATTTTTTAAAGCTGAAGGCCTGGCTACTGGAATTGGCTGCAACTGATGCTGGTGGACCCTGCTGTCTCCTCCTTTCTGTGGGGGAAACGGGAGTTCAGCCACATCACGGGGCAGCTCCATGGTCATGGTTTCAATCCTATTCCCCTTCCTCCGGCTCTTTCTCTCTCTCCATGACCTCGTTACACCCAGTATCTCTGTTCTGAAAGCCTCAGTCCTCTCTTATTGCAACTTACTCTACCATAGGCACGCACCCGTCCTTTCCTTTACCCACCTCTTCATAGCGCCCCTCACAGCAACCCCGCCCTCCTTCCAAACATAGGCCACAGCCCCTTCCCTTCTCACCCCGGGTTTCTCCAGCCCCGAAGTGATGCGGTTGCGCCTGCTTCCACCTCCGCTTACACTACACCCCTCACCTGGCCCGGCCTGGGCCCTGCTCTCACCTCCTACCGTAGCTGCGCTCCTTCCCCTACTGTCTCACCCTCTCCCCTTCCCCACCTGGCAGCATCCTAGTCACTTGCTTCTCTGGAGGTTATTTGTCTGGACATCACCACCCTCTCCCATCAACGTTCCTCCCCTAGAACCTTGGCAGCCTGTGCCCTGTCCGGCCTGACACCCCGAACGACTTCTGCCACACATCTGCCCATGCAGATTCATCCGCACTGGGCATCTCAGGTCCTGACACCGCTGGGAGGGAAAAGCAGAGGAGAGACGGGCAAAGGCTGGGGGAGGCTGTGATCTGAGAAGTGCTTCTGGAACCTGGCCGGCTGGGGGAGGCTTCAGGACCAGTGAGCCCTGACCTGAGCTGAGCAGCTGGGGCAGGGCTGCCCGGCAGTGGCCTGGCCGGACTCATGCTGGCTGAAGTGCACCCCTCACCCCAGAAACCCCACTACCTCTCACAGGCTGGTGAGAAGCCACATCCAGGTCTCTCCTTGCCCTTAACCTCAGGACACCCTCTGCCCGCACAGACTTACTGGAGCCAGGAAGAAAGAAGTGGCTCCAGGTCTCTCCTCATCTGTTTCCGGAGGCTCCAGCTGCCCATGAGATGCTGGGCTACAGTCAGAAAAAAAACACAATTCTCCTCCAGGTCTCTCTTGGCCCCTTCCTACAGAAACCTCTCCTGCCCATCATTCTGGCTAAAGCAGGGGTGGAAATTCAGCCCCAGACGACCCCTTTCACCACACAAGCTACTGCAGCTGGGATGCGGAATCCTGCTCATAGTCTTTCCTGGCCAGTGAACTGAAGACTCACTGTGCTCTTCACACCCTGGCCTGAGCAATGAGGGAGAATTCACTGGCCAGTCTCTCCTTCCAGTTTTCCCATGACCCCCTCCAAGAGATACATGCAGAGGAGATAAATATTCATCTCTGGTCTCTCCTCATCCCTTAGCAAAAACATCTGCTCTGCCCTCACACACTGACCTCAAGCCTCCAAGAGAAACTTGCCACAAGTTCAGCCGCCTCCTTCTCCAGATGTCCCCTCTTCTCCTCCATGGTTGCTGGGAATCGGGATAGAAAGTCTGCCTCCAAGTGTCACCTCACTCCTCATCCCAGGACACCAGATGTCAGACATGTGGATCCAGGGAACAAACCTCTCAGGGTCTTTCTCCTATCGCTTATAGAAGTTCTCCTTTCTGGAGCTTGGAACATGCATCTAGGCTCTGGACTTGGCTCTGCTGCCTGGAAGCCTGTGAGGTTAGACCTCACCATGCTCAATAAACTGGGACCACAGTGTGCTTCCAAATCTGCTTTGCATCTATAGGAAGGGCTCACAAAAAGTAGCCCCATGGGAATAGCTCATCTAATTTGGGACATGAGGTATATACCACAGAAGTAGTCTGGGTATCCTCTCTGGGTCCTCACAAGCTGCCTGTGGCTGTTCCCCATTCTTGCTTGCCTCAATCCCCTCCACTTACCTAGTATCCCCTGGAACACATTGCTCACTTCACATTTGGATTCTGATATATGAACAAAAATAGAGCCCATATCTACTAAGAAAGACCACACTCAAAGTGTACGAAACAGCTGGAAGAACAGCTATTCTGCTACAGACTAGATTCCTCATCTTCCTCTCTTGTTCCACCCCATGCACTCACGAGGTCCACATGGGGGGACTGGAGGACAATAACTACCTGCTTGTAGCAGGCTATATGAGGAAACCAAGCTTCCTCAGAGCCCTAAACCTTTTCCTTGTTCCCTACCTCACCTGGCCACTGGGGAAGTTGATGGGGAGGCTTCATATACAACCAAACAGAAGAGATGGTCATTCCAAAGCTGACTCAGTCAATATGTCCTGACTATAAACCCCAGAATGTGAACAAATATTTCCCTCATAACAGTACACTGAGACGTGAAGAACAGCACAAAAAGCACTGTGACCCTACGTATTCATCAATGGATAACATTCTAGATTACTCCTCAATCCTCAGAGGTTAACTCACTGCATTAATGGGGTGTGGTTTCTACATTCCCAGGCCAATCATTCAGGTTCCAGAATGACCTTTGAACACGTGTTTCTCACCCAGGTTGGATAGTGGCCCCAAGGACAACTGCAATGTATGCAGACACTTCGGATTGTCAGGAGCCTAGGCTGACGGAGGGTCTTAACAGCAGGCAGTGAGTGCACAGAAAGGAGGATGATAAGCACCCGCAATGCACAGGACAATTCTGAAAAGCAAAATAAAATACAGAAGCTTGTACAACTAGATACACACATGCATTCCAGTATGAAGATACAATAATTAAAACAGTGGGGTAATGACACATGAATAGACCAAATGACAAAACAGAAAAGAACCCAGCAATACCTGCACATCCATATGAACATTTTGTCTGAGATATCTTTTTAGTTGCATGGAAACAATATGCATTATATAATAAATACTGTGAGAAAAGTAAATACAAAAAAAATTGGAGCCTTATATCATAGCCTTGACCAAACTCCATTCCTTATAGATTTTAATGACTACTAACTACTAATATAGGACATGGAGTCACCTAAATCCTAAAACATAAAGGTCAGAGATGGACTAAGGTCAGTTGAGGCCCTGGGCACAGGAGAAAATATTGGGCCCCTTGTCATTGGAAAAAAGTGTCAAGTTGGGGTTTTGCAAGGTCTTTCAGAAGTTGGGGCCTGGGTGCATGCCCGATGTGCCCACCATTAAATCTACCTCTGATAAAGGTACAAAGAGATTGAAAATGAAAGAATAGGTAAAGGCACACAGGTGGTACAAAAGTAGGTTTACATTTTTTAGTATGTCAAACAGTTATTTGTGGGATTACTATTTATGAACTATTGTGTTGTTTCCATATGAACAAATGTAAACCTCCTTTCACACTTATCTGTATTACATGCAAAATTATATAATAGCATACAGTACACTTGAGGGAAAAATGCATTAATAGAAATAAACAGTACTTCATATCAGTGACTTTAATTAACTAGGGAGTTCCAAATTAGTCTGTTTTCAATAACATAAATTCTAATTATACAGAACAGAGCTACAAGGAAAAATGAGCAAATGTATAATCATAACAGATTTAACCCAACACCTCTCCCCTTCCCAATAGGTTCCACCTAACCAGACAGTGGCACAGTGGATATAGACTCACACTGGGAAGCAGAGGACCCAGGTTCAAATCTTGAGGTCACCGGCATGAGCGTGGGCTCACCAGCTTGAGTGTGCGGAGTTGTTAGATTGAGTATGGGATCACACACATGACCCCCATGGTCACTGGCTTGAGCAAAGGGTCACTCTCTCTGCTGGAGTCCCCCCCCCCCCGCACTCCATCAAGGAACATATGAGAAAGCAATTAATGAACAACTAAGGAGACTAAGGAGCCATAATGAAGTATTGAGGCTTCTCATCTCTGTCCCTCTGTCTCTCTTTCTTTCTTTGTCACACACACAAAAAAAGGAACCAATAGATTCTGTCGTGGTCCAGTCACAACAAGTCTGTTACAGGGTCCTCGAACGGGAAAAGGTATGGAATTAAAGAAATGATAGACAAAGAATTAAAAATATATACATAAAGATGGGTTCAGGAGGACCACACAGCTAACAGTCTCTACTGCTCCTTAGCCGATGCAATGGCAGCCCCCAGAAGCACGTTCATCTTTATTTAGGGAAAAAACATGGTCCATTAGCAATTCAATTGTTTCCAAGACAACTCAAAGACAACCCCCACCATACCATTTTATATCTAACTTTACATCAATAAGAAACTAGCTTCCAGCCTCTTCCAGAAAACATGGGTGGGATAAGCAATAATCAGGTATAGCTTTTTATTAGCTGGGCAGGTGAAATGGGTGGTTACACCCAGCACCTGTCCCCTGGATATAAAAACGCCTTGTTTATATTTCGGTCCCCAACAAGATTCCCACAAAACAAATCACTAAGGATACACAGAAACTTTACATGAACAGTAAGTTGGAACCAACATTTGTAGACAATCCTCTCTACCAAACCTTTCCTGCGGACCTGAGATGAGGTGTAATTCCCAGGATGCACACGAGGTGGCAGCAAAGAAGCACATGTACAGAGACCATTATTGTATGTGCTATGAAGCAAGTTCCAACAAACTTCAGAGGATTGAAATGATATAAAGTATGGCTCTTGCTTTCACTACAGTTAACATTGAAACCAGTAAAAAAAAAAGGTAACTAGAAATTTCTTATATTTACAAGTTATAAAAGTAACTTCTAAATAGCATTGTATTCAACATTGATAACGCACAACACCCAACTGCCCTATTTTTCCCGGGTGAACTCCACTGAGCTGTTATTCCCAAGATGCACACGAGGTGGCAGCAGAGAAGCGCGCTTGGAACACATTTACCAGAGACCATAGTGTACGTTCTTTTTTTTTTTTTTTTTTTTTTTTTTTTTTTTTACAGAGGCAGAGATAGACAGGGACAGACAGACAGGAACGGAGAGAGATGAGAAGCATCAATCATCAGTTTCTCATTGCGACTTTTTAGTTGTTCATTGATTGCTTTCTCACATGTGCCTTGACCGCGGGCCTTCAGCAGACCAAGTAACCCCCTGCTGGAGCCAGCAACCTTGGGTCTAAGCTGGTGAGCTCTTTGCTCAAGCCAGATGAGCCCGTGCTCAAGCTGGTGAACTTGGGGTCTCAAACCTGGGTCCTTCCTCATCCCAGTCCAACGCCTTATCCACTGCGCCATCACCTGGTCAGGCCATAGTGTACGTTCTTTAAAGCAAGTTTCAACAAACTTCAAACCTTGGAAATGATATAAAGCACGTTTCTTGTTGTCATTACACTTAATCTAGAAATCAGTAATAGAAACTAACTAGAAAACCCTTACTTTTTTAAGTTAAGAAATTCACTCCTAAATAATCCCCCTCAAAATAACAATTCAAGTTACAAAATACTTTAAAATTAATGAAAATAAAAACTTCATAAGAAAACCTATGGCATAATGTAGTGATGAATACATTTTAGGGGGAAAAACCAGAAAATACACAGCCTTTCCACCCATACTAAGAACCAGGATAGTAAATTAAATCCAGAGAAAGTAAAAGAAAGAAATGTTCACAGAGACATCTGGAGGGTATGTATACCATATTTCCCCATGTATATGACTCATCCTTTTTTGGCAAAACTGGGGTCTAAAATCTGGGTGTGTCCTAAACAGTGGTTGTAGTTATTTTACTTGCATTTCCCATTTATTTGCATTTGTTATCTTTTTCTCAAATTTAGGGCCCCAAAATTAAGGTGCATCTTATACAGTGAGGCACCTTATACATGGAGAAATATGGTACTTTACAACCTTAATCACTTTTTTCCTCTTGGGGTGAGATTTTGAAGAAAAAAAAATTCTTTCCTCTATACAATTTAAGCTGCAAGAACATCAAAAAATCCATCGTCATTTTTCTTTTTTTTCTAAATTCTAATTATTAATGTTAGAGAGAGGAAAGGGGGAGACAGACAGACAGATAGTCAGAAACATCAATCTGTTTCAAACCTATGACATTAGTGTATGGGTGTGATGCTCTTACCTACTGAGCTCTCTGGTGAGAGCAAGCCATTATCTTTTGGGGGAAAAAAAGTACTAGGGAAAACCTGAGGTAATTAAAAAATAAAATAATAATCTGTCTGCTGTGGTGACAACACTGGAAGTCTTTTCTTTGCTCTTGACAGTCAGGGGCATAAACACTATTTCTAATTGTTTAGCACAAAGTGACCCCTTTCCTAACATGCACTTTCTCTTGTGCCATGTCAGCAGTCCAGACTGAGAGACCTCCTAACCTCTGGGTATCCAGAATTTATCTGAGCCTGGGTCACCACTTATAAGAAAGGTTATTTTGGTTACAGTACACCTCCCAGGGTCTTTGTTTTGTCACTTGTAAATTTTCTCAGTTTTATACCTGAGAACACGCATTGCTGAAGGACCGAGACTTAGGCCTCAGCTCTGCCTTCCGAGAAGCTGAGATATTGGACCTCACCACAATCAATCAAAACTGGGACTAAACGCATTGCACTACCAAATCCAGTGCTTATGTTTATAAAGACAAAAAGTGAGCCTGTCTCATTCACTATAGGCAAACAGTGTCGAGCACAGTGCCTGGCACATAATAGAAGTACAATAAGTGTTTATTGGATGAGTGAATAAATACTCATTTGTTTACATACACAGATGTATACAAATGACAGACACACATGAACACAGAGAGATATGCTTATATACAATGCACATCTATGCACACAAATGTACATACACCCAATATACCTGAGTACATATAGAGGAATATAATAGGTACACAGAGAATATGGGAAGAAAATGTCATAATATTAACAGTAAATATCTCTGTATGGAAAATTTGTTGTTTTGTTTTTCTTATAATTTTTTCTAGCATTTCTGCAATAAGAATACAGTTTTATAATAAAAAAGTTGTTAAAATTCAATATACTTGTCAAGTCAAAGCACATCATATTTTACAATAAATTAAGGAGATTTAAATAAAAAAGTTAAAAGGACAGAAGTAAAAATAGTAGAATGGGAAGTCATTGAATGCGGGAACATGAGTTCCTAGCCCAGTGCCTGGTATATGATGGGCACTTTCAAAGGCTGTATGAAAGCACGGCAGGAAGGAAAGAAGAAAAACAAGATGAAAAGAAGGGTGATAGAGAAATTCAAGGAGGGAAAGGAGAAGAGAGGAAGAAAAAAAGAGAAAAACAAATCATATCTAGAGAGAAAAAATGGGGGAGGAAAAAGAGAGATTCATCACAATTATATACATTCACATTCTTTGAGATCCCAAGTTTATGATAAAAGTTCTCCGCATTTACCAAGCATTCAGAATATATTTTTAGAGCATTAAAGAATACATGGAACTTACTGGCTCCACATGTTGAATTTCTTGGACTCTTGAACTTCCTGAATTTCATAAATGTAATCAAGGGAGGACTCAAAAAAAAAATGTGCCTCTCTGTTCACCTATAGGACTACCTGTAGAATAGTAGCAAATGCCACAAATTTGCACTGTTGTTCACGCAAGTTAGTGCTTATGGAATGAACAGAATGCTGGAGCTAGAGGAGACTTTAGGCACCATGGAGTGATCTGATCCCTTTACTTTACAAATAGGGAACACGAATCCAAGAGATAAAAAGCTACTAATGCAAGACTTCTGGTTTCTTGTCCTACAAGTAAGAAGCTTGGAAGTTATCATGCCCATCCTCACAGGAGAAAAACCCTAAACAAGGTGAAAATAAAACTACTCCTCCTGGATCCAACAACTAATTGAAGTGAGAGAGAAAACCAATGTCTCCAAAATTGTATAGACATTTGAATATAAGTGATAAGAGTGTATCAGAGCAGAAGCCTGTTGCTGCAGCCAGTATCAGACTTTTTATTTAAGAATTCTCCAGTGGGTCCAAGATAATGTCACATGTGGATGCTGAGCTTGCACCCTCCCCAAAACACATCCAATGTACCCCTTTGCTTAGAACAATTCCTCCTGAAAGACAACTGAGAAACAAACAGCTTCTGCACAAGAGAGAGAGAGAGAGAGAAAGAGAGCATAGAGAAGGCTGAGGAACCATGAGAGCTCTGCAGGAGGTGAAGGAACAGCTCAGGACTGAAGAGACCAGTGAGTGCCACTGTTTATACCTCCCAGGCATGTGGATAGAAGATGGGAGCTCCATCCAGGCTCTATGGCCACCTTCAGGGCTCTGCAGCACATCCCCAGCCACCCCTCCTGGAGCTAAATACAACAGAATCATGAGGGCAGCGTAGCTTGTTTAAAGATTGTTCCTCTTCCCAGATATCGACCCAGCAGGTAGTTAGGGCAGGGTGACACTTTGCCCACTAAGCTGCCTGTGCATGTGGGGCTCCCCCACCTAGAAAGAGTGCAGAGCCAGCAAAACACAAAGGTACCAGATGCAGGACTATTCAACCAAGAAAAAGTGCAGAGATAGTGGGTCACTACTGGCATTATCCCTCCTGGAAAATGTGGAGCTGGAAAATGGGCTATGGTCTGCACACAGGACTGCCTGATCAGAGAAAGTGCAGAGATTGGGAGGCACTGCTGCTCGCACTGGTCGGGCTACTCTACTCAAAGGAAGCACAAAGCTAGCAAAGCCTTGAGCCCAGTGTGGAGTGAGGGGGGGCAATACTGTCCATGTGCACAGGGCTGCCAAGCCCCAAGGTGAAGAATGAACAAATTAAAGCTGTGTGTGCACCTAGGCTACTTACCCCACCAGGAAAAAACATGGATCTAATGGGGGGTGAGATACAAGAAAGCAATCAGGTAACCCAGCGCAGACCATGCTCTGACAAACAGATAACACTGAAAAATAAATTTTTTTTTTGAAAAATAAAGCTTTTGTTGCATCCACATAAAAACTTATTCTTACCTAATTCAAATGTGCTGATCTCAAATTTTTTTTTTTTTTTCATTTTTCTGAAGCTGGAAACAGGGAGAGACAGTCAGACAGACTCCCGCATGCGCCCGACCGGGATCCACCCGGCACGCCCACCAGGGGCGACGCTCTGCCCACCAGGGGGCGATGCTCTGCCCATCCTGGGCGTCGCCATGTTGCGACCAGAGCCACTCTAGCACCTGAGGCAGAGGCCACAGAGCCATGCCCAGCGCCCGGGCCATCTCTGCCCCAATGGAGCCTTGGCTGCGGGAGGGGAAGAGAGAGACAGAGAGGAAAGCGCGGCGGAGGGGTGGAGAAGCAAATGGGCGCTTCTCCTGTGTGCCCTGGCCGGGAATCGAACCCGGGTCCTCCGCACGCTA
Organism: Saccopteryx leptura; assembly: GCF_036850995.1. Lineage (NCBI taxonomy): Eukaryota > Metazoa > Chordata > Mammalia > Chiroptera > Emballonuridae > Saccopteryx > Saccopteryx leptura. The sequence continues at coordinate 998,055 of NC_089515.1, forward strand.
GGCCGATGCTCTACCGCTGAGCCAACCGGCCAGGGCCTGATCTCAAATTTAACATTAGTTTTTCTCTGTAAGCTACAGTTTCTTTGCAATTCAAGATTTTAGGTTTTCATCTTATTGTAAAATTTTCAACATTTAGTTTAACATAATGAAGTAGAATGTCTTCTTGGGCATCATCTTTGTGAAAATCTAATAATTTATATAATGCAGTAAATACACTAATACACTAAAAGATATGACTGCATCAAAATTTTTCTACAATTTCCAAATAGAACATATTAAAAACACTTATTTTAATCAAATCTGCACAAAACTTATTTTAATTCTATTCAGGCAAAAATTTGTGTTTGTAGCTCTTACGTTTTTGTACTTGTTGAGGACAATCTAGTTTGATGCTCCAGCAGTAGTCTGCTCATCATTAACAGCTCCAAGATTTTCAGAAAACTTATCAAGGTGACTGTCCAGGAAGTGAATCTTAATGCTCATGTTACATCCAATGTCACGTAAAGCCAACAGCATCCTTTGAACCAGAATTTCATAGTTTTCTGCTTGTTTGTTGCCAAGGCAGTGCTTTGTAACTGCCACAAAAGACTGCCATGCTGCTTTCTCCTCCTTATTCTTCCTCCTGGCAAATTCTTTGTCATGTATGAGGGTTCGAATTTGAGGTCCATCGAATACACCTGCTTTTATCTTCTTGAAAGACAAGGCAGGAAAAGCAGAAATAGTATGTTGACAGCATTCACTTTCTCTATGCAAAGCATAAACAAACTGCTTCATTAAGCCAAGTCTGATGTAAAATGGGGGGGAAAATAATCTTGTCTTGATTAACTACAGCTTCATTCACAATATTTTGCATCCCTACTTCCAGAGCTTCATGTTTCGGTCACTCCTTCTGTGTCCAGTGTTTCTTCCAGGCTCAGCTGTCCCACAAACACAGAAAGCAAGGATACTTTGTGAAACCTCTCTGTTGTCTTAGCAGGAAATATATCATTTTAAGATTCACACAAATGATCCAGTTATACTCCTCATACTTCAGAAAGTCAAGGACAATTTTTATGTCATTATAATCTTCTCGCAGATGAGTTGAAAAACCAATTGGAAACGCTGCATAAACATTATTCGTTGTGTAGGAGAACACATTTCAAACTTTGTTTAGAGCTGTCAAGAAATAGCCACCATTCTGTTGGACTGCAAGTGGTAACATCTAGCTGGCTGAGAAGACTACTGATATCATCACAGTAAAAAAAGTGTCTTCGGAAAAAAGTCCACAAAAATTGGTTCACGCTTTCTGAAATGAGATACATTAGCTGTATATTAGTTTCTTGAAGCCTGGAGGCCAATAACACAGCTGCCTTCTTTGATAGGCCCAAACTTCTTACTAAGTCATTCAATTCGGTTGGCTAAATTGCTGAGGGTTAATGACTGCTTGGCATCAAAAGAAGACCCTTCAGATTCTACAACCATTTCCTCATGCATTTTATCAAAATACACTTGATCACCATGTTCACTTTCCTCTTCCTTAGAAGAAATAAAACCAAAACCATTGAAAACTGGAACCGGAAGTGTCTCAGAGTGTGGGATAGGTCGTATTGCTGAAGGAATATTATGATATGTGATCATATGCCATTTTTTCTTGCCGATGCCCTTTGTATGGATCAGACAGAAATAACAGTCACTGCTGTGGTCCTTAGGTTCAAACCAAACCATGGGAATACCAAAAGGCATTCCTTTGCATTTTCATTTTGTCCAGTCATGAAGCATTTCCTCACAATTATGACTCACAATATGAGGAGCCCAATTCTTGTCTTGATCACCAAGGGGAACTTGAAAATAGGCAATATATGCATGTGTTACAAATGATGAAATATTGTGTCTTTGACGTTGAAGTGTGTAACAGCCACATATATAACAGAAGGTGTCAGGACTATTCTTACATTTATGCCTACTCAAAGAAGACATGATTCAATCTTAAAACAAAATAAGAGGGCATTTTTATAAGATAATAATATTTTACATTTAAAAACAACTACAATTATGTAAAAGTGATGTTTGTAAAACATTAATTGCCTTTTGGTTATGTTCAATCCAAGAGTCATTTCCCTTTAACTCCAATTTAAAAACCAATGCATGCCATTAATTGTAACAAAAAGAAATTAAAATTGCATGAAAACTAGACCATGCACCAAAAAAATGGATTTCATATTTGGAATCAGCAATGCAGAAATATATAGAAAAAGTTTGAAAACATTATGCAAAAGAAAATGAAAAAAAAAAAGTCCCCTAGTGATTAAAACAGGACATGCAAAACACACACCACGCAGCCCCTTTTACACCAGGCAGCCCTGCTCCAATTAAAAGGGCAAGGAGGCTCACACACCACAGGTGGTCCATTCAGAACCCACTCTTTCAGGCCAGGCCACACAACAAGTATTGTATACAACCGGCAGACTGAAACTATTCAACACACAATGTAACAAAGACAACTTTTTCAAGACTGGGCAAGATGACCATTTCATCAAATCAAAGAAACAAAAACAGACAAACAAAATGAGGAGACAGGCCCTGGCCGGTTGGCTCAGCGGTAGAGCGTCGGCCTAGCGTGCGGAGGACCCGGGTTCGATTCCCGGCCAGGGCACACAGGAGAAGCGCCCATTTGCTTCTCCACCCCTCCGCCGCACTTTCCTCTCTGTCTCTCTCTTCCCCTCCCGCAGCCAAGGCTCCATTGGAGCAAAGATGGCCCGGGCGCTGGGGATGGCTCTGTGGCCTCTGCCCCAGGCGCTAGAGTGGCTCTGGTCGCAATATGGCGACGCCCAGGATGGGCAGAGCATCGCCCCCTGGTGGGCAGAGCGTCGCCCCCTGGTGGGCAGAGCGTCGCCCCATGGTGGGCATGCCGGGTGGATCCCGGTCGGGCGCATGCGGGAGTCTGTCTGACTGTCTCTCCCCGTTTCCAGATTCAGAAAAATGAAAAAAAAAAAAAAAAAAAAAAAATGAGGAGACAGAAGAATAAACCCCAAATGAAGGAACAAGAAAAAAACTCCAGAGAAATATCCTAATGAAATGGAGATGGGTAATTGGACAGATAAAGAAATCAAAGCAAACAGTCATAATGATGTTCAATTGTTCAATAAACTTGAGAGTAAAATAGAGGAACTTAAGAGAGCGCTTGAACAAGAAAATGTAATAAGCTCATTCGGCTTGAGCGCGGGGATGTGGGCTTGAGCGCAGGATCATAGACATGACTCCACGGTCACCAGTTGAGCCCAAAGGTCGCTGGGTTAAAGCCCAAGTCGCTGGCTTGAGCAAGGGGATTACTGGTCTGGCTGAAGTCCCTGGCCTGGCCTGTCCTTGCGTCCCTTGGGCTGGCCCCATGTGTCTCCTCTCAGGACACCCCACCGCAAGAGTGCGCGCACGCGTGAGAAAGCACGCCTGTGGGCCAAGCAGTCAACTTCAGCGCCATCTCCCGCTCAGGCACGTCAGGGCTGAGCCTGCGGGGTGGCCGGAGCATGGATGCTGACGGGAGACCGCAGGGCGGAGCTAAAGGAGCAGCGGGAAGGGCGTGGGCGGTGCCGCAGGTGAGCGCCAGGCAGCGGGCTGGGGGCAGCCCAGACCCAGCCGGGGGAGGGGCGCTTCCTGCCGGCCGCTGCGGCGGGGTCACGTGGCCGCGTCTCCCCACCCCCCCACCCCACCCTAGGCCCCTGATTTTCCGGGACATCCACACTTACTTCTCCCAGGAGTGGCCACCATGGGCGACTGGGAGAAAGCGCGCTGCCGGAATGTGAAGAGGAACCAGGACGCGCTGCTAAACACAGGTAACCGGCGCGGGAACCGGGCGGGGACCACTGGACGGCACAGGGGCTGACCGAGTGTGGAAGCTGCTCCTTCAACCGCTTCGCTTTCCGGACCACGATTTTGTTTCTCTCCAGGCCTCAGAGTTCCTCAGCCCGCTTGCTGGCAGGCCACCAGACCCCTGGCGGAGGTCACTGAGGACTCGCATGAAGAATGGACTGGGAGGCAGCGAGGTGAGGGGCCGCAGGCAAGCTTCCCTTTTGAAACTGACCTGGGGTCAGCCCCCCACCCCCACCCCTCTCTGTAGCTAACAAGGGACAGAGCTTGCGTTTAGCAAATGAGCGAGATGCAAACAGTGCATTGTGCAGTATGGGGTGATTTGCTACACTGCTTCCATGTGTAAATAATTACACATATTTATAGATGTGTTAATGAGCAGGAACAGTATAGTAAAGAAATAACTCATTCAGAGCACTTGTCATCACAAGAGGAGAAGGAAGGTCTGGCTGGTGAGCAGTGCTCCAGGACAGGGCTACCTGGGTGGTGCCGGCCACATTGCAGACAGGAAAGGATTAATCATGGTGATTAAGGCAGCTGGGGTTGTGGGCCAGGGTAGGGACCATTGTATCAGGCCCTGTGTCAGCCATCTCTTCACTGTGTCTGGTTTTATGAGGGTGTGGTCAGTAAGGTGCTTCCATTTTCATGGGTCTAGCACTGAAACACAGCTGAAGTCCAGGTGTGATCTCTAACTTGACCAAAATGGTTTCTGTGGTCCACAGACCTGAGGCTCTGTTCCCAAGACTGTTTGATGCACACCAGACTCTGATGATTAATTAAGGAAGGGCAAGGATGGTCAAATGTGTAAAGGTGAAGGGATAAGAAGTTAAGGAGGCAAGGTGGTCATTGTACCATTAGACTGGACAAGGCCACTCTGAAACAAGAAGACAGGAACCCTGGCCAAGTTGCTTAATTTATTAGAGCATCGTCTCCATACACCAAGTTGTGGTTTGATGTCCAGTCAGGGCCCATATAAGAATCAACCATTGAAGCCTGTCCAGGTGGTAGCACAGAGGATAGAGCATCAACCTGAGACGATGAGGACCCAGGTTCCAAACCCCAAGGTTGCGGGCTTAAGGATAGGTTCACTGGCTTGAGTGTGGGGTCATAGACGTGACCCCATGATCGCTGGCTTGAGCCCAAGGTTGCTGGTTTGAGCAAGGAGTCACTGGATCAACTACAGTCCCTGGTCAAAGCACATATGAGAAAGCAATCAATGAACAACTAAGGTGCTGCAGCTATAAGCTGATGCTTCTCACCCCTCTCCCTTCCTGTCTGTCTGTCTCTAGCTAAAAGAAAAAAGAAAAGAAAGAATAATCAACTACTACATGCATAAATCAGTGGAACAACAAATCAGTGTTTCTCTCTCTTCCCTCCTCTCTAAAACCAATAAAAAAATTAATTTATTGATTTTAGAGAGAGGAGTGAGAGAGAAAGAGAGAAGGGGGTGGCAGTGAGGAGCAGGAAGCATTGACTTGTAGTAGTTGCTTCTTGTATGTGTCTTGACCAGGCAAGCCTGGGGTTACGAACTGGTGACCTCAGTGTTCCAGGTCGCTGCTTTATCCACTGTGCCACCACAGGTCAGGCAAATTTTTAAAAAGTTGTAAAAAAGACAGAAAGGATAAAGTGTTATGTTAAAGAAATGGACTTTCGCCTGACCTGTGGTGGCGCAGTGGATAAAGCGACAACCTGGAAATGCTGAGGTCGCCAGTTCGAAACCCTGGGCTTGCCTGGTCAAGGCACATATGGGAGTTGATGCTTCCAGCTCCTCCCCCCCTTCTCTCTCTCTCTCTCCTCTCTAAAATGAATAAATTTTAAAAAAATTAAAATAAACTTTAATAAATAAATAAATAAATAAATAAGGAATGGACTTTTTGCGTCGGCCTGGCGTGCGGAAGTCTCGGGTTCGATTCCCGGCCAGGGCACACAGGAGAAGCGCCCATCTGCTTCTCCACCCCTCCCCCTCTCCTTCCTCTCTGTCTCTCTCTTCCCTTCCCGCAGCGAGGCTCCATTGGAGCAAAGATGGCCCGGGCGTTAGAGTGGCTCTGGTCGTGACAGAGCGTCGCCCCCTGGTGGGCGTGCCGGGTGGATCCCGGGAGTCTGTCTGACTGTCTCCCCGTTTCCAGCTTCAGAAAAATACAAAAAAAGAAAAAGAAAGAAAAAAGAAATGGACTTTCTGTCCAGTTAAGTGACCTTTATTGTATTTTTTACATGAATGGCTAATTTTTTTTCTTTTTCTCTTTTATTTTAGTGAGAGATAGAGAGAGAGGGAGGGACAGACAGAGACAGACTGGCTGAAAGGGAGAGAGATGAGAAGCATCAATTCTTCATTGCAGCTCCTTAGTTGTTCATTGATTGTTTTCTCTATGTGTCTTGACTGGAAGGCAACACCACAGTGAATGACCCCTTGCTCAAGCCAGCTACCATGGACTTGAGCCAGCAACCATGGGGTCATGCTTATGATCCCACGCTCAAGCCAGCAACCCTGTGCTCAAGCTGGTGAGCCTGCACTCAAGCCGGATTAGCCCACTCTGACGCCGGCAGCCTCGAGGTTTTAAACCTGGGTCCTCAGCATCACAGTCCATCCAGAAGAAGCAAGACCCTTTGGACAACACTCTAGATGAAAATTGGTTGAGAAAAATTATTTGTAGATTTCAGTTCCCCTAAGTCCTCTAGAAAGGCTAATAAGTATGGCCCAGGTATGTGGGGTGAACTTTGGAGAGGTCTGAATTTAAACTCTACTAAAAGAGTGAATTTAGCACTGGAGCTTTGTGCAAATCTTACAAATTCTCTGAGCTCTTCAATGCTAATGTGTAAGGAGAAGATACGTGCATGTATGCTTTGACAGTATTCAATTAAATTTATTTATTTGTGTATGTATTTATTTATTTTTTAGGTAAGACGAGGGGAGATAGTGAGGCTGACTCCCATATGTATCCTTACCAGGATCTACTTGGCAACCCCAGTTCTCGAGTACTGAGCTGTTTTTTAGCACCTCAGGATGATGTGCTCTAGCTAACTGAGCCATCCTCAGCACCCAGGGCCAATGCTCGAACAAATTGAGCCACTGGCTGCAGAAAAAGAAGAGGGAGAGAAGGGGAAGAGGGAGGGGTGGAGAAGGAGATGGTCGCATCTCCCATGTACCCTGACTGGAATCACACCCAGGACATACACTGGCTATATCCTTTGACCACTGGCTAGGGCTTAAATTCAATGTAAAAGAACTGACACATACAAGTTGTTCAATAAATACATCTCTGATAATAGCAACCATATGCTGTTGGTGTTGTATACCAGGCCTTGCCTCAATACCTAACATATAATATGCCCTTAATAAAGTTGGGAAGTTATACTTCATAATAGGAAGATCTATAAACAAAGATTGAATTGGCCATCTGTAGTCAGTGTAGAAGCTTACTATTGTAGAGGCTCTCTGAGCCAATAGTTGACAGAGGATAATACCAGAGTATATCCTGGTGATAATTTGATGGGAGGACATTATTATGTGTTTTCTGACAAAATAGGGACTAACACTCCAGACTCCACCAAACTCACTCTTCTCCAACTTAGAACTCAGGAGAAAGGAGACTGAAGTAAAGATGTATAGCCTACAAGAAAGAAAAGGCCATGTGTACCAAGAGGTCAGCAAGCCCCAGAATGATGACCACCTCTGTAAGTGACCCTCACAAAGCATGTTATCTCTTCATACAATAATTTCATCTGGTCATTAGGCCCTTAGAGCATTCCCTTCCCCTAAGGACCTGCACTACAAAATTGAGACTCAATGATGTGAGTGCCTGGGCTCTCTCTGAAGCTCTACATGTCCAGGAACATGCACTACACCTTCCCTAATCCCTGTTGCTCTCACCCGCAGATTGTGAGAAGTGTCAGAACTTCTTCATTGACAGTTGTGACATGCATGGGCCCCCTACATTTGTAAAAGACAGTGCGGTGGATAAGGGGCATCCAAACCACACAGCCCTCACTCTGCTCCCTGGGTTGAGAATCAGACCATCGGGCATCCCTGAGGCTGGGCTTGGAGTGTGGAACGAGGCATCTGCTCTGCCAGTGGGTCTGCACTTGGGCCCTTATAAGGGCCAGATCACAGAGGATGAAGAGGCAGGCAACAACGGATACTCCTGGCAGGTAAGAAGTATTTACCTCTTCCCCTGTCTTGTGACTTCCCACATTCCTCCCATGGCTTGGTGGGACCTGCCTTTCTACATACTAGGACATGGATGGAGACAATCTGGTTAGCTCTGAGTACTGAGAGGACTTTGCAGACCATGGAGCTCCTGTTGAGAATCACAGGTTAAGTGGGAGCAAAATGGTACAGACACAAAAAAATGCTTCCTCCCAGCCCTGATTGGATAGGTCAACTCAGATGTGATGAGTAAGAAAAATATCATGTGGTCACAAGTGGCAATGCATGCGAGCTGAAAGACCTTTGTTGACAGTAGGGTAAACTAATTCTTCTATTACCTCCTCACCTGGAAAAAAAACCTTTACTTTTTCTTCTTGAAATGTAGATCACCAAAGGGAGAAACTGCTATCAGTATGTGAATGGGAAAGATGAATCCTGGGCCAACTGGATGAGGTAAAGCCAATAAGTTTCTGGAAGTCACGAGAACACTCATCCCTCTCAGGCCCATACATCTTTCCTTCTCATCATGCCTCCCTCAGTGGTCTCCCTCAGTCCTCTGTTCCTCTTTTATCTTCATTCAATACTCTTTCAAAGCAAGAAATATTTAGAGGAAAAAGGAGATAAAAATATAGCATATGTCCTCAAAATATAAATCTCTATGCTAGACAAAATTTAGCCACTGGCAAAAAACTTTGAGGGCCTGGATTACACTTTAATTTATCTAATTAACATTATTTAAGCAAACCCTTACTATATTCTAGTTTAGAGGAAGGTATTCATTACTTAAACAGATCATATATCCCATCTTCTTATGGAGGACTAATTGCAGACAGAGTGAAACGACTTTAGAAATATTTAACTATAATTTTTCTATTTTTTGAGAAGTGCACAGTGCCAGGATACCTAAATCATTGATAGCCTAAACCAGTGAGGGCAGCAAATTATCCCAGCCTCACTTCTAACTAGAACTGAGTTCTGAAGCCTGCAGAGCAATGATCATGGGCCACTTTCCTGAGGGGCTATTTTTATCAGGGGCTACAGAATGTGAATAATGTAATAATTATTGTTCTTTATAATTTTGCTAAGACAAAGAAACCTTTAAGCCCTGGCCAGTTGGCTCAGTGGTAGAGCGTCAGCCCGGCCTATGGAGGTCCGGGGCTTGATTCCCAGCCAGGGCACACAGGTGCACCCATCTGCTTCTCCACCCCTCCCCCTCTCCCTTATCTCTATCTCTCTCTTCCCCGCCCACAGCCCAAACTCCACTGGAGCAAAGTTGGCCCAGGCGCTGAGGATGGTTTCATGGCCTCTGCCTCAGGTGCTAGAATGCCTCGAGTTGCAGTGGAACAATGCCCTTGATGGGCTGAGCATTGGCCCCTGGTGGGCATGCGGGGTGGATCCTGGTCGGGTACATGTGGAAGTCTGTCTGCCTCTCCGCTTCTCACTTTGTTTGTATGTGGGGGACCTTCAGATTTTTATGGGAAACTGGTTGAGGTATCAAGTGCTACCTAGATAAAATGTGAGGAGAATGGAGAAAGGCCTCTCAAGAAAAGATGGACTTGGGCTGAGTATTGAGTGATGTGAACTAATCTAGACACAGAGTCCAACATCAGGTAGCAAGTTCTGTGATATAAAACAGAACCTGATTTAGTTTAGAGAAGCTAGAGGTGACTGGGTTTTATGGCCAATCAGGGTGAGGTTACATCTAGAATTGGCTTTGGAAAATGGTGTTAGGCAGAATGAGCACCGTAAGCAGGACCTGGACATAGGAAGTCATATGACATTGTGACAGGCTCAGACATTGAACAGAAAGTTCCCCGTGAGCAATGTGAGAGTGGGCAACATCAGAGCCCGAGTGTCAGGTGCAGAGATGGACATGGATCTGAAGGTAGTAGGAACTCATCGCCTGTGGGTTTCTTTTCTTTCACCTGCCTCAATCCCAGGTATGTGAACTGTGCCCAGAATGATGAAGAGCAGAACCTGGTGGCCTTTCAGTATTGTAGGCAGATTTTCTACCAAACCTGCCGGGTCATCATGCCAGACTTTGAGCTGCTAGTCTGGTACGGTGACGAGTATGACCAGATGCTGGGCATCAAGTGTGGCAGCAAGTGGAAGAGTGAGCTCGCAGCAGCTAGAGGTGGGCACAACTGTTCTTCAAAATGGAAAGAAAAGAGAGCACTCACTTTAGAAATTTTCATGGTACACTCTAAAGTCAGTAAGATTTCAAATCAGATGCTTCAGAAATTAAGGATTCATTTCATATGCCTTTGATTCTTACAAAAAATTTTTTACTTTTAATTTTTTTTAAGTGAGAGTAGGAGACACAGACAAGATTCCTTCGTGTGCCCTGACCAGGATCCACCCAGCAACCCCTGTCTGAGGTCCACACTCTGACTAGCTGGGCTATCCTCAGCACCTGAGGTCAACACTTGAACCAACTGAGCTATTGGGCTGATGCTCAAACCAATTGGGCCACTGGCTGTGGGAGGGGAAGAGAGACAGAAGGAGGAGAGGGAGGGAGAGAGAAGCAGATACTCACTTTTCATGTGTGCCCTGACCAGGGATTGAACCAGGGACATCCACATGCCAGGCCAGGGCCTGTTTTCTGAGGGCCACTCCTGTCTAGCATACAGGGTAAGAGCAGAGGTCGGATAGATGACCAGCAGCCTGGAAATGCAGTGCTGTGATCCAAGAATAGATGCTGGGACATTCCTGAGGTGGGACAATGGTGCTGTTCTCACCCACAGGGTGGCTTGTTCTCTAAGATTTGCTTTGTTAAGTTTTGAAAACAAATTTCAGTGGGGAATCCTCTCAGAGATTACTTCATCTCCAAGTGAGAGAGGATGGGAGAGGAATGGGAATCAGGCATGTAAGAAGCATGGTTGAAAGCCCTGCTTGGTTAGCTCAATTGGTTAGAGCAGGTGTAGTCAACCTTTTTATACCTACTTTTGTATCTCTGTTAGTCGTAAAATTTTCTAACCACCCACCGGTTCCACAGTAATGGTGATTTATAAAGTAGGGAAATAACTTTACTTTATAAAATTTATAAAGCAGTTACAGCAAGTTAAAGCATATAGTAATAATTACTTACCAAGTACTTTATGTCAGGTTTTTGCTAAGTTTGGCAGAATAAATCTTTATAAAACAACTTACTATAGTTAAATCTATCTTTTTTATTTATACTTTGGTTGCTCCGCTACCACCCACCACAAAAGCTAGAATGCCCACTAGTGGGCGGTAGGGACCAGGTTGACTACCACTGGGTTAAAGCATCATCCTGTAATACCAAGGTTGAGCCTGGTTCAGGACATATACGAGAAATGACCAATGACTGCATGTCTAGGTAGAACAATGAATAAATGCCTTTCTTCTTCTTCTTCTTCTTCCTCTTCTTCCTCTTCTTCTTCTTCCTCTTCTTCTTTCTTCTTCTTTTTTTCTTTCTTCTTCTTCTTCTCACTCTCCTTCTTCCTTTTCCTTCTCCCTTCTTATTCCTTCTTCTTTCTTCTTTCTTCTTTCTCCTCCTCTTCCTCTTCTTCCTCTTCTTCTTCCTCCTCCTCTGTCTCTCTAAAATCAATCAATTTTTAGGACACATGGTTGGGGAAGTATTTTGAAACAGGACTTCCCATTGTATATGAAATGGGACTGACACTGAATGAAATCAAATATGAATATTTGGTGTGAGACTTGAGGAAGAACATATTTTCAGTTTATCATCTGTGGGAAACTATGAGGGAAGCAATTCCTAGTTGGGATCAGTCGTCTTTCCAAATGACTGTGTTAAAAGCTACATGTATATAGGAAATGTCAGCATTGTTCCACCATACAAGGGGTGAAACAGCCCCTGATGCTACTTGACAGTCCCTCATCTGGAAATGTGTAGAAAGGACCCTTGATATGGGCTTTCTGGATTTCTAAAGAAGATATAGTACATAAAAATTTAAAGAGAAAAATTAAAAGAGAAAATTAAAAATTAAAGAAATACTTTGTGGAAGACAGAGATTACACTGTCAACCCCATAAGAATGACTTGTGGGAGACGTCTTTTTTTTTTTTTTTTTTTTTTTTGTATTTTTCTGAAGCTGGAAACGGGGAGAGACAGTCAGACAGACTCCCGCATGCGCCCGACCGGGATCCACCCGGCACGCCCACCAGGGGCGATGCTCTGCCCACCAGGGGGCGATGCTCTGCCCCTCTGGGGCATCGCTCTGCAGTGACCAGAGCCACTCTAGCACCTGGGGCAGAGGCCAAGGAGCCATCCCCAGCACCTGGGCCATCTTTGCTCCAATGGAGCCTTGGCTGCAGGAGGGGAAGAGAGAGACAGAGAGGAAGGGGGGTGGAGAAGCAAATGGGCGCTTCTCCTATGTGCCCTGGCCGGCAATCGAACCCGGGTCCCCCGCACACCAGGCCAACGCTCTACCGCTGAGCCAACCGGCCAGGGCCAAAATTTTTTTTTATTATTTATTCATTTTAGAGAGGAGAGAGAGGGAGACAGAGACAGAGAGAGAGAGAGAGGAGAGAGAGACAGGGGGGAGGAGCTGGAAGCATCAACTCCCATATGTGCCTTGACCAGGCAAGCCCAGGGTTTCGAGGGAGACGTCTTAACAGCAGACAAAACATACAGCCCAGGCAGCCTTATCAACCTCTTCTCTGACCAAAATATTCTCTTTCAGCAGAACCAAAGCCAGAGATAAACCCGTGTTCCTCCTACTTTCTGGCCTTCTCCAGTCAGAAATTCCTCAGAGAAAACGTGGGACACAATAACCCCCTCTGATTCTCCCAAGAACATCTACAAGAAAACATCTCCAATCAGAGAATCCCTGCCCAGAGGATCCAAATCAGCAGCAGCAACATACTGATACACACAGCTGGGATGACAAAGCTAAAGGTCAAGAGGTCAAAAAAAAGTCCAAACCTTTGATTAAAAGGACCAGGCAGAGGAGGATTTTAAGGGCCTTTTTAAAACCTCCCAAAGGACACATGGGGAGCTCTACTGAGCAAGAGAGAATAATGCAGGAAATGCCCAGCAGTAGCCAGGAAGTGAATTCAGTGGATACAGGCAAACTATCGATGGGAGTAAGAATGTCAAGAATTGTAGCTATCAAGTATGGAGAGTGTGGGCAAGGCTTTGATGATGGGTCAAATCTCAGACACCAGAGGACACTCTCAGTGGAGAAGCCTTATGTCTGCAGGGAGTGTGAGCGAGGCTTTACATGGAAGGTAGATCTCCTCAGACACCAGAGGACACACTCAGGTGAGAAGCCTTATGTCTGCAGGGAGTGTGAGCGAGGCTTTAAACAGAAGTCACATCTCCTCATACACCAGAGGATACACTCAGGGGAGAAGCCCTATGTTTGCAGGGAGTGTGAGCGAGGCTTTACACAGAAGGCAAATCTCCTCAGACACCAGAGTACACATTCAGGGGAGAAGCCCTATGTTTGCAGGGAGTGTGAGCAAGGCATTTCACGGAAGTCAGATCTCCAAATACACTAGAGGACACACTCAGGGGAAAAGCCCTGAGTTTGCACGAGTGTGAGCGAGGATTTAACTGGATGTCAGATCTCATATAGTAGAGGATACACTCAAGGGAGAAGCCTATGTTTGCAAAGAGGGTGATTTATTAGCATTAAATTGCATCTCCACAGCCATAGCTGTGACACAGGTCATACTCTAGTTCTGAGGGGACTTTAGAAGGAGTCTATTGACTCCTTACCCTCCCAAGACTAATTAGTACAGAAGTAACTGATTAAACAAATTCTTCACTTTCATGACAAGAGATGAGCTAGACAAACAGTTCCTTAAGTGCTATGGGAATGTCAACACCAATCTCCTCCATGGTCTATTGACCTCCTGTTCTAATAAATCTTATCTCCATAAAACTATGAAGCCCACATACCTCAATCCCCCCTGTCAATGAAACCTGAGAGTTCCAGGAGGGCCACAGAGAACTCACACTGTCAGGCACAGAAACTCAACCCCTGGAAATTTGGAAGTCTGGAGTCAATCTACTTAGCTTACTGCCCAGGGAGAGGGATTTGAGACAGACTCACCAGGAAAAAAATTTCCTAGACTCCCAGGAAGTGAAGCATTTTCTTTTAGTAGGCTAACTGTTGTAAGGTACCAAAAAGCTGAAAAATTGATATTCTAGGAGAAAAGGTCAGGCTTTCCTGTCTCGTCCTTCCTGTGGGGAGGGGAGGGAGAAGAATATAGAAGTTTCTGACTTGCAAGAACATTGAATCATTTAGTTTTAAATCTAAAATAAAGGTTAACCAAGAAACTCTTTCAATGGGGGACAGAATTTATGTACCACTTTACATTGATTGTAGTTCCTCTTCCTGGAATCTTGAGAGTAAAATACCACTAGGCTAGTGAGGGAAGATGAAACCTAAAAGATTTGTAAACATCTTTGTGTTACCTTGAAAGCCTTAATGATTCTGTATATCCCCTAAACAAATATCAGCTTGTGCCATGATGTCATGGCTCTCTCCCACCCATGTCTGATCAAGGGTATATAAACAGCCCCTGAAATATTTTTGGGGCTCACATGATTTGGGTCTACTGCCCCATGTCAGCTATATGCAGCCAGAATATTTAATAAATCTCCTCCTTTAATAAAACTTCAAAATTCATCCAGACTTGGTGTCTCTATGTAACCCACGGAATTGAGGTACAGTACCTTTCAGCTTTGAGGTACAGGTACTTTACAACATTTGGCACTGAACACAGACCTGTGGTGTTTCACATCACCAGGTAGAGACACCCCGAATCAGATGGGCTCTCTGGGAGCTGTCTGACCCCCTTGAATCTCGAGGAGAGATGCCACTTGAGACTTTCCAGGGCTCCTGGTTTTCCTGTGGGTTTGGACAGTTCTCCAGTAGATGCCTCCCAGTTCCCAAATTCAACAATTTGGACAATTTAGCACAGAAATCAAGGAGGTAGGTAAAGCAACTCTGGCTTTACTGAATTCTGGGTTTCTCTGAATTCTTGCTTTCGCTTATCTGTTTGGGACTAAACTATAGGTAAGGTAAGTTTGGGGCTTGAGTTGTGACTGGAGATGTGGAACTTTGGTGTGTAGGTAGGGCCTTCAGAGCTGCTTTACTGAGCTGAAACTAGTCTATCTGAATCTGGGACTCTCCAAAGACTGAGACATTGGTAGGAGGTCTGTTGGTCCTGTCTTAGGATTCTCTGGGATGCATTTAGTTGTACTCTGGAAAGCGGGCTTCCAGAGATGTTCATTTGTGTTTTCACATTTGTAAATTTCTCTAGGAAGACAAAGGGACTGAGTAGAGACACCAAACTTCTGGAGGCAGCTAGTTGTGTTATGCTCTCACAGAAAAACCTGAGTAGGGACACCTTTGTATTTGTCAAGATCTCATTCTTTGCTCTCCTGTCTGTTTAGAAACTCCTGGTTTAAAGGAATCTCTGGTGCTGTGGCCTGCGTGCACCTGAGAGGCCATGAGGGGGAGCGCTTCCCTCGTCCATAAAGCTTTGTCTTTGTCAAAATATCTGGCATTATTTTAATTGAAATAAAGCACACTCATTATTTGTTTGTTTATGTGAAGTCTTTGTTTTATGTTTAAATGTGTCTGTTTTAAGGCCTGGCTTGAGTTTTTGTGTCAAGAATTGGAGGTTTATGACTAGAAGGCAATTTTAAGTGACAAATTGTTTATTCTCTTTGTTCTTGGATCCAACCTTTAGTTTCAGGGGCTTTGTTAGATTTCTCCCCTGAAGAAATTATTCTCTTCTGTTGGCTCCTTCCTCTTGTCTTGTGTAATAACACTGGGGAACAAAATTTTTGTTGCATCAACATAAACACTTATTTGTACCTAATTCGAGTGTGCTGATCTCAAATCTGACATTAGTTTTTCTCTAAGCTACAGTTTCTTTGCAATTCAAGATTTTAGATTTTCATCTCATTGTAAAATTTTCAACATTTAGTTTAACATAATGAAGTAGAATGTCTTCTTGGGCATCATCTTTGTGAAAATATAATAATTTATATAATGCAGTAAATACATTCATACACTAAAAGATATGTCTACAATTTCCAAACAGAACATATTAAAACACTTATTTTAATCATAAAATTTGCACAAAACTTATTTAAATTTTATTCAAGCAAAAATTTGCATTTGTAGCTTTTGCATTTGTGTACTTGTTGAGGACAATCTCATTTGATGCTCTAGCAGTAGTCTGTCATCATTTAGAGCAAGAAATACCCACCATTCTGTTGGACTGTATGTGGTAACACTTACCTGGCTGAGAGAACTATTGATATCATGACATTAAATAAAGTGTTTGTCTTCAAAAAAAAAGTCCACAAAAAGTTGTTAATGCTTCCTGAAATGGTATACTTTAGCTGACTGTTGAAGTACATTCTTTTCTTGAAGCCTGGAGGTTAATAACTCAGCTGCTTTCTTTGATAGGCCCAAATCTCTTACTAAGTCATTCAATTCAGGTTGGCTAAACTGCTGAGGGTTTATTGACTGCTTGGCATCAGAAGAAGACCCTTCAAATTCTACAACTGTTTCCTCATGCATCTTATCAAAATACACTTGATCACTGTGTTCACTTTCTTTGTCCTTAGAAGAAATAAAACCATTGAAAACTAGAACCGGGAGTGTCTCATAGTGTGTGATAGGTCGTATTGCTGAAGGAATATTAGTATATGCAATCATATGCCATAACAGTCACTGCTGTGGTGCTTAGGTTCACGCCAAACCATGGGAATACCAAAAGGCATTCCTTTGCATTTTCCTTTTGTCCAGTCATGAAGCATTTCCTCACAATTATGACTCACAATATGAGGAGCCCAATTCTTGTCTTGATCACCAAGGAGAACTTGAAAATAGGCAATATATGCATGTGTTACAAATGATGAAATATTGTGTCTTTGACGTTGAAGTAACAGCCACATATATAACAGAAGGTGTCAGGACTATTCTTACATTTACGCCTACTCAAAGAAGCCATGATTCAATCTTAAAATAAAACAAGAGGGTGTTTTTATAAGATAATAATATTTTACATTTAAAACAACTACAATTATGTAAAAGTGATGTTTGTAAAACATTAATTGCCTTGTGGTTATGTTCAATCCAAGAGTCATTGCCCTTTAACTCCAATTTAAAAACCAATGCATACCACTAACTGTAACAAAAAAATTAAAATTGCATGAAAACTAGAGCATGCACCAAAAAAACCAGATTTTAGATTTGGAATCAGTGATGCAGAAATATATAGAAAAAATTCTAAAATCTCATGCAACAGAAAATGAAAAAAAAAATTGTTCCCCACTGTAATTAATACCACTAAAGTAAAACACCCTTTATTCTGGGTGCTAGTTAATTATCTGTCTCATCTTTCTTGGTTATATTGGTACACTAATTCTTAGATTCTCCTGGAACAAGTTTCAGTTTTGTAATAGGTGCCGGCGCCTGGAACTTTTTATCTCCGGCTAGTAAGAAATATTATAACTGGGAATCCAGGCTGCCCCGATCAGTTTCCATACATTGATCAATAGCTAAAATTAACAATGAATCCACCACAGTGGCTTAAAACACACTTGATACAGAGCGGGTGCCACATCCCCTTAGTCAAGCCAGAATCGAGTCAGAAACAGGAAAAAGGAATAGCTAAAGTAAGTTTAAATTTTCTTTTGAATGCTAATGTAATGAGTTATTCAGCAGCAGAGAGACTCTGGAATCCTAAAGGAGACACCAAACCTGTTCCTCCTGCAAGCTTTTACCCTCTTTTATTTGATCCAGCTAATAACACTGTTTTGTCTTTTTTTTTTTTTTTTTTTTTTGTATTTTTCTGAAGTTAGAAACAGGGAGGCAGTCAGACCAACTCCCGCATGCGCCCAACTGGGATCCACATGGCATGCCCACCAGTGGGGGATGCTCTGCTCATCTGGGGCATTGCTATGTCACCAGCATGCCCACCAGGGGGCGATGCTTTGCCCATCTGGGGCATTGCTCTGTCGCAACCAGAGCCATTCTAGCACCTGAGGCAGAGGCCATGGAGCCATCCTCAGCGCCCTGGCCAACTTTGCTCCAATGAAACCTTGGCTGTGGGAGGGGAAGAGAGAGACAGAGAGGAAGGAGAGGGGGAGGGGTGGAGAAGCAGATAAGTGCTTCTGTGTACCCTGGCTGGGAATCGAACCCGGGACTCCTGCACACCAGGCCAATGCTCTACCACTGAGCCAACCAGCCAGGGATGTTTTGTCTTTTTCCAAAAGCTAATATAGACAGGAAAGAACCCTCAAACTCCTAAATGAGATCTTCTGAGCATGGCTTTTAAAGTCTATAATGATCAAGTAAGGAACTGAAAAGGCAAATAAAGCCCAAAAGAGATCAGGAAAATACCAGCTTTTGGCATACGCCCTTAAAGGCTCCAGTGCCCAGAAGGGGCTTCACAGGGTTCTATCAGAGCCGTGCTTCAAGAGTGGAAAAGAAGGCCATTGAGCTGAGGCCTGCCAGGCTTCTCGACCCCACCAGAGGACATGCCTTTGCTGTGGGAAAAAGGAACACGAGAAGGTAAGCTGCCCCCTTGCTCTGCAGAGGGAGGGTTCGCTCTCTTCCAGCCCTAATCTAGCCACCTGTAAGCTGACCTTGCCCAGCCAGCTAGGACTTGCCATCTGAAGGTGCCCAGGGCCATTGGCCCCATCTCACATCACCATGGATGAGCTTAGGGTATTTCTTCCAAGTAGCAGGTAAACTGATCTCATTTCTTGTAAACACAAGGGCCACTTACTATACCTTGCCTAATATTCAAGTTTTTTTTATCCCTCAAAGATCTCTACTGTGGGTATTGACAGTCTTATTTCTGTTGCTTTGTTTAATGTATAGTGTCTGCTTTATTCCTCTTGTCTCAATGCCCCCATGCCTATTTTAGGCTGGGATCTGCTCCTAATTTCAGTTAAAAGCAGTGATCATTAGGACTTGGACTTTAGCTACAGAGTGTAAAATGTAACCACAACTGCAGTACCTTGTGGACTTTTCCTGAATATGTGTGACTCCTGCTCTTTGAGACAATTCTCAGACTGAAGTGGGAATTAGGTTACATTTGCAAATAATATAAATCAGTAATACTGTCAACATAGACTTAGTAAAATTATGTTAACATGTTAAGAACATTTGTGACTGTAAGAATTTTTATTTTGAATCCTGTTATATTGGTTAGAACTTTGTTTTTGTTAAATAATCTAGTAGGCTTTAGTCACTTATTAGGACGCTTGTTATAATATTTGTTAACATTAGCTGTTTTAATTTTATTGTTTCATATTTTTTCAGTCTGCCTATAATTGGAACATAGGAATTAAGAATTTAAATGAGTTGAAAAATGCCACCCCAAACCAGTGGGGTTTTGGGGATCCTTATTGCCAAAGGTTTATTCAAAACCAATTAGAAAAATAATTTTGCCAACAATAATACCTGAATATTTAGTTTGTATCCAAGTAAATACTAAAGAAAATAAGGAAATTATAGGAAAAAAAAAAACAGGCAAAAGGGCTTTCCCAAATAAAAATTTAGAAATAGACATTAATAAAATAATTGACAAATAAATAAGGTAAAGTGACACTTGTTAGGAAGTTACTATGCAGAATTATTTCCAGGTTTAGCTTGCCCATTCTAGTGTTGGGCCTGCATTTATATCCACAATCTTAAAGCTGGTAGGAAAGGGACCCAATATTAATTAGAAGCTAATTTAAAGTTACATTGTGCCCACAGACACCAAAAAGTTCAGGACAAGTAAAATGCATGAATCAGATCATAAAGGAAATATAACCACCCCTTCCTTAGGGTACTATCAGGGTTTGTAGGTTACTCAGAAAACTGTTCAAAAGACTGTCTGAGAGGCGCTTCCATCATTGCCAGGAGATCCAGTACGTCACCCAAGGACTGACTCACACGTAGACGAGTCCACACACCATAATCCTGACAATTCCCATTGCGGCTAAGGTAGAAAGATGGCTTGCCCTACTCCAACCACAAACTGGAAGCTGGTTGGCCTATGTACAGCTAAAAGAATGAGGAAAATCACTAAGGGCTCCTTTTTAATCAGACTTTGGGGAAAAAGGAAACTAGGGTAAAGCGAAAGCCAACTTAATTGTTACTAAAAGTTAAAGGTTTTAAAATTAAGAGTTCTGACTAAAAGTAAATTGTTATAAAAGCCAATTAGTTTAATGTAAATTGCAAAAGGTTTGTACTTTTTTTGGTTGTTTTTTTTTTTTTTCCGAAGCTGGAAACGGGGAGAGACAGTCAGACAGACTCCCGCATGCGCCCAACCGGGATCACCCGGCACGCCCACCAGGGTCGATGCTCTACCCCCCTGGGGCATCGCTCTGCCACGACCAGAGCCACTCTAGCACCTGGGGCAGAGGCCAAGGAGCCATCCCCAGTGCCCGGGCCATCTCTGCTCCAATGGAGCCTCAGCTGGGCTGCGGGAGGGGAAGAGAAAGACAGAGAGGAAGGAGGGGGGGTGGAGAAGCAAATGGGCGCTTCTCCTATGTGCCCTGGCCGGGAATAGAACCTGAGTCCCCCGCACGCCAGGCCGACGCTCTACCGCTGAGCCAACCGGCCAGGGCCTAGGTTTGTACTTTTTATAGGAAAATAATCAGTAATATTTGTTTCTTTAGTGAACTGCATTGCTATTAATGCTGTCTGTTAAATATCTATTACATGTTATAAGTTAATATTCTTACTCCACAGCCTCAAATTCTTTAGTAAATTAAGTTAAGAATTTGATTTAGGAAATAAAACCAGTGGGGATTGTTGTAAGGTACCAAAAAGCAATTCAGAAACTTCTATATTCTTTAGTTTTAAAACTAAAATAAAGGTTAACCGAGAAATTTCTTCTCTTTCAATGGGAGACAGAATTTACATACCACCTTACATTGATTGTAGTTCCTCCCCCTCCCTGGAATCTTTATTGTAAAATACCTCTAGGCTAGTGAGGGAAGATGAACCCTAAAGGATTTGTAAACATCTTTGATTGTGTTACCTTGAAAGTCTTAATGTTTCTGCATGTCCCCTAAACAAATGTTGTCAGCTTGTGCCATGATGTCATGCTATCCCCTGCTCATGTGTGATCAAGGGTATATAAACAGCCCCTGAAATATTTTGGAGGCTCACACACAATTTGGATCTGCTGCCCCGTGTCAGCTATATGCGGCTAGCATATTTAATAAATCTCTTCCTCTAATAAAACTCTTCAAAATTCACCTGGACTTGGTGTCTCTATGTAAACCCACATAATTGAGGTACAGTACCTTTCAGCATCTGGGGGTACAGGTAATTTATAATATAACCACCGCCTCCCCTGGCTTCTCTTGGCTCCTGTCCTGATTTCCTCTGACCTCTGTAGCCTCAGTGGTGCAAACCAGGGAAGAACATGTGCATCTGCAAGTCCATGTACCTGACTCAGTCTGGGCACCTGGTCTCCTTCACTCTCTCCTTGCTGCCTCTTCAGGGTGAGCATCTCCTGATGCACATCACATGGACTCCAGATCATTTTACAGTTGGTTTGAATCTCAGTTCTGCCCTCACCAGCTGTGCGAACTAAGGCAAGATTCTCAACTTCTCTTTGCCTGTTTTTTAATCTATAAAATGGGAATGCTGCCTGACCAGGCAGTGATGCAGTGCATAGAGCACTAAACTGGGACACAGATGACCCAGGTTCAAAACCCCAAGGTCGCCAGCATGAGCACAGACTCACCAGCTTGAGCGTGGTGTTTGTGGGCTTCAGCATGGGATCATAGACATGACCCCATGGTCACTGGCTTGAGCCCAAGGTTGCTGGATTGAGCAAGAGGTCACTCGCTGTGCTGTAGCATCCTGGTCAAGGCACATATGAGAGATCAATCAATGAACAAGTAAGGTGCCCCAAAAACGAATTGATGCTTCTCATCTTTCTCCCTTCTTGTTTGTCCCTATCTTTCCCTCTCTCTTGTCTCTCTTGAAAAAAAAAAAAAAGGAAAAAAATTGCTTCTCTCTCTCCACTCTCTAAAATGAATAAAATAAACAAACAAATAAATGACTGGACTTGGCTGATCAAGGCATATATGGGAGTTAATGCTTTCTGCTCCTCCCCCTTCTCTCTCTTTCACTCTCTCTCTCCACTGTCTAAAATAAATTTAAAAGAATAAAGAAATAAAAAGTAAATTGCTACACTATGAGTCTGTAGGATCTCCATCCCAAACATTTGGAGTCATTTTGGCTCAGATAAACTCTTAAACACTCCCAGTTTTCATGTTTCTTATTTTGATGAGACCAAGCACCTAACCTTGTAAAAATAAGCTTTGCCTGATATATCATTAGGAAATGACAAATTCAGACTACAATAATACAGCACTCACACCTATCAGAACTGCTAAACTCCAGATATGACAGTACCAATGTTCTCATGCATTCATTGTTTAATTCTTGGATGTTCCCTGAGGATCAAGCCTACAACCTTGGTGTATCAGAATGATGCTCTAACTAACTGAGCTACCTGGCGAGGTCATAACCATGGGTTTCATCCAACTCTCTTATTTAGGGATAGAAAATACCTTTCAGAACCAATATATTACCACAAAAAATGAAAATCAGTACAGAGATAGAAAACATACTTAACATAAGCAGGTAATTGGATCAACTAAGGAGGGAGGGGCATGCCCCTCTTCCCTGAGAAGGAACAAAAAGAATGCAGGAGAAGGGAGCCTGCAGGAGTAACTGAGTCAGCCAGTTATAGATTAACTACTTCCTACAGTTCTCTGAAAGGGTGCCTGGGGCCACTTGCTACACAGAGCAAAAAATATAGAACTTTTCACTTTTCAAAAGCTTTTAAGAAACAATATTTACATACCTTAATTTAAAAACTTCCAACAGTTATCCTCTGAGTCTACCTAAACTCACCCTCCCATCCTGGAGTCATGAGAGTGACGTGTACCTCTAGACAAAGGGAACACGAGCCCCTGGCATGACAACCTCTATTCTGTTAAAAGTATATCAGATGTAAATCTAACTTCGGGGAGTACCTGTTTGGTTGCCTCCTTTGGGGTAACACTGCTCTGCCGGCTAAATAAATCCTACTTCCTTCATCAAGTTGTCTGGAATTTTTTGTCCTCCTTTGATTCCTGCAATACAACCACTGACATATAATGCACTGTACCCACCCCTGTTCCTCCTGACTGCCACCAACATGTTGTTCTCAAGATGCACACAACCTAACAGCAGAGACACACTGAGGACACATTTAAAAGGGACCATACTGCACTATAAAGGAAGTGACAACAAACTTCAAAAGTTTGAAATTCCATAACCCATGTTTCCTCCTCTCATAACAGTTAACCTTGAAATCATTAGTAACAGATAAACCAGAGGTCCCTATACTTACACATATAAAATACTATTTCGAATAACCTGTAACATACATTGCAATTGGAATTCCAAAATAATTTCATCAACTGATAGTATTAATTTTAAAAACCTATGTTTCCCTGACCAGATAGCTCAGTGCATGGGTTGTCCTCCCTGTGTGCCAAGGTTGTGGTTTTTGTCACAGGTCTCAGCACCTAAGAGAAGTGACCAAGGAGTACACAACTAAATGAAATAACTAATTGAAAAAATGATTTCATGCTTCTCTCTCTCTCTCCCAATTCAATGTAAAAAATGTAAAAGTCTAGCCCTGGCCGGTTGGCTCAGTGGTAGAGTGTCGGCCTAGCGTGCGGAGGACCCGGGTTCGATTCCCGGCCAGGGCACACAGGAGAAGCGCCCATTTGCTTCTCCACCCCTCTGCCGCGCTTTCCTCTCTGTCTCTCTCTTCCCCTCCTGCAGCCAAGGCTCCATTGGAGCAAAAGATGGCCCGGGCGCTGGGCATGGCTCTGTGGCCTCTGCCTCAGGCACTAGAGTGGCTCTGGTCGCAACATAGCGACGCCCAGGATGGGCAGAGCATCGCCCCCTGGTGGGCAGAGCGTCGCCCCTGGTGGGCGTGCCGGGTGGATCCCGGTCGGGCGCATGCGGGAGTCTGTCTGACTGTCTCTCCCTGTTTCCAGCTTCAGAAAAATGAAAAAAACAAAAAAAACAAAAAAAAAAATGTAAAAGTCTAATGGAAAAAGCAGTGATATACCTGCAACATGCCTAGTGCATTTCTCTCAAAAGAAAGGCAGAAAAAAAGGTAAAGAAAAACAAAGTAAAAATCCCAAATATCTCTTTGACCATGTTTCTATTTTTCACCTAGAAAAGACTACCTATATTTACCATCAACAATCTAATTCTGCACCTCACAGTGTTTTCCGCCCATTTCTGCTTCCCATGTTGCCTCTCCTACACTGGAAACATTTCCATCTCACTTCCCCAAAACACATGACCGGCAGTGCTTTGAAGAAACTCCTCCCAAACCTGAACCAGAGGACTGAGGGGACAATGGACTTCTCAGGACACAATAGATTCCTCTAATGTGCCATCAAGCCTATAAATACTGGAGCCCTCTATCAGATAAGACTAATTGGAACCTTGAGGCTTCTCCCTGGAACACATATTCCATTTTTTGTTTGTTTGTATGTTCCTGAAGTGAGAAGCGGGGAGGAAGACAGACTCCCACATGTGACCAACTGGGCCACTAGGGGGCGATGCTCTGCCCATCTGGGCTGTTGCCCCATTGCAACTGAAGCCATCCTCAGCACCCAGGCCAATTTTGCTCCAATAAATCCTCTTCTGTTGCAGGGGAAAAGAGAGATAGAGAAAAATGAAAGGGGGAAGTGTGGAGAAGCAGATAGGTGCTTCTCCTGTGTGCCCTGGCCGGGAATCAAACCTGGGACTTCCACACGTAGAGCTGAGGCTCTACTACTGAGCCAAGTGGCCAGGGTCCACATATTCTGTTTTATAGAATAAAACCTACAATTTACTTTGCTCTTTCCCCATCAGTATATACTTTCCTGCCAATGTGAACATAACAATTATTACTGAACAGAGACCTTAGACAGAATTGGGACCCCAAGGACTGTAGACAACTGAATCTGAGCACTGGACGGACTTCCAAACCAAAAAGAGAACTTGGCACTGAACTCCAAACACTGGTCTCCAGAGCCAACTGAGACTAGGAAACACCAATGCCAGAAACTGACGGCACCTTGGACACCAGAGTCAATACATCATGCCCTAGAACTGGAGCTGCTCATGGGCCCCACACTGGAACTTGGATACGAGGCTACATGCAAAGAGACTTCAGACCCCAGATGCACAACAGAATACATATTCGACCACAGATCCTGGATACAGACTCCTGATCTGTACCCAAGACCACATAACCGAACTTCAGACATGGAGCCAAATGCCTGACCCCACTTGCTGCATGATAGATACAGGAGCTGAACCTGATACTCACAATGCAAACAGAGCCAGGACTCATGCTGGACCTGACAAGCTCAGGGGAGGCTTGCATGGTGGCCTTTCAAACTCAGAGACCTAAAATAACCACACAGGATGGTCTGACTAAAAGTAGTTCATGCTGGGTAGTCATGTCCTACAGAGGTATTTTTCTCTAAAAAGGTCAAAGGCTTACTGTAATTGAGCCTGTCTGTTGTCTTTTGCATCTACAATAACACTGGGGAACAATTTCCTTTTCATTTTCTGTTGCATGAGGTTTTAGAACTGTTTCTATATATTTCTGCATTGCTGGTTCCAAATCTGAAATACATTTTTTGGTGTATGCTCTAGCTTCTATGCAATTTTAATCTTTTTGTTACAGTTAATGGCATGCATTTTGTTTGTTTTTGTTTTGCATTGGTTTTAAATTGGAGTTAAAGGGCAATGACTCTTGAATTGAACATAACCACAAGGCAATTAATGTTTTACAAATATCACTTTTACATAATTGTAGTTGTTTTTAAATGTAAAAAATTATTATCTGATAAAAACACCCTCTTATTTTGTTTTATGATTGAATCAAGGCTTCTTCGAGTAGGAGTAAACGTAAGAATAGTCCTAACACCTTCTGTTATATATGGGTCTGTTACACACTTCAATATTAATAGCACAATATTTCATCATTTGTGACACATGCATATATTGCCTATTTTCAAGTTCCCCTTGGCGATCAAAAAAAAATTGGGCTTCTCATATTGTGTGTCATAATTGTGAGGAAATGCTTTGTGATTGGACAAAAGAAAAATGCAAAGGAATGCCTTTAGGTATTCCCATAGTTTGGCGTGAACCTAAGGACCACAGCAGTGACTGTTATTTCTGTCTGATCCATACAAAGGGCAACGGCAAGAAAAATGGCATATGATCACATATCCTAATGTTCCTTCAGCAAATTGACCTATCCCACACTCTGAGACACTCCCAGTTCCAGTTTTCAATGGTTTTATTTCTTCTAAGGACAAAGAAAGTGAACATGGTGATCAAGTGTATTTTGATAAGATGCATGAGGAAATGGCTGTAGAATCTGAAGGGTCTTCTTCTGATGCCAAGCAGTCATTAAACCCTCAGCAGTTTAGCCAACACGAATTGAATGACTTAGTAAGAAGTTTGGGTCTATCAAAGAAAGCAGCTGAGTTATTAGCCTCCAGGCTTTGTGAAAAGAATATACTTTACAGGTCAGCTAAAGTATACCATTTCAGGAAGCGTGAACAAATTTTTGTGGACTTTTTTTCCGAAGACAAACACTTTGATTACTGTCATGATATCAGTAGTCTTCTCAGCCAGCTAGGTGTTACCATTTACAGTCCAACAGAATGGTGGCTATTTCTTGACAGCTCTAAACGAAGTTTGAAATGTGTTCTCCTACACAACGGTAATGTTTATGCAGCAGTTCCAATTGGTTATTTAACTCATCTGCGAGAAGATTATAATGACATAAAAATTGTCCTTGACTTTCTGAAGTATGAGGAGCATAACTGGATCATTTGTGTGGATCTTAAAATGGTAAATTTCCTGCTGGGACAACAAAGAGGTTTCACAAAGTATCCTTGCTTTCTGTGTTTGTGGGACAGCCAAGCTCAGGAGAAACACTGGACACAGAAGGAGTGGCCAAACCGTGAAGCTCTGGAAGTAGGGATGCAAAATATTATGAATGAACCTGTAGTTAATCAAGACAGGATCATTTCCCCCCCACTTCACATCAAACTTGGCTTAATGAAGCAGTTTGTTCAAGCTTTGAATAGAGAAAGTGAATGCTTTCAACATATTATTTCTGCTTTTCCTGCCTTGTCTTTTGAGAAAAGCAGGTGTATTCATTGGACCTCAATTTGAACCCTCATATGAGACAAAGAATTTTCCAGGAAGGCCCTGGCCGGTTGGCTCAGTGGTAGAGCATCAGCCTGGCGTGCAGGAGTCCCGGGTTTGATTCCCGGCCAGGACACACAGGAGAAGCACCCATCTGCTTCTCCACCCCTCCCCCTCTCCTTCCTCTCTGTCTCTCTCTTTCCTTCCCACAGCAGAGGCTCCATTGGAGCAAAGTTGGCCGGGCGCTGAGTATGGTTCCATGGCCTCTGCCTCAGGCAATAGAATGGCTCTGGTCACAACAGAGCAACACCCCAGATTGGTGGAGCATCGCCCCATGGTGGGCATGCTGGGTGGATCCCGGTCGGGCGCATGCGGGAGTCTCTCTGGCTGCCTCCCCATTTTCAACTTCAGAAAAATTCAAAAAAAAAAAAAAGAAAGAAAGAAAAAGAAAAAGAATTTGCCAGGAAGATGAATAAGGAGGAGAACGCAGCATGGCAGTCTTTTGTGGCAGTTACAAAGCACTTCCTTGGCAACAAAAAAAAAAAAACAGAAAAACTATGAACTTCTGGTTCAAAGGATGCTGTTGGCTATCCATGACATTGGAAGTAACATGAACGTTAAGATTCTCTTCCTGAACAGTCACCTTGATAAGTTTCCCGAAAATCTTGGAGCTGTTAGTGATGAGCAGACTACTGCTGGAGCATCAAACGAGATTGTCCTCAACAAGTACACAAACGCAAGAGCTACAAATACAAATTTTTGCCTGAATAGAACTTAATAAGTTTTGCGCAAATTTTATGATTAAAGTAAGTGTTTTAATATGTTCTATTTGGAAATTGTAGAAAAATTTTGATGCAAATATATCTTTTAGTGTATTAGTGCATTAACTGCATTATATAAATTATTATATTTTCACAAAAAGATGATGCCCAAGAAGACATTCTACTTCATTATGTTAAACTAAATGTTGAAAATTTTACAATGAGATGAAAATCTAAAATCTTGAATTGCAAAGAAACTGTAGCTTACAGAGAAAAACTCATGTCAGATTTGAGATCAGCACACTTGAATTCGGTAAGAACAAGTGTTTTTGAGGCTGCAACAAAAATTTTGTTCCCCAGTGTAATGTACCTGATAGTGGCAACAGAGAAAACTCAGGTGCAAGAGGGCTTCTCAGGTGAGATAGAATTCAGGCGGGAGACAGGGTGCAATGTTCAGACAAAGCAAGCAGTTTATTAAGCAAAGCTGTGCACTTGGCACAAGACACAAGTGGACAACTCACCTACTCTGAGCACTGCTACCTGTTGGGGTCTTAGAGATCATATACTTTTTAACTGTACTTCCAAGGTTCCCTTTCACTGATACTCTGTCCAATGTACCATGTTTCAAGGCCATTTGGACATCTGGTGATTTTGTCCTGGCAGATCGTGTGACCACTGACCCCCTCCTTCAGTGGATGAGATAAAAACCCCTTTGTTGCCCTTCCCCTTTTCCTGCCCTGGTGCCTGTCTATCCTACCTAACAATAGCATATCTTTGAAATTTAAGGGTAATTTTTTCCTGCAGTCCTCAGAGCAAGCAGATCAGCAGAGCAGAAGCCAACCACCCCCATTATTATTATTATCATGGTCATTGTTAGCTATTTTATTCCTGCTCACATAAAAGAAATTTCAGTATATACATTTTTACTTATAACCAGTCCCACAGATTACCTTGCTTTACGTTCTCAGCCTCCCTAATCTATCACCAATCAATTTTATGTAACCTCCTTCTCTTCTGCTTTGCTTCTGGTGTACAAAATACGGGGCAAAACGCCATTTTCCAGATTACTTTTTCAATCTCCTGAGACTTTACCAGCAGTTGTTGACAGTTTGGCTCGTCAAAAAAATTCTGCAGGTCTGGACGCTGCTTAAGTTGACAAGGGAGACCAGGGGGAGGGGAAAGGCTCCCTCCCCCCACGAAACATCTCCAGGGAGACGCCGCCCCTCCGTGGAAGGAGAGCCACTCTACAGAAGGGAGGGCCCCCTCACTTGGAAGGTCACCAAATCCTAGGAGGGAGACCCTCTCCAGGGAGTTATCCTCTCTCCCGGAGGAAGCTCCAGTCTAAGGCGAGGGTGCAGCTCCTTTCCACGGACTGACCCCTACACGGAGGTGTCCTGCCCGCACTGTACCCGCCCCCTCGCTATCCCCGCCCCGCGCTGTGCAAACCCCTCGAAGTCCACGCTCTCATGTTGTCCCTGCCCCGTGCCATCCACGCGCCACACCGGCTGGACCAACCCGACTCGCACCACACTGCTCCACCGGCCCCACCACGCACCAAGCTGCTCCTCACCACGCCGTCCCTCCCCTCTCCAGGCTGCCTGCCTCGCCCCAACCTGCCAGGCGCTGTCCACGCAGCACCCCATGCCCACCCGGCCCCTCGCCGGCCCCGCCCCACCCCTCGCGGTCCATACCTGGCGCCATCACTGCCCCACGCTGTCCACCCCGCCCCGCCCCATCCACGCCCCGCCCCGCGCCGTCCCTAAAATATGATATAAGCTGTAAAGAGATTCAAATTGAAAGAGGGGATAAGTAAAATACATTCGTGTGGTGATGCAGAAGTAGGTTGAGAGTTTTGGGTTACATGCAACGAGATTGCAGCTGAGGAAAAAACTCTCTGGTGACTTTTACCTAGCTGTTATTCTCAAGTTGTCCATGAGCTAGTAGCAAAAACATAGTTGTGGGTTTTTTCCTAGACAGGTCCACTGCGATATTGATCCAAATATGTGCAAAACAGAACAGCAAAGGCCCTGGCTGGACGGCTGGGTTGGTTGCAGCATCGTGCTGAGATGCAGAGGTGGCTGGTTCAATCCTAGGCTGGGGCACATACAGGAACAGATTGATGCTTCTGTCTCCCTCTCCCCCTTCCTCTCTCTGGATTCAATGAAAAAGAAACAAAAGACAAAAAATTAAACAGCAGCACTGCCCTCTGCATTAAATGAGCATCCAGACCTGGTAATAATTTCTATTTTAAGACCCTCACATGCCTCACCTTACCTATTGCTCCCATTTGCCAAATGAAACAGAAACGATTGTTATCTCCATTTCACAGGCATTTGAACTAAAGACTGATTCTAATATACTTCAAATTCCAGAACCGATGGTCCAAGATGAGCTAGAAGAGTGCGCACTCACAGTGTCCTGGACAAAACGAGCAATCCAAGTACTCCTTCTGTTGAATATTGTACTTTAATTTTTTTATGTTTTTAAGAAAACCTGCACATAACCTGATGGTCCAGCTTGCTATGCTCTTACCCAAGGTGGTGTTTGAGGTGGAACTTGGGCAGGAATGAGATAGGATAGGTGGAGAGGGAGAAGGTGGCTTGGCCCTTCCCAGGTGCTCAACCAAGAACAGATCCCTTTAAGAGTGCCCTCCCCACTTCTACCCCATCCCTGTCTTTACAACCTGTTCTTCAGTTCAGAGCATTGGTCTGCTTCTACCCATGTGTTCTTCCTCTGAGACCTCAACTGACAGGAGCTTCCACCAGGCTCAGAATGAACTCTAGAGCTGACTTCTGGCTCCACCACCTGCAAGCTGTGTGATTTCAGGCAAATAAATAAAAACAGTCTCCTTATCTGTCAAATGCGGAGAATGGCTCCCTCTCGGGTGGCTGTGAGGATTCAGGAAAGTGGTGCATGTTAACTCCTGCTAAACGTGTGACCAGCACTCTCTATCCCTCTGTCCTATCTTGGTCCATGCCTCATATGACATTCCTATTAGTCCCTTCCTCTCTGCAGCCACCACCACATGGCACTTGAGACCTTGGAGCTCAGGATGGCCCTCCTGTACTCTGTTCCCAGCTGACATCCAGGCCAATAATAAACTGATATGGTCAAGCAACCGGATGCCCAGGGCTTTGCCAAGGACACCCTCCCCATCCTTGCTCTCTCACAACCTCTTCATTCTTTGGAGACCACAGTCCGAGAAGGGACACTGAGGGGCCACCTGAAAAGGGAAGGCATCCAGAGGAAAAGGGCAGAAGGACTCAGTGCCCATTACCCCCACTACTATAATGACTTGCTCTTGGCCTTCTCTAGAAGCAGAGCAGCTATGGCACAGAAGGGTCAGACCCACTGGCCACTGGGCTGTATTCCCTAAACTCC
The DNA here is from genome assembly GCF_036850995.1 of Saccopteryx leptura. Classification (NCBI taxonomy): domain Eukaryota; kingdom Metazoa; phylum Chordata; class Mammalia; order Chiroptera; family Emballonuridae; genus Saccopteryx; species Saccopteryx leptura. The sequence continues at coordinate 1,029,385 of NC_089515.1, forward strand.
TTCCTGGCATCTAATGTGAGATCATCAAGCTATAGAAATTGTTTATATATTCATACTGGGGTCTCTGTAAAGATGGGACTCTCCAACCTATACATTTCAAAAATTAATTATTTTTTACAGTTTCTGTTTATTAATTTGAGAGAGAGAGCCATCCTGAGCTCCAAGGTCTCAAGTGCCATGTGAGAAAGGTCACAGCTAAACAGAGAAAGGTGGGGAGGAGAGGGAAGCATCGACTGGTAGTTGCTTCTCCTATGTGCCTTGGCCAGCAGAGCTTGGGGTTTCTAACCAGCAACCTAACCAGCTCAATGCTTTATTCACTGCACCACCACAGGTCAGGCTATTTATTGATTTTAGAGAGCAAGAGGAAGGGGAGTGGGGGGAGACAGACAGAGGCCGAGAGAAACAATGATGTGTTGTTCCACTTATTTAAGCATTCAGTGGTAGCTTCTGACACATGTCCTGACCAGGGATCAAACCTACAACCTTGACATATTGGGAGGACACTCTAACCCACTGAGGTACCCGGCCAGGGCTCCACTCTATTCATTTTGTAAGCTAGCTCTCAATATGCCAATGTGGATTATCTGTGTCCATGGCTAAGAACTGGGACACCTTCCAGTGCATGATGACCTGGGCCTCTTTCACTCACCCCTGCCCGACTGGAACGCAGGGGACAATGAACTTCTGAGGACATAGTGGGTTCCTGAAAGGGGCCATCAAGACTAGAAATACTTGAGCTTTTATGCTGATTAAGCTTAAGCTCAATGGAATGCTGAAGGTTCTTCCTAAAACATGCTTTCTTAGATTTATAAACTATAATGTGCAATTTCCTTACCTCTCTTTCTTCAACAATAACCAGCTACCTGTCTTTGTAAACACAACAACCATTACTTGAAAGACACCGGACGGTGGCCACAGACAGACTCGGGACCCCAGACATAGACCCTATGTTCCTCCACTTAAACAACAGACCCCAAACCAAAAGTAGGACCCTGGACCCCAGGCCCCAAACAAAGGGTCTTGTTCTCCAGACCCAAGTCAGACCCTGGAACCCAAATGCCAGACACCAGAGACTGACACAAGAACTTGAACACTAGATGCCACACATTACATCTTATGACTAGAGCTGTGTGTGGGCCCCACACTGGAAACCAGGATATGGAGACACACACAGAGGGACCCCACACCCCAGATGCCACACAACTCAATATAGATTCAACCACAGACCCCGGAGACTGAATCCACATCTGTAACTGAGACCCCACAGCCAAACTCCAGACATGGAGCCGGACAACGGATCCAAGTTTCCACACGACAGATGCAGAAGCTGAACCAGATCCTCACAATGTAAACACAGCCGGGACTCAATACAGAAAACTCATGACTCTGAGTCCAAGCAGCTAGCTTCTCAGATGTGTTTTCATGCCAGTGTAAATGAGGGAGCATTACAGAATTCACCAAACCCTACAAAAATTAACCCAAACAGCTGACAGTGAACAAAAATAACAGTAACCCCAGCTGGCAGAGATCCACGTCTCAGCTGCAGCACTTTCCTGAAGTCAGTTTCTCATCCTTTATCTCCACATGTCCAGCTCATCGATAGAGTGGGGGATAAAAAACAGGTTTTCCTATTACCTTATAAGTTCCAACAGCTGTGGTAACAATCAAAGGAACTTAATCAGATGAACAAGAGATACTCAACATACAACACATGCTCAAGGTGAATTCATATTTCAAAGAACACAAGACAGTGAAGTAATGGGGTCCTCTCACAGGAAGAAGGCTGTGCCTTGTGAAGGTAAGGGGTCGTGCCCATAAGCTCTGGGTCCAGTCATTGTGGAAAGGGCCTCGCTTGACACAGGAGTCCTGTCACATTGGTTCTGTTCCCTGTGAACACAGGAAACAGGCCCACCAGAGAGAACGGGGTCCTGTCACATCAGCTCTGGAAACTGTGAGAGTGAGGAATGGTCACTCTCCAAGACTGAGGGCATCACGTCATTTTTGATCCACGTGAGTGCAAGGAGAGGACTTTCCCTGAGAGCATAGGGCATCCCGTCACACCAGCTCTGTGTCATTTGACGGTGTGGAAAGGTCACAGTTGAGAGAGTAGAGGGTCAGGGTTGGATCTCATTGCCTCTGGACCCTCTGATGTTAGAAGGGGTCCTACCACAGGAGTCATGGTTCAGCACGGCTAGGTCTTCTGACTGGTGAGAGGCCCCACCTTAGGAGGGGGTCATGTGAGCTTTGGATTTTGCCTCCATGGACAGGAGTCCCACCAGAGAGAATGATGAGCTTTCTCCCATGCACTTTGTTCCTACCATTATGAAGACACAGACATCCAGAGCTGGGGGTGATGGGAGGCGCCTTGGATATTCACTGTTATTCACTGTGTCCCTGAAACATGACAAAGGTAGGTGCTTGGTAAACGGGTGTTGTTCCCATGGTGCACACTAGATGGCAGCAGAAAAGAGCATTTCCTGGCAGAATACACCCCAGTGTGCGCGGGGTTCCGCTCAGACAGCGTGGAGAGTCCGGTGACATCGGCTCTGCCTCCTCTGAGTGTGACCAGGGGTCTTCCCTGAGGAAGTCTCTCCGCACCTCTCAGTCCCAGACTCCCTGCGCAACTTATACACCCAATGTCAGACATGTGGATCCAGGGAACAAACCTATTAGGACCTTTGTTTTGTCACTTGTAAAAGTTGTCACTTTCATAGTTTACAACATGCTTTGTAAAAAACCTTGGCTTCAGACTTGGCTCTGCCACCTAAAAGCCTGTGAGGTTGGACCTCGCCGTGCTCACGTGAACTGGAACCAGAATTAATGTGCTCCCGGATATGGTATGCGGTCCAGCTGATGGACTCACTAAAAGTGGTCCAATCAGAATGACTCTACTATTTTGAACCTGAGACGTATAGCCCAGAACTATTCTGGGCACCCTTTTCTGGTCCTCACAGGTCAGCTGTACTGATTCCCCACGCCTGCTCACCTCCAGCCCCCCCACTCTCGAAACACGCCCTGGACAACATCACTAACTTCACGTTTGGGTTCTGATAGGTGGACAGAAATATAACACATAGCCACTGACAGACACCACACCCAAATGGGTATTCAACGACAGCCTCGATTTCTTTGTTGCTTCCTCTCCCATCTCACCTCATGCACTCACTACGCATACAGGGAGGTGATGGAGGAACAGGACTTCTTACTCCACAGACCACAGGGGAAAACCAAGCCTCCTCAGAGCCCCTACACCTTCTCCTTCCTCCCTTTCTCACCTAGCCATTTGGGGAGCCTATGGGGAGGTTTCACATTCAACCATACAGGAGAGAGGGTCACTCCAGAGCTGACCCACTCAATGTGTTCTGTGCATAACCACCAGAATGTTAACATTCTCCCCTGTAGCAACATGTTGACACACGAAGAACATGGAAAACACTGTGGTCCCACGAAGTCATCAGTGGATGAGGTTTCAGATTCGTCCTCCCTCCTCTGACGGTACTTCCTACATTGGAGGTGGAGCAAGGGAGGTGGGGCCACTCCACGTCCAGTCTCCCTTCATTACCATCTATCTCCCTCTCCCATCCTCTCCCCCACCTCTTTCCCTCCTGTGCAGTCCCCAGCCCTCTGCTGTGTCTAAGCTGTTTGTGTGTGTGTGTGTGTGTGTGTGAGAGAGAGAGAGAGAGAGAGAGAGAGAGAGAGAGAGAGAGAGGGACAGACAAGAAGAGAGAGAGATGAGAAACATCAATTCTTTGTTGCAGCACCTTAGTTGTTCATTGATTGCTTTATCATATGTGCCTTGACCATGGGCCTTCAGTAAACCAAGTAGCCCCTTGCTCAAGCCAGCCACCTTGGGCTCAATCTGGTGAGCCTTGCTCAAATCAGATGAGCCCGCATTCAAGCTGGCAGCCTTGGGTTTTGAACCTAGGTCCTCAGTGTCCAAGTCAGACGCTCTACCCACTGTGCCACCACCTCACCTGATCATAAGAGATGTTTTTAGCACTTTCAAGTTTTTTTTTTATGCTCTTAGATATGTTACCCAAGGCCATTTCAAAACCTATTGGTTTCTACTATTCTTTTGCCAAAAACGGGGAACCCAGGCTGGGGTTCTTGAGCCCGCAGCTCAGTGGGAGGAGACTGAAGCAGATTTAGAGCCATTAACAAGATAAAAGAAATCTGTCCTCGAGTTTCTACATGCACAGGAGACCTGAGCGGTGAGCACAGAGCTGGCGTGCTCATTAGACAAGCAAGAACACACCTGGGAGCCAGTGACAGGCAGAGAGGTTCCAGATGGGGCATTAAATGGTAGACAAGTACCGAGGGCACTCTTGTGGTGCCCAGGACATCATGGGGTGACGGGGACACACATGGGGTGATGGGACTTGGAGTGATACATGACTCATCATGGGGTGACGGGGACACACATGGGGTGATGGGACTTGGAGTGATACATGACTCGTCAGAGCACCTTGGGTGTGTAGTGTGTTTACTCTTTTTCAAGTGTCCTTACCTTCAGGTGTCCACACTCCAGTATTTCTGAGGACACAAGTGCTCTTTGGGACAAGTTCAATGACCTCCCTGGGTGTGGGGTGGAAGTGGACTCAGGTGAAGGGGTGGCCCTGTGTCCTCACCAGGAGTCATTGTACTCGCCCCTGCTCCTGTCTTGTTTAGATTTTCCCAAGACAAAGTTGACAGAAATACTTAGCTTCAGCAAATGGGTCACCTTTTCCTCTGGACTGGACCTGGATCGTGGGGACAGACTGCCCGGGGGTGTATGGTCCGTGGTGGGGAGGTTTGGGTGCAGCCACCATGAGTGAGGGGTTCTGGGTCCCTGCCGAGCCCAGGTGGTGAGGGTGGGAGGAACCCTTTGGGGGAGGGCGTGGTGGAAACCAACACAAAACCTGCTGCAGAAACAGTGCGACCCCCTAACACCACAAACACCCGAACACAGTCTCCCCCATGAAGGGTGAAGCTTTCTGTAGCCTCACAGCCAGTGGGGGTGGTAGGAGCTCAGAAATTTTCCATTAGTAGCTGGGGCCAAATTAATGAGCCACAAATTAATGAGTGCAGAGGAATGGTAGGCCTCCTGACAACCCCATCGTGGGACCCTGGAAACATGCAGAGCCAAGAACAGTCCCCAGGAAAACCGTCACTGGTGGGTCAGTCACCCTCACACCTGCACTGGGACACCCATCGCTGCTATCTCAGACGAAGGTCCCAGGGACAAAGGTGATGCGTGTGTCCAAGGTTCTGCGTGGCCAGCAGGCCGGGGCAAGGCCAGGAGGCCGAGGGGAGCTCCTTGCCCAGTGTGGAGGTTCCTGCCCCAAGCGTTACTCAGGCGGCAGGGCTGCGGGAGAGGTGCCCGTGGGAGCAGCTGGGAGCCTGAGGAGGTGGCACGGAGGAGCAGCACTCCCTCTTGGAGAAATCCAGGATGAGACAGGGTTGGTGAGCCCTGGGGACTGGCTGGGAAGAGATGCTAAATGTCCCAAAATCTGAGACAGAGGGCTCTCCTGGACGAGGTAGCTCCCTGTAACCCTAACCCTTTAACCGTCTCCTTCGCAAAGCCGGTCCCGTCCCATCCTGTCCCAGAACCCCCAAACCCCAAAATCGTGGCTGCAGGCTCGGGGACTTTGTGCAGAGACATCCAAGCCAGCGGCAGGGAAGATGTTCACAGGCTGCGGGAGGGAGGGGGCACGGAGCCTCAAGGGGACCAGGGAGGTGGGGAGGTGAGGGTCGTGGGAGGGTGTCGGGAGCCGATCAACGACTGCTGGCTGACAAGGTCACAGCAGGAGAAGACCCACAACTGCTGGCTGACAAGGTCACAGCAGAAGAAGATCAAAAACTGCTGATTGACAAAGTCACAGCAGAGAAGACCAATGGCTGTGGGGTGACAAAGTCACTGCAGTGAAGACCAATGGCTGCGGGGTGACAAAGTCACTGCAGTGAAGACCAATGGCTGCGGGGTGACAAAGTCACCGCAAAGGAAAGGCACAACGATACTTCCCCCTTTGAACTTTTTGAATTAATCTGGCCTTATATCCCCCCTTTTCTGGATGTGTGCTATTATTTATGGCACAGGGATAGTAGTACCGTGCTTTCCCTGTAGATTCGTAGTAATTTCTTTGGAAATAAGACAGAGGGTGTGAGTTCCACAGAAAAGCCTGTAAACCCCTTGAACTGGGCTCATAAATATAAGAGGCTGGCCATGATATCCCTCATAAAGGGTTAAGTTTGTAGGAGAATTTCTTCTTATTAATCATGTTAGAAAGAATAAAGTTAGAACTTAAATAGTATATGAATATAGTAAATAAATAAAGTTTAACTAGACATTAGAATCTTAGGTAAGGTGTAGTGGAGTGGCCCATTGCGTGGCCTTGGATGGGAGCACAGCCAGCAAGTAAAGAATGTTTTGTTAAGAGACTTGTTTTGTGGCTGAAGGCAGTTGCTGGGCTTTTCTCAGTAAAACATTCTCATGAGATTTTTGTATTTTCCAAGAATAAGGAGAGGAATGTAGTGGGATTCATAGCAGCAATAGCAATTAATGCCTTCTGATATTATGTTGCTACTAGCTATCTTGCAGGTGCACTCTATGTATCTTTAAGTAAAAGTTACTCTTAATACTATGTCAGTTTCTTAAATAGCAAGTCTTTTGTAGTCTTGTGAAAAAAGAATTAGGACACTACATGAACTCAAGGCTATTTGCCTGAGCAAGCGTTGGTCCTTTGCTAGTCCTTGATGATTTGGTCTGCTATCTCTCTCTGCGCCCTTGACTCACAACAACAGTAAAATAGAGTTATTAATTAGTACTAATCTTTTAGAAGTTTGTACCGATATTATTATTACTATTCAAGTTATTGTATAACTGTACTTTGAATGACTTACCACCTGATTTGTAGTTTATAGATATGAATTAACTGTTATCTGGAAATATGTAACCATAGTGAAATTAAAATAATGATGTATTCAAAATACCATGAGATTGTAACTTAGAGTGTGTGCATAAAAAGTAAAGTTAGAGCCCTGGCTGGTTGGCTCAGCGGTAGAGCATCGGCCTGGCGTGCGGGGGACCCGGGTTCGATTCCCGGCCAGGGCACATAGGAGAAGCGCCCATTTGCTTCTCCACCGCCCCCCTCCTTCCTCTCTGTCTCTCTCTTCCCCTCCCGCAGCCAAGGCTCCATTGGAGCAAAGATGGCCCGGGTGCTGGGGATGGCTCCTTGGCCTCTGCCCCAGGCACTAGAGTGGCTCTGGTCACTGCAGAGCGATGCCCCGGAGGGGCAGAGCATCGCCCCCTGGTGGGCAGAGCGTGGCCCCTGGTGGGCGTGCCGGGTGGATCCCTGTCGGGCGCATGCAGGAGTCTGTCTGACTGTCTCTCCCCGTTTCCAGCTTTGGAAAAATACAAAAAAAAAAAAAAAAAAGTAAAGTTAGACCAGCCATTGGCAGAGATGCCTGGCAGTAAATGCTAACCAGAGAATAAAGAGAAAGAAAAGAATTCGGCTCTCTCACTCGATTTCGCTGACACCGTCTCTTCCTGTGGGACCCTTGGATTCCCCCCCCCGGGGCTGGACCCCAGCAGGAGGGGTCAGGAACCCCCCCAGGAAGAGATTCTACCTCCTTTTTGGGGGGGGCAGACAGACTGCAGTTGGACTGACTCCCCCCTGCATGGTTCCTCTTGGTCCTGAGAGCCAGAGATGAGTGACTGACAGGGAGACAGACGGGGTAACAACCCGGCCGGGGAGGGGCGGGGACGCAGTGGGCAGGCCTCCACAGCCCCTGACTTGGTCCGCAGGGCACCCGAAGGTCCAGGGCTGACTCACCCTCAGCCCCCACATGGGGGGCAGTGTACCGCCTCCAACACCAACACTAGGGACACCGTGCAGCTGACCGGAGCACCTGGCCTTGCTATGTGCCCCGGCCCCTTGGCCCCAGCCCGCCGGGACAGACACAACCCAAGTGCTACCCACGGGCTGCAGGAACGCTGAGGGTCCCCCAACAGCCGAGAACACCGAGCTATAGGGGAGCCCTGTGTGTGTCTGGGAGGAGGGCTGATTCTGTCCTCAGCTCTGCAGTCACAAATGTCCTGCACAAAGCGGGTGGCCCCCAGCCCGGAAGTCTCCGCAGAGGTAACCACAGAACCCCCCACCTTTCTAACCCTGAGCTTCCCATCCCGCAGACTCGGTCAGAGCACAGTCAGCTGCCCAGGCTGACAAAGGACAGGCAAGGCGGCGGGTCCCAGAAGGTTCAAGGTGGACAAGACATCACGGAGGGGAGACGTTAACAGTGCCCAATAGCTATGTCCCCCTAGGGCACTGGGGTGTCCTGGAGGAGGAGGGCGCTGGGCTGAGTGACCTGGGGGAGGGTTCGATGGGCCTGAGCTGAACGGACAGAGAAGGAAAGGAGGCTGCGGGGAGTGGGTGGGCAGCAGTATGTCCCCGAGACCACAGCTGCCCTGGGACACCTGCAGCTCGGAGGAGGGGTACCTAGAACTGAGGGGTGAGGACTGTACCCCAAAAACCTGCACTGAGCTGCCCAAAATGTCCCTCCCATCTCATTCACCACTGAGTTCTGTCCTCTCACTGGGAGAGATATGGGGGCTCAAGGTACTTTGCTGACTGGACAGCCCACTGAGCCAGAGAGAGAAGCCAGGAGGGAGGAAGGTGAGGGACCCCTGCTGGGTCCCGGTCACCTCGTGTCTGGTCAGCGACGGGGCTGAGGGAGTCCCAAGATGAGACCCACTCAGGAAACCCAGTTCCCTCACTCAGGCAGCACACCATGCTGGGGTCTGGGACAAAGGCCACTCAGGGCTGGGAGGGCAGGACACTTCAGGAAAGGACGTGGACACTTGCTGAACTGCTGCTCACAGATCAGAGGCCCGGGCCACAGGCACGAAGCCACCAGAGGGCCGGGATGAAGGTGTGTTTGCTCTGGCCTGGGGCCCAGAGGAACCAGGAGCAAGGACCACAGTCAGAGTGGGGTTGGGCCTTCAGGTCACTGCCTGTCCTCTGACCACTGACCCTGTGGTCACACACAGGACAGCTGCCTTCCCCATCCGGTGTCCTGTGACCATGGGGCCTCATGGCCTTGGCTGGGCATCCTGACACTCCCAAGAGGGTCTGTTCCCCACACACTGGAGGCTGTGAGGGCTGTGTGTCCCCCTTCCAGCTGGGCAGTGCTGTCCCCACAGTGGGGTCCTGCTCTGGACTTAGGGGTTGCAGCTGCCGCCATCCTGGAGCTCAGCAGGACTGTTCCAGGTGGGGGTCCCTTCTCCTCCTCCCCTTCCCAGGAGTGGGTGTTCCCAGCGTACAATGGAGGTCCACGGGAGTGTTTTTGGAAGTGCCTGAGTCTGAGGAGGGAGGGAGAGCAGAGTGATGGACCAGCTGGAAACTCTGCTGGAGGGACGGAGGCTGGAGGAACTGAGTGAGGTCTGCGGAGGTGAGTGAGGCCCTCTGAGGTGAGGGACTGAGGTCCCTGAGGTCTGTCTGGACTGAGGCCCCACAGGAAGTCAAGCCGGCAGGCACAGCGTTGTCCCCATGGGGCCCCCTTTCCTGTTCACTCAGGCTCTGCCCAGACCTGGACCCCAGGGACCCTGAGGGAGGGGGCAGAGGGACCCGTGTGCTCTGCAGGCAGCAGGGTGTAAACCTCCTGGGCTCAGAACCGCTGACCCAGGGGACTGGGGCCCTGACAAGCCCCACGGGGCTCAGGGCTGCTGACCTGGGGGAGGACTCAGCGCCCAGCTCCCCTGTCCCTGCTGCCTGCAGGCAGGGATTCCTGGACTGACGGTGCTCTGAGTGTCTGGGTACCTGGTGAGGACCAGGGCAGGAATCACCGCATCAGCGCCGACCACCTGCACTGTATGTCCCTATTCCCTGTGTACTTAACACTCTGGTGGCGTTTCAAGCTGTGGGGACCCAGGACTGTTGGCCCCTCCCAACGCAAGCTGCTTCTAAAGGTACAAATGACCTACCGGGGAGCAGGTTCCTCACGAGAACCGCCTGTCACCCCACACACGAGGCCCATACCGCTCCATTAGCTCTGGCATCTCCCTTAGCTAAAACCCCACCCGGAGAAACGAGTCCTGTGTGGCCCCAGGTGTGCAGAGGACTCCACATTGTCCCATAGCCTGGGCACTGCTGCCTCCCCAGGCCCACAGCTTGGGTCCCAGGACCTCAAAGGTCACGGAAGTACCTCCTTTGTGCACGTGGCTTTCCCAAGCCAGGGGCTCTCGTTTGCAGACAAAGGGTGGACCCCAGCCACGGTTTCACGTCACTTCTGTCCTGGAAGGGATGTCAACCCTTGTGCAGCTCCTGCTAGGGAACATTCACCCTAAAGGCAAGGGCACCAGATGTTACATTGTCTCAGCACAAACCCAGCTCGGGCCCTGCTGGACTGGATTCTCTTTGGGGTCAACTCAACCATTTCCCACAAGACAGACCTGCTCACGCTTCGGGGGCCAGGATGCCGTTGTGACACAAAGGCCCTGAGACCCTGAGCTGGGAACCACGTGCTGGGACCTCAGGCCACGGCTCAGCCTGGTCGGGCACAGCGGACCAGGTGTCAGGGCCGCATGCTGGGACGACTCACAGTGTCTTGGACATAGCGACTATCACCCCCTGCACACCCACATTTCCCTTGGTCGTGCCTGAGCCAGGAACCGTCCACAGCAGTGACTTCCTCCCTGACAACAACGAACTCATGTGAAACTCGGCTTTGACACAGATTTTTGTGGTCAGATAACCCAGGCATTGAGAACATGAAGGGCTTCAGAAATGTGAACTGTGTGTGTCCAGGTCCCGGGGAGCTATTTCTAAACATGGAATTATGCCCACTTCTCCCATTTACCTTTGATTTATAAAGAGTTCTGAGGTTCACAATACCTTCAGCTTCCCAGGGGCCATTAACCAAAAGTCTGCATGTAATTGTAAAGATGACTCCTCCAGACTTTTTGTTAAAGGGACGCGTTCTTCCAGCAGGACGTTCCGGCGAACTGAATTCCAGGCTGTGGGCAGGGACTGCCGCTATGAAGCCACTCAATAAATGTTTGTGAAGGAGCCACCAGGCACATGCTGACCTGGGCTCTCTCTCTCACAACACTCCCTCGTCAGACACATGGTGGACACCCTCGGGTCTGCCCAGCCCAGACCACCTTCCCCTGATGACACAACGGCCTCCCTCCCACTTGTGATTTTCTCAGGGTCAGGGCTCCTGTGGGCCCAGTGGACCCTGTAACTGGGAGGGGACAAGACCGTCAGTGGTGCAGAGTGGTCTTGCACCTGTTCTCCCCCACACGAAGCCCAACGCTTCCTCTCTGGGGCCCCAAAATCCCAACCTCATCCTCCTCCTTGCGGCCCCACTGAGATGAGCCTCCGCAATGCTGTCAGGACCAGGCAGTGGGCCAGGCTGTGCCTGAGGCAGCCCTGGGGTGAGCTCTCTCCTCCTTGACTCCAGGAGTGAGGACAGGGGTGCCGGCCATGGGGGTACCAAGAGGAGAGCCAGCCCGAGACCAGAACCCCCACCCAGCCCCATCTCCCCGGCCAGGGAGGAAGTGGCCTGCAGCAGATGAAGCCCGGAACTGGATGGGCGGGTGTGGGCAGCAGCCAGGAGAGGACGTGAGGCAGCCTGCAAAGGGACAGTGCTGCCCCCAGGTGGCCGCCGGCTGCAGCACACTAGGCAGGACCTCGGGGCCCGGAGGGCACCCCAGGAGGAGTCCTCCACTCCCAGGGTCTCCTCAAAGCCCCACCAGCTCAGAGACCCACGGGGGCTGATCCCCAGGGCTGGGCTTAATGGAGACAGACAGCAGATGCTCTGCAGCCCAGGCTCATGGGGCTGTGCTTGGTGGGTGTCCTGCAGCAGGGGCTGTACTGTCCCCACGGGGCCACACGGGCATCCCGCAGCACCTCCACCCTGTGGACCAGACGGGGCAGCCAGGACCACAGGCTCACTCTACACTCGGCCTACAGGGTCCCTAGGAGCCCAACTCACGGGGACAGCGGGATAGGGCCGTGTCACCCATGGGCAGCCTCAGGAGCCCGTGTGCTGTTCGTCCTGCACCCAGGATGCCCCGTGTACAGCTGTCCTGAGGTCACTGTAACAGGACCATGTCACTGTTCTCTCAGTCTGGGGCTGAGAGTCTGTAGGGGCCTCTGGGGGCTGAAGTCAGGGTGTGGCAGGGCCGGTTCCCCCAGAGGCCACGGGAAGGGGAAGTGTTGTGGGGCTGGTTCCCCAATGCTGCAGGGGACACTCGGAGGCCCCCTGGTTTCAGCTCAGAAGCACCCTGTGGCTGGGTTCTCCTGTCTCGCAGCTGCAACCTCGGGAGGAGAGCCAGCCCACATGACGCAGCGACCAGGCAGCACCCGAAGTCCTCCCAGTCGTCCTCCCAGTGGACCGCGGACTCCCGGCCTAGGGACCCGCCTCTCTCTCCCGCTGGGGTGAGGGCCCAGGCGATGGTCTGTTCATTCTGGAAAGAGCTTCTGGAATTTGCTGTAAGCGGAGTTGCTAATGATGGCCTCGAGGTTGGCCACGCTGGCCTCGGGAACCACGTGGATGTCCAGCACCGTGGCCTCCTTGTGCAGCCAGCTGCCGGGAGGGGCGCCTTAGGGTGACACACGCAAGCGCTCCCGATGGGCGCATGCAGACTCCTTACTCCGACGACGCGTACACGGCCTGTGCGTCTGAGTGTGCAGAGGGGGGTCCCGCTGCGCAGGAAGGGGGTCAGGCCGGGCGGGGACGGGCACTGCCCAGCGTCGGGGCCTCGACCGGAAGGGAATCAAGGCTACGCACATGTGAGGCGACTGGGAACACGCGGGCTCTGCGGGACCCCGCAACTTTTTCTTCCATATCCGCCTGTTCCCTAAAACCCCGCCTCAAACCGACGGGCTAGTGTCTCCTTCCTAGAAGGCTCAGGGTGCTTGTACCTCTCGTGCACCATCAAGTTATTTTAACTATAAACCCCGGGTAATGAAAACAGTTTCGCCTCATGACTCACTGCTGCAAAAATAAAATGACCAGAAGAAACACTGTACTTTGTACTCATACACAATGCCCTTGGACAAAAATATACCTACTCGAACAACGTCCAAAATCTGTAATCATGGCGAAAACGCTCCCAAAGGTAAGCAGCAGCGAAAAAAACAATGTCTGCTCCGGCATCCCTCACCCATTCCTCAGCTCCCGGCCTAGGGGACACACCTGAGACCCCTGCTGCATCCAAACACCACTCTGCGTCCTCCCTTCATGGAGGAACCACAACTACCCAGAGTCTTCTCAGCCTTCCCTGTCCTCGCAAACACAGAAAACGACTCATCTGACAAAGTGACACCCACTGAGACATACACGTTGCACCGAGGACACTTTTTGTTTGATGCATACGGACCGCTCCCACCAGCAGCATCTAGACAGCGAAGCTCTGGGAATTAAGAAGCTCGTTTCATAACCCTCGCCGCCTGCGTGCCATTGGGTCTTCTCTGCTCCCTTCCTCGGACGTCCGGACCCACCGCGGTGGCACAGGCGGCTCCCACCCACACGACCTGGGTTAACTGTTCACACGCAGCTCTGGACAAGAAAAGCCCTTTCCTCCTACCGCGCCCCCGGGACGCCGGAGGACGAGGAAATTGAGGCGGAGGTGAGCCAGGACCCTCCCGCGACGCAACCTCTCGGACCCCAGCCGCCGCGGACGCTGATTCCTCGGACCCGCCTGACCGCGTCCTCGTACCCGCCCCGCCCCGTGAGAAGCTGGAGGACTGGACATCAGACTCACCTGCGACCCAGCGCGCTCCGCTCTGCGCTCTCGGCCTTTCCACCCACAGAGGGGAGACGCCCCGCAACCTCCCTGGCCGTGGGGTCCCGTGTCCCTTCTCTGTCCCTACAAGAGTTTCTTGCGGGTCAGGCCTCCTCAGGCCCACGTCCCGTGCAGACTGCGCGGCTGTCTCTCATTCCGCGCCAACCCTCCGGCTCCCCGACCCCTCCCGCCTCTGAGCGCCCGCTCCCAGCTCAGCGCCTCTCATGCACCCCCTCTTCCCGGACCCCCAGGACAGTCCCGTCCGCCTCCGACCGCGGGCCCGGCGCCCTCCCTTCTCGGCCTCGGCGCCTCCCGCCCCGACCTGCTCGGACCACGGCCGCGTTCGCCGGCGCCTCCTTAACGGCCCTCCCCTGGCGCGCCAGGGCCCTTCCTCCCTCTTCCCGCTGCTGCGGCTCCTCCTCCGCCTCCCGTCACCTGTCACCGACCTGCTGCCTTCTCCTCGGGTGCTGGCGCTGCAGGTCACCGTGCCCTCCCCACGAGTGTCCGTAGCTGAGACCTCCGCCCCAGCGCGCTGTCGGGTGTCTCGCCCTCCCGACTCCAGTCCCGCAACGCCCGCATGCAGATGCGTCCACGCTGCGCGCCTGGACTCGCGCCGTGGAGGGGACAGGGGAACGCGGGAGGGGCAGCGGTCCAGAAGAGAGTCCGGAACCGGCCGGCTGGTGCCGATTTCCACGGCATCGCGAGACCTCGGCTGAGGAGGGCTGCGTGGCCTCGGCGTCCTGGGGGTGCAGAGAGCTTCCACTGGGCAGGAGAAGAGGAACTGTCCCCAAAGTTACTTTGGAACCGGCTGACGAGGCTACTGTTTCTTTTTTTTTTCTTTTTTTTTTTTTTTTTGTATTTTTTCTGAAGCTGGAAACGGGGAGAGACAGTCAGACAGACCCCTGCATGCGCCCGACCGGGATCCACCCGGCACGCCCACCAGGGGCGACGCTCTGCCCACCAGGGGGCGATGCTCTGCCCCTCCAGGGCATCGCTCTGCCGCGACCAGAGCCACTCTAGCGCCTGGGTCAGAGGCCAAGGAGCCATCCCCAGCGCCCGGGCCATCTTTGCTCCAATGGAGCCTTGGCTGCGGGAGGGGAAGAGAGAGACAGAGAGGAAGGAGGGGGGCGTGGAGAAGCAAATGGGCGCTTCTCCTATGTGCCCTGGCCGGGAATCGAACCCGGGTCCCCCGCATGCCAGGCCGACGCTCTACCGCTGAGCCAACCGGCCAGGGCCGCTACTGTTTCTTTAAGGGCTTTACTTTCAGAGCCCTGCTGAGGGAGGTTCTTTGCTTGCCGATATTTTGTTTAACAGTAATTAATGTCAGTACCAGTAAAGACAAAGACACCAGTGTACCGATGGGCACACAGCACACACATGATTTCCTGTGGCTCATGGCTTACATAGCTAAGTGGGTAATAAAAAATTAAAGACATCACTTTAGGTTCAGGCAACTGCTATGCAGAAAAAGAACAGAATACTGTCAGGAACAGACACGAATGATCTGGGAACACCTTCCTTGGAAGAAGTGGCCTGGAGGCTGAGAACTAAAGTGCAGAAACCAAACCCCAGCCAGGTGGCTGACTGCACAGACTGGTGTCCCGTCCACTCTACATGATGTGGTCACTCACGACTCAAGGCAGGTACAAGATACGACCGATAGGAACACCAAGAAACAACTGCATGGAACAATGATTGTTTGTTTCTCCGTCTCTCCCCCAATACCCTATCTCTAAACTCAATGAATGAAATATAAGCAACAACAACACAACTTAACATGCAGCGCCATTGCTCTGCTGGTCCCTTACTGACTGACAGTCTTTCTGCCTCACTTTCTCCGCTCTTCAGTATTCACACACATCCCATCCCCATATAGACGCCTCCATGGAGGCTGCTCAGGTGCACTGTGCTGCCTCAGCAACTGGGGACCGGACCGTCTGAAGCAGCGAGCAGTCTCTGGCAAACGACCTGACTGGACACCACTGTCCTGGGCATTTCTTGACCGCCGGTGGCACGAGTGCCCCGTGGGTCAGATGGGCAGATCCAAAAACCCCTGCTTGCTGGGGAAACAGCATACCTGAAACCTCGCCACTGAAACCTCTGTAGACAACCGTCCTTGCCTCATAAATCAATCTTTCCTACTGGTGCTGCAATGTAACTAATAATGACATTCTTTATCTTTTACTTTCCCACAATCCATCATCTACAGACCCACTTTTAACATGGTGAACAAGTGCCCAAAAAAGAATGACTTTAAGGGGACATGATATCACTTACAGAATGTTTCTCATTCTCAGAACACTGTGCCTCCAGACTTTATTTCACTAAAAATACTAAAAGTTCTGTTACTAATTTATTTTTAAATTAACCTAAAACTCATAAAAATAGTTTTACAAAAAATGATGTCAATTTCCCAAGGATGTCTATAAATTTCTTAAAATATAAATGGAAACATTAATAGGATGTTTAATAACATGGTCTTATTTTCCCTTCACCTCTTGCAATAAGTGGAGGAACAGCCTACCCAGGTGGTGATACAGTGGATAGTGTGTGAACCTGGGACTCTGAGGATCGAGATTCAAATCCCTGAGGTCACTGGATTGAGCACAGGCTCATTCAGCTTGAGTATGTGGTGACCGGCTTCAGCATGACATCATGGACATGAGCCCATGGTCTCTGGCTGAAGTCCTTCCTCTGACACATTCACAGACACTGCTAATGAAAAGTGCAATGGCAGTTCTAAACTTTTTGCAAAACAGCAGCAGGGGTGGAAGGAAATTTTCTCTTACGAAGTGCTATTTATTCCCAACTTCCCCACTGGAGGGCAGCAGAACAATGTGTCCTATCCCAGTGACCCCTATTCAGGAGACATTCCCCAAATGTAGAATGCAGGGCAGCATGCGTCAGAGTGCGACAAGGGATCCCACACTTGCAGACGAGAGGGTCCCGAGCCGATGGTTCTTGTTCATCAGACTAACAGGAGAAGGCGTGACACAAAACATGCAGCAGAGCCAAAGCCAGGACCCCACACACTCAAGGGAGGCTCTGGGGAGCACTGCGAGCCCCAAGGGAGGACTGAGGGCTTCCAAGCTAAAGTTCTTGCCCAGACATGGTCCTGGCCATAAAGATCAAAACCTAGAAACACATTGTAAAAATAGAAGGTCACATGAACTGAAATCTATGAAAACCTCAGAGAGAACAATGCCAAGAAATATAGCACACACCCAAGAATTTGCCCTATTCACTTTTTCCCAGGAAGCACATACTCTGGGCAAAGCTCTCACCTCTCTAAACAGGATGTCAGCAGCACAATAAAAACAGAGATGAAGAGCAAAGGGTAGACCCCTCTGCATCAGCTGAATCACACACAGTAGAAAGACACGCACCACTCCCCAATAAAGCACTGAGGGAACAAGCAAAGGAAGGCAATCAAAGTTACTGAATAAGTAACTAAATGGCCTAATAAGTAAACAATGGGGAAACAGATAAACAAATCAAGGGGAAAATGAATGAATAAAAAACAAGAAACTATGGGCCCTGGCTGGTTGGCTCAGTGGTATAGCATCGGCCTGGCGTGCAGAAGTCCCGGGTTCGATTCCCGGCCAGGGCACACAGGAGAAGCGCCCATCTGCTTCTCCACCCCTCCCCCTCTCCTTCCTCTCTGTCTCTCTCTTCCCCTCCCCCAGCCGAGGCTCCACTGGAGCAAAGATGTCCCGGGCGCTAGGGATGGCTCCTCGGCCTCTGCCCCAGGTGCTAGAGTGGCTCTGGTCGCAACAGAGCAACGCCCCGGATGGGCAGAGCATCGCCCCCTGGTGGGCAGAGCGTCGCCCCCTGGTGGGCATGCCGGGTGGATCCCAGTCGGGCGCATGCAGGGGTCTGTCTGACTGTCTCTCCCTGTTTCCGGCTTCAGAAAAATACAGAAAAAAATATATATATAAAAAACAAGAAACTATGAAAGCGAATGAAGAATGACTACAGAAACAAATAAGGAAGCCAAATAAAAGGAGTGATACTTGGAGCAGCCACCTATCTGAACAGTTTCTGAAGCCAAGGCAAAGACCTAAGACAGAGATAATGGTCAGAAAGACCCAGAGGCCCAGCAAACTCTGCTGTTCCACTCCAGAAAAGGGAACAGAGTGATCCAAAGCACTCCTTCCATGTTCCAGAAGATTGTCTCCATGTCAGCACTACAGCAGTTTTGGCAAGTAGCAATGCCATGGCAATCAATCTCTATTAGCCTACCTCCTACCTGTGAGAAAGAAACAGATGCTGTTGTTCTCTTGAGAACCTCGTCCATTTTCACAGCTGCAGTATGGATCGTACACGGAATCAGCAACACCATAATCACTTCTTCACTATGTGGGAAACCTCAGGATTTGTTCATATTCACACAAACCGATACCAACGGCTTTCTGAGAAAGAGCGCTATTCTCCGGACGTCCACTAGAGGGCACCAGAAATGTTTCATTTTTTCAAGTGCCCTCCTCTTGGGCGTTTTTCTCAAGATTCAGCGTCAGGAGGCAGAGATCAGAGCATCAGGACAGATCACACTGTTAAGGACTACACAGCCTTGTCATGGGCCTTCTGGTTCATGTCAGTAGTTACAAAGGAATGACCGCAGAAGGGGTACAGTCTGTGATCCCTGCCAGACAGTCAGTGGGGATCCTTTTCAACTGTCACTCCCACTCTGAGTCCTAGAAATGAATGGAAGAGGCACCACTCTTTTTACATGGACAGAGAGAGACCGAGAGAAAGATAGATATTGACAAATAGGAAGGGAAACAAATAGGAAGCATCTGTTCTTTGTTGAGGCACCTTACTTGTTCATCGATCGCTTTCTCCTATCTGCTGTGACTGGGGCAGGGGGGCCTACAGTACAGCCAGGAACCTGCTACTCAAGCCAGCAACCTTGGCCTTCAGTCCAATGACCCTTGGGATCAATCTAGCGACCACAAAGTCACGTCTATGATCCCATGTTCAAGCCAGAGAGCCCACAGTAAAGCTGAGGAACCAGGACTCAAGCTGCATGAGCCACTGCTCAGGCCAGAGAGCTCGGGGTCTCAACCCTGGGTCTTCTGCATCTCAGTCTGATGGTCTATCCAATTTGTCACCATGTGGACGGGCAATAGCAGTCTTCATATACAGGGTTGGGTGATCTGGGTGAAGAACTCAGTAGACACATCCTGCAACCATGTCATTGGATCATGAGGGGGATAGGAAAGCATTCTCCCTGGGAAAACATCAGTGACACATTACGGCCACATCCTTCGACTGTGAGTGGACACACTACAGGAAGGCAGAGTACTGGATGATGTCACAGGACCTCAGTCCTGCACTTCTGAGGGATTACAGAAAGAACGTGGAGATCTGCCATGGGAGCCAACGCAGATTCACCCTTACAGGCTCACCTGCCCTAGGACATGAGCGCTGGGACCAGGGAGCACACTCAGCGGTACTGGCAGGCAGATGTAAAGGGAGAGATGCACACCAACTATGGATGGAACCCCTCCTGACATCCTGGAATGTGCAGTCAGTGCACGTCCTACTCCTCTGACCGTCCCAACGCACGTCTGCGAGGAATACAGGGATTCCCTGTCATAACACTGCTATGTCCTCTCACCCTGTGGAGGACTCCCTGGACAAAACACTAAAACTGCTGGCTATACACATGTAATTTGCATTGGCTACGAGGAGAGGACTGGTCCCCCTCAAAGGTATCTTCATCCCAACCTCTCTGGACAGAGAAGACACCCTTCACTACATTCCAGGTGAAATGATTGGGAGTGCAGACAGGGAGAGCAGGTCAGGTGCAACCTCCAACATGTCCTCTGGGTGGCAGCACTGGAGTAAGGAAATGGAAATGTGGATCTGAGTGCAGAAGAACTTGACTTCTGACGACATTCGGGATCCTTCCTCAGTGCTCCAGTATTCAGCATATGCAAGCATGGGCTCCCTAAGAGTACGGAGGTGTATCTCTGACTCTTATGGAGTGTGGACACTTTCCCCCAAGAAAAACAGCGCTCCCTTTCCCACTAACCCAGGGCTGACATAGTGAGAACAGCAGAGTAACAGGAGAGAGCACAGATGCTTCAAACAACATCTAGTGCTAGTGACCAGGAGGGGCAGGGGGGACTCATACAAGTGTTGAGAGCTGTAGACATGAGGACTGGGAAACAATGCACATACTTCACAACTGCAGGAGTGAAGGTACATCCTCCCCTGAGAAAAGTACTGTCCACGCTCCCTTGACCTAGAGCCCTATCACCACACCTCAGGAACACCTCCCAAACTGAGAGAGACTTAAGGTGCCCTGGACAGTCATGCTCTATTTGCAGAAAGACAAGAACAAGCATTTATGGAAAATGTGCTTTCAACCAACAAAATCACTTCAGGATTAATCAAAAAAGCCTATTGCAGCATACTCCAATGTACACTATGAAGGGGTTACAGTCTAACAAAGTACCGATCAAGAACATGACCTTCAAAGCCCTCGATACTTGGAAAGAGAAAAATGAGAGAAAGTCCCGTGGTAACACAACTGCTAGCAGCTGTCGTACACATTTTACCCAGAAAGATACATTGAACCAAGAAAGAAGGGAAGGGCTTTGCAGCACCCAGCACAGAACAGTGATAGAACACCTTGACTTCCACACTCAAGGAAAGCTGGGAGAAGCAGAAACATAGAATCAAGACACAGCATCTGGAACCCTGCAGATGGGAATGAAACTCTATCCCAAATGCTATATCACCCCCTTCTCTGATCAATAACAAGGTTGAAAGGACACATACACTAAAGCACCATCCACTCATCCAGGCCAAAGAAATCACATTTATCAACGTGAACAGAGGCTGACACACATATTTTACACACACTAATGGGACCTCAAACCACATCTTCTGTTAATGGAACCCACCTCAATGAACAAGACAAGTTCGGCACAGGTGGGGTAAATGGACAAACACTGCACCCCTGGAAACCATCGGCAGGAGAGGAACTACAGAAAATGTGAAGAAAGTCCTCAAGCAACACAGAACACACATTTAAGCAAACAAGCAAGCAAACAAACATGAGACAAAGGAGAAATCCGACAGGTGAAGCCAGGACTGTAACTCCAAACAGCCACCTTGATAACAACCTTTCTGAACTCCAGGTGAAAAAACAACACAAAAAGAGAACTCTGAAAGTCTCGCGTCTCTAACAAACCCAACACCGGGGTCATAAAAAAGGAAAGGGAAGGGATGAGCACAGCCCTTCCAGGTCCTGGAAAACCAGAAAGGCAGCAGTTGGAGCAGGTACAACCTCTGCAGCCATCCCTTTCACAGTGACAGCTGCTCATTTTCCTCAGCACTTTATCATTTTTGGCAAATGGACTAATCAACAGAAATGTACTAGAAACATACACACTGCAACTATTTTTCTGTTCCCGTTGATGGAGGAAACCTTAAGGGCCTCTCTGTGATGTCAAAACCCAGCGCTAACAAATTGCAATATATGTTCTCCGACAGAAATGCTGTCCCCAATTGGCACACTGTGCGGCATCCCTTTTCTGTTCCCCCGGTGGCCTCTA
Source organism: Saccopteryx leptura (assembly GCF_036850995.1). Classification (NCBI taxonomy): domain Eukaryota; kingdom Metazoa; phylum Chordata; class Mammalia; order Chiroptera; family Emballonuridae; genus Saccopteryx; species Saccopteryx leptura. The sequence continues at coordinate 1,050,721 of NC_089515.1, forward strand.
CTGAAACATTCTTTCAAAGGTACATGCACCATGATGGCAAATGTCCCAGTGTCACAGTGATCACACCATTACCATAATGTGGGGCCTGTGACAGCAGCTCTGGGTCATATGAAATGATGAAGAAGCTGTGACACACAACCAGCACCAGAACCAACGTCAGAAAGCCACACACACACCCTCAGCCAGAGGTTGTCACCATCCAACCGCAAACAGGTGTCCAGACATGATACAGAACATGAAACCTAAAGTGAAGATGGAACAGGGCAGACATACATCAAGCCCTCTTACCTGGTTACATCCATCAGAACTGAGTTCTACACCACCCACGGACCACACTCTGAAACACGGGACTCAAAGGCAATAGCAGAGCAAACTAGGACACCCGACACCCATACTGAGCATGCACAGGTCTACAGCCATACCACCCTGAGCATGCGCTGATGACCTTACACCACAGTCCAAGCAGGAAAAACCCACCACTGTCAGCAATACACCAGAGGCGGAGCAGACAGCCCGCCCAGGTGCTGTGTTCAGGGGAACACTCATATCCTCCTGCTGTACACAGACCCATGGTTCAGTGAACAGCACATAAAATAAATAAATAAATAAATAAATAAATAAATAAATAAATAAATAAATAAATAAAGACATCGGAGAGGCAGTGACCCCACGTCCAGTTGGAAACCTTCACCAACAGTTTTTGGTACCATGTCAGAGACACCCTGTGAACATGGAAGTCATTGAGCCTCGACATTCCCTCTCAGCCTGCACCTTGACACAGACAAGACAAACAGACTGAACACAGAGATTGCTTTCCCTAAAGAAGTGGAACCCCTTCATGTCCTCCCACCTACGGCACCTTCAGAACACAGAAGCGTGACAGCCCTCCATCTCCATCTCCCATGACCATCTCTTCTGAGCACGCAGGGAACAAAGAGGAGCAATTATTTTCCTCACTACCTTCTCCTCTCTGTGTCCTGTATGGATGATCCCATCAGAATGGCTAAGACTACATCAGACATTCATCAGCTGAAACAAACTAATTGAAAACCCATATATGCATACAACTACTGGAAACAGCAAGTCACTCTACCTAATGGGAAACGTGATGGACTGACCTAACAAGCTCAGAAGTCATAGAGAAAAAACGGGCAACATGCAGGTACAACTGGAGGCCAAAACAGGACTTGAACATTCCACAGGCCAACCCCAAAACCGTAAGACACAGGAGGCGAGACTAACAAGCCATCAAAATGCCAACCTAAAAAGTGAGTGGACTTCAGCAAGGCCATCTCCCTGCAGCAGACCTTTGGATAGAGATCTGTTACAGGAGCAGGAGTAGCACTCATGGATGTCATCTCAGGCTTCTGTCCAAAACCTCAGCTGTCAAGCACAACAGAGCACACAGAATACAGAAGTGTCACTGTTGCCACAGTGGAGTTACCTCAGTAAAGGGATACGTCTGAAAGGGGAAGAAGCAGAATATTCCCTATCTCAGTGACATCATCAATCATAAAGGAAAAATAACGAAATAACTTCTTCTCCTGGCCGGAAATACTGACATTCACATACATGCAGAATCCACCAGGCTGAAAATAGGTCAGAACAGCCTCCTATCAAGAAAGAAACGTCCCTGAACTCTCAGCGATCTGTGAGCTGCAGTGGTGATCCAGGTGAGTATCGGGAATGACAGAGGAGGAGGGAATGACCCAAGTCTAAGATATTCATGTAGATGGCGCCATGTTTTCTACAAAAGAGTCACAGAACCCACCGACACAAGGCACTGACACCTGCAGCAGACAGACAGCAGCGGAGACAATGAGAGACAAGGATGCTTGCAGCTACACCTGTGGCTTAATGGGTCCTTGCAAAATGACATCAGAAAGTAAAAAAGTTTCCCTTCACTGGTGCTATTCCCAGAATGCCCACATGATGGCAGCCAAAAAAGTTGTTTTTCTCACACAAGGGACCTTGTCTCTGGTGTCATTCTGGAAAAGCAAACTCCATAGCAGTGTGGATTATAGTGACAGAAAGAATAACACAGAGATAAGAGAGGATGCTGTCGTACCACTTCTGAGGTAACTAACTCAATGAAGAAAGCTCAGCAGAACCAAGACAGCATAACCGATGTAAAGACCCCAGACACATATCCTCGTCCCATAATAATGCTGCAAAACACACTTGAAGTCGAAGAACCTCACATTCAAAGATGATACCTAGACACCATCCAGATCAGGACCCCAGAAGAACAGAGGAGAGGTGGCAGAGCAGGATATTAGACCTTTGTTTCTGACTGCAAACAAAGCCATTTACCTAGGTACTTATCAGAAAGCAAGCAATGAACAAGAAAGGTACCATAATGGCCTGACAAGGTGGTGCCACAGTAGATAAAGGATTGGACTCGGTACCTAGATGACCCAGTTTCAACACCCCAAAGTCACCAGCTTGAACGTGGGATCATAGACACGACCCATGGTCGCTACCTTGAAATCAAGGTCACTAGCTTCAGCAAGGGTCACTTGCTCTGCTAAAGTACTCCCACCCCCACCCAACCCCATCAAGGCACATATGAGAAAGTAATCAGTGAACAACTAAGGTGACACAACAAATAATGTTTCTGATCTCTCTCCCTTTCTATCTATCCCTATCTATCCCTCATTCTGTCTCTCTCTCTCTCTTTTTTTTTTTGTCTCTGTCAAAACAAAAAGGTGCCAAAAAGTACATTAAGGCTTCTTATCTATCTCCCTCCCTCCCCCTCACCTACCTTCCTCCCTGTTCCTTTGTGTCTCTATATCTCAGGAAAAAAATAACTAACAGAAATATATTCAGTGTATCAACTACAGAGATAGAAAGAGAGTGAGAGAGAGACAGAGAAGGAAAAAGACAGGAACATCACTCTATTGTTGTATCTTCCCTTACCGTGGAGAGAACTGGCAACCAGCTCGCTTTCAGACAATGCTCCAACCGAAAAGGCCAAGAAAAGCATCATTTTCAAAGCAGACACGTGTTATAAAATAACAGAACACAATTCTCTTAACATGGAAATGAATGACTGTGAAAACCCTGTCTTAGAAGAAGCAACACGAAAGAGAAAGACTCCACACTGACAGCAGCCTTCCAGAGGTGGGGGCAGGTTGTCCCCGCCTAGCTGCAAATATGCAAATAGAACACTCAGCCGGCGGAAAGAGAGGACAACCTGGGATGTCAGTCACCACAAGGAATCGCTGAGGGTCCTAAAACTCACTGCCCTGACTGATGGTCCAGAAATCCAATCGCGAGAAAGTATCCTGTAATGCGACTACAACGAAGTGACCTTCACATTCTGCGGACCACTGACGATGGACCCACGCCATCCCCAGCTGAACCCTACAAATTACTCTCAAAATCGCCGTGTCATAGAATACGGCCACCGTGGACGGACTTCAAAACACAGAGATGTAACGAGGGTATCTCAGACTGCAATGCCATCCAACACAGAAACTAAACGGAAAACCCCAGTAGACAGCCGTCTTCACCTAAAGAAATCTACTTTCCCAGGACAGTACAGTCACCTGCACTGACTAAGGACATCGCAGACCACGCGTCCCCGAGGACGCAGCCCTCCCTGCGATTCGCAGCATGTCCACGGGAGGGCAGCACGGATCCGCTCGGCCGCCCATTCTCCACGGACCTCACTCCGCGGGGAAATGAAACGGCCCCGCGGACCTCAGGGTAACAGTCCTCAGCATCCTTCTTCCCATTGCACAGACTGTGGCCATCGGGAACGTATTCACGTCGGAGTCTCTACAGTCAGCACATACGTACCGCGCTTCGAAATAACGCCACAGCCTGGAGCAGTGGAGAGAGCGACGGACTGGGACGTGGAGGACCCAGGTTTGGAAACCCTGAGATCGCCGGCTTGAGCACGAGCTCCTCTGGTTTGAGCAAGGTCATAGGTCGCTGGCTTGAGCAAGGGGTCACTCACTCTGCTGTACGCCCCCCCCCCCCCATCAAGGCACATATGAGAAAGCAATCAATGAACAACTAAGGTGCTGCAGCGAAGAACTGATGCTTCTCATCGCTCTCCTTTCCTGTCTGTCTGTCCCTGTCTGTCACGATAATAATAATAATATTGATAGTAATAACAACACTGTAGCGTTCAAGCCACTTCAGGCCAAAAACAAATCGAAGGGAAGGAAAAGGGAAGTGGCCCATGCCCACACCTCAGGGAGGCCGTGCTCTCCTCAGTACACGTACTTCCCAGAAGAGCTCAGCATTTTCAACTGTCACCCCCTCCTGAAGGCCCCGGAACGCTCCTTCCATTCCATAAACAGGAACATGAAAGAAACAGACCCGCAGATGAGCATTCGCTGCACGACCTGGCAGGCCTTACCTGTCTGGTCAGGTTTCCAAGCAAGGACATCCTCCGAGCAGCACAATTCAGGCCCACTGCATACACGACTCTTGATGTTCCAGAAACTCCCAGGACAAAGTCCCTCACAAATGAAAAAAAAACGAGATTCTGCATGAATGTGTCGTTATGATTCCTTTTTTAAAAAAAATTTTATTTATTGATTTTAGTGAAAGACAAAAGGAGAGAGAAAGAGGAACATCAACCTGTTCCTGTGTGTGCCCTGACTGGGGACCAAACCGGCAGCCTCTGTGCTTTAGGATGTTGCTCTTACCAACCGAGCTATCCAGCCAGGGCTGGCATTCTGATTTACAATTTCAACATATCTTTTCTTTGGGGGGGGGGGGACTTCAACCTGTAGTAATTATAATACTTCTTTATTATAAATTCCAGCTGTGCAGACTGGGTACTTTAATATATGCCAATCTAGGACAGGATAGTTCTTGAAGATGATTAATCATCAAATGCAAGGAAAGTAAAAATTGATACTCACTCTGGCTGTTAAAGTTATTAACAATTCTTTTTAAAGTAACCACGGACATAGCTTGTGTTCTCTGCAGTGTTTTCTCAGGAAGGTTGTCCACTCCTTTTAGAGAGAGTTCAAGGCCATGAATGGGAGGATACAATGGACATTGGGGTCCGTCACTAAACAGAATGTGGACTTTGTGAACTCTGGAATCAGCCCATGAATAAAACAGCAATATTGTATCTGAAGGATACTTTCATAAGCCACCACAGTCAAACTACATGCATTAGGGATTGAGATACTTGAAGACGTGTTTCCTTTTTGTGGCCTCAAGAGTGTCCTGCAGTCACACTGTCAGCCCTCCTGAGTTTCCAGCTCACCATCTGCAGATCCTGAGACTTCTCGGGCTTCACGTTCATGTCAGCCAACTCCTTATAATAAATATTTCTATGGATGCAGCCTCTCAGTCCTGTGTCCCTGGAGAACCCTTGCTAGTACAAGTATGTTAAGAAAGTTTGGAAATCATGCAATGTGTTTTTATCAGTTTAAGAATTCATTCTAACACATCAAATAACCACATGGTTCATGACTGTAAGACCCATAATTTACATTAGGGTTTGTTAAGTGTGTCCTCTAGGTCCCTGAAAACATTACAGTACCAACCCTTGAAAACTGAAAGAAAAACAGGAAAAAATATATCGCAGTGGCAAAGTAACTAATTGTGAAACGTGATCAGAAAATCCTGCTCTGTGTGAATCCCAAAGTCTTAAAATGATACTATAAACAGGGAAGCGATGCTGGTACCAGAAAGCAAGTGAGAAATAGCAGTAGACGCAAAAATAGAAGCATGTTCCTATAATAAAGGGAAGTAATGAGCTAACAGAAAGGTTTGCATGTTTAACACTGCTACTATGAGAAGGGGTCTAGGGTCTCCCTTTGGGCAGGATGGACGCACGTGAAGAATGTGACCTCTGCTCCTGCAGGACTGCTGCGCGCTTGGCTCAAGGCTCCACGGGGAGGCTGATCCGGCTCTTGGACGCTGACCCTGCGCTCTCTGCCTGCGGCTCCGTGGGCAGGATGCTCGAACCAGACTGCTCTGCACCACTCCCTGCTGAGTGTCCATGGCACAGGGCCCCAGGCCCAGGCTCAGCATGGTGGCAGCGCCCTCTGCCTTTTTTCTGGGGCAGTGCCACGTGAACATGGTGCCCAAGTACGTCCGCGTAAGTCTCACTCAGTCTCTGGATCCAAATCCTGTGAACATGTATTGACCTCAGGTGCAGAAGCAGCGAAAACGCAAGGGCTCCCGTTCTGGGTGTGATCTAGGAATCCATCTCCTAAGGCCACGAGGCACTGACCAGACTCCCAGAAATGGCCCTGGACAAGGGGTACCGGTCCTGAGCCCCACACAGTGACTCCAGACACCACTCTGCAGGCCACAGTCACCCTCCAGCCCCCAGGACTCTGCAGGAGTCTCCCTCTTTCGAGGCTGGGCTGCAGGCAGGTGAAGGAGGAGCTTCCATACCCCCAAACTCACACCCTGCACACGCCTCTACTGAGGACCCTGCTAGAGACAGACACACTCACCCTCCTGGGGACACACACACACAGATACTCTTACCATGGACAGACAGACACACGCCTATCCCAGGGAGAAACAGCAGCAGGTCAGTAGAAGGATAGCTACAAAAGGACTCAAACCCACACCAGGACGTCCCCCACTCACAACATACATACCAAGTATCCAAAACTCGCACACTGCCATGGGGCGGGCTCATGGGCCACTTCCTGCCTCAGTGGCCACCTTGGCCAGACCCTCTGCCAAGGTCACAGGTTAAGCCACCAGTAGCCTCAGGCGTGTGGAAATGAGAGGCTGTTCTGTTTCCCTAGGCATTTAGAGAGAAAGACACAGACAGACAGAGAGGGAGACTGAGTCTCACTTTAAGACTGTTGATAGTTTGTGGTGTTGCTGGGTTTCACTTCAATCTTAACAAGCTAGCCTTTCATGCTCCTGTCCCTGCAGTAGTGGGAAACGTCCTTCTGGAGCTAAGGGTGGTTAGGATTGTGTTTTAACAGACGAGCTCTGTGACTCACTCTATCTCCCCACCCCTTTTTCCTCCTTTCTCCCTTCTGTCTGAGAGGAGACTTCAGTGGAATTTATAAATTTAAATGACAACTAAAAAATCCGTGGATGAGTGGATAAAAAGCTGTGGTACATTTACACAGTGGAATACTAGTTGGTTATAAAAAAGAAGGAAATCTTACCTTTTGTGACAGCATGGATGGACCTGGAGAGTATTGTGCTAAGTGAAATAAGCCAGGCAGAGAAAGACAAGTACTGTGTGATGTTACTTGTATGTGGAATCTAATGAACAAAATAAACTGATGAACAAAATAAGAAAAGTGGCAGGGCCACAGGGAGCAGAGGGACAGCTATCAGAGGGAAGGGGGACTGGATGAAAGAAGGTGAAGGGATTAAGCGGAAAAACAGAACGTGTAACACACAGACACAGACAACACTGTGGTGACAGCCAGAGGGAACAGGGGTGGGGGAGGGGGAGCAGGGCTAAGGGGGTGTGGGGATGGAGAGAGACTTTGCTTGGGGCGATGGGCACACAAAGTGTGTGCAGTGTATGGTTTTCTGAACCAATGTCACCCCAATAAATTCAATAACAATAAGTAAATAAAGATATGTTAGGCAGGAAGAGCAAGTAATTAAAGAAGAAAAACTCAAAGAGCTTAAAATGTGATTAGCTTTGCAGATGAGAGCAGGCAACACGGGGACCATGAATTTCTGTAGCAGCCGAGCTGAGTCCATCATCCAGGGTAACAGCATCTAGGACCTGACGGAGGGGAAGCCTTTGTCATTAGCCCAGTAAAGGTCCCTTCCAGCTCAGGGCACACAGATGAAGGCCTCTACCTGCAAGTCTCACCAAGATAGTCACATGGGTTTTATGAGGTCCATAGGCCAAGCAGTCTTAGAATTACAGAGACAGTAATGCCTCAATCCAACCTTGCTTTAAAGTCACAGGAACTTAGCTCAGTGGGGCTGAGTAGAGCCCAAGGTCACCCAGAGGGTTCACGGAAAACAAGAGTAGAAACACCAGGTCTCTCGCTCTCTCTCCAAGGCTTTCCTCCCCACACTGAGGTTCGTACATCCCAGCAAAGCTGAGGAGAACCTACAGGGTGCTGGGAGCAGCTGGGTGCTGAGGGAGCAGTCACAGCTTCTCCATACTTACTGAGCACCTGACCCAGAAATCGCACGGAGCTCCTGAGTCTCAGCGAGCTCTTAGACAACCTTGGAAGCACGTGCATCTGTCCAGGTGAGGATGCCAAGCTTTGCAAGGCTGTGGCAAAGTCAGACACACAGGGACAGGCCGAGCTGGGGCGCACCCTCAGCGTTCACAAGCCAGCCATGCTAATGGCTGTCAGCCGAGGACTCATGAAATTAAGGGCACCCATTTATATAAACAAGTGAACATTTTCAGTGACCTCTAAACCCGCCCCAAGCAGCCTTTTCTTCTCATGTCTGCATGAGAGCAAGCTTACAAAGCTTCTTGTGTAAGAAAATACTCAAAGAAGCGGTTCTATATTTTCCCAAAGCTGGAGCAAACTTGACTAGTTTCCATAAACTTCTTTTCCCTGAGAAGGGTGCTGTGGCCATTGCTGCGTGTCAGTGAGTAGGGACCTGCATCCTTATTTGTTGCAAGAGCAAAGGGCACCCCAGCTCCAGCACTGGGGATGCAGTTCCACTCTGGAAGGGCCATGGTGACTGTGGCTGGTGTCTGACCGCTGTCCCCATCTCCACATAGTCTGGGCTGAGTATGGAGACCTGGCGTAGACCAACAATCATGCAGAATGTAGCTGTCAGGGTCACAGCTAGAAGCTGACCTGCTCTCCATCTTGTCTGTCTGGGCATTGGGATACTTCCGGAACCTGAGAAAATGAGCTCAAATTGACTTGGAAAAAGGTAGCCCACAAGTTTTAGGAAGTGGTATCTATTTCCTGGGTGAGTATCTTGTAAATAAAGATGTCTACTCAAGTACAGGAATGTTTGTGACAAACAAACTCATCCAGAGACTCTGTTCATTTCTTTGCTTACATGCTTGTATTTTTCAAGAGACATCAGCCTGGCAGAGTTTAATCGATCACCCTTACAAATGCTAACCTGAGATGTGTCCTTGATTGACAGGCTTGCTAGCCTTAGGTTGCAATCTAATGATATAAAAACAACATTGCAACACTTAAGAGATCTCTATATTTACATACATTGAATTTCTCAATTTAAAGAATGACGATTCCTCAGAAAGTTTTACAGACATATAATTGAAGTAAACTGAAGTTCTTTAAAAGAAAATTAAATGTAGTCAGCTAATAAATTAAGTTTAATGTATTTTTAAAAAGCTTAATTAACTCAGTTTAACAAATGAGCTTAGATAGTAAACAAAGTCTTCTTTAATGAGATGGTCTAAGTGTTGGTTTATAAATAATTTAATACAATTTAGAAGTGGAATTAAAGTTTGAGGAAAAACTGGAATGCGACTTCAATAAACTGAATATTCTTCAACAAATGACTTAATAGTTTCTATGCCCTCTAGGGTGTCACAAAGCTCACATTAACACAAAGAAACAAAAGCCAAGTCAAAGAGAACAGAGAGCACCCACCTCACCGTGCTGGGTCAGCATGGCCTCGTCAGGTCAGAATGGGGCTGGTGTGGGTGTGGGTGTGTGTGAATGTGTGTATGAGTGCATGTGTATATGAGTGTGTGAACATGTGCGGTGTGTGTGTGCTGATTTGTTTAATCTCCTGCCTTCACATTGGCCGACAGTGTTGAAGGGCTCCCTGCTGTGAGACGCTCTGAAAAGCTACAGAATCTGTGCTCACAGCCCCCGTGCTGCCGATTTGGGACGTGGAGGTCACAGCACTGCCTGGGTCAGTGGCATCAGCTCAGACTTCCTGCCTTTCCAGGCTGGACATGTCTTTGACATGGCCCCCCCATTCCAGCCCTGGGCCAGGTAGGTGCGCAGCTCAGACGGCTCCGGCTGCTGGCAGGTGACCCAGGTCCTCTACTGGGGCTCCAGGGGGCCGCCGGGCTGTGCTGTGGGCTGAGACACAGGAGTTGGGCCGCTGCTGGGGGGGGGGGGGGCACGTCTACCCCACGTTCCCCTGGGGAGTGTCAGCTCACAGCCTGTGTTGTACACGCTTCCTGCATCCAGCATCTGATCAAGTGTCAGGAGACAGGTAAAGGCTGGTGACTTTAAGCCTTGAAATGAGGGATCAGTCCAAACAAATGGAGGAGGGCATTGCAGGGCCATGTTAATGGGGTGTCTGAGAGCTTGGGGGGGCAGCTTTATGGCCCTGTCGGGCAGGGACAGCTCATAAGCGCTCCCTCCACAGGCTCGTGGTAATTGTTGTTGTTCTGAGCTGAGCGGGAGCAGTGAAAATGGATGAAAAGTGTGTGCTTATGTCCTTCCCATCAAACCCAACGCTGTGAACACGGGGGCACAGAGCTGGCAGCAGCTGACAGATGCCGCCGCAGACGAGCACGAGCAAGGTCAAACCACAGCGGAGGGGGCACTCTGGGTCCGGAGTTTCCACCAATCCTTACCCTCCCCTTCACCCAGGACTCCATCTAATTAAGAAACAGACTTTTCATGTAGAGGAGCAGGTGCCCCAGCAAGTCACACCTCTTTCTGGGCTGGGGGTCCCCTCCAGGGACCTCGGGGTGCTTGCACCCTCAGCTCCGCGAGATTGAGCTCAGGGGACAATGTCTCACATCTCCAAGATTCTCACACACAGAAAATGTGCAGGCTGGGGTTAGGGTGAGGCAGGTGAGTGCACACCTGGTTCCAGAAACTCAGGAATAAGAATCATTTCTGCCTGCCCTGTGGTGGTGCAGTGGATAAAGCGTTGACCTGGAACATTGACTTCGCCGGTTCAAAACCCTGGGCTTCCCTGGTCAAGGCACATATGGGAGTTGATGCTTCCTGCTCCTCCCCTCTTCTCTCTCTCTATAAAATAAATATTAAAAATCTTGAAAAAATGAATAAATAATATTTTAATGAAATCCTTATTGAAAAGTAAGGCCACAAACTCTGGCCTGTGTCACCACCGGTGTCAGTGACTGCAGCTCTGCTGGCGGCAGGTCCAGCGTGAGGCGAGACGGGTGAGGCCAGGCCACATCCTGCGTGTAGTTACGTGTTTGATGTTCAGTTTATAATGGATTTTGATGTCAAAGAATTACGTGAAAGCAATATTCACCTCGAGCTGGCTGTCGCCCTTGACCTCCATGCCTCGCTCTCCTCGCCCTTCTCCTGCCCCGCAGAGCCACGCCCCACCTTCCCCTGGTTCTTCCACTGGAACTCGACACCACTGAGCTCTACTGCTCACAGGTGCTGTCCTAAATGTTAACACCCCGCTCACCATGGAGTTCCCTGCTTGGTGTGTAAAGTGAGCACAGAGAAGTCAGGTCACCTGGCCCCGGTCACACAGCAGTGAGGGTGGGAAGCCCGGCGGTCTGCTCTGTAGGCTCAGCCACCACCGCGTGCTCCCACGCTGATGTTCTGTCTCCTCTTCCCCACTGCTGAATGTCTTCTTTCCATTTTCTGAGAGACTGCTTAATCCATTTTACCCAGATGTTATGCTGATAAGTCATTTTTCCACTGTCAGGCCGATGGCTCTGTGACCCACACCAGCTAAGTGCACTGCCTCAGAATGCAGTAAAACTTGTTTTTCTAACTGGCAGGATTGGTTTACATGGTGAGATAAATATTGTGCTAAGAGCAATTCCTCGCACACCAGGGGGAGAGAGTCGTTGCTGCACTGGGCTGGTGAGGAGCATGCCGTGCCCCTTCCTGGGACGCTGGGACCAGAGGCGCATGGTCGTGGCCTCTCTGTGAAAATCCAGATGCTCTGTTTCCTCCACAGGTGCTAACCCTGGGGACTGGCTGCCCAGGGTCCCCACGTGTCTGCTCCTTCTTGGAGGGTCACCACAGACAACGCCACTCTTCCAATTCCCGCTCTGAGTGACAGGCTCAGCACAGCCATTGCAAGTGCCTCTCAGGAACAGGGATCATAAACCATCATCATCCTCACTGCCATTTACTGTGGCCCTGGAGGCAAAGCTGGTTCTCCTTGTGCAAGAGCTCTGTGTGTGCAATGCCACTTAATACGATCTCCAGACGGCGTGGCTCAGTGACCAGACCACCCGCATATGTCTCTGGTGATGCTGATGAAGAGGCAGCTGCGGTCACCAGACCTGGCAAGGGGCCTGGGAACCTGCATCTGTTACACCCCAGGTTCCTCAAGTCTGTCTCGATGGGGGAACGCCTACCATGCCCGTTTTACAGATGTGGAAAGGGAGGCTCAGAGAGGTCAGGTTGTCTGTCCAACGTCACATCTGGATGTAGGCAGCGTCCCTGCACCCCACCCTGTACACCCTCCCCCCTCCTCTGTGCGGAATGTTTCTTTCTGCTCAGCCGCCCTCTGTTGAATCAGTGCCCGTCTGGAAATGTTCTCAGTCTAGTGGGGCCACCCTAAAGAGATCATTGCCCAAGATTGTGACTGCGTAAAATTTCCTCCAGAGAAGATCCTGGCTGATGACGGGGTCAGCTGGTTCATTCTGGGGTCTGTCCCAGGAAACACAGGAGGCGGCAGGGAGAGCAAGACCAGAGGTCAGAGAAGTGACGAGGGCCCTGTGAGCGTCAGTCTCCACTCCCTTGAGACCTCTGAGTGCACGGAAGGTTCCCATAGGCGTCTGCACAGGAGGGAGGTGGGAACATCTCAGCTGCCCTCCTCCCCCTGGCGGGGGCTGCAGGAGCATTCACACACACACACACACACACACACACACACACACACACCCCTACAGTACACAGCTCTTTAATGAACATTCCAGAACCTTGCTCTCCATCACTCTGTTCTGTAAACTGGCTGCTCTGACTCTCCCAGACAAAGCACCATCCTGACGTGACCCTGATTCTTCCCTTTCCACCACCACCCATTCCTCAGTGCATCCTGCTTGCTCTGCAGCCAGAACAGGTCTCATCCCAGTGCCCCCCTCCCCCCCGCCACAGTTCTGAGGTTCCCTGCAGCCTCCTCTCCGCCTGGCTGCAAGAAGGCACCCAGGGGAGCTGAGGAAGCCACGTCAGACCCCTCCACCTCTCCCTCCACCAAAACTAACACTTGGGACCACACTGGGGATTCAGACCCTCTCCTGGCCTGCAGCCCATGCCGCCACCTGCTGAGCCTTCAGCTTCTTCTAAACCACCCACCTGTTCATGCTCCTCGATGCTCAGCTTCCCCTCAGACCTTTGGCTCTAGCTCCTGCCCTGGCTGGGGTATAGCTGGCTCCTTCTGCTCAAGCACAGGTGAGCTGACATATCCTCTTTCAAGGAGGCCCACTCAGACCACCCACGAAACTGACCCTTCGAACCCCTCAGCTGTCGCTGTCCTGTTCCCCTGGGACCTAGGACCTCTGACAGTGCAGACTCAGCTGTGGTTTGAGACTGCCCCCTGCCCCCAAACAAGCTGTCCCAGAGCAGAGACGCCTGTCAGCCTCGGCCCCCCTGACCCCCCCCCCCCCGCTTCATCTAGACCCTGGTCAGACGGCAGGTGTTCAATGAAAGAAGCAAATATGTGCAGCCCCACAGTAATGCACGGACCCAGCAAAAATATACACGTTAGTCATTGTTTCCACTTTTTCTCATATTCTTCTGGGAGATAGGGACCTATGAGAAAGGAGCAAAGACTGATTGAGACTTCTGGAAACCACTGAGTAAACACATGCCACTATTTCTGCTTTCTTCCCAAACCATGCCACAATACGGTATGAGAAGGTATCCACTCACCAGGACAAAGCAGACAGGAGATAAGATGCCAACTGCTGAAAGCTATCAGCACAGTGTTCTGAGTGCAGAAGGCCAGGACCTGAGTGTGGGCGAGTTGTGGGGAAGCCGCACAGGTGACCACGTGTGATTATGACCCACAGACAGACGTGGGCTCAGAGGCACTGGTACGCTGAGGCTAAACGGAGAAGAATTTTCTCCAAGTCCAGGGAGAAGCAGGGAGGCCTCCAGGGTCCCCAGCAAGCCAGTGGCCATAGGAGAGCACGTTCAACCAAACACAGAACCAAGTCTGTGCAGAGCCAGGCACAAGTCTGTCCAGTCACGACAGGGAAATGGCCAAGCTTGACACTTCTATAAATCACCCCAAACTAATCAGCCATTTAAGGATAGTCCTATAAAAAGTAGGGAAGACTGCAGCATGCGCTCTGGAGAAGTAATGGCTTTGCCGCCCAGTTCGGGGTGTGCAGACTGCAGGCCATCAGCCCTTTCTGAGCGATGACTTGATTTAATGTACAGAGGGCAGCCCCCCTGGGAACCAGAACTGGAGCCAGGGAGAACACCTGGCGTGGGGGTCCCAGCGCCCTGGGCACGGCAGGCAGGCGGGTCACCCCACAATGCGGCTTATGGACCGGCACCCCCATGGAGCCAGCAAGACACAGTGACTACTGAGGCCCTGGCTTCTCCTTGCCTCTCGGGACTGTGACCTCATGGCACCCTGACTGTGCACAGTTGGCCCCCAGAACCATGAAAGAACACATTTCTGCCACTTATTGGAGAGTTCTGAAGCTCAAACCACTAGTGTAGTGCCCTAATTTTAGAAATGGGGAAAGCCGGGAATGAAACATCTCTTCTGAAAGGCACACTGCTTCTTGGGGATGGATAATTAACGTGCTTGACTTTGGTTAAGCTGCTGGACCTCTGTCCTCCATGTTGTCATCCAGAAAGTGGGGACAATCACATCTGCCCATAAGCTGTCTTAATGATCCAATGGAAGAAAGGGGGTGACACCTTCTCGCACTGCCTGGCCCCCAGTGACTGATGACAACGCCCTCACCCAGACCTCCACCTTCCCGTCCCAGTTCATTAGCAGGGCTGCTCCTCATACCCTCAACCCTCCCCGCTCCACCCCAGACCCCTTCCTTAAACAATACAGAACCACAGTAACTACTGGAGTAGAGACTTTCCCCCCTTTGGTGGATAGTGTTTTTGGTGTCATTTCCAAAAAATCATGGCCGATATCAATGTCAAGAAATGTTTCCCCTGTTAGGGTTTTAGGTCTTACATCTTTAATCCATTTTGAGTTAATTTTTGTGGATGGTGTTACACAGAGGACTGGATTCACTCTTTTGCGTGTGGCCATCCAATTTTCTCAACTCCGTTTATTGACAAGACTGTTGCTGTTTTTTTCCATCTAATATTCATGGATACCTGGTCAAATATTAGTTGACCATATATGTGTGGGTTTATTTCTGGCTTCTCAATTCTATTCAATTGATCTCTATGTCTGGTTTTTATAGGCCAGTACCATACTGTTTTGATTACAATAGCTTTGTAGTATAGTTAGAAATCAGGAATGTGATGCGTGCTTCTTTGTTCTGTCTTAGGATTGCTTTGGTTGTTCAAGGTCTTTGTGTTTCTGCATAAATTTTAGGGTTTTTTTTCCCTTTAACGTGATAAAAGCCTTTGGAATCTTGACAGGGATTATATTGAATTTAAAAGATAGCATTCGGGAGTACTAATATTTTCACAATGTTAATTTTTGTAATCCATAAAAATGGTCTATCTCTCTATTTAAAGCATCCTTTTCAATTTATTTCATCAATAGCTTATAGTTTTCAGTGGACAGAACTTTTACCTCCTTGGTTAATTTTTTTCCTAAGTACCTTATTGTTTTCTATGTATTGTAAATTAGGGTTGTTTTTAAAATTTTTTCCATATAGTTTGTTGTTAGTGTAGAGAAATGCAACTGATTTTTGTATATTGATAAAGTCATATCCTACAACTTTACTATTATAAATTCATTGATTAGTTCTAACAGTTTTTGGTCTGTAGGGTTTTCTATGCACCAGCTCACGCCATCTAAAGACACAATTTTACCTCCTCCTTTCTCATTCAGATGTCATTCATTTCATTTTTTAAAATCGTTTCTAATTTTTCAGTTACAGTTGATATACAATATTACATTAGTTTCAGGCATACGTTCAGTGATTAGACATTACATTTTCCTTTTATTTCTTTTTCTTGCATGACTGCTCTGGTAAAGGCTACCAGTCCTATGTTGAATGTGAGCAGTGAGAGTGGCACCCTTGTCTTGTTCTTGATCTTAGAGGAAAAGTTTTCAGCTTTTCACCATTGAGTGTGATGTTTGCTGTGGGCGTCATAGATTGTGTTGATGCACATTCTTTCTACATGCATTTTGCTGAGAGTTTTTAACATGAAAGGACATTGATTTTTGCTGAATGTATTTTCTTCCATTATTGAGATATTCACCAAGTTTTTTTTTTCTTTCATTCTATTAGGGTGACGTATATAGCATATTTATTTATTTGCATATGTTGAATCATCCCTGCATCCCAGGAGTGAATAACACATGATCATGGGGAATGATCTATTCAATGCCCTGTGGAATTGGTTTGCTAGGATTTTGCTGAGAATTTTTGTATCTGTATTCATCAGGAATATTGACTCATGGTCATGTCATAGTTATTGTAGACATATCAACATACTATTTATACAAACTCCTAGGTATTAGTTATTAGACCCACTACTAACTACAGTTGTTTAATGCAGCAATACAGAACCACATTTACTATTGTATCAGAGATTTAAAAATATATTTTGATATTGTCGGTATCATCGCTATTCTTTGTGTTTTATGTTATTTCGTTAATTTTTTTTAAGTGAGAAGAGGAGAAATAGAAGAAGACTCCCTCATGCACCCCGACTGGGATCTTAGGCCAATGCTCGAAACAACTGTGCTATTCTCAGCACCTGAGGCTGTCACTTGGACCAACCGAGCCACTGGCTGTGAGAGGTGAAGAGGGAGAGAAGAGGGAGAGAGAGGGGAAGAGAAGTAGATGGTCGCTTCTCCTGTGTGCCCTGACTGGGGATGGAACCTGAGATGTCCACATGCCAGGCCCACACTCTCTTCTCTCAGCCACCTGACCAGGGCCTATTTCACTAATTTTAAAACAGTATCTGAGAAGGTCAACTGAAGCTTCACCACACAACTAAAGGAGTCCCCAGCATCCAATAGGTTAATAACTATCCCTCCAGGGCCAAGACTGTGAGCACTTTGACTCCTGGGCAAAGTCCAGACCTCATTCACTTTGAACCCCACAGTGCACATAGTAGGCCCTCAGTGAACAGTCCCCGGTGAGATGCTGACCGTCTCTCCACCAGGCGCACACTGAGGCACGGGAGCAAGGCTGCCTTCAGAGACGGTGGATCCAGGTTTTCTGAGCTATGTCTATGCTCGCAAGAACCAACCAGGTGTCACCTCTCTCCACACTCGAGGCCCAGTGTCCCTCCTGCTGAGCTGGGACCTGACCTGCTTGCTGTGACTGCTTGGTCCTCTGCTCCCTTCAGTAGAAGGAGTCGACTGCTGTCTGAGCTACAGGCGTCCAGATGGACTCCTTCCCACGACCTACACCAAGAACACCACTGATGTCTCCAGCCAGGTATGGTTCTGGGGTGGAGCTAAACCCTGGAGGCAGCCACACACCCAGCGGAGGACACAGGAGTGAGCAGTGTGGAGGGACAGGCCCACGGCTCAGTAAATCAGGTTCACGTGGAGACAGCGGAACAGCATTGCAGTGCTGTCTGTGATCATCGGGCAGGCCTACGGCTCAGTAAATCAGGTTCATGTGGAGACAGTGGAACGGCGTTGCAGCACCCTCTGTGATCATCGGCAACAACAGCCAGGAGCAGAGTCCCTGTGAAAACCACTGACAGCAGGTGTGAGCTCAGACCTGTGTGTCTCATCTTCGTTCCGCTTCTAACCGCTCCATGAAGGAAGCAATGGCTTACGAGATTTAACCCACAGACTCTATCAGTGAAGCAAAGAATGCCGTGTTTCCTCCCAGAACGGTATAACTTGGGATGCGCACATTATCAAAGGTAAGTTTAGGTGAGTGTGTAACTTAGATCACGGGCTTTGCTTTCTTCCAACAGTTACATGATCCCAGGGTTGAACAGGTTAGGCGATGTGGTGACTGCTGACATTAGTCTTACCACAGAGAAGATGGATGAGGCTCAGGACAGCGGTGTGTGTGTCCATTTGCTCCAGGTTAAGAGGAAGCACACAAGCAAACTCCAAAGATATAAATGGAGACCAAATTTACCTGGTCCATTTGTTCTTTATTTACTCTTTACTATGAATCTAAATGTTAGCTCTTATCTTAAAGTCTCACCTGCTGTTAGAGTCACATGGCTTCTGAGACACCCAAAAACCTATGTTTCAGGAACATGGACATTCAGCTCACAGAGGGGAGCAATCCTACGAGGGGCTCCCTTCCACATCCGTCCTGTAAATAATTCCCGCACATCCCATCCTCCAGGGACAACCGTTGTCCCTCAGCATCTGCCCCGCCCCCTTGAAGCCCCACTGAGGTGTCTCCACGAGCAAAGACGAGAGAGAGAGAGAGAGAGAGAGAGAGAGAGAGAGAGAGAGAGAGGCAGTTTTGACCTTTCAGAAGCAATGATTTCCCCAATCCAGTGTTTGTTAGAGAATGAATGCTCCCCCAGTTTAATTTCATCGAGCTAAAATTGTTATAAAATGTCCTCCTGTAAAAGAATATCCCAGTTTAATTATGATTTCTCTTCAGTACAAGAAACATAAACACGTCAACATGATGTGCGAGGACCACAATGTGTCTTCCTAATACAATAATGGCCACGGGTTTATGAGCCATTTGATGAAACAGCCAAAGGAGAAATTAGACCATTTGGCTCTGGCTGCTGAATGTCATTGCTCTCATCTGGGTTAAGAGAGAGGGGACAGGCGGAGTGATGAATGGGAACACCCACTGGTGTGAAAACTGCTTAATCTAAGGCTGCAATATGGCATGCAAACCAAACTAAAGTGACCATAAATATTTTAGGCACCTTATAAAGATGTTAGAATATTTATTCCATATATAAATCCCTGATGTAATATCAGCGAATACCCGTAATGTGGAGGTCCTGCAGACTCAGGCACAGCATGGAAGATGAGGCTGTGTTTCTCCTGTCCATTTGCATTTTCCTGGGATGACCACACCACCCGAGGTCAGTGCTTCCAGCATGAAGGGCCCGACGGCCCCAGGAAGCCAACATCCCCAGCTCTGTACAAGCAGAGTGCTGGTGCAAGAGGACCCCTGGGTGCTGTGACCTCACACTCCAGTCTTCTACCCCATGCTGACCACGGTGTGGTCCTGGTCTAGCCCAGAGGCATGGCCTGCATGTCTGTTAGGAATGCAGGTTCCCAGGCTCCAGCCAGACCTAATGGGTCTGTACTTCATTTTACTAAAAACTCCCCCGTGAGTACATGCCCGTGATGAAGCTGAGACACCCTGACACCACCATCAGCAGCCCTTCTTCCTGCCTCTGTCCCCGCTCCAGGTGAGTCCCAGGACTGTGAGCGTCACCTCCTCTGGGAGGGCTCTTGGCAGGCCCTCCCTGGAGCTCGCTAGTCCCTCAGTCGTCATGCCTGTCACACGTGAGGACTCATGTGCTCGTCTGTGTATCTCCCCTAACACAAAATTTGAGATGGCTGGGACCACATTCAATCTTGTTCAATCTGCTCACCCCAGGGCCTGACACAACTATGAGTTGATGCTTCCAGCTTCTCCCTCTTCTCTCTCTCTCTCTCTCTCTCTCTCTCTCTCTCTCTCTCTCTCCCCCCCTCCTCTCTCTCTCAAAAATCAATAAATAAAATCTAAAATAAATACATGAATAAATAAAAAAATTGCGATGGGCTGTAAGTGTAAAATACCTACTGGATTTGGAAGACTCAGTACTATAGAGGAAGAGAAAAGGGAAGAAAGGAAGGAACTCAATAATTGTTAAATATGGATTACATATTGAAAGAATATTTTGGATCAGTGGGACTAAGTAAAGTTAAAATTAATTTCACCTGTTTCTCTTGTTTGATGTCGCTGCTACTGGCTTTCACACTTTTCTATTGAAAGTGCTGCTTTAAAGCGAATAAGATGTTGTCGTTGGGAAAGCTATGCTGTTCCTTCCAGTGGTCCTGTTAGAACAGAGTCACTAACTTTCAGTTGGTGGGTTAACTCCTAGACATATCAAGGATTTATCTTGAAGACCTAATAAAAATAACAGCATCTAGATGTCTTTGAAAATACTTAGTAAATAGCAGGAGCTTTAAAACAGTAGGGAGTTTTTTTTTCATTAAAATCTTTGGTGCTGCCTGACCTGTGGTGGTGCAGTGGATAAAGCATTGACCTGGAAATGCTGAGGTCGCCAGTTCAAAACCCTTGGCTTGCCTGGTCAAGGTACATATGGGAGTTGATGCTTCCAGCTTCTCCCCACCTTCTCTCTCTGTCTCTCTTCCTCCTCTCTCTCTTCCTCTCTGTCTCTCTCTCTCCCTTTCTCTCTCCTCTCTAAAATGAATAAATAAAATTAAAAAAAAAAAAGAAATCTTTTTTTTTTTTTTTTGTATTTTTCTGAAGCTGGAAATGGGGAGAGACAGTCAGACAGACTCCCGCATGCACCCGACCGGGATCCACCCGGCTAGCCCACCAGGGGTGACGCTCTGCCCACCAGGGGGCGATGCTCTGCCCCTCCGGGGCATCACTCTGCCGTGACCAGAGCCACTCTAGTGCCTGGGGCAGAGGCCAAGGAGCCATCCCCAGCGCCCGGGCCATCTTTGCTCCAATGGAGCCTCGGCTGTGGGAGGGGAAAAGATAGAGAGGAAGGAGGGGGGGTGGAGAAGCAAATGGACGCTTCTCCTATGTGCCCTGGCCAGAAATCGAACCCGGGTCCCCCGCATGCCAGGCCGACGCTCTACTGCTGAGCCAACCGGCCAGGGCCAAAAAAAAAAAAAAAAGAAATCTTAAAAAAAAACACCTTTCTAAAAAAAAAAAAATCTTTGGTGCTTAGGGCAGCGTTTTTCCACCTACAGTTCAAGGGTCCATTAACCGCCAAAAATTTTGAGCTGGTTGGAAATTTTGAGCTGATGTTGTATGAAGATTAGAGACCCAGTGATCCTCGTCAAATATGCTGATGTTAGGGGTGACTGCCAGTTATCAGCCTGTGCCATCCATGAAAACACTATTGGGGTTGTCTCAGATATCTTTGGAATGTGTAGGTTCGTTTGAACAACCTTTTGTGCTGTGCAGAGCATTTACAAATCATGCACAGTGGATGAGAAGCATTTGGACAAACTTGTGTGGTATGCAGTGCATTGTACATGTGGAGTTCGGAAATCAGCCTGCACCACATGTGCTGCCCCATTAGGCACCGTGTGATAAAACTCTGTTGTGTTTCCGTTTCCAGCCAGGTAGGTCACCAGTCCCCAAGTGTAAAAAGGCTGAAAACCCCTGGCATTGAGCTTATCTTACTGGGATGATATGCATTATCTACAAAGAGGTATTGCTGCAAAATTTCCCCAATACAGAGCTTGCTTCTACATTTATACAAAAATTACATAAAAGTAATTGAGTAAAAAATGTTTAACAAAAGTGAGGCTGCTCAGAATCAAGACAGTATCTTCCAATCTCCCTGGCAGCTCGGTGAAACTCAGTGACTGGGTTGGCCGGTCGTATGTGAGCAGAAGTATTATGTGTGACTTCTAGAAAGCCATCTTAATGGGCTATGGGCAGCCCGTACTCTACCTCTGTTTCTGAGGACTAGCAGGTGGACTCGGTGGCAGGAGTCCACGCAGCCATTTTGGAGTGTGAGGTGGAGAACTGCCACCAGCAGGACGGAAGGACGCTGAGCCTCTGGGCTCGGCGACCACAGAGCAGCCTGGATGTCACCCTCACCTCAGGTCTTTGTTTCCATGGGAGGAAAGTGAACTTCACTCTTATTTAAATCACTATTGTTTTGAGTCATCCTTCATTTGTGGCTGACCCTGAAGTTAAATAATAAAGGTGATTAGGGATGCCCAGAACCCTAGGGGGCATGCTGAATAAAACGGGGTCCCTGGAGAGGACACAGGCTACCAGGCATTGTGGGACATAGCCACTCTGGGGGGGGGGGGCTCGGTGTGGTGTCTGTGTCTGTGCCTGTGCCAGCAGCACAGGCTGCTGCTGGAGGTGGTGGTGGGAGCTGCAGTCACCACGGTCACCGTGGTTACTCCTGGCTCTTCCATATGCTGCTCCTGAAGGCCAGACCCAACCTCTGCTCTCCCAGCTCTGGCCTTGCTGATGGAAATGAGGAAGAACCTTCTGGGGAAGGTTCATCATAGGGACCAGAGGGAAGGGTGAGGTCTGGCACTCGGTCGTGAGCACAAACCTGCAGATTGTCATTTGCTGTGGGCATTGGGCCACCCACTACCATCTGAGGCTTTTTGATCAATAGGGTTATGATATCAATGATGCTTTAAACCTTTGTAGACTACTATATACATGTGCAAAGAACACTCAAAAGGAATCCAAGAATTTGTGAATGAAATATATATAAATTAATTTGAATACCTAACTAAAATAGAAGTCTTTATATAAAAATGTTTTAGACTAGTAAGACACACATTTTTCAAATGACTCAATCTCTCTTATGGACCAACCATCAGGAAAAATAAACTAACTTGGCATCTTTGAATAGATTTATGGAGCAGTGACGTCACGGAAATGGCGCCGTGAGCAGCGCGTCCAACAGATCTCCCCAAAATCACAACAAATTTATCAACTAGAAACAGAAAAATTTATCCTCGGAGCATTCCAGAGTTCCACACAAACTGAAAGCGAAAGGACTGTTATCACTTGAATCTGAGAGACAAGGGTGTGGAGGAAGCTAACTACCGCAGGGACGTTCATTCAAGCCGCGGAGGGAATGCGCCTGTGGTGAGTCGGCCCACACTCGGGAGCGGCGAGCAGCCGCCGGCGCGCGCCCGGTCCGGTTGCAGAGCGAGCACCGCTAACGTTCCCAGCGGCCCGCACACTGCGAGTGAGAGTCCCCAGCCACCGGTGCCTGGAGCACCCCATTCGCGCGCGTGCCCTACTGGCCCGCACACCCAGGGTGCCCCATTATCCTGCACCCGGTGCGCCCTACTGGCCCGCACACCCAGGGTGCCCCATTATCCTGCGCCCAGTGTGCCCCAGCCACCAGCGGCGGGGCGAGCGGGAGAGGCACCAGGGCGGTCTTCCCTACTTGGGAGATTCTCTCCGTGGGCGGGGCACCTCACCCAGCCATTCAAGCTAACAATCAAGTGTTGGGGGAGGGGCACGCAGGCAGCCTGAAATACCTTTGGGAGCACAGCTGCGGACCCAATCACTGAAATTAGCTTAACCCATGAAATCTGCGCACCCACGGGCTCTAATTGATAAGATCTCTCTCAGTTCAGCGATCCAAGATAAGAGGCGTGATATTTCTTAGTGCCTCTCGCTAAAGGGGCGGGGGCAACTTCTGATTGATAGAGCCTCCATATTCAGGGATAAACGCTAACAAGAGGGACTTGGCAGATAATAAGATCTTTACTACACTAGTCGCAAGCAGAGACTAGTGCCTCTTCTTCCCAGCCAAAACAGGCTACAAAGTGTGGAAAGCCTGGGTTGAGTGGTCCAACTGAATGCTAGGCACTGAACAGTCACCTTGACAACAATTGACTCCCACCCCTGCCTGATTACACTGGAGGTTCTGACTGCCAGAGCCTTTCCCAAAGCCTTGCGCTGAGTGGGGATAGAGTGGGGATTTCCTAGCTCTTTGAGCCTCTTACTCCCCAGGCAGAAGCAGTAGCAGCCTTATAGCTGGATCACCAGACTGCTAATTCAGGAAGGGGGGACTAGGAGAGAGACTCCAGGAAAGCAAACTCTCTCATCGTTGGACCCTGCAAACGCCAACAAGCCTTGACTACCAGCAAGACTAAAGCCAATTATATGACATTGCCATAGAACCCCATCAACTGCAAATCCCTACCTAAGTGTGACACAGGGGCAGAGCCTGGGGTACAGAGTCACCGACCAGGAAGAGGAAGAGAAAAGAAAAAGGAAGAAGTTAACCTTTCAAAATCAAGAAAAATCCACAGACTTTACAACTTGTTCCACTAATTTTTTTTTGCTGTTGTTTGTTTCTTCTATCTTATTGCCTTTATTATTATTATTTCTATTTCCTCCACCTCGGTCCTTCTATTCTCTGCCCATCTTATGATTCCCTTTTCTTGAACTACACTACCCATGAGTGTTACATTTTATTTCTTATCTTCATCCTCACCCTCCTTTAAGGTTATACTCCAAAACACTTAACTCTCACTCTCTCTTTTGTTTTTTTTCGTTTTGCTTTGTTTTTTTCTCTTCCTTTTTTTTTCTTCCTTCGTTTTTCTCTTTTACTTATTTTTTCCTTTCTATTCGTTTTTTCTTTTCTCGTTTTACTTTTCATCCCATTTAATCCTCAATCACGAACAAATTAGTTAATTTGGGACTCAAGGGTTTTTTTGGTTTTATTTTTCTTTTTTGCTTTTGTTTTTGTTTGTTTGTTTGTTTGTTTGTTTTTGTGGTATTTTGGGTACTTTTTACGTTGCTTTTTAACTCACTAGCATTCCTCCCAACCCAAGGTCTCCATTGTATTTAGTCTTCGCTCCACTTAATACAACAGATTTTTACTTATTATTTTTATTTTTTTTCTACCTTATTATTCTTTTTTTTTCTCCTTTTTTCTGGTTCCCTCTTATCCCTCTCATTATATCTCTTAGTCGACCATCACTTACAAGCAAATCATCTTATGCTTGTCTAAGATTTACTTCCTTTTTTTTTTTTTTTTTTTTTTTTTTTGCATTTAGTAGGTCCCTACTCCCTTTTTTTGCCCCTTGAACTCTTCACCCCAAATCAGGCCCTTCATTATAGGCAGTTTTTGTTCCATTTAGCATAATATAATTCACAGGTCATCACGATATTTCCCTGAGGAGGGAGAGGAGGGAAAGAGAAGAAAGAAAAAAAGGGGAAATAATAAATTATTACTGGTTTTTTTGTGTGGGGTGTTTTACCTTTTTTTTTTTCTTTTTACTCTTTATTAATTCTAATTAGTGCTATCAACAAGACCACCCTCAGATGCCAATAAGAAAGAGGAAATCGAATATTATGGATACAAAAGAAAGAGAGGTAACACAAATAGATGTGGGAAAATCTATGGAGAAAAGACTTAACATATTGGAAGCCTTGGAGCTAAATGACAGAGAATTTAAAATAGAAATCTTAAAAAAACTCAGAGATATACAAGAAAACACAGAAAGGCAATTCAGGGAGATCAGAAAACAACTCAATGAACCCAAAGAATATATTACCAAGGAAATTGAAACTATAAAAACAAATCAAACAGAGATGAAAAACTCAATTCACAAGCTGAAAAATGAGGTAACAAGCTTAGCTAACAGAACAGCCCAGATAGAAGATAGAATTAGTGAAATAGAAGACAAACAACTTGAGGCACAACAGAGAGAAGAAGAAAGAGACTCAAAAATAATAAAAAACGAGAAAGCCCTACAGGAATTGTCTGACTCCATCAGAAAGAATAACATAAGAATAATAGGTATATCAGAGGGAGAAGAGAAAGAAAATGGAATGGAGAATATACTCAAACAAATAATAGACGAGAACTTCCCAAGCCTGTGGAAAGAACTAAAGCCTCAAATTCAAGAAGCAAACAGAACACCGAGTTTTCTTAACCCCAACAAACCCACTCCAAGGCACATCATAATAAAGATGACACAAACCAATGACAAAGAAAAAATTCTCAAGGCAGCCAGGGAAAAGAAGAGTACAACATATAAAGGAAGGCCTATTAGATTATCATCAGATTTCTCAGCAGAAACTCTACAAGCTAGAAGAGAGTGGACCCCAATATTTAAAGCCCTGAAAGAGAGGAACTTTCAGCCAAGAATACTATACCCATCAAAGCTATCCTTCAAGTATGAAGGAGATATAAAAACATTCACAAATACAGAAAAGATGAGAGAATTTATCAGCAGAAAGCCCCCACTCCAGGAAATACTAAAGGGGGTTTTCCAACCAGATTCAAAGAACAAAAGAAAACAAAACCACAAGTAACAGCTCCACCAAGAACACAATAAAACCAAACTTAAACTGTGACAACAAAGGAAAAAAAGGGGGAAGAGGATGGAGATTAACAGTAGCAAAGGACGATGAAGTGCAGAAATACTCATAAGATAGGGTACTACAATGAATATGGTAGGTACCCTTTTCATTACTTAATGGTAACCACCCTTGAAAAAACCACCACAAAAACACTTGACTTTAAAAAGGTAGCAACAGAGGAAAGAAGTATGGAACACAAACAAACAAAAACAAATGATAGAAAAACAAAAGAGAAGAATCAAACAAGATACAAAACTAACAGAAAGCAATTTATAAAATGGCAGTAGGGAACCCACAAGTGTCAATAATTACACTAAATGTAAATGGATTAAACTTACCAATAAAAAGACACAAAGTAGCAGAATGGATTAAAAAAGAAAATTCAACTATATGCTGCCTACAAGAAACACATCTAAGCAACAAGGATAAAAACAAATTCAAAGTGAAAGGCTGGAAAACAATACTCCAAGCAAACAACACCCAAAAAAAAGCAGGTGTAGCAATACTCATATCTAATAATGCTGACTACAAGACAGAAAAAGTACTCAGAGACAAAAATGGTCATTTCATAATGATTAAGGGAAAGTTGAATCAAGAAGACATAACAATCCTTAATATATATGCACCAAACCAAGGAGCACCAAAATATATAAGACAGCTACTTATTGACCTTAAAACAAAAACTAACAAAAATACAGTCATACTTGGAGACCTCAATACACCGCTGACGGCTCTAGATCGGTCATCCAAACAGAGAATCAATAAAGATATAGTGGCCTTAAACGAAATACTAGAACACCTGGATATGATAGACATCTACAGGACACTTCATCCCAAAGCGACAGAGTATACATTTTTCTCAAGTGTACATGGAACATTCTCAAGAATTGACCATATGTTGGGCCACAAAGACAATATCAGCAAATTTAGAAAAATTGAAATTGTACCAAGCATATTTTCTGATCATAAAGCCTTGAAACTAGAATTCAACTGAAAAAAGAGGGGGGAAAACCCACAAAAATGTGGAAACTAAACAACATACTTCTAAAAAATGAATGGGTCAAAGAAGAAATAAGCGCAGAGATCAAAAGATATATACAGACAAATGAAAATGAAAATACGACATATCAGAATCTCTGGGATGCAGCAAAAGCAGTAATAAGAGGAAAGTTCATATCACTTCAGGCCTATATGAACAAACAAGAGAGAGCTGAAGTAAACCACTTAACTTCACACCTTAAGGAACTAGAAAAAGAAGAACAAAGACAACTCAAAACCAGCCGAAGAAAGGAGATAATAAAAATCAGAGCAGAAATAAATGAAATAGAGAACAGAAAAACTATAGAAAAAAATCAATAAAAC
Organism: Saccopteryx leptura; assembly: GCF_036850995.1. Lineage (NCBI taxonomy): Eukaryota > Metazoa > Chordata > Mammalia > Chiroptera > Emballonuridae > Saccopteryx > Saccopteryx leptura. Next base: position 1,078,031 of record NC_089515.1, read on the forward strand.
AAGGAGCTGGTTCTTTGAAAAGATCAACAAAATTGACAAACCCTTGGCAAAACTCACCAAGGAAAAAAGGCACAGGACTCAAATAAATAAAATCCAAAATGAAAGAGGAGAGATCACCACAGACATCATAGATATACAAAGAATTATTGTAGAATACTATGAAAAATTATATGCCACCAAATACAACAATCTAGAAGAAATGGATAAATTCCTAGAACAATACAACCTTCCTAGACTGAGTCATGAAGAAGCAGAAAGCCTAAACAGACCAATCAGCAGGGAGGAAATAGAAAAAACTATTAAAAACCTCCCCAAAAATAAAAGTCCAGGCCCAGACGGTTATACTAGTGAATTCTATCAAACATTCAAAGAAGACTTGGTTCCTATTCTACTCAAAGTCTTCCAAAAAATTGAAGAAGAAGCAATACTTCCAAACACATTTTATGAGGCCAACATAACCCTCATACCAAAACCTGGCAAGGATGGCACAAAGAAAGAAAACTACAGACCAATATCTCTAATGAATACAGATGCTAAAATACTAAACAAAATACTGGCAAACCGAATACAACAACATATTAAAAAAATAATACATCATGATCAAGTGGGATTCATCCCAGAATCTCAAGGATGGTTCAACATACGCAAAACGGTTAACGTAAAACACCATATCAACAAAACAAAGAACAAAAACCACATGATCTTATCAATAGATGCAGAAAAGGCTTTTGATAAAATACAACACAATTTTATGTTTAAGACTCTCAACAAAATGGGTATAGAAGGAAAATATCTCAACATGATAAAGGCCATATATGATAAACCATCAGCCAACATCCTATTAAACGGCATAAAACTGAGGACTTTCTACCTTAAATCAGGAACAAGACAGGGTTGTCCACTCTCTCCACTCTTATTTAACGTGGTGCTAGAAGTTCTGGCCAGAGCAATCAGACAAGACAAAGAAATAAAAGGCATCCATATCGGAAAAGAAGAAGTAAAGGTATCACTTTTTGCTGATGATATGATCCTATACATCGAAAACCCAAAGGACTCCACAAAAAGATTATTAGAAACAATAAACCAATACAGTAAGGTCGCAGGATACAAAATTAACATACAAAAGTCCATAGCCTTTCTATATGCCAACAATGAAATATTAGAAAACGAACTCAAAAAAATAATCCCCTTCACGATTGCAACAAAAAAAAATAAAATACCTAGGAATAAATATAACAAAGAATGTAAAGGACCTATATAACGAAAACTACAAGGCATTATTAAGAGAAATAGAAAAAGACACAATGAGATGGAAAAATATTCCTTGTTCTTGGATAGGAAGAATAAATATAATTAAAATGGCCATATTACCCAAAGCAATATATAAATTTAATGCAATTCCCATCAAAATTCCTATGACATTTTTTAAAGAAATGGAACAAAAAATCATCAGATTTATATGGAAGTATAAAAAACCCTGAATAGTCAAAACAATCCTAAGGAAAAAGAATGAAGCTGGGGGCATTACAATACCTGACTTTAAACTATATTATAGGGCCACGATAATCAAAACAGCATGGTATTGGCAGAAAAATAGACACTCAGACCAATGGAACAGAATAGAAAGCCCAGAAATAAAACCACATATATATGGTCAAATAATCTTTGATAAAGGGGCCAACAACACACAATGGAGAAAAGAAAGCCTCTTCAACAAATGGTGTTGGGAAAACTGGAAAGCCACATGCAAAAGAATGAAACTCGACTACAGCATGTCCCCATGTACTAAAATTAATTCAAAATGGATCAAAGACCTAAATATAAGACCTGAAACAATAAAGTACATAGAAGACATAGGTACTAAAATCATGGACCTGGGTTTTAAAGAACATTTTATGAACTTGACTCCAATGGCAAGAGAAGTGAAGGCAAAGATAAATGAATGGGACTACATCAGAATAAAAAGTTTTTGCTCAGCAAGAGAAACTGACAACAAAATAAACAGACAGCCAACTAAATGGGAAATGATATTTTCAAACAACAGCTCAGATAAGGGCCTAATATCCAAAATTTACAAAGAACTCATAAAACTCAACAACAAACAAACAAACAATCCAATAAAAAAATGGGAAGAGGACATGAACAGACACTTCTCCCAGGAAGAAATACAAATGGCCAACAGATATATGAAAAGATGCTCAGCTTCATTAGTTATTAGAGAAATGCAAATCAAAACTACAATGAGATACCACCTCACCCCTGTTAGATTAGCTATTATCAACAAGACGGGTAATAGCAAATGTTGGAGAGGCTGCGGAGAAAAGGGAACTCTCATCCACTGTTGGTGGGACTGTAAAGTAGTACAACCATTATGGAGGAAAGTATGGTGGTTCCTCAAAAAACTGCAAATAGAACTACCTTATGACCCAGCAATCCCTCTACTGGGTATATACCCCAAAACCTCAGAAACATTGATACGTAAAGACACATGTAGCCCCATGTTCATTGCAGCACTGTTCACAGTGGCCAAGACATGGAAACAACCAAAAAGCCCTTCAATAGAAGACTGGATAAAGAAGATGTGGCACATATACACTATGGAATACTACTCAGCCATAAGAAATGATGACATCAGATCATTTACAGCAAAATGGTGGGATCTTGATAACATTATATGGAGTGAAATAAGTAAATCAGAAAAAAAACAAGAACTACATGATTCCATACATTGGTGGAATATAAAAACGAGACTAAGAGACATGGACAAGAGTGTGGTGGTTACCAGGGGTGGGGGGAGGGAGGACATGGGAGGGAGGGAGGGAGAGAGTTAGGGGGAGGGGGAGGGGCACAGAGAAATAGATAGAGGGAGGCGGAGGACAATCTGACTTTGGGCAAGGGGTATGCAGTATAATTTAATGACAAAATAACCTAGACATGTTTTCTTTGAATATATGTACCCTGATTTATTAATGTCATCCCATTATCATTAATAAAAATTTATTTAAAAAAAAGAATAGATTTATGAAGGGAGTTAATTATAGTCCACAGGGAATTTGCTTTTCATGGACCCCAAACGGGTATGTCAAAATAATCAATAAAGATGAATGATTTCAAGATGAACATCCCAACATAATCCATTAGCTTGCAGGGGCTGTTTGCATTCTCTAAAGAGGCAATTAATGAAATCAGGGTGACCAGCAATGCAAGACCACACTGTGCCCTCTGCGAGGCCAGGGCACACACCCAATGGGACCGCCTCGCTCGCGATCAGAGCAAACCGTCAGCCCGAGGTCATCTCATGCACAACTCCAAGGTGCCAACTTCCAGGGACAGTTGAAAGTTAAGGAATTAACTACTCTCGTACCTTCTGGGCAGAAAATATGAGCAACTGTAAATCAAAAGGAAGCCTCCAACAGACACATCACTGAGAAGAGCAGAGAGAGAAGGGCATTGACCTGGGCTGCCCCATGCTGTCCACTGTCTCGTCAGCCGTTCCAACTCCCAGGAGGCAGAACCATTCTCCTGCCCTGGATGCAGAGTGAGTGTGGGCACTAGCCACTTCTACCTGCTCACTGGGGAGCACTGGGGAGTGGAGGTGGAAACCAGGCTCTGTGTGACCCCTTAGCCTAGAGTAGGGCTGACCTATAAAAGGTAGAAATCAAAACCTTTAATCTCTTTCTCTCTCTCTCTCCTCTCTAAAATGAATGAATAAATAAAGTTTTTTTAAAAAACGATGAAGACCACATACCTCATTCCCCCCTGTCACTGAAACCAGATAGTTCCAGGAGAGCCACAGAGAACTCACACTGTCAGGCACAGAAACTCAAGCCCTGGAAATGTGGAAGTCTGGAGTCAATCTACTTAGCTTACTGCCCAGGGAGAGGGATTTGTGCCAGACTCACCAGGAAAGGAATTTCCTTGACTCCCAGGAAATGGAGCCTTTTTTCTAGTAGGCTCAAAACCCTCCTCCCATGGCTTCTCTTGGCTCCTGTCATATTTCCTCTGACCTCTGTGTCTCAGTGGTGCAAACTGTAAGGACCAAGAGAAGATCACAAAATAAGCAAGGCACTAATGGACAGGGAACTTAAGGGTTACAGGCAGGTCCTGCTCCTGTTCTGTTAGGAATAACATGCCCAAGGTCATTCAAGAAGCAGAGACAGATAGGGACTCTGGGAGGCTGAGAGAGAGAAAAAAGAAAAAGAAAAAGAGACAAACGTTTGCATTCTATTGGTTAAAAGACCCTTATCAGAAGTTTAGGTTTGAAATTCGCCAATGAGCTAGACCCCAGCCCCTGTTGCTATGCTATGTGAAGCCCCCTTAGAAAATAGGTTACCGCCACATCTGCTTCTGATTTAGGCTTGCTTGCTTAGCTTATAAAAAGATTTAGCTGTGAGCGCTGGGTGCGATTCCCATCTGAAGCTCCTTGTGAGCACAGTGTCTCTGGACACCTTGGGAATTTGCCCCTGTGCAGGTAAAACTGGCCAATAAAGTTACATCTATACTCCTGAAAGTCTCCGACGTTTGTTCTTGTACCCGGTGGATGCTACATCTCTGGGGGCTCGTCCGGGATTTCCCTTGGTGGAGTTTTTGGTCAGAGACCAGAGGGACAGCTCGAGTTGAATAAGTACTCTTTGAGGATCCTCATTTGGTTTTGGTTTTGAGCTCCAGAGCATATAAACCTGAGGTAGTAGGTGGGACGCCGCTGGTAACCTACCCAGGGCTTTCAGAACGGGACGCCATTTTCTGAAAGGAATTGTTAACTCTAGGAGTTAACTCTAGAAGTGACCAGTCACATTAGGAATTTCTGCGCTGCGCTGCGCTGCGTTTTGTCTGTGTGTGAATGCCTGAATTGAGTGTGAGACAATCTTTTACTCTAGCCTTTTTTTTGCTTATTGGTTGGGGTATTTTGATAATTGTTTTGTTAATTCTTGAAGGTTTAGAAGCAGACAAAGTGGGATACAGAAGAATGGGACAACAAGAGTCTGTACCCGGTTCTCCACTTGAGTGCCTGATAAACAACTTTTCTGATTTTCAGAAAAGAGCCCAGGGGTATGGAGGGCCACCTCCGGACCGAGAGACCCTCCGGTCCGGACCTTGAGTCAGTTAGAATGGCCCGCCTTCAATGTAGGGTGGCCCACTGAGGGAACTTTTGATCTTCCTATTGTGTTTGCTGTCTGAGCTATTATCTACCAGGTGCCCCATCCAGACCAATATTTGTATATAGATGTGTGGGTTGATATTGCCATAGATAAGCCAGCGAATATCAGAAAGTACATAAAGAATGGCAAGAGAGAGAGAAGGGCAGTATGTGTTACTGCAAGTAACCAGAGGGCAGGGAAAGGCAGTAGGAAGGAAAAGGAGAAGACCAATTCCCCGGTACGGTCCACTGTACCGTCATCTAGAATTTACCCTGTCTTGCCTGAACTGCTGGAGGATCCCTTAGACCCAGTAAATTTCCCTCCTCCCTATCGGCGGCAGGGAGAACCTGATTCCACGCAGCAGGACGTAAGTGGATTTTTGAGTCCACCACACACCCGAGGAGGGGCGATATATTCACCTTCTCCTTCGGTAGGAGACACTGCCATCTTGCCTTTGTCTCCTGCAGGAGGCACCACCATTTTGCCTCCTTCTGCAGGAGGCGCCGAGGGGAGCACGGCCATTTTACCACTCCGGGAAGCGCCACCGGCACCAGATGCTGGTCCACGAGCGCCCCCTCGCTTCATCTATGTGCCTTTTTCCACCAGTGATTTGTACAATTGGAAGCGGGAAAATCCTCCTTTTTCTGAGAAACCGCAGGGACTAATATCCTTGCTTGAGACAGTTTTTAGGACCCACCAGCCATCGTGGGATGACTGCCAACAGGTCTTACAAACTCTTTTTACTACAGAAGAAAGAAATAGAATAATGAGAGAAGCAGCAAAGGCAGTTTTAGAGGATGGGGGAACGGATGGGGAAGTTGAGAATATCCTTCCCAAACAGCCCCCAGCCTGGGACCTGAATACCTCAGGGGGAAGGGAAGCACTCTTCCAGTATCGCCGGGCTCTGTTGCGGGGTTTAAAAGCAGCAGCCAGGAGACCCACTAATTTCAGTAAGGTAAGTGAGGTTATCCAGGGAAGGGAAGAATCCCCCGCTGCGTTTTTAGAGCGGCTAATGGAGGCCTACCGGGTTTATACCCCTATAGATCCAGAAGCTGAGGAGAATCGCAGGTTAGTAAATATAGCTTTTGTGATGCAAGCTGCATCAGACATTAGGAAGAAGCTTCAGAAATTAGAAGGATTTGAAGGGGAAAATAGAAGTGAGCTAATTGAAATAGCTCAGAAAGTATATATAAATAGGGATGACTCAGAACTAGGGAGAGCAGCTTTCAAGATCCTCATTGCAGCTCATAAGTCAGAGAAGAAGGGAAAAGGAGAGCAGCAAAAAGGCAAAGAGAAAGGTCAACCATGGAAGCAAATAGGCAAGGACCAGTGTGCCTATTGCAAGGAGAAAGGACACTGGAGGAGAGATTGCCCAAAGTTACGGGTTAACAGTCAGAAGCTAAAGCAAGATCCAGAGGTCTTGGCCCTGGCCGGTTGGCTCAGCAGTAGAGCATCAGCCTGGCGTGCGGGGGACCTGGGTTTGATTCCCGGCAAGGGCACATAAGAGAAGCCCCCATTTGCTTCTCCACCCCCACCCCCTCCTTCCTCTCTGTCTCTCTCTTCCCCTCCCGCAGCCAAGGCTCCATTGGAGCAAAGATGGCCTGGGCGCTGGGGATGGCTCCTTGGCCTCTGCCCCAGGTGCTAGAGTGGCTCTGGTCGCGTGCTGGGTGGATCCTGGTCAGGCGCATGCGGGAGTCTGTCTGACTGTCTCTCCCCGTTTCCAGCTTCAGAAAAAGTACAAAAAAAAAAAAAAAAGATCCAGAGGTCTTGCTCCAAACCTTGGACTGACGGGGCCAGGGCTCCATTTCTGTCAGCTCCCAGGAGCCCATGGTCACCCTAACAGTCGAAGGAAAGCCAATAGACTTCCTGGTTGACACGGGAGCCACCTATTCAGTTTTAAAGAAGCCACAAGGACACATACAAAAAGAAAATACAAAAATAATAGGGGTAAAAAATAATAATAATAATAGGGGTAACGGGAAAAGCAGTAGCTTATCCACGGACCACCGCAAGAATCACAAATTTAGGTAGAGGCACTATTACTCACTCATTTCTAGTCATTCCAGATTGTCCTTATCCTCTCATGGGCCGAGATCTCTTGCAGAAACTTCAAGCCATGATAACCTTTAAGCAAGAGGACAGCAGTTCCCAGGAGGGGAAGGAAAAAGTCAGTCTCGAGGTAACGGTGCCCATATCTGAAGAATACTTGATGGCAGTCCTACAGGAAGGTAAGGACGAAGTCATTGGGGTCCCAGAGGAAATACGGGAAAAGGTGCCAGGGGTGTGGGCAGAAACCAACCCACCAGGCTTAGCCGCTCATCAGCCACCTGTCATAGTGCAGTTGCTGAGCACTGCTAGCCCCGTGTGGGTAAGGCAATATCCCATACCATCACGAGCTAAGCAGGGCATAGCGCAGCATCTGAAGTGCTTACTAGCGGCGGGTATCCTCCAGGAATGCCAGTCAGCCTGGAACACACCTTTGCTTCCAGTCCAGAAGCCTGGTACCCAGGACTATCATCCGGTGCAAGATCTGCGAGAAGTAAACGCCCGGGTAGAGACTATTCACCCAACGGTGCCAAATCCCTACACTTTGCTAAGTTCGTTACCCCCTACTTGTACATATTATTCAGTACTGGATTTGAAGGATGCTTTCTTTTGCATTCCATTGGCCCCCAAGAGCCAGGAGATATTTGCTTTTGAATGGAATGATCCGGAAAATGGACTAGTGGGACAGTATACATGGACCAGGCTTCCTCAAGGGTTTAAGAATTCTCCCACTATCTTTAATGAAGCTTTGTGTAAGGACTTGCAGGGGTTTCAAGCTGCCCACCCTTTAACTGTGTTGCTCAAATATGTGGATGACCTCCTCATCGCTGCAGCCAAAGTAGAGCAATGTAAGACGGCCACCTTAGACCTACTCCAGGATCTCCAGCAGATGGGGTATCGAGTCTCTGCCAAGAAGGCCCAGATTGTCACCCAAACTGTAAGTTACTTGGGGGATATAACTTACAAGGGGGACAAAGGACATTATCCAGTCAAAGGATTCAAACTGTGTTGCAGATCCCAGAACCCACTAACAAAAGGCAAGTGCAAGAATTTCTGGGAGCAGTAGGATATTGCAGACTCTGGATATTAGGATTTGCAGAGCTGGGCAGGCCCCTCCACGAATTGATGCGGGGCAAAGAAGAACAGTTTATTTGGACAGACAAGGAAAAGAAGGCTTTTCAGGCACTGAAGGAGGCCCTAGTAGCTGCCCCAGCATTGGCCCTACCAGATATGGCCAAACCTTTCCAGTTGTACATTGCTGAGAAGGGAGGGGTAGCCTTGGGAATCCTCAGCCAAAAGCTTGGGCCATGGAAGAGGCCTGTAGCATACCTATCCAGGAAGCTAGACCCTGTAGCGTCTGGCTGGCCAACCTGTTTAAGGGCACTTGCTGCTACCTCAATCCTAGTTAACGAGGCCAACAAACTGACATTGGGTCAGGACATCCAGGTTATTGGAGAACACTATCTAGAACAAGTGCTGTGTGCCCCACCGGATAGGTGGCTCTCCAATGCTCGATTGACACAGTACCAAGCACAGTTATTGAATCCCCCAGCAGTGCAGTTCTTGAAGACAGCAGTCTTAAATCCTGCCACCTTGCTACCGTTGCCAGACCCATCAGTGGTCCATGACTGCAGACAGATATTGGACACTGTCACAGGGGCCAGACCGGACCTCAGGGACCAGGCCTATGAGAAGGCAGACCTCACGCTGTTCACTGATGGAAGCAGTTATGTCCGAGATGGACAAAGATATGCAGGAGCAGCTGTAACTACCCAGGACAGTGTCTTATGGCAGAGAGCATTACCAAAAGGTACTTCTGCACAGCAAGCAGAGCTAATTGGACTTACACAGGCCCTCCAGATAGCTGAGGGCAAAGTGGCCAACATTTACACGAACAGCAGGTACGCCTTTGTCACTGCTCACATTCATGGTGCCATTTACAAAGAACGAGGCTTGCTAATGGCAGGGGGAAAAGAAATTAAGAATAAAACTGAGATTTTAGCCCTGCTCGATGCCATTTGGCTTCCCTCTAAAGTAGCCATAATTCATTGCAAAGGACATCAAAAGGGGGACTCTCCAATTATTCAAGGAAACCGTTTTGCTGACATTGTTGCCAGAGAAGCTGCAAAAGAAGGAACTGCAGACATTCTACTGCTTTTGCCTCAACCCGTGCTGCCTCCCAACCCTAAGTATACTCCTGAGGAAGAGCAAGAGGGAAAGCAATTAGGGGGTAAAAGAAATAAGCAGGGGTGGATAGAACTACCTGACACTAGACTCTACCTACCCCAGGGAGTTATAGGAGAGATTGCAAAGGAAGTCCATGCAAGTTCCAACCTAGGGCAAAATAAGATGGAACAACTAATTAAGAAGTACTACAGGGGACCCCAGATTAGGGATATTGTGCAATCCATAGTTTCTAGATGTAAGACTTGTGCTAAGGTCAATGCTATAAACAAGAAACTCCCCCCTTTATTTAGATATAGGGGAAAGTGCCCAGGAGAGTTATGGGAAATAGATTTCACAGAAATGACTCCAGGAAAGGCAGGATATAAGTATCTACTAGTGTTAATAGATACTTTTACAGGATGGACGGAAGCCTTTCCCACCAAGGGTGAAACTGATTCCACAGTTTGCAAGATCCTGCTAAGAGAGATCATCCCTAGATATGGAATTCCTATAGCCATAGGATCTGACAATGGACCAGCTTTCATCTGTAAGATTTCCCAGGAATTAGCTACGAGGCTAGGAATTGATTGGAAATTGCATTGTATTTACAGGCCTCAGAGTTCAGGACAAGTAGAACGAATGAATAGGACATTAAAGGAAACTCTAATTAAATTAAGAGAGGAGACCGGCGAAAACTGGGTAGAGTTACTCCCTTTTGCCCTGTTCCGGGTTAGGTGTACACCTAACACTAATAGATAAACCCCCTATGAGCTTATGTTTGGACAACCCGTTCCACTGGTACCCCAGCTCACCAGAGAGGAAATAGAGATGTCTAATCATACTTTCCTCAAGTCCCTACAGGCATTGCAGCAGATTCGGAGAGAAGTAAGGGAGCTGCGGGAACAGAGAGCTGCAGCATTGGAAGACAACGCCCAGAGGTTGTCGCCACCGGACCCTGGACAGTGGGTTTGGGTTCTCAACCACCGTCGAGGGAACCTAGAGGCGCGGTGGCAAGGACCATTCCAGTTGTTGCTCAGTACCCCTTCTGCAGTCTGGATAGCAGAAAAGCCCTATTGGATCCATCTCTCCCACGTGAAATCAGCCCAACCACCTGACGAAGGATCCCGGAGATGGCAAGTCAAACAGACCCCTGGAGAGCCTCTAAAGCTCACCTTCTCCTCCACTTAGGACTGATGACTTTTTATTATTTACCCAACAAGGGACTAGAGTTGCAGGAATGGGTTTTAATCAGGACAGCAGATGGCGCAGTTATAGCACAGAATAACACCTGGGATAGTAGCACCTCCATAACACTCCAAGCTGATTTATCAAAGTTTTTTAAAGAAAAATTCTGTGATTCACCAGCAGCTTGGAGACATTCTGATTCAGCCAGGAGCCCGCTCTTAGATAACTGGCCTAGCTCATACACTGCAGGTAGTAGGCGTGCACCTCATGTTAAAAATAGGGCTTTATGGTATACTCCACACTATGCCTGCCCTGAACCTCCTTCCGGACAGCGCCGAATTTGTGGGTCTCACTCAGATTATTTTTGTAAAGTGTGGGGTTGTGAAACACTTGTCAGTGAATTTCAATGGAGTCCACCGAAACCAGACCCAGACATAAGTCTATTTCGATTAGGAACTAGATTAGGGGGAAGAAGGCCCACTGATGGTTGGGATGAGGACTGTGCTAAAGATAATTGGAACCCTACTATCATTACTATTAAGAAGCCTAAAGACCCAAGTTGGAATTCAGGAAAAACCTGGGGGCTAAGATTATATGTAACTGGACATGATCCTGGTACCTTTTTCACCATTAGAAAGCTTCCTACAAAGAACAGACCTTTCCTAATAGGAGTAGGGAACGGGCTGCCACCTAGGCCCCCTGTCAGCCTCCCAGCAGCACACACTCCGGCAGCACCAAAACTCCCGGACAGTAAGACAGGCCTAGACCAGAGCGGAGCTACCACGACTCCTACTGTAGACTCTTTCCCAATAGAGCCAGAGAAGCAGGACCATAAATTGCCTTTTTACACTCCCAGCCTGTTACTGGAAAGACCACACCACCAAGAGACATATGCCCTAGATTTATTGGATAAGGTATTCCCCTTCTTTAATAAGACACAGCCTGAAATTACAGAATCTTGTTGGCTTTGCCTTAGTCCCAGACCCCCTTTCTATGTAGGGCTTGGAGCCAACACCTTGAGGGAAGGGGAACTGGCTCCTACTACAGTAACCCTTACGAGGGACCGGAACCAGGATCAGATGAAAGATTGTGTCTCAGAAGGATCTCTCACTTTAGCAGAGTTCCATGGGAAAGGAAACTGCTACCTCTTAGCAAATTTCACCTTAGGTAATTCCAATTACAGTGACTCTTGCCTTAACCAAGAAACCCTACTCGCCACCCTAGAGGACCCAAAAGTGACGAAGGCACCTGAAGAACTATGGTTTGTGTGTACTCAAGGCATCTTCAAGTGTATAGTCCCCACTCATCCTGAACTTTGTGTAAGTGCTTACGTTATTCCACAGGTATATCTGTATAGGGGAAATCCTGAATTCCTTGTGGCTCTCCCGAGGCGGGAAAAATGAGCTCCACTTCTTATCCCTATCATAGCTACCATAGGAATTGTAGGGTCAGCAGCAGTAGGGACAGCATCCCTCATTCAAGGGGAACTTACCCTCAGACAGCTATCCAAGACATTCTCCAAAGATATTGCGCTTCTCCAAAATCAGGTAATATACCTCGAGAAGCAAATAGACTCCCTAGCCGAGGTAGCCCTTCAAAATAGGAGAGGACTAGACCTCCTCCTACTCAAGCAAGGAGGACTGTGTGCTGCTCTAAGAGAAGAATGCTGTTTTTATGCTAACCACTCTGGAGTAATTAGAGAGAATATCAAAGTACTTGCAAACAGATTTAAAAAAATAGGAACTTAGAAGAAGATGACCCAGGATGGTATGCCTCTATGTTCAGAACCTCCCCTTGGCTAACCACTCTTATATCTACAATTTCTGGGCCAGTACTGATACTTTTGTTAGCTCTCACTATTGGGCCTGTAGTTATTAATAAACTTCTTACATTTATTAAGGAAAGAATTGAGACTGTAAAAGTGATGGTTCTATCTCAACCTACCTACACCATCCTTCCTTCTGATGAAGAATCAAGGGTTTCATTTATGCCCTAATAGGAGTAGGGAATGTAAGGACCAAGAGAAGATCAGAAAATAAGCAGGGCACTAATGGAACAAGGAACTTAAGGGTTACAGGCAGGTCCTGCTCCTGTTCTGTTAGGAATAACATGCCCAAGGTCATTCAAGAAGCAGAGACAGATAGGGACTCTGGGAGGCTGAGAGAGAGAAAAAAGAAAAAGAAAAAGAGACAAACATTTGCATTCTATTGGTTAAAAGACCCTTATCAGAAGTTTAGGTTTGAAATTCGCCAATGAGCTAGACCCCAGCCCCTGTTGCTATGCTATGTGCAGCCCCCTTAGCAAATAGGTTACTGCCCCATCTGCTTCTGATTTAGGCTTGCTTGCTTAGCTTATAAAAAGATTTAGTTGTGAGCGCTAGGTGCGATTCCCATCTGCAGCTCCTTGTGAGCACAGTGTCTCTGGACACCTTGGGAATTTGCCCCTGTGCAGGTAAAACTGGCCAATAAAGTTACATCTATACTTCTGAAAGTCTCCGACGTTTGTTCTTGTACCCGGTGGATGCTACACAAACCAGGGAAGAACATGTATGTGTGCATGTCTGTGTGCTTGGCTCAGTCTGGGCATCTGGTCTCCCTCACTCTCTCCTCACTGCCTCTGCAGGGTGAGCATCTCATGGTGCACATCACATGGACTCCAGATCATTCAATAGTTGCTTTGAATCTCAGCTCTGCCCTCACCAGCTGTGCAACCTAAAGCAAGATTCTCAACTTCCATTTCTCTGTATTTTAATCTATAAAATGAGAATGGTGACTGACAAGCAGCGGAGCAGTGGGTAGAGCACTAAACTGGGACACAGAGGACCCAGGTTCAAAACCCAAAGATCACCAGCTTGATTGAGCGTGAGGTTGCAGGCTTCAGTGTAGAATCATAGACATGACCCCATGACTGCAGGCTTGAGCCCAAGGTTGCTGGATTGAGCTCCTGGTCAAGGCACATATGAGAGCAATCAATGAACAACTAAGGAGTCCCAATTATGAATTGATGCTTCTCATCTTTCTCCCTTCCTATCTTTCCCTATCTGTCCCTCTGTCTGTCTCTCTCGCAAAAAAGAAAAAAAAAAGAAAAAAATGCTTCTCTCTCTCCACTATCTAAAACTGCCCTCTTGATGTTTTGCTTATCTGTCAGACCTCACCCTTACTGGACTATCACCCCTGAGACAGAGGAATTCCAAGAAGCTGACAACCCGCCCCAAGGAAGGGCTCCGGACATACCAGGACTTTTGATTCAACACCCACATGCTCAAAGTCCCCCAAGGAGGAGCATTCCAGATATACCAGGACTTTTGCCCCAGTATCCCCGCGCCCCGCTGCACACCGCAGAAAGTCTGCCTTAAGAAAACCTCGGCTTCCTCTCTAATCCCTATTCCCTCTCCCTCACCTTGTGTCCACGCGCCTCGCCACCCCGTCCTGCCCTGCCCCCGCCCCACGCCATCCCCGCTCCTCCCCACGCCTCATAATCCCTCCCCGCACCAAAATCACCCCCCTCCCCTGGTCTGCCTCTACTCTATAAAATGGGGGCAGAATGGGAGCTTGCTCTTTTGGTTCCTGAGATTAATATTAGAGGAGAGGAGAGAGCAGAAAGAGGCCACATGGAGGAGGCCAGGGGAAGCAGCCAAGATGGCGGAGTGTTGAGTGAGAGACCAGTTTGTGCAGAGTTTGTGCAGGGAGAGGGAAGGAGATGGGGAACAGAGGTGAATAAGTCTGGTGAGAGTCCAATAGGGTTTGGTTTTACTTAGCTATCAAAGTTAAAACTATAAATTTATACTTCACAACGGGCACAGAATTTTCTTTATACACACAGCATGCCCCCCTTACCTGCAGGAGAACATTCCACCACCCCCGGGGGTGCCTGAAACCTCAGACAGTAGCGAACCTCATCAGCGTCAGCTCTGCCAGATACGGCCACAGTTTCAGCATCAGCCAACACAGCCTCTCAAGTCATCTTCAGTTTTCAGTCCAAAACCTGTTCCTGAATTTGTAACCACCCTTACTTACAGTAAACAATTGGCCAGGTCTCTCATTTTAAGGAATCCCTTAAAGTGCTTGTATAGGCTCAGTATTTCCTGGCACATTTGCTGTCTTCCACCCACAAATTGAATGCCTTTTCTGTCTTAACAAAGCACTTACACACACTGTGGCCATAACTTTTGCAGTTTGAGGTGCGACAGCAAAACTAGCACAAATTTCTTTTTCCTTATTCACAATTTCAGATAGAAAATTTGTTCTTATTGTAGATCTTAGCAACCTCAGCATATGATTTTCTTTCTTATTATGATGAAAACTTTCATCTTTTCATTAAAGAAAGCGCTATACCACTTCTCTCCAGCATATGCAATTGCCAGAACCGGTTCTCTCACATTTGAGGAGCATTAAGTAAAATCAGGGTTACCTGAACACGAGCACTGCTGCCTGCAACAATCTGGTAATGGAGACCGCTCCTGCCTACAGACCAGGAGAGTACACAGCGTGGACGTACTGGAAGGACTTTCACATCCCAAGTGGGACGGAGTAGGGTGGTGCAAGATTTCACCATGCTGCTCAGAAAGGTGTGCGATTGAAAGCATATGAATTGTTTATTTCTTAAATTTTCCATTTAATATTTTTGGACCGTGGTTAACTGTGGATAACTGAAACTACAAGAGCAAAACTGTGGATAAGGGGAAACTCTTTAATTCCTTTTAAGTGCTCTGGTTCTTCGTGCTGAAATAGCTTAACTTCCAGAAATTTGGTTGCCAGATCACAATTGCCGGAGTTCTTCTAAAGGTAAAGATTTCAATAGAAAAAGATCTATTCACATATATACCTTATTATATCCATAAAACAATGTTTCATCAGGCTAACAAAAGAATAAAAAGTATAATCATAATTAACAGCTTCAAAAAGCCCTTAAATCACTGTGACTTTCTGTGCAAAAGACAAGCAGTAAAATGGGGTCACAGAGCCATTAACCAGAGAGCTACGTAGTTCTCCCATAACAGCACCCATATTCCAAAAAGCTGGCATTTTATGAACTCTGTGGAGGCTCATGTGGAATTGAATGCTCATAAAGGAATTGAATGCTTTAGGCCTCATAAAGGAATTGAATGCTTTCAGACCAGGAAGGAACAAATTAAAAATACTGAAAGGATCTTCTAGGGTAATATATACTGTTGACATTGATTTTAGAGATAGTCATAAAAAAGTGTTAAAGATATTGAGGGAAAATTCCGGCTATTTCATAGTAACAAGTACCAATCTGGAGATCTACAAATGGTTTGTTGAAAAATAAAACGGGAAAAAGTAAACTAAGAAGGCAGACTGGACAAGTTTAGGAAAGGAGGCAAACAAATATAGACATAATTCAATCATAGCAAAAGAAAATGAGATGGTCCTTTCCAAGACCAAACAGTGGTGATATTTACCTATATAAGCTGAAGCCTAAGAACAACAGTGCAGCTTCCATATATTCGTTATTTAGTAATAGACAAGAAAATTTTTTCATTTGTTATAAAAAGACAATTTTATATCAAAAGCTAGAAATATTTACTCAATGCAAATTCCAAAAGAAACCCAACTTAACACACAGTGGGATGACAGAAAAAATGGGGTAGACAGTATTTCCATGGTATTTTTGTTTGTTTGTTTTTAATCTATACACAGGCTCAAGCTCTGTGGTTATGGGTTTTTTCATTTTTCTTAAAAACAAAACTACCAACCTCAAGGTAACTAAAGATATATCTAGGCTCATAGAGGTAATCTGCTCCTTGTAACAGGCTGCTTTGTTTCTTCTGCTTTAGACTTATCCACTGGATTAATGCCTCTGTTTTCTTTGTCTCTCCCATGTGACTTTTTATGCTGTGGGATGTAAGGGGAGAAATTAAGTCAATATAAAGTAATATTTGATACATATTAGCTCTGCTCTATTTTCAAAGTTCTCTGGATCATTGGAAAGAAATTAAATGTGAAAAACTTCCAAAAAAGCTCAGTACAAGTTTGAACCAACAATATGTCTGGCAAGTAGAAAGGAATGCCTGCTTCATTTTACCACCAATGAAAGGAGTGGGGTGAAAATAATACTAATTCTATATGCTATTCCAAGGCATAGTTACAGAATTTACTGTAAAACAGTAAATAAGGAGCAATTTTGTCCCCCTTCCCTCAACCTAGGGGACATTTCATAATGCCTGAAGACATTTTTTTATGTTAAAACTAGGAGATGCTACTACTACTAGAAGTAGGTAGAAGCCAGGGATACTGCTAAACATTATATAATACATAGTTCACAGGACAAGCCACCACAACAAAGGACTGTCCGGCTCAAAATGTCATTTAGTGCTGCTGTGAATAAATCCTGTAGGAAAACGAAGATTTGCTATTATTAGAAAAAAAAAAGCAAACCTGTTTTTTGGGGGTTTTTTGTGACAGAGACAGAGAGAGGGACAAATAGGAACAGACAGGAAGGGAGAGAGATGAGAAGCATCAATTCTTTGTTTGCAATACCTTAGTTGTTCATTGATTGTTTTCTCATATGTGCCTTGACCAGGGGGCTACAGCATACTGAGTGACCCCTTGCTCAAGCCAGTGACCTTGGGCTCAAGCTGGTGAGCTTTGCTCAAACCAGATAAGCCTGCACTCAAGCTGGCAGCAACCTTGGGGTTTCAAACCTGGGTCCTCCACGTCCCAGTCCGATGCTCTATCCACTGCACCACCACCTGCTCAGGCTCGCAATACTGTTTTAAGCAGAAAATCCAATATATGAGCTACCTTAAGAAAATTTTTGAAAAACTATTTTATATTTTATTTAAACTTATTTCATATTTCTCATTTAAGACTGTATTTCATTGAAATCCTCAATGAAATGCTTTAAGAGATAGTTGACAATCACTGTAAAATCTATCATCAATGTTGAGAAAAATCATAAACCTATTTTAGAGTTTTAAACCCAGAAAACTTCCCCCATCAGACTACTATCAGGGGAAAAAAAACAATTTCTAGACTTTGGCTGAAGGCCTAAAATGCAATCCCAAATTTTTCCGAGTACTTTAGGGACTTCCTTGCCATAGTTGAACCACTAAGTTTGGCCTTCAAAATACCTTAAACAGTAATAATGAACAGATTTCCAGACAGTAATGAGCTTCTTTTAACTTCCCCCATTTTATTAACTTTGTAAGATAGAAGGACTGAAAACTGGAAAGAAATATATAGAGAGTTCTCTACTAGTAAAGAATAAAGTAAAAGTAAGAATTTGGGACTGACCAGGTGGTGGCACACTAGATAGAGCATCAGACTGCAACATAAAAACCCAGGTTCAAAATCCTGAGGCCACCAGCTTGAGCGTGGGCTCACCAGCTAGATCGCAGGGTTTCTGGCTTGAGTGTGGAGTCATAGATGTGATTTCATGTTCGCTGGCTTGAGCAAGGGGTCACTCACCCTGCTGCAGCTCCCAGTCAAGGAACATATGGAAAGCAATAAACAACTAAGGTGCTGCAACAAAGAATTGATGCTTCTCATCTCTCTTCTTTCCTATCTGTCTTGTTTGTCCCTATCTGTCCCTCTCTCTCTGTCTCTGTCACAAAAAAAGGGTAAGAATTTGGGGATAAAATTGCCTTGAGGCAGACAAAAAGGAATTTAATAGAATCCGAGCCAGCAGTTTTAACAGCCTAAATTAGGGATGGATCCTGAGACTGGTGGAAAGACCTGCCAGTCTGTTAAGGACAGTTATAAGCATATATATTTCAGAAGCAGTACTTCCACTGTAAAATGGAGACATCAGTGTCCTGTATAAGGAAATCTTTATTTCAGACTGTGCAGGCTCATGTCTTCAAAACCCAGGGAGAGGTGCCAGGCAGTTTATAGTGCCACACTCTCAAGTGTTTAAAAGGGGTAGGACACATCACAGGATTGAATTGCACAAGATCAGGGAAGTTGAGGAGCTCAGGAAACATGGGGGAATAGTTAACAAAAGTAAAGCCACGGGCAGAAAGCATCACTAATTTAACTGAGAAGCCTTTAGTCTCTCAATCTTTTAAACTTCACAGCCTTCCAACTCTGATTTAGAGCAAAGACAGGCCCTAGAACTTCCGTGTCAAAGGTGGAGAGAACAGAAGTGACTGCTTTTAGTATCCATTCTGAGTGTGTAGGAAGCAGAAAAGGGATAGTTGAATATCACCAACTGAAGACGGAGATTAAATCAGAATTTACCTTTATTTATCCTATAGAGAATCCCCAATCAATTATCTCATTTGTATAAATAAGCTAAATCAGAGAAGTTAACAAGTCATCCAAAGGGATGACTGAAAATATTCTGCTGTTCCACCTACCAAGAGAACTGCCTTCATGGTGAATGGCAAATGACCGACTGGCACCAGATATGAGAGGCTATAATCAGGTACCTGGAAAAATGGAACCCCACTACTTGATAAGCAATCCACATTGGCATCTACAGATGGCTCCTGACTTCGAAGTTTTTCAATGGTGTGCTCCAGAACAGCCTTTTCTTCATCTGAGTCCTAAAATAAACAGCTGGATCAGTGATTAAGTCCAAGCGCTTAAACATCTTTCCAAAAGTAAAGATAGTTTTCTTCTTTGAAAGTAATACAATATCCACTATATAAAAGTTAAACCTCAACAAAATTAAAAGAAATTCTACAAAATAATGAAAATAATCCTAATATGTTTTCATATACAGAAGTACCTAAAATAAAATGTTAACAATGGTATTCTCAGAATAATAGGATTATACTTTCTTTTCTGTTTTCTTCGTTACTTTCTGATTTTCCAACTATTCTATAATTATTATACTTCAGAGCACAGATTTTGGAGCCTGTTTGGGTTCTAATTCCAACTCCATTCTTGTGACTTAGGACAGTATAATTCTTAGTTTCCTCACCTATAAAATGGGGATAGTACTAGTATCCACCTCACCAAGTTACTGAGAATTAGCTGAGTAAATATATGTGTAATGTGTTTAGAACAGTATCTGGAACATAAGCACAACATAAATATTAGATATTAATATTATCTTATCCATTAGTCTAGTAATAAAAAATGAACAAATTAAAATAAACAGGCTTAATGGTCAGACAACTACTATGAATGATAGAGTAAAATTGAAGGACAAAGAATAAAATTCTTCACATGAAGTTGATGACATCAAGAGCATTTATGGGGGAATTCTAAAATCATAACTCTTTAAATTTTACCTGACTGGCCTGACCAGGCGGTGGCACAGTGGATAGAGCATCGGACTGGGATGCCAAGGACCCAGGTTCGAGACCCCAAGGTTGCCAGCTTGAGCGAGGGCTCATCTGGTTTGAGCAAAGCTCACCAGCTTGGACCCGAGGTTTCTGGCTCAAGCAAGGGTCTGCTGAAGGCCCACGGTCAAGGCACATATGAGAAAGCAATCAATGAACAACTAAGGTGTTGCAAGGAAAAACTGATGATTGATGCTTCTCATTTCTCTCTGTTCCTGTCTGTCTGTCCCTATCTATCCCTCTCTCTGACTCTCTGTGTCTCTGTAAAAAAAAAAAAAAAATGTACCTGACTGGTGTTTTCTTTGTTGTTTTCTGAACTACTTACCATCATAAACAGATCAGGCTGTGTGTGTCCTTTTCAAATGATCAAGGAGCTGTTCACGGGATTCAGTTCTCACCAGTGTTGATGGGTATAAATAATCTTTCCTCTGTGGTGTCGTACCTTTAGTAAACATCATTTAAATGAGAAAAATTGAAGTGTGGGATAGAAGATTTTTTTTTCTTAGTGCTAGAACTTATACTAGTCCTGTCACCCACTTATCAGGCATATATTGTTTACAACTAATATTTCATAACTTGACAACTGATCTTAAATAGACACAATCTGTTTTCAAGATTCCCCCTATCCCAAAACATAAAATGTTACATCTCTGAGACTGTACAAAAGATGTGTTGTAAACTCTAAAAGGAGTCAGAATGGCAGCATTATTGGAATAAGAGTTTTCCCAACATAATCACTTTGATAATCATTTTGCTATAAATTTGATGGGAGCTAAATATGTATTAACCAGTCTAATTTCTTTATAATGAACTCATGCTCTCATAATTTATATAGGCATTTGCCTTTATGCTTAAATTTATATTCCTAATTTTATTGAAAACTGAACAAAAACATTACAGAACTCTTGGGGAAAAAATAAGTAGTATTTAGCACCAAATCCTTTTATAATTGCTTTTTAAAAAAGATTTTATTTATTGACACAGTGGATAAAGCGTCAACCCGTAACACTGAGATCACCAGTTTGAAATCCTGGGCTTGCCCAGTCAAGGACCATATGGGAGTTGTTGCTTCCTACTCCTCCCCTACTGCTCTCTCTCTCTCTCTCTCTCTCCCCCCCCCTCTAAAAATGAATAAAAATAAAAATCTTAAAATAAAAGATTTTATTTATTGATTTTACAGAGAGAGAGTAAAGGTGGGGGGAGCAAGAAGTACCAAATCATAGTTGCTTCACTTTAGTTGTTGCTTGCTTATTATATGTGTATTGACTAGGTAAGTCCAGGATTTCGAACTGGCAACCTGAGCATTCCAAGTCAACACTCTGTCCACTACAGGCCAGCCAATTGCTTTTTTCAAAAGCTTTCAAGTATAATTTATATACTGTAAAACTTACTGAATGATTTTTAGCACATTTCCAGGGTGTGCGAACCATTACCACAATCCAATGAATAACTCAGTTACTCATCCTGTGCTAAATAGCTTGTTAAACCTTCTTCCGTGATGGCTTCCCTGAATCAATACAGCCAATATTTGCCACCTCTGACCTCCCAAAATGGTGATTCCTAAATGCCAATCTAACAGCCCATGACAAAATGAGTACACATAAGAAAATGCACAATATGGTGAGCTTTGCATTAAACTAGATTTATTTAATTACAGTCCTCTAATTTTTATTTGAACAAAAAGTAGAGGAATGCAATTAAATAAATTACAGTACTAGACAGATGGTTGGTTTTGTTTTTAAAATGTCCTCTTTTAACAAAGCCAGTTCTCTGAATATTTGTAAAATTTAGCTGAATTGTGATACCCAAATTTCTAGAGGGATATGTACCTATCTCATGATATCTAATGCTTCATTAAAGCTACTTTAGGGTTCCAATTTTTCCCTATTTGAATTTGATTATATGTAGTGGTAAATTCCTATCAGGCTATGGCAGGACCTAGTTTTTCTGAACATATGGTACTGCATAACGCTGAATTCAACTTCAAAAATTGTTACAATCCTATTTCCCTCTAAAGTACCTGTTGGGATGTCCAGTTTCATATCCTATTGTAGAAAGCAATTAAGGTTAGTTAAACCAATTTTTATGGTTTTATTAAGTTCTAGACTTTGTGCCATTAATTTTTCTTCATCAGTATTTATCTGACCAAGAAAACTGTTATGCTGGTTCTCATTAGCTGCTTTATGTTCGCTTAATTTTTCAGTAATCTCCGAACTTGAAGCCTTACAATCTTGGTTTACAACCTGTAAATTATGCAAATGAGCTTTTATTATTAAAATCAAAGTTGTCAATGCTTTTAAACAATACAGTATGTCATTTATCCTTACCTTGAAATTTCCCATAAAATTTTAAAAACACATGTACAAGTAGAGAGAATAGAATTAACCCCCTTATATTCACTACCCAGCCTCAACTTTTATCAACACATGGGATATAGATCAAACAAGGCTGGCCGTTTGCTCGTTCTCTCTGGCAATATTATTTTGAAACAAATCCTGTTTCATTTTGTCCATTTACTTCAGCATACACCTCTAAAAGCTTTATAAGACCATTCTTACATCAAAAAAATTTACCGCTGATTTCTTTATATCAAATGTCTAATCAGTGTTCAAATCTCACCAGTTGTCTCAAGTTTTTCACAACTTGTTTGATTCAGAATTTATTAGTTTGGGTTGGTATGTCTTAGGTAGGTGACAGTATACCATATTTCCCCATGTATATAATGCACCTTTTCTCGAAAAATGTGGGGTCTAAAAACTGGGTGCATCTTATACAGTGGTTGTAGAGGTTTTTAGTTGCATTTCCCGCTTTTTCATGCTTGTATTTTTTGCTCATTGTTGGAGACAGTGATTCGTCATCAGACACAGATGAGAACAAGCTAATGGATGGGAGTTTTGACAGTAATGAGGAGTTGTATGTATTTTATGATGAATAAAACTTGAGTTCAATAACTGTATGTAATAAATTTTTTTTCAAATTTTGGGTCCCAAAATTAAGGTGCATCTTATACATGGGGGAATATGGTAATTTACCTTCCAAACTGAAATACTTTTCAGAGTGAAAAGGGCCATTCTTAATTTCCCTAATGCAACAATGTAAACAAGGACTGTTCCAAGCAAACTAGGACGTAAGGCTCTCTAGGGTTAACAATCTTTGATATAGGTTTATCAGTCCTTATAATTTTCTCCTTGAAAATAATTGTTGTTGTTGAAGAAACCAGTCCTTGCTCTACTGAATATCTCAAATTCTGGTTTTGGTCAATTGCATCTCTAGGCAGTATTTTCATATGTTTGTTTGTCTTCTATATTTTCTACAAACTAGTTAGATCCAAAGGCTTCATATAAATTAGGTTTAATTTTTTGGCAAGAGTACTTCATAGGTGTTACTGAAAGCACATAACACCTGGTTGTTTGATGTATTTTAACCTATTGTAGTAATTACTCTTTATGCTCATTTTACACCATCTTTAAACAGGAGAGTTTCATTAGGTTAGATCCTGTCATTATGACACAACCCCACTGATCTCTAATAGCTTCCTTAATGTTCGATATGACCAGATCTCTAGGTTCATCTGGTACACTTCCTGCTTCAAACCTAAAATCAGCTATTTTTCCACTAACCTTGGTTTCTTTTAGTGAAAATAGCTTACACAGCTTAAAATACTTAAATTCTTTTACATAATTCCTAAGAATATTAGTGAAATTCTGTTATCGCACAGAAAGAAAAATTAAGCCTACAAAGAGTTCACGGTAAGTGTTAAATTCAAGTAAACACACATACCTAACCAGTATCCTTTGAGCAACCAGAACAGCATCCACAATACTTGAAGCAATCATAAATTTAAATGTACTGAAGAAAAGTATATATAATGGAAAGTATTATATATCAAAGACAGTTTTTTGGTTTGCTTTTTTTTTCACAGAGACAGAGCGAGTCAGAGAGAGGCACAGACAGACAGCAACGGAAAGAGATGAGAAGCATCAATCATCAGTTTTTTGTTGTGGCACTTTAGTTGTTCATTGATTGCTTTCTCATATGTGCCTTGACCGGGGGACTACAGCAGAGCAAATGACCCCTTGCTCAAGCCAGTGACCATGGGTCCAAGCTGGTGAGCTTTTTGCTCAAACCAGATGAGCCTGCACTCAAGCTGGCGACCTCGGGGTCTCAAACCTGGGTCCTCCGCATCCTAGTCTGACTATCTACTGTGCCACCGCCTGGTCAGGCAAGACAGAGTTTTCTTAACTAAAGGAACTAACAAGTCAAAAATCAAGAATAGAAACAAATCATATAAACACTAAATAATTTTGAGATCTAGAAGACATATAAATGAAATAAAATCGTGGATAAGCATACCAACTATTAGACACTTAAAATTTTAAGTAATTTATTATATATAAAAATGTCATTTGTTTTTAGCCAAGAATATTTAATTTTTTGATTATTGCTATTCTCCCTAAAATAGGTTCCAGTTACAAAGTTAATACCTTCAATAAGTTCTGAATTTCCTCTTCTCTTTTATTTAAGCAAGATACCCACTGTTCAGGAAAACAAAGTGCATTTGTGTTCAGAGTCTCACATTTCTGTTCAGTCTCTCGAGATGTTATTCCAAGGTCGATATTGAGTTTATCACAGAGTTTCATATACTCTTCAACCAATTTTGAACCTTCTTGGTTAAAATGTCTGAGTTCCTGTGATAAGCCATCAGAATCAGCACAAAATTTTGTGCTGTGGGAAGTTGTTTTGATGATTATATCCTTAGATTTCCTATAGGAAAATAGTACAACACGGTTAAAATGGAAAACTAAGACTCAAGGAATACATAA
Organism: Saccopteryx leptura; assembly: GCF_036850995.1. Classification (NCBI taxonomy): domain Eukaryota; kingdom Metazoa; phylum Chordata; class Mammalia; order Chiroptera; family Emballonuridae; genus Saccopteryx; species Saccopteryx leptura. The sequence continues at coordinate 1,102,642 of NC_089515.1, forward strand.
TTTGCCTAAGATCACACAGCTCAAAAATGGCATATTTAAACCCAGGCAGTCTGGCCCAGAGGGGAGGAACCCCACTTTCAAGCAGAGGACTGGCAACAGTGGGGTATGCCTGGCAAAGTAACAAATAGGAAATAAAGAGGGACACTCTTTAACTTATCTCAGTGTCTCAGTGTTGGGTAACTGCTACCATTTCATAGGGACCAAAACAAATCCAAGTCCAGAGGGCAGGTATTCCCAACTAGGGACAGCAGAGGCTATCTCCCTTGGCCTCTAGCCCTCACTGGCAACGACATCCGGGCCTATGGGTGTGCTCTGCCTGTCTCTGGTGACAGTATAACTGGCCCTTGTCCCAGTCAGAGGCTGATGCCATGCCACATCTGGCTGCCCAGCCCCTCACGGCCTGATGCTGAGTAACATCCTGCACGTGTCACATGGTTGACCAGCAGGATTTCCCACAGACCGCAGGTGTGCTGGACAAGCCTGCTCGGTACTCTGTCCAGCTCAGCTGTTGGATTGCTCATGACAAACAAACATGTTTCTGTGAGTTCTGTAAACTGCAGCTAGGGTCTACTCAGCTCTGGGCCCCTAGAAACAGATGTCCTGGGCCTGCGGGGCTAGAGGCCAGATGTAGATCATGCCTGTGAAGTCACTTGAATAAATGTCTCCCTGTAAAATCTGTTACAGGTAATAACACTAAATGTTTCCATTTGTCATTCTGGCTCCAATTTGTCAGGCCAGAAAACAGAACGTTGTGGCCAAGGCAGGGGCCCAAAGTCCCTGTGGAGACTAGGACTGGTCCATGATAAAGTTTACCCTGACCTTTGGTGGAATGAGAAACCTACAGAAAATGGAGGGAAATGGAAGTAGCCACCTGCCTTCTTTTGAAAGAGACCATCCTGCCATCTGAGTTTCAACCTGGAACACTGAGGTTGCCAGTTTGAAACCCTGGGCTTGCCGGGTCATGGTCCATACAGCAAGTAATCAATGAACAACTAAAGTGAAGCAACTATGAGTTGATACTTCTCATTCCCCCCACCTCTCTCTCTCTCTCTCCTTTCTCTGTAAAATCAATGAATAAAATCTTAAAAAATAATTTTTTCCTACTCTCTTTCTATTAAAATGTCCTTTTTAAAAATATGAAGTTATGCTGATAGCTCCAGAACCCATGTTCTTAGTCTTCGACACTGAGAAGGGATGCTTTGGCCAGTGTCTTCTCACAGCAAACTGACATTATTTCTGCCTTAGATGGCGTTTGAAAAGACTTTTATCAGTCTTTCTTGACCTTCATCTGGATATGATGCTTTACTTGTACCTCTTAGGATGTTAACTATATAAACATTAAAATGAAATCTCTCTACCTGTTTTTCCCCTACTAGATTATGTTATTTAAGGGAACCTATAGCCTCTAGTCTAGTCCCTAAACTGTCCACAGTCAATCACTCTGTTTTTAAGCAGTTTTGTCTTGCTGATGACATATATCATAAAAGTTATAAAGCTTATAAAATAAGTCAACTATAAAGTTTTGTAATAATTTTTTAAAATAATATTCATGTGACAAACAATACATATGGCACACATAGATAACAGAAACATAACCCTGACATAAAACTAACATCGGTTAGAATATATATTTAAAATTCATCGGTGCTTCCTCCTCTCAGTAAGGCTCCCTATAATAGCATTCAAAGTTATTACATAGCAACAGAGAATTCAACTTTGGGGTATGGAAGTTACCCTCTACTACCACTAGATGGTACACAATGAGAGTAAACCAAGTAAGTGAACAGATGAGTTAAAAACCAAAATTTGGCCTGACCAGGTGGTGGCGCAGTGGATAGAGTGTTGGACTGGGATGTGGAAAACCCAGGTTAGAGACCCTCAGCTCACCAGCTTGAGTGCGGGCTCATCTGGTTTGAGCAAAGCTCACCAGCTTGGACCCAAGGTCACTGGCTTGAGCAAGGGGTTACATCAGTGTTTCCCAACCTTTTTTGTGCCATGCCCCACCTTAACCTTTCTAAAATTTTTATGTCCCCCCCTATGTAACATACATAATTTTTAACATTAAAAAATTGATTTGGGCCCTGGCCGGTTGGCTCAGCGGTAGAGCGTCGGCCTGGTGTGCGGGGGACCCGGGTTTGATTCCCGGCCAGGGCACATAGGAGAAGCGCCTATTTGCTTCTCCACCCCCCACCCCCTCCTTCCTCTCTGTCTCTCTCTTCCCCTCCCGCAGCCAAGGCTCCATTGGAGCAAAGATGGCCCGGGCGCTGGGGATGGCTCCTTGGCCTCTGCCCCAGGCGCTAGAGTGGCTCTGGTCACCACAGAGCGACGCCCCAGAGGGGCAGAGCATCACCCCCTGGTGGGCAGAGTGTCGCCCCTGGTGAGCGTGCCGGGTGGACCCCGGTCGGGCGCATGCGGGAGTCTGTCTGACTGTCTCTCCCTGTTTCCAGCTTCAGATAAAATAAAAAGAAACAAAAAAAAAATTTATTTGTTCACTTAATAAACATAAATGATAGGTTCTAGGAAGAAATCACTATGAAATTGTTAACAAAACACAGTAAGTAAAATTTCAAAACATATAATGAAAAACAGAAATTTAAATTCCAAATAATTTTAATACAGATTTTTCTATATTAATTTATTATTTTAATTTAGTGTGATCCTTGCACTTGATGCTTGCTGCACAGAGATTTTATATTAGATTCCAATTTGGTTAGCTTTAGTCTCAAGTCTCCACGTTGTGTCATATCCAGCCAATTTCTTTTTTTTACCAGTAAATCATTTACAGCACTAAATCCACATTCAGCTAAAAATGAAGATGGAAACGGTAGCAATAGTTTTCTTGCACATTTGGTTGAATTTGGGTATTTGATTTCTGTTTCCTCACAAAGCCATGCCATCGCTCCTTTGATATTAAATAAAACTTTAACTGACTCATCATTTTGCAATTCTGCGAGTTCTTCTTGATACTGCATATTTGATATATCAGACAAATCCACTAACATTGGCTGCATCATCCATGTTGGGAAATCAATTTGTTTTAAATCAGAAAATCTTTCTTTTAAATCAGCCGATAGAATATTCAAATGATTGACAATAACAAGTAAAGCGGTATCAGTTACTTCACATTTTTAAAGCCAATGAAACTGTTTAAAGTTTTTGTTGTTAATATGTTTCTGACATAACTCAATATTGGTAATGAAACCAAATATCTTTGCTTTTGCATCGACAAGAGTTTTATTTGTTCCTTGAAGTTGCTTATTTAATATATTTAGTTTTTCAAAGATATCGGCTAAATAACTCACAAATGCTTTACCATCTATTGTTAACAGATACTTCATTTCAGGTTTGTCGCTTAAAAAATCACTAAGAGTATCAAACAGTTCCATAAATCTTTTCAAACAGTTTCCTTTAGATAGCCATCTTACTTCAGTATGAAGTAAAAGTCTCACATAGTCTTCATTTTGTTCTTCACAAAATAGCTTGAAAAGACGCTCACAGTTGGCACTAGTTTTAATAGCATTAACACACTTTATTACTGTATGTAATACTTCATTCAGAACAGGCGAGATGTTTTTAGCTACCAAGTTTTCCCTATGAATAACACAATGCACAAGAATCATTTCTGGATTCGCATCTTTCATCAATTTTTTTTTTTTTTGTATTTTTCTGAAGCTGGAAATGGGGAGAGACAGTCAGACAGACTCCCGCATGTGCCCGACCGGGATCCACCTGGCACACCCACCAGGGGCGACGCTCTGCCCACCAGGGGGCGATGCTCTGCCCCTCCGGGGTGTCACTCTGCCGCGACCAGAGCCACTCTAGCGCCTGGGGCAGAGGCCAAGGAGCCATCCCCAGCGCCCGGGCCATCTTTTGCTCCAATGGAGCGTTGGCTGCGGGAGGGGAAGAGAGAGACAGAGAGGAAGGTGGGGGCAGGGGTGGAGAAGCAAATGGGTGCTTCTCCTATGTGCCCTGGCCGGGAATCGAACCCGGGTCCCCCGCACGCCAGGCTGACGCTCTACCACTGAGCCAACCGGCCAGGGCCTCTTTCATCAATTTTAATCAGCCATTTTTCTTGCCCATCCTATTGGGAGCACCATCTGCAGCACAAGATGTTATATTTTTCATTGGTATATCATTGACATCTAAGTAGTTTTTTAGCTTATTATATATATCTTTGGAGGTAGTGGTGCTTTCTAATCTTTTACAGAACAACATTTCTTCAGCAAAATGTCCTTTATCAATATATCTTATGTAAGTTATCAATACGGCCTCACTGTCTCTCAAAGTTGATTCATCCATTTGCAAGGAGAATTTTCTTGTTTTCAGCTTTTCAATAAGTTGTTTTTCAATATCCTCACTCATTTCGTCTATTCTTCTGCTAACAGAATTGTTACTGAGTGGCATAGCTTTTACATCTTTGTCATCTTTTACAAGAACCGTTTTAAGAAATGCTGATATTGACGGTTTTATTAAATTCTCTCCTATAGTGTGATTTTCTCCAGTTTTAGCGATGAATAAAGAAATTTGATAACTAGCCTCAAGAACACGATTATTAGTTGAAGTATGAGCAGTAAATAGAGACTTTAATGTTCTTTTTTCAAAATTTTTCTTTAAAGTTTTAAAGTAACTCAAATCTGAATTAATATGAGCACTATGTTTCGCCTTCAAATGTGCCTCAAGACGACCTCGTTTCATTGATTCATTGGTCAAGCATTGCTGGCATAAAAGACAAAAAGGAATCTGCTCATCGTGAACAGCAGGTATGAACCCAAATTATAAATATTCCTCCGAATATTGATGAGTTTTTTTCTTGCTTGCACCACTCATTTTACTATGGGCTATAATAAAAATAAGATCAATTAAAAACTAATATTAAAATATGTGTTAAAATATATTCAATGTGACATAGAGTAAACATATACTAAAAATTCATATTTATTTAAATGTATATAACACATTTACTACACTACCACCACAAATCAAAAGGTATCTATATTTTTTCCACTTGACAAAATTTTCTGGAAAGTTATGCTTCTAAAATTAAAATTGTCGTGCATGCACTATTATAGCCCCAATAATATTTATAAAATATTAGTGCTTTCTAGCCCCGATGCAAGAAGTACTTAATAAAGAGTTTAATATTGATAAAAATAAAATCAAATACTTACCAATTATATCTATACAATATATATATATGTGTATATTTATTAAATCAACGAGCTTTTACAACAGTTTTAACTGACATTTATTTCAAATTAACACCAACTGAATGATGTGAAACACTACAGAAGTTGTGATGGGCCAATTAGGTGAGAATAACTGCATTGTTTAGCGAGTTCTTAAAACGCCCGGGGTTCCCCGCGGCAGACGCACGCTCCACGGTGAACCCAGGACGAAGTTTGCTTGACGACGCCAATCACCCAGTTGATATTTTGGTCTCGTCAAATGAAATTATACTTAATAATTATTTACCGCAATTATTTAAGAATTGCATTTTTTGTTAAATTTGGCACCGATATCTAGCATTGCATTTAAATGGCCCAGGGCGAAAGAGTTAAAGTCATGTCGAGTCCATTTTCAAATTGCCCCCCTTAACTATCGAATTGCTCCCCTGTGGGGCGTGGGCCCCACGTTGGGAAACACTGGGTTACATGGTCTGCTAAAGGCCCAGGGTCAAGGCACATATGAGAAAGCAATCAATGAACAACTAAGGTGTCGCAATGAAAAACTGATGATTGATGCTTCTCATCTCTCTCTGTTCCTGTCTGTCTGTTCCTATCTATCCCTCTCTCTGATTCTGTAAAAAAAAAAAAAAAAAAAAAAAGTTTAACCAACTGACCGGGTGGTGGCGCAGTGGATAGAGCATCGTGGAGTGGGATGCAGAGGACCCAGGTTCAAGACCTCGAGGTTGCCAGCTTGAGCATGGGCTCACCAGCTTGGACCCAAGGTCACTGGCTCAAGCAAGGGGTTACTCGGTCTGCTGAAGGCCCACGGTCAAGGCACATATGAGAAAGCAATCAATGAACAACTAAGGTGTCACAGTGTGCAAATAAAAAACTAATGATTAATGCTTCTCATCTCTCTCTGTTCCTGTCTGTCTGTCCCTATCTATCCCTCTCTTTGACTCTCTGTCTCTGTAAAAATAAGTAAATAAACAAAGTTCAACCATACTTTAAGTGAAAATTATTGAAAAGTGGTAAACTTGGAGACTATCAATACAAACCTATACCCAAAAAATAACCTAGTAAAATGAAACTTATGTATAAGTGACTACAAACTGACAATAAATGCCAAAGCAGTGTGTGTCTCACACTTCAGTATACATAAATCCCCTAGATTCCTGGGCCCTACTCCTGGTTAATTTTTTTACATGTAGACAATGCCAGGAAGACAAAAATAACTTGCGTAGGCTTTAAAGAAAGTATACCATAGTTCCCTTCCCATTATTATTTTTTTTATTGATTGATTGATTTTAAAGAGAAAGAAACATAGATTTGTTGTTTCACTTATTTATGCTTTTAGTGGTTGATTCTTGTATGTGCCCTGCCAGGGGATAGAAATGGCAACCTAGGCATATCAGGAGGATGCTCTAACCAACTAAGCAGTTCCCTTTCCATTTCAATCCTACTCCCTTCAAAGTTATGTAAGAAGACTGACCAGGTGGTGGCCAGTGATAGAGCATTGACCTGGGACGCTGAGAATCCAGGTTCAAAACCCAGAGGTTCCTGGCTTGAGCATGGGGCTTGAACATGGGGCCACCGGCTTTAGTGTGGGATCATAGATAAGACCTCATGGTCGCTGGTTTAAGCCCAAAGGTTGCTGGTTTGAGCAAGAGGTCACTGGCTTGGGGGGAGCCCCCAGTAAAGGCACATATAAGAAGCAACCAATAAGGCCCTGGCTGGTTGGCTCAGTGGTAGAACGTCGGCCTGGCATGCAGAAGTTCCGGGTTCGATTCCCGGCCAGGGCACACAGGAGAAGCGTCCACCTGCTTCTCCACCCCTCCCCCTCTCCTTCCTCTCTGTCTCTCTCTTCCCCTCCCACAGCCGAGGCTCCATTGGAGCAAAAGATGGCCTGGGCGCTGGGGATGGCTCCTTGGCCTCTGCCTCAGGCGCTAGAGTGGCTCTGGTCGCGGCAGAGCGACGCCCCGGAAGGGCAGAGCATCGCCTCCTGGTGGGCGTGGCGGGTGGGTCCCGGTCGGGCGCATACGGGAGTCTGTCTGACTGTCTCTCCCCGTTTCTAGCTTCAGAAAAATACAAAAAAAAAAAGAAGCAACCAATAAACAGCTAAAGCGACACAGCTACTAGTTGATGTTTCTCATCTCTCTCCTTTCCTGTCTATCTGTCTCTTTCACTTAAAAAAAAAAAGGATGGAAGTAGTCAGAAATCCTTAAGTCTACACACTTGGAAAACAAAGTAGAGAAACACTTTTCAGATTCAGACTTATAAAGAATTCACAATGGAACATGATATAATGAACAGTATCAACAAAAGGACTGAAAAAAAAACACAATGAGAGGAGCTAGCTAGGTAGTAAGAGAGGTAATGGCCAGAATTCTAGAGCAGCACTATTCAATAGAAATACGTGGCCCTGGCCGGTTGGCTCAGTGGTAGAGCGTCGGCCTGGTGTGCGGAAGTCCCGGGTTCGATTCCCGGTCAGGGCACACAGGAGAAGCGCCCATTTGCTTCTCTACCCCTCCCCCTCTCCTTCCTCTCTGTCTCTCTCTTCCCCTCCCGCAGCCGAGGCTCCACTGGAGCAAAAGATGGCCCAGGCACTAGAGTGGCTCTGGTCGCGACAGAGCGACGCCCCCTGGTGGGCGTGCCGGGTGGATCCCGGGCGGGCGCATGCGGGAGTCTCTCTGATTGCCTCCCCGTTTCCAGCTTCAGAAAAATACAAAAAAAAAAAAAAAAGAAATACGTGAATGACATTTGCAATTTGAAAGCTTCTAGAAAGCATCAAATGAACAAACACCTCACAGACAACAGTATAGTGGTTACCAGAGGAAACGGGGGTAGAGAGAGGTTGAAGAGGTAAAGGGGTCAAATATATGGTGACGGAAGGAGACTTGACTTTGGATAGTGAGCACACAATCTTAATTAGTAGGAAGAGGTAAAGAGAGTCTTATACACTGAAAACTAAAACCATTGCTCAACAAAATGAGTAAATACACGAAACACCATCCCATATGCAAGTATTGAAAGATTAACTGTTGGTAAAGGTAGTAACAGGCCCTGAAGCAAAAAAAAAAAAGTCTCCGCGCAACCCCATCGAAATTCCAAAGGAAAAGCCCACCCTCTAAATTTGTATAGAAATACCAGGAAACGACTCAGCTTCCCAATCTGAAAACTTATTACAAAGCTACTATAATCAAAACAAACTCCTAACAAAAAGATAGAAAACAAGACCAATGGAACAGAATTGGAATCTAGATATAAACCAAAACACCTTTGACCAATTTATTTTCAACAAGAGTGCCAAGACTCTCTCATCCATGAGAAGAGTTTCTCAACAAATGGTGCTGGACAACTGGATAATAACTTGGAAACGGATGAAGTTGGACCCCTGCTTCACTCCAAATGTGAAATATAACTCCTCTGAGAAACTTAAATATGAGAGCTAAACCTATAAAATTCTTAGAAGAAAATACGAGGTAAATCTTCACAAATTTAGGCTTGGCAATAATTTTTAGATATGACACTAAAGAAGCAAAAGAAAAAATATCCAGGTCAAAGTTACATGGAGATAAATGGTGACTTTGGATGATGAACACACAATACAGTATACAGATAATGTGTTAGAGAATTGTACATTTGCAATTTTAGAATGGTACACTTGAAACTTATATAATTTTATTAACCAGTGTCATCCCAATAAATTCAATAAAAATTTAAATATAAAATAAAAATGATAAATCATAAAAATTTTAAACTACTAAAATAAAAATAAGCCTGACCAGGTGGTGCCACAGTGGATAGAGAGTCGGATTGGGATGCCGAGGACCCAGGTTTGAGACCCCGAGGTCGCCAGCTTGAGCACAGGCTCATCTGGTTTGAGCAAAGTCCACCAGCTTGGACCCAAGGTCGCTGGCTCGAGCAAGAGGTTACTTGGCCTGCTGAAGGCCCATGGTCAAGGCACATATGAGAAAGCAATCAATGAACAACTAAGGTGTCACAACGAAAAACTGATGATTGATGCTTCTCATCTCTCTCCGTTCCTGTCTGTCTGTCCCTGTCTATTTCTCTCTCTAACTCTCTCTCTGTCCCTGTAAAAAATAAATAAATAAATAAATAAATAAATAAATAAAATAAAATAAAATAAAATAAAATAAAAATAAGCCTGACTGGAATATATGTAAGTATGTGAGACTGGCAGGCAAGGAGGCCGTATAAAGTAACATTAAGCTCTAATGCAGGATTCAGCAAACTTTTTCTTAGAAGTCCAGATAACAAATATTTTAAGCTTTAAGGATATATTGTCTTATACAGTGCAAAGGCAGCCAAGTATAACCAAAGTCAATATGTAAACAAATAGAAATAGCTGTGTCCAATAAAATTAATTACAATCCCAAGCATCCAGCCCACTAGCTGGATCCAGCCCCTGCTCTAATTACTAAGTATATATTTTGTTACTGGCATTTGTTAGACATTGTGAAATTACTTAATATATATTGTAAGATAGATCATATGAGTAAACATATTGTGAATGAGATCCAGATTTCTCACTGTCTGAAAGGAAGCACGAGTATAGAATATCTATATCCATGTGTAAACACACACACACTCACTCTCTCTCTAACAGCTATTTTTAGCCTAGAAGAAATGACACCGAGTAGCAATAAGTATACCTAGTGCCCAGATCACAGCTAGGGCTGAGAAAGTATTTGATGAGCCTAAAACACCTTCCTATACCAGAAAGTAAGAAAATGCTCCAAGCCTGACCAGGCGGTGGCACAGTGGATAGAGCGTTGGACTGTGATGCGGTAGACCCAGGTTCAAGACCCCGAGGTCACCAGCTTGAGCACGGGCTCATCTGGTTTGAAGAAAAGCCCACCAGCGTGAACCCAAGGTCGCTGGCTCCAGCAAGGGGTCACTCGGTCTGCTGAAGGCCCGTGGTCAAGGCACATATGAGATAGCAATCAATGAACAAGTAAGGTGTTGCAACGTGCAATGAAAAACTAATGATTGATGCTTCTCATCTCTCTCCTGTCTGTCTGTCCCTGTCTATCCCTCTCTCTGACTCACTCTCTGTCTCTGTAAAAAAAAGAAAGAAAATGCTCGAAAATGACAGGGCATATTAGAAGGACAGAGGAGCCAACTTGAAGATGCCTTCACTAGTCAAAACTAGAATATTTTTGAGCATCATAATAAGTAACCCAGAGGACAAAAGAATCTGTGAGTACATGATGACATAAATAAATAAGAATAAATGGGAGGGGAAGGAGAAAACTCTTCCTCTCCACAGAATGCCAACAAATGGAAAAGAAATTATGAAATTTTAAATAAAGATCATTTGGGCCCTGGCAGGCTAGCTCAAAGGAGTCTGCCTCACTAACTCCCCTCCTCTCACTTCAAACAAACAAACAAAAAAACACACTTGACAACCACTATGTTATAGTTGTTTCAGACACATGTGTCAATAAATGCTAAGAGAAAAGAGATACTTTTGTAGTTTCAAAGAATCTCCCCATAACTTATTAATTACACAGGGAAAGAGTAACTTTACAGTAGAGAAATCTAGAGGACAACACTGTAACCAAGTTATCCAAGTTAAATAAATTATCACCAATTATGAGACAAACAACTATCATGCACCTCTTGATGTCTGAGATACAGTAAGAACATATCAGCCTGACCAGGCAGTGGCGCAGTGGATAGAGGGCTGGAATGGGATGCAGAGGACCCAGGTTTGAAACCCTGAGGTCGACGGCTTGAATGCGGGCTCATACAGCTTGAGAACGAGGCCACTGGCTTGAATAAGGGGTCACTCGCTCTGCTGTAGCCCCACCCCCAGTCAAGGTACATATGACAAAGCAATCAATGAACAACTAAAGAGCCACAACAAAGAATTGATGCTTCTCATCTCTCTCTCTTCCTGTCTGTCTGTCCCTATCTGTCCCTCTCTCTGACCCTCTCCATTTCTGTCAAAAAAATAAATAAAAAAGTAAAATTAAAAAAAAATTAACAAATAAGGAGCCACAGTAAGAACATATCACGAGAGTGATGTCAGAGAAACGGCACCGTGAGGAGCACAACCGACAAATTTCCCCAAAATTTCAACAAGTTCATCAACCAAAGACAGAAGAATCTATCCTTGGATCGTTTGGGAGTCCCACACACTGAAATCAAAGCGCTATCAACAAGACCACCACTCTCAGATGCCATTAAAAAAAAAAATCGTTTGCTTAAAGGCTGTTAATCACTGTAAAAAAAATAGAGGACTGGATGAAGAAGATGGGGCACATATACACCATGGTATATTATTCAGCTAGGAGAAATGGTGACATCGGATCACTTATAGCGGAATGGTGGAGTCTTGGTAGCATTGTGCGGGGTGAAATAAGCGAATCAGAAAAAAAACAGGAACTGCAGGATTCCATACATTGGTGGGACATAAAAGCGAGACTAAGAGGCATGAACAGGAGTGTGGTGGATATGGGGGGTGGGGGGAGGGAAGGAGGGAGAGGGGGAGGGGGAGGGGTACAGAGAGAACTGGATGGAGGGTGGCGGAGGACGATCTCTCTTCGGGTGATGGGTATGCAACAGAACTAAATGACAAGATAACCTGGAAATGTTTTCTTTGAATGTATGTACCCTGATTTATTGATGTCACCCCATTAAAATAAAAATTTATTTATAAAATAAATAAATAAATAAATAAATAAAGGGGGGACTGCTATATAGCAGTCTGCTATATATCAGCAGACAAAAAAAAAAGAAAAGAAAATCGAATATCATGGATACAAAAGATAGAGAAGTAGCACAGATAGATGCGGAAAAATCTATGGAGAAAAGATATAATATATTAGAAACCTTGGAGCTAAATGACAGAGAATTTAAAATAGAAATCCTAAAAATACTCAGAGATATACAAGAAAACACAGAAAGGCAATTCAGGGAGCTCAAAAACAACTCAATGAACACAAAGAATATATTACCAAGGAAATTGAAACTATAAAAACAAATCAAACAGAGATGAAAAACTCAATTCATGAATTGAAAAATGAGGTAACAAGCTTAGCTAATAGATCAGGCCAGATAGCAGATAGGATTAGTGACATAGAAGACAAGAAACTGGCCCTGGCCGGTTGGCTCAGCAGTAGAGCGTCGGCCTGGCGTGCGGGGGACCCAGGTTCGATTCCCGGCCAGGGCACACAGGAGAGGCGCCCATTTGCTTCTCCACCCCCCACCCCCTCCTTCCTCTCTGTCTCTCTCTTCCCCTCCCGCAGCCAAGGCTCCATTGGAGCAGGGATGGCCCAGGCGCTGGGGATGGCTCCTTGGCCTCTGCCCCAGGCACTAGAGTGGCTCTGGTCACGGCAGAGCGGCGCCCCGGAGGGGCAGAGCGTCGCCCCTGGTGGGCGTGCTGGGTGGATCCCAGTCGGGCGCATGCGGGAGTCTGTCTGTCTCTCCCCGTTTCCAGCTTCAGAAAAAAAAAGAAAAAGAAAAGAAAAGAAAAGAAAATCCAACTGTATGCTGCCTACAAGAAACACATCTAAGCAACAAGGATAAAAACAAATTCAAAGTGAAAGGCTGGAAAACAATATTCCAAGCAAATAACATCCAAAAAAAAGCAGGAGTAGCAATACTCATATCTAATAATGCTGACTACAAGACATAAAAAGTATTCAGAGACAAAAATGGTCATTTCATTTTTCTATTTTTTTTTAATTTTTTAATTTTTATTGAATCCAGAGAGAGAAAGGGGGGTAAGGGGGAGACAGAAGCATCGATCTGTTTCTGTATGTGCCCCAGCCAAGGACTGAACCAGCCACCTCTGCGATGCAAGACAATGCTCCAGCCAAGCGAACCATCCAGCCAGGACAAAAAATGGTCATTTCATAATGATTAAGGGGACACTGAATCAAGAAGACATAACAATCCTTAATATATATGCACCAAACCAAGGAGCACCAAAATATATAAGATAGCTACTTATTGATCTAAAAACAAAAACTGACAAAAATATAATCATACTTGGAGACCTCAATACACCGCTGACGGCTCTAGATCGGTCATCCAAACAGAGAATCAATAAAGATATATTGGCCTTAAACGAAACACTGGAGCACCTGGATATGATAGACATCTACAGGACACTTCATCCCAAAGCGACAGAGTATACATTTTTCTCTACAATGTATGAGAGAAAATGACATGGAACATTTTCAAGAATTGACCATATGTGCCTGACCAGGCAGTGGCACAGTGGATAGAGCATCGGACTGGGATGCGGAGGACCCAGGTTCAAGACCCCGAGGTCACCAGCTTGAGCACGGGCTCATCTGGTTTGAGCAAAAGCCCACCAGCTTGAGCCCAAGGTCACTGGCTCCAGCAAGGGGTTACTCAGTCTGCTGAAGGCCCACGGTCAAGCACATATGAGAAAGCAATCAATGAACAACTAAGGTGTTGCAACGTGCAATGAAAAACTAATGATTGATGCTTCTTGTCTCTCTTTGTTCCTGTCTGTCTGTCACTGTCTATCCCTCTCTCTGACTCTCTGTCTCTGTAAAAAATAAATTTAAAAAAAAAAGAATTGACCATATGTTAGGCCACAAAGATAACATCAGCAAATTCAGAAAAATTGAAATTATACCAAGCATATTCTCTGATTAGAAAGACTTGAAACTAGAATTCAACTGAAAAATAGAGGGGAAAAAAACCACAAAAATGTGGAAACTAAACAACAGACTTTTAAAAAATGAATGGGTCAAAGAAGAAATAAGCGCAGAGATCAAAAGATATATACAGATAAATGAAAATGACAATATAACGTATCAGAATCTATGGGATGCAGCAAAAGCAGGAATAAGAGGGAAGTTCATATCACTTCAGGCCTATATGAACAAACAAGAGAGAGCCCAAGTGAACCACTTAACTTCACACCTTAAGGAACTAGAAAAAGAAGAACAAAGACAACCCAAAACCAGCCGAAGGAAGGAAATAATAAAAATCAGAACAGGAATAAATGAAATAGAGAACAGAAAAACTATAGAAAAAATTAATAGAACAAGGAGCTGGTTCTTTGAAAAGATCAACAAAATTGACAAATCCTTGGCAAGACTCAACAAGGAAAAAAGAGAAAGGACTCATATAAACAAAATCCAAAATGAAAGAGGAGAAATCACCACAGACATCATAGATATACAAAGAATTATTGTAGAATACTATGAAAAACTATATGCCACCAAATTCAACAATCTAGAAGAAATAGATAAATTCCTAGAACAATACAACCTTCCTAGACTGAGTCATGAAGAAGCAGAAAGCCTAAACAGACCAATTAGCAGGGAGGAAATAGAAAAAACTATTAAAAACCTCCCCAAAAATAAAAGTCCAGGTCCAGACGGTTATACTAGTGAATTCTATCAAACATTCAAAGAAGACTTGGTTCCTATTCTACTCAAAGTCTTCCAAAAAATTGAAGAAGAAGCAATACTTCCAAACACATTCTATGAGGCCAACATAACCCTCATACCAAAACCTGGCAAGGACAGCACAAAAAAAGAAAACTACAGACCAATATCTCTAATGAATACAGATGCTAAATTACTAAACAAAATACTGGCAAATCAAATACAACAACATATTAAAAAAATAATACATCATGATCAAGTGGGATTCATCCCAGAATCTCAAGGATGGTTCAACATACGCAAAACGGTTAACGTAATACACCATATCAACAAAACAAAGAAAAAAAACCACATGATCTTATCAATAGATGCAGAAAAGGCATTCGATAAAATACAACACAACTTTATGTTTAAGACACTCAACAAAATGGGTATAGAAGGAAAATATCTCAACATGATAAAGGCCATATATGATAAACCATCAGCCAACATCCTATTAAATGGCATAAAACTGAGGACTTTCCACCTTAAATCAGGAACAAGACAGGGTTGTCCACTCTCTCCACTCTTATTTAACGTGGTGCTAGAAGTTCTGGCCAGAGCAATCAGACAAGAGAAAGAAATAAAAGGCATCCATATCAGAAAAGAAAAAGTAAAGGTATCACTTTTTGCAGATGATATGATCCTATACATCGAAAACCTGAAAGACTCCACAAAAAGATGACTAGAAACAATAAACCAATACAGTAAGGTCACAGGATACAAAATTAACATACAAAAGTCCATAGCCTTTCTATATGCCAACAATGAAATATTAGAAAACGAACTCAAAAAAATAATCCCCTTCATGATTGCAACAAAAAAAATAAAATACCTAGGAATAAACATAACAAAGAATGTAAAGGACCTATATAACAAAAACTACAAAGCATTGTTAAGAGAAATCGAAAAAGACACAATGAGATGGAAAAATATTCCTTGTTCTTGGATAGGAAGAATAAATATAATCAAAATGGACATATTACCCAAAGCAATTTATAAATTTAATGCAATTCCCATCAAAATTCCTATGACATTTTTTAAAGAAATATAACAAAAAATCATCAGATTTATATGGAACTATAAAAAACCCCGAATAGCCAAAGCAATCCTAAGGAAAAAGAATGAAGCTGGGGGCATTACAATACCTGACTTCAAACTATATTATAGGGCCATGACAATCAAAACAGCATGGTATTGGCAGAAAAATAGACACTCAGACCAATGGAACAGAATAGAAAGCCCAGAAATAAAACCACATATATATGGTCAAATAATTTTTGATAAAGGGGCCAACAACACACAATGGAGAAAAGAAAGCCTCTTCAACAAATGGTGCTGGGAAAACTGGAAAGCCACATGCAAAAGAACGAAACTCGACTATAGCTTGTCCCCTTGTACTAAAATTAATTCAAAATGGATCAAAGACCTAAATATAAGACCTGAAACAATAAAGTACATAGAAGAAGACATAGGTACTAAACTCATAGACCTGAGTTTTAAAGAGCATTTTATGAATTTTACTCCAAAGGCAAGAGAAGTGAAGGCAAAGATAAATGAATGGGACTACATCAGACTAAAAAGCTTTTGCTCAGCAAGAGAAACTGACAACAAAATAAACAGACAGCCAACTAAATGGGAAATGTTATTTTCAAACAACAGCTCAGATAAGGGCCTAATATCCAAAATTTACAAAGAACTCATAAAACTCAACAACAAACAAACAATCCAATAAAAAGATGGGAAGAGGACATGAACAGACACTTCTTCCAGAAAGAAATACAAATGGCTAACAGATATATGAAAAGATGCTCATCTTCATTAGTTATTAGAGAAATGCAAATCAAAACTACAATGAGATATCACCTCACACCTGTTAGATTAGCTATTATCAACAAGACAGGTAATAGCAAGTGTTGGAGAGGCTGTGGAGAAAAAGGAACCCTCATTCACTGTTGGCGGGAATGTAAAGTAGTACAACCATTATGGAGGAAAGTATGGTGGTTCCTCAAAAAACTGCAAATAGAACTGCCTTACGACCCAGCAATCCCTCTACTGGGTATATACCCCTAAAACTCAGAAACATTGATATGTAAAGACACATGTAGCCCCATGTTCACTGCAGCATTGTTCACAGTGGCCAAGACATGGAAACAACCAAAAAGCCCTTCAATAGAAGACTGGATAAAGAAGATGTGGCACATATACACTATGGAATCCTACTCAGCCATAAGAAATGATGACATTGGATCATTTACAACAAAATGGTGGGATCTTGATAACATTATACGGAGTGAAATAAGTAAATCAGAAAAAAACAAGAACTACATGATTCCATACATTGGTGGGACATAAAAACGAGACTAAGAGGCCCTGGCCGGTTGGCTCAGCGGTAGAGCGTCAGCCTGGCGTGCGGGGGACCCGCGTTCGATTCCCGGCCACGGCACATAGGAGAAGCGCCCATTTGCTTCTCCACCCCCCCCCCTCCTTCCTCTCTGTCTCTCTCTTCCCCTCCCGCAGCCAAGGCTTCATTGGAGCAAAGATGGCCCGGGCGCTGGGGATGGCTCCTTGGCCTCTGCCCCAGGCGCTAGAGTGGCTCTGGTCACGGCAGAGCGACGCCCCAGAGGGGCAGAGCATCGCCCCCTGGTGGGCAAGAGCATCGCCCCTGGTGGGCGTGCCGGTGGATCCCGGTCGGGCGCATGCGGGAGTCTGTCTGACTGTCTCTCCCCATTTCCAGCTTCAGAAAAATACAAAAAAAAAAAAATGAGACTAAGAGACATGGACAAGAGTGTGGTGGTTACCGGGGGGCTGAGGGGGGAAGCGGGAGGGGGGGTGCGGGAGGGAAGGAGGGAGAGGTGAAGGGGGAGGGGGAGAGGCACAAAGAAAACTAGATAGAGGGTGACGAAGGACAATCTGACTCTGGCGATGGGTATGCAACATAATTGAATGACAAGATAACATGGACATGTTTTCCTTGAATATATATACCCTGATTTATTGATGTCACCTTATTAACATTAATAAAAATGTATTTAAAAAAATAAATAAAAGTTTACCTGAAACCTATGTACTCTTTTTTTTAAAATTTATTCATTTTTAGAGAGGAGAGAGAGAGGGGGAGAGAGAGACTTAGAGGGAGAGAGAGGAGAGAGAGACAGAGAGAGAGAAGAGGGGAGGAGCTGGAAGCATCAACTCCCATATGTGCCTTGACCAGGCAAGCCCAGGGTTTTGAACCGGCGACCTCAGCATTTCCAGGTCGACGCTTTATCCACTGCGCCACCACAGGTCAGGCAGAAACCTATGTACTCTTGATGATCAATGTCAACCTGTTAAATTTAATTTTCTAAATAAAATTTAAAAAAATAAATAAATAAAAAGAAATAAAAAAAGAAATTCAGCTCTAGATGAACCCTTTTACCTCACAAGCTTCCTGGAGCTGGGGTGCAAAATCTGCTCAAGATCGTCTCTGACCAGTTGACCAAAGACCCACTGTGCTCTTCACACACTGCCTTAAGCAAGGAGGGAGAATTTGCCTACCAGTCTTTCCATGCCCATTTTTCCATACCCCAAGAGATGTATAGAGAGGGGATAAATAATGCATTTCCAGGCTTCTCTTTAACTCTTACCCAAACAACCCCTTCTGTCTGTCCAATACTTCCTGAAGCTGGAATGGAGAACTCACTTACAGTTTCCTGCTTATCCCTCAACCAAACATCAGTCTGCTCCTCATCCATTGGACTCAAGCTAGATGTAAATTTTGCCTCCAGGTCTACCTCCTCCTTTCACAGACACCCCTTCTTCTCCTCAATTATACTACAGAGCCACAATAATTTTAAAAAAGCATGTTATTGGCAAAAAACCAGACATACAGACCAATGGAACCAAATTCAGAGCCCAGAAATAAAACCACATATATATGGACAAATAATCTTTGCAAAGGAGACAAAAACACACTATGGGGAAAAGAAAGCCTCTTCAATAACTGGGAAAATTGGAAAGTCACATACAAAAGAATTAAACTTGACTACAGTTTATCCCCATACACAAAAGTTAATTCAAAATTGATCAAATCCCTAAATATAAGATCTGAAACAATAAATGACATAGAAGAATACATAGCTACTAAACTTATACACCTTGGCCATAGAGAATATTTTATGAATTTGATCCCAAAGGCAAGGTAAGTAAAGGCAAAATAAATGAATGGGACTATATCAAACTAAGATGATTCCTCATAGCAAAATAAACTCATAACAAAACAAGCAAAGAGGTAGCCAACCAAATGAGAAATGATATTTAGAAACAACAGCTCTAATAAGGGGCTAATATACAAAATATGTAAAGAACTCACAAAGCTAAACAACAAACAAGTAAACAATCCAATTAAAACATGGAAAGAGGACCTGAACAGATACTTGTTCCATGAAGAGAAACAAACAACAAATAGATATATGAAAAGATACTCATATTTGCTAGCTATTAGAAAAATGAAAATCAGAACTACAATGAGATAACACCTCACACCTATTAGATTGGCTGTTATCAACAGGACAGGTAATAACAAGTCTTGGAGAGGCTATGAAGAAAAAGGAAGCTTCATTCACTGTTGGTGGGAATGAAAACTGGTACATCCATTATGGAAGACAGTATAGTGGTTATGAAAAAAAATAAAAATGGACCTACCATATGACCCAGTAATCCTCTCCTGAGTATCTACCCCCCAAAATCAAAATCATTGGTATGCAAAGACACATGCACTCCCATGTTCATTGCAGCATTGTTCACAGTGGTTAAGACATGGAAACAACCAAAATGTCCCTCAATAGAGGATTGGATATAGAAGATGTAGTATGTATATACAATGGAATACTACTTGGCCATGAAAAATTATGATGTAGGCCCTGGCCTACATCAGTTGGTTATCTCAGTTGGTTAAGAGGGTCTGTCTGAAACAAGGTTGTGGGTTTGATCCCTAGTCAGGACACACATGGGACGCAACCAAAAAGTACACGACTGAATGGAGCAACAAATGCTTCCCTTCCACCTCCCTCCTCTCTCTTTCCCTTCTTCTCTCTGTCTCTCTAAAAATCAATAAAAATTGAGCCCTGGACAGATAGCTTGGTTGGTTAGTGTCATCCTAGAGTGTGGAGGTTGCCAGTTCAATTTCCCAGTCAGGGCACATACAGGAGCAGCTTGATGTTCCTGTCTCTCAAAACAATATATACAAACAAACAAACAAAAGAAATGATGATATAATGCCATTACAACAACATGGATGAACCTTGAGAACATTATACCAAGTGAATAAAGTAAATCAGAAAAAGTTAAGAACTGTATGATTTTACACATAGGTGGGATATAAAACTGAGACTCATGGACATAGATAAAAGTGAAGTGGTTACCATGGGGAGGGGGGCTCTGGGGGAGGCGACAAATATATGGTGACAGAAAATTATTCTTTCAGTGATGGGCACACAATGCAATCAACAGTTCAAATACTATAGAGTTGTTACCTGAAACCTATCTACTCTTCTTGATCAATGTCACCCCATTTAATTTCTAAATAAAATTTAAAAAAAACACTGCCTTGAGTTCTCTCGTTCTCTCTCTCTCTCTCTCTCTCTCTCTCTCTCTGATAGGGAGCCCAAAAGTTAGAAATTTTACTTCAGTCATAGTAGCTTTTCAGTTGTAATGAATAAGAGATATGTAGGGGTTAGGAAATAGTTCATCTGGTTGCTCTTCTCTCTTAATGGCCTTTACTTTGAAATGTAGCAAAAAGTTTACTTTTGTAAAAATGTTAGGAAAAACTTCCATTGGGGAGGGGACTGACCAATTAGGAGAATTTCAATCACAATAGTTGTTTACAAAAGCCTAGCTGCAGGATTTACAGTGAAAAGTCAAGGCCTATAAATTATTTAGAAATTGTTCACCAATCTTTTATCTTTAATTTGTGTCCTAAGAAAACAGAAAGTATTTTCACAGATAATTCCCAGAGGTAGATGGTCCCAGAGGTGCCAGTTCCCAACTGTTCCTGGGAGACACCTGACCCCCGCTGTTATGAAGATTTACCAAGGACACCAGATAGGACCGTGCTGACTGGGCCTGTGTTACATCTAAAGAAGTTGCAGAGATGTTTCTGCAGCTGAACCCCCACCTCCTGTATATTGTTACATGACTAACCACATGGACTTTCCCCATTTATTCCTTTTGCTCCTCAACCCTATAAAGACCACCAGCACCAGGAGAGTGTTAAGGCAATTCTTTTGGACAGGAGTCACCTGCCTTCTCAGGCTGCTGCAATTTGATGACACATCTTATACCTATTTAGTCCTTATCTCTATTGGCATTAAGGGTGGCAGGTAATCCCAAATCTGGCTTTGTTTTCTGGTTATATCTCCTCATCCTTTACCTGAGGACTCCCTGTGCCACTTATATACCAGATAAAAGACATGTGGATCCTGGGAACAAACCTTCAAGGTCCTTGTTCTGTCACTTTTAAAAGTTATCCTTTTTATAGTTTATGACAGTCGTTGCTAAAAGACCTAGGCTTAAGAGTTGGCTTTGCCAACTCTGAGAGCACATGAGAGTGGACCTGGCCATGCTCAAGTAAACTGGGACTTTCTACTTGAGTGAAGAAGCAGTACACTCCTGAATCTGATATGAGGTTCAGATGTTGTGCTCACAAAAAGTGGTTCCACAGGGATTTCTCACCTACATGGGGACCTGAGTATTGCACAGCAGAAACAATCTGAGCACCCTTTTTCTGCTCCTCACCAACTGGCTGTAGCTTCTCCCTACCCCCTATCACCTCACATTTCCCAGTCCCCCAACCAATCACCTAATTTCCCTGAGTACCTTCACTGGCCTCATGTTTGGCCTTGCCCCACACCTTTCTCCTGGCCCCATATCTCACCTCCAGCCTCGTCCTGCCTCTGGCCTCAGGACCTGCCATGCCCCTCATCCATTAGTTTAGGTCTTAGTGGTCCATTTAAATGAAAACACCCATGAACTAGGTATGGTGTGGATATGAAGTTTGATGGAAAAATCATTTAATAATGTGCACATCATAAAATTAAAAACTACTCTGTAACAAAGAACTCATTCAGAGACTAAACAGACAAGCTACACCCTGAAAAAAAATCTTTGCAAGACATATCTGATCAAAGATTTCTGCTCAAAACACACAAAGAACTCTAAAACAAAAAACTCCAATAAAAAAATAGATAAAGATCTGAACAGGCCCTGGCCGGTTGGCTCAGCGGTAGAGCGTCAGCCTGGCGTGCGGGGGACCCGGGTTCGATTCCCGGCCAGGGCACATAGAAGAGGTGCCCATTTGCTTCTCCACCCCCGCCCCCTCCTTCCTCTCTGTCTCTCTCTTCCCCTCCCGCAGCCAGGGCTCCATTGGAGTGGGGATGGCCCGGGCGCTGGGGATGGCTCCTTGGCCTCTGCCCCAGGCGCTAGAGTGGCTCTGGTCGCGGCAGAGCGACGCCCCGGAGGGGCAGAGCATTGCCCCCTGGTGGGCCGAGCTTCGCCCCTGGTGGGTGTGCTGGGTGGATCCCGGTCGGGCGCATGTGGGAGTCTGTCTGACTGTCTCTCCCCGTTTCCAGCTTCAGAAAAAATGCAGGAGAAAAAAAAAATATATCTGAACAGACACCTGGTCAAAGAAGATACACAGTTTGGACAAAATAAATGGGTTCTGTGGAAAGTAACTGCTTAGTGATCTGATCACATGTTCCTCTTTGAGCAGGTCAAGCTAGGTAATCATACCCCAGGCATATAGCTTCTTTAGCAAAAGGCTTATCTTTGCCTTAACTGAACTCTGCCCATTGTTTCTGTGCATCTGCATTAACACACCTTTGGAATGCCCCCTCCTTCCATAGTGTGAGAACAAAAACTAATTTTTTACTATTATTTTTTATTTTGAGAGACACAGACAGACAGGGGACAGACAAACAAGGAGAGAGAAGCATCAGCTCGTAGTTGTGTCACTTTTTACTTGTTCTTTGGTTGCTTTTTATATGTGCCTTGACTGGGGGGTCTTCAGCTGAGACAGTGACCACTTGCTCAAGCCAGCGACCTTGGATTTCAAGCCAGTGACCTTAGGGCTCAAACTGGTGCACGTGCATTCAAGCAGGATGAGCTGGCACTCAAGCCAACACCCTCAAGATTTCGAACCTGGGTCCTTAGTGTCCCAGGTTGATGCTCTATCCACTGTGCCATCATCTGGTCAAGAGGAGCCCAAACTCTTAATTAGATTGTAAACCAATTCTGGCCTTGCTCTCTCCCACCCTCATGTGATCTTCCTTTCCTGTCTTCCTTAGTTCCAGCTGCATAAATGAAACTGCCACACAGGTGTTCTATGGAGCATTTGAACATGCTTCTTTGACATAAGGATGATTTTGAGCTGATTAATTTTTAAAAGACTAGCAGACACAGGAGAATCTCTGACAACTGAGGACAAGTTGTCCTTTTGTGAGGGTCATGCCCAGCATGGAGGCCTCACCTGCTCAGCCAGGTTCAGAGCATAGTTTGGGGATGACTTCATTTGTGAGAGCCTGAGGACCTTTTGCCATGACCATCCTGTAGCTTATAATTTGGAGGCCATTTTCTTTTTGTGTGAGTTTACATAACGCAGGTGGACCTAGAGTTGCCAAGTTTATTACAAATAATGACACAAGTAAGTAGAACTTCTTTATCTACTTATGAACAACAGTTGCAAAAATAGCTTATAAACCATCTAAGGAAAGTAATAGGTATCAATGCATGGGAGGCACTTTGGCCTTTTGATGTACTTGGAATACTGAGATGGAAAAGGGGGCAGTGAGGTATGATAAGGCATATCAGGTAGTAAAACATTTTAAAGCCACAATTATTACCATTTCATCAATTTCAGGACACTATCTATTTTAGTTATATCCGATTCATTTAGGTCCTCTTCTGGGGATTTCTCTTGGTTCATTTGTGTTGCATTTCTCTGTCTCCGCATTTTCTCTTCACGGGAGTGGCTGTGATCACGTGCTCGGGTGCACAAGCCTTAGTGGCCTTGGCCTTTGCCCCGCCTCCGTGGGTGGCGTTATGCTCGGTCCTGAGAGCACTGGCAAGCACCTTTGCTCAGCTGCGGGTCTCCGCCTGTTCCGGGCTTTCGCCCCGCCCTTGCAGGAGCAGCCCGCTCGTGGAACGGCTGCTATCCTTGGCTCTACCAGCCGGGCAGGACTGAGTGCCCATGCTCAGCTCAGTAGCGGAACTCCGCCTGTTCTTGGCTTTTAGCTCCACCCCCGCGGAAGGAGCCGGCTCCCAAGTCAGACCGCAAGCCTCAAGGCTGTGCTCCTGCGCCCTTGCTCAAGGGCTGGTCTCCACCCCTTCCGGGGTTCCCGCCCTTCTCCCGCAGGCTGGATTACAGGCTGCCGGCAGCTGGGCTTGACCGCTTTTGCACGCCTACTCCTCCCCAGCCCAGCAAGACTGAGATTACACGTGAGCCCAGTGGTGGTCAGCTGGCTTCCGCCCCTGCCAACAGAACCGGGCTTCTGTCTCCTGCTGCCACCGCCCTCCGGCGAGCCCTCAGCTGCATGGGTGCGGGCACTGCAGCTCAGACCCTAAGACTCCCTAATGTAGACCCAAAAGCTCCCTACTAAGCGACTCTGCTCTGAGTGCCGCAGGAGAGCTTGTTTGGCTGCTCTCCTGCTTCCCTTGGCTGGTATTGCTGTTTGCGGGGGAAATATTCACTTCAGATTTGGGGAGTGACTCGTCCCAGGGGTTAGGGTGGCTGTCTCCCAAAATGTTTCTCCCTGTGCCTCCTAGATTACACTCTCTTCCTGCTACAGTGGTATTCTCCTCTCTCCCCGTCCCCCGTAGCCCCGGGTGAGTGGTTGTGAGAGAGGTGTTCTGCGTGGTCCCTTTAAGAAGAATCCTGGGTCTGAAAATCAGACTCTTTCTCACAAACAGTATCCTGTCTTGTTAACAGCTAAATACTGTCCTTACGCCTCTTCTGGGCTCTGGGGCTGCAGGCTGGGGCTTTGTTCCTGGGGCTCAGGACCCTCCCCTCTCTGCTAAACTCACTTCCTGCCACGCGAGTCTCTCCCGGCTGACATTCGCTCAGGGGAGCTGGGCAGCCCTCTCCGCGTTTCCGCTTTTCCTACCAGTCTCGGTGTGGCCTCTTCAGTGTTCCTTGGTTGAAGAATCCTCTTAGTTTAGTCCAAAGTTGGTTTTTCCAGATGATTGTTCTTAAAATTAGTTTGTAATCCACTTTGTTTCTGGGAGGTAGATGTTGGTATGTCCACCTACTCCAGCGCCATCTTGTCTTCCCTTTGTATTTTTCTTAATAGGACACTATCTATTTTAAGGTGCCTCAATGGTTCCTGTAACCACTAAGGAAAGCACTATCAAATAATTTATGATTTGCAAAGGCCGGATGTGGATTTAAGCCCCCTTGAGGAAGAAGGCTGGTGGATACAGCAGAGTAAGTGAGGGGTGCCTGGTCAGGTTGGGTGTTGTCGGGCTGTGTAAAATATTCAGTGAAATAATCCTTCTTGTTTATTATTACTATTCCCAGTCTACAGACAAGGGAAACTGAGACTTGGCTCTTTGAGCAGGGCATTGCACATGCAGTGCTCAAAACTCCTTATGGCTGGCATGTCACAGAACAGACTTTGTATACAGTGAACAGGCTGTAAATGGAAGGGCTTAAGTCTCAATAATTGTTTGTAACAGTTGTCATAGAATTTCCTGTAAGGAGTTAAGGCAAATCTTAATCTTTACTTTGTTTCTAAAGAATGCAGGGAATCACTGTTGCCAATTCAGGGAATCTCTCTTGCTGCCTTTTCCCCCGAGGCACAGATAACTCCCAGAAGCCCCAGACCCTGACAGTTCCAGAGATAACAAAAAGGACACCAGTGCTACCAGCAGAAGGATGTTCCAGGGAAGCAGCCCTTCAAACCTAACTCCCACCTCCCAGGAACTGCTACATGACTAACTGCATGATCTATAATAAATTACTAACCTCCCAAAAGACATATAAAGCAGCCAGTCAGCCGAGGTTGTTAACACAGTCTTTGGATGCAGAGTCCCTGCCTTCTCATGCTGCTGGCAATTTGATTAAAAACATTTTTTTAAACTTTTCCTTTTTTTTTTTATTCATTTTTATTAGAGAGAGAAAGAGAGAGAGAAGGGGGAGGAACAGGAAGCATCAACTCCCATATGTGCCTTGACTGGGCAAGCCCAGGGTTTTGAACCGGCGACCTCAGTGTTCCAGGTCGATGCTTTATCCACTGCGCCACCACAGGCCAGGCTTGATTAAAAACATTCTTATTCCACTCAATTCATATCTCTGTCATTGGTTCAGCAGCGATGGGCAACTTGAACACAGGCTTGTTTGGTTAACAGAACTTTATCCTGCCCCACCTGCACCTATGTCCACTTCCCTTGAGCCCTGCCATACTGGGTGGGTAGTGGCTCCTCTGAAGCCTTGCCTCCACCTGTGCAATCCCACGTGACCACCTGAGCAGCACCAGCAGGACATCCTCCTCCCTTCAGGCAGGCTGTTCCCACATGCCCCCTGACCTCCTCACAGATCCCAACAGGGTTTACCCCCTTGGCCCCATCTCCAGCCCCTCCCTGTCCTCAAGGAGCAAGGCCAGCCTTGGGATCAAGCTGGGTTAAGGAGGATCTTGCTCCACCCTTTCACTCTCCATCCAACTAAGAAGAGCTGCCAAGACTAGTCCTGTGGGGCCAACACAGTCTGCCTCGTTCCAGAATGCCTGCGCAGTCATGGATGATGGTGAACCTACAGTGTACGCAGTGAGGAACTTGGCAGAGTTGGCAAGAGAGCTCAGTTCCCCAGTGGAAGGCACAGGAGCATGTGTTGCAAGCAGTGGTGGGACTGAGCCAGTTCACAGTTTCAGCAAAACGATGACTAATATTTTGTGGAGTTCAGCAAATGGGTGGTGAAAATGGTACTTCTCATCAGGGTTCTCTCTAAGGTGGGCGCCTGGGCAGCCACTCAATGTGAAAATCACACATTTACATTCCTTACTCTTTTTTAATGTTCATCTGTGCACAGTGTATTCTTTTTTTTTTTTTTTTAGAAAATTTGTTTTAATTGAAAGCTTACTAAAAGAGCTGGGAGGCCAAATTACAAGGGCATTCTACCGTTTTCCTGTTTCCAACATTCAGGAATCTAAAGTTATTCAAAAATTTCACATATATACTCCCAAACTACTATCTCTTCTTCAGTAACTTCAACAACTTTAAAACTTGAGGTCCTTGTGAATCTCCCGGAATGTTACTGCACTATTCTTCGGGGGCCAGCTTGACCTTTACAGCAGTGGTCCCCAACCCCCAGGCTGTGGACCGGTACCGGTCTGTGGGCCATTTGGTACTGGTCAAGGGCCCTTGACTGAAACATGCCTCCCTGGTTAGGGGCAGTGAGAAGAGGATGCTTCAGCTGACAGGTACACAGAATGCTGTCCATCTGGAAAGCCAGCGGGGTGGCCAGTGGGGGCCTAATAATGTAATTGATTCAACATCTGGGATTCGTCCAGCGAAGGGTCTGGGCAACACCAAAGTCGACTGGTATTCATGAGTTCCATGGCCAAGCCTCAGTCCACATGCTCCGCTGATGTCTGTGATTCTGTGCAGTTTGGGAAAATTCCCCTCAGCACCTTTGGTTTTTGAGAGAGAGTAGCTTGCACTCTTCCTGGTCTTACGGCCGGGCACCTGGGTCTCAACAGCTTGCAGGATTATGGCGAGAAAACAAACGAGCGAATACCTGAAGCACCCACGCACTCGTGAGGAATTGTTACTTCTGGCCTCTCTTTCAGGTCTCCTTTTGTTTCCAGGGCTTAGAACTGTGACACCAGAGTTAGAAT
Source organism: Saccopteryx leptura (assembly GCF_036850995.1). Taxonomy (NCBI): domain Eukaryota; kingdom Metazoa; phylum Chordata; class Mammalia; order Chiroptera; family Emballonuridae; genus Saccopteryx; species Saccopteryx leptura. The sequence continues at coordinate 1,130,110 of NC_089515.1, forward strand.
TGCGGGACAGGCCGTAGACATGCGCCCTTGATGGTCCTTCAGGAGCAGCTGTCAGCATCACACCCCCAGACCGGCCTCGCATGGGGGCGTCCGCCACAGTCGGGGAGGCAGCAAACCCACAGGGTTTGTTGACTGAAAACTTCATCTCACGACCAGGATGCTGTTGCTTGCCGCCACTACCACACCTGCCTCTCAGCCACGAAGCCAATAGCTGGTCATGGAGAAACTGCTACAGAAAAGCTATTGTCTCCTCGACGACACAAGCCGGCAGAAAACGGATGACGCAGCAGGAAGATGGCTCCACTTGACAGCAGCTCAACAGTGTATTCTAAGCCCCCCGTATTAATTAATGTTCATTCTGTCCACAGGTGAAAAAAATTTGATAAAATTATGCTTGTAATTTATTTCATAAATCTCATTATACCTTTGATGAAATACATTTTAATTCCCTCGTGTTTGTTACTTCAGTAAACAAACATAAGGAGAAAAAGTGCCAAACAACCAAGGGGCTGCCAAGCTGTCATTGGAAATATCCTAAATAACAGTTTTATTGTTTTATGTCAGGTATTATTTAATATTTTTTCATTAATACTTTAGAACTCTAATCTAGTTTTGTGTACCTCTTTAGTATTTAAGTACTAAATGCATGAAATAATAAACTACCTTTTGGTACTTTTTCTTATACATAAACTGGTCATTAGGGCAGAGAATGCATTGTTAAATGACTTGAATGCCAGCCCTGGTTGCAAGGCCAGGGACCTCCGCTGGCAGTGAGGGGCAGTAAGAGCAGAAGAGAAAGCCCTAGAGTGGGCCCGTACACCCGCGCAGATCACAAACTCCTCATACTGGCCAAGGACCACCCAGGAAATCTGCACACGGCCCTCTCTTCTTCCGCCCTGAACCTGGGTGGGTGGCTTTCGGCAAGCTCCGTAGCGCATGCCCAGAAGCGTGGACCGCTGTCACCCCTCAACAGATGGTGGCGCGGGGACGTATTGCGCAGGCGCGCTGCCAACCTCCTGCGCTGCGTGGTTTTCGTCCAATCTCCGCAGAGGCGCCAAACGCTGGGAGCCCGCGAGCTGAGAGGAGATGGCGGGGCGGCCCGGGCCCTCGAGGGCAGAGCCCGCTGGAGCGGAGGGCCAGGCTAGGCAGGCCGGAGGTAGTGCTAGGCGGCGCGGGCCTCCGTCAGGAAGCGGGCGGGAGCGCGGGCGGCCTCCTCTCGGCGCCCTCCGGAGAGCCGGCCCGGCCGAGCCCGCGGGAGCGCGGCCATCAGCTCGGCATGGCAGCGCACAAGGGCATCTGACTTCGATGAAGGGTGTTGGCTTCGGAGGTGCACGCAGGAGCCAGCGGCGGGCTCCGCAGTTCCCGCGTGGCCTGTGGGTCAGGTGTGAGTGTCCGGCAGTGACGGCTCGTTCTCCTGTCGTGCTGGCCTCACGGAGGGCCAGTGCGCTGCCCTCGGCGTTCGCGTCGGGCGGGACAGTTTCGCACGTTGTGGCTGCTACTCAGCCTCACAGACGGGGCGCCGGGGAGAGGGCGTCCGGGAGCTGTGGGTTCTGCTTCCGCAGCTTTTACGTAAATTTGAAATGATTTAAAAATACGAAAACTGGGGGCTCTTGCGACACACGGTGGGCTCGCTCCGCAGATAGCGGCAGACTCCCGTCTGTGCTTCCTAGCCGAGCGCTCGACAGGGACCTCGGGCCGCTCAAACGAACCCTAAAAGTCGTTTGTGGGTCACGAGAGACATCAACATAACTGCACGCGGAAGTGACGTATGAACCGGAAGCGCGTTCCTGGTTTTTCCGGTTCGCAGGCGGAAGTCAGGCGCAGGGAACCCGGTTGCGGATGCGCGGTGCCCCTGCGATAGGGTGAATGCCAGACTCTCGGCCCGGAAGGTCAGGTTGTCCCCGCTTTGACATCGGCTGGTGCGAGGCTACACCCACGTCATCGCAAACACTGGTGTTGTCACACTAGCTCATCTTTACCCGCCTGCTGGGCACAATACGTAATTTTCAATCCTGTAATTCTAATTAATGTTGCGCATCTTCTCAGATATTTATTGGTCATTTGTGTAATATTTAATTAACTGCTCTTGTTTTTTCTCCACTGTCCTGTGGAAATGATTGCTTAGCTTCTCCATATAATGGGTTGTTCGCTGGTTAGTAATGCGGTCATTGGTCCCCTCCATTATGTTCCCTGACCTGGGTGGGATCGCAGTTTGGTGTTTCCGGTGGATGCTCCAACCGACGGAGCCAACTGGCCAGGGCTCCAGTTTCTGCTGTTCCTCCCTGCTTCTTTTGCATCAGTACATCCGAGTTTTGACCCAGCCTTGAACAGTATTACCAGTGAACATGCATCCCTTTCCACACTCTAATTGTTAGTAAGGGTTTGTCCATCGTGACATTTTACCCTTTAGGAAAAATTGAGCACAATGGGGCTCAATTTCTCTCTGGTGTCCGCCTCAGGACAAGGAGCAGGGGCACAATACTGGCTGGGAAACTGCCATCAGCTCCCCTCAGTCCCAGCCCAGGGTGTTGGATCCCACTTCCAGCCTCTCACTCCAACAGATTTCTGAAATGCTCTGTTTGTCTTCACAGGGCAGTTCCAGGGATCACAGAAGATTGAAGACTTGATGGAAATGGTGAAGAAGTTGCAGAAAGGTCATATGTCTCCTTGATAACTGAAGCTCAGACAAGTGGATTCAGTTCCAGGCCCCACAGTTCATGACATTGGGGAATTAACTCATTCACTTTTACTTTCAGAACTTAATTCTTTGAAATAAAAATACAGACCCATGATCCAAATTTGTAATAAAAGGGAATAGCAGACAAAACCTTTTCCCAAAACCCAGTTGCAACACCCTCGCTGGCCACCGATTTGACTCCCACTGCACTCAGTTAAACCCAGGTTTTCACCTTCACCTCCCGTCCCTGCACCTCACCTCTGCTGCTCTGCTTGCTCTCCAGGCTCTTCCCAGCCATGTTGCCATCTCAGGGAAGACCTCCATGGTGACTGCCTCCCACTCCTGCCCAAGAAGTTCAGGGTCTGCCCCTCACTTGGTTTGGGGCCCTCAAAAGGCCTTCCCATATCTGAGGAAGCATGTCCCACTCCTTCAGTCTTTAATCCCCTGCCCTCTATTTCTCTTGACTGCAGTTACCAAAGCCTGAGTTGGTATCTTGATTTATCTGTTCCTTGTGTTCCCTACCTGGAGTGTGAGCCCCTGGAGGGACCCCACCACCTCTGCCTGCCCAGTCATCTTCACTCAACTTCTCTTCCTCTCTTCAGCAGGAAGTCTAGAGCCCAGGGTTGAGGTCCTGATTAACCGCATTAACGAAGTTCAGCAAGGTGAGCTCAGGAAACTTAGCCTGTCAGCCAGTGGCTATATGATTTGCAGGGCCCCGTGTAAAACGAATGTGTTCAGAAATCACTGAGTATTTCACCACAGCAACAGCAGAGCATGAAACCAAGCACATATCCATCCAATTGTGTGTCCATTAACCTGGCCCTGCTGCCAACAGAGTCCAACAAGAAAACCTCTGGCAGCCTCTATTTTTTGCTCTGTAAAATCAGGGCCGCTCTAGGTTTGCTTGAACACAGTGTGAAATGTTACTGTAAGGAATGGTGCAGCTTTTACACAATGTCTATCCTGCTCTTGGGCACAGCTAAAAAGAAAGCCAGTGAGGAGCTGGGAGAGGCCCGGACTGTCTGGGAGGCCCTGCAAAAGGAACTGGACTCATGTGAGTGTGACATGCCTCCCTGAACCCAGTATTCCAGACACTGCATCCTTGCTGTGGCCAAGAGCCTCTGTTCCCTCTCCAGCCTCAGGTCCCGCCAAACCCCCTTCCTTATTCTGGGCGACAGTGTTCCCAAAACACCCTCCAAGCATACATCCACCTCAGGGCCTGTGCTAGACCGTCTCCCTAGATAATATAGATTCCTGTTGCTTTACATCAGGGGTCCCCAAACTACAGCCCGTGGGCCACATGCGGCCCCCTGAGGCCATTTATCCTGCCCTGCCACACTTCTGGAGGGGGCACCTCTTTCATCGGTGGTCAGTGAGAGGAGCATAATTCCCATTAAAATACTGGTCAGTTTGTTGATTTAAATTTACTTGTTCTTTATTTTAAATATTGTATTTGTTCCCATTTTGGTTTTTTACTTTTTTTTTTTTTCATTTTTCTGAAGCTGGAAACAGGGAGAGACAGACAGACAGACTCCCGCATGCGCCCGACCGGGATCCACCCGGCACGCCCACCATGGGGCGACGCTCTGCCCACCAGGGGGCGATGCTCTGCCCATCCTGGGCGTCGCCATGTTGCAACTAGAGCCACTCTAGCGCCTGAGGCAGAGGCCACAGAGCCATCCCCAGCACCCGGGCCATCTTTGCTCCAATGGAGCCTTGGCTGCGGGAGGGGAAGAGAGAGAGAGGAAAGTGCGGCAGAGGGGTGGAGAAGCAAATGGGCGCTTCTCCTGTGTGCCCTGGCCGGGAATCGAACCCGGGTCCTCCGCACGCTAGGCCGACGCTCTACCGCTGAGCCAACCGGCCAGGGCTGTTTTTTTACTTTAAAATAAGATATGTGCAGTGTGCATAGGGATTTGTTCATAGTTTTTTTTATAGTCCGGCCCTCCAACGGTCTGAGAGACAGTGAACTGGCCCCCTGTGTAAAAAGTTTGGGGACCCCTGCTTTACATCATTATTCAGTTCTCAGCTCAAATGTTCCATTCTCAGACCATCCCCAGTCATCCCATCTGAGGACAGTGCCCTGCCCCGCCTGGTTCTGTTCCCCTCGGTGGTTCTTCATAGTCCTTACCATCTTTATATGATGGTTTATATCCTTTTTTTCTCCCTTTCTTGTAAACACAGCTGCATTCTTCAGGGACCTCACAGGCAGCCTTTATCAACATCAGGGCTCTTTGGTGCTCACGGGGAATGTGGACACAAGAGGAGAGGGGGTTTTCCTAGAGGGGTCCACATTTCTGTTTTAGGGTAGGGCCATACCAAATGATGAATGTTGACTGTGGGCAAGCCCAGTCCCTGAACATGCCGTGTATGGTCCCTGGTGCCTGAATGTGTTACTGTGTTTTCCAGTGATTGGAGAGAAGGTGCGCCTGAAAGAGATCTTGAGCAAAAAGCAAGGTAATTGCAGCTACAATTTCCCCAGGCTTCTGCCTGTGACACCTGTGCAAGCTCCCTCTGTGCACACTAGCCGAATCCTTTTGAAACCTGAATCAGTGTACATCCCTCCTATGGCTTCCACTGAACTTACAGTAAATGACAAGGTCTTATCCCGTGGTCACAAGACCGCATGTAATGTAACTTACCTCCAAAAACCTGACGTGTTGATAGGCTCTCACGGTGCCATCGGTTCCTTTCCCTGCAGAGACCTTGAGGATCCTCCGGCTCCACTGCCAGGAGAAGGAAGGTGAGGCAGAGAGGTAAGATTTCCACCTGGGCCTCGCTCTGCCTTGCTCTACTCTTCATTCTGGTAAGGAAAGTAAGTGAAACGTCTTAGACCGCGGCTCTCATTTTCTCCCTGTCAACTGGAAGGCCAGATGTGCATCTGCTCGCCTCAGCTCCTCAGTAGGCAGTCATGTTGTGGGTGCTCTCCCTCACTGGGGCAATCATTCTTTTGCTAGAATACCAAGTAAATCCCTTCACCTGGTTTTTATTTTATACCTTTTACTCTTTCCACGGGCTCCTTGGCTGTCTTTTCCACTCAGTCATCTCCAGTCATCCATTGTCCTTCCATCCTCCCAGCTATCTGTGCATCCATCTCTCATCCCCCTGAACACTTAATTAGCTCCTTTTGTGGCCAGAGGCTCCAGTCCCTGACATCCTAAGATTGGAACTGTTTGAGAAATTCAGATGAGATGAACATACATGTGTGCTTCTGTACTGGACCATGTCTATGCTGATCTCCCTGACCCTCACATAGATATTTGCAAGGGGCATGTACTCATGTCCCCCCCCCCCATGAAGTGACAGAGAAGGACCCCCATCTGCAGGTCTTCTTCAAAGGCAGAACTCTCACCCCAACCCCCTCCTGGGAGTCATTCAGAGAGCATGACTGAGGACTGCCTTACCTCTTCCCAGGAAGCAGACACTGCTACAGGAGTGCAGGGAGCGAATTTCTGCTCTCAACTCCCAGATTGAGGAAGAGAAGAAAAAACAGAGACAGCTGAGGTAAATCCCAAGACCTGAGGCTGGGGGCTGGGGGCTGGGCACTGGAATGGGTTGCAAGTTGGCAGGAGGGTGATACCAGGGGTGGGAGCTAGAAGAGCAACTGGCTGAGCTAAGGCTCAGACGATAAAGGTGGTGAAATTCATCCAAGCAGAACAAAGAGCATGGGCAACACCCTGCCCCTGCCCCAGAACTGTGCATGAAGACCACATGCCTGGGCCAGGTTGGGGTAATCTTTACCCATAACCTCGCATCCTGTGTGGTCGGCCCTAGATTGGATTTCGAGGGACAGTTGGAGGACCTCATGGGACAACACAAGGACCTCTGGGAATTCCACGTGAGTCACTCAAAGCCACTCCTTCCACCTTCCCCATCTTCCTTCACAGAACCAAGGCCCAAATTCAGGGTCATTCTGTAGGCTTCCTTCCTCTCATCTGCCACACCCAGTTCCCGAGCAAGCCCTGATGGCCATATATCAAAATCTCCTGTAGTCAGACCTTCATCACCACCCTCACTGCCACCCAGTTTCATTTTCTTCGCTGGTCCTACCCATCCATCCATGGTGCCTTCTCAGAGCCTTTCAATGGTCAGGAGGAATCCTGATGAACCAAAGAGCGTCACCCATCAAGGAGATCCATAGATGTGTTTGGAGATGTCATAGGTGTGCCGATGGTGGTGGAGGGGGATCCATGTTTGCCACCAAGGGAGTCTTGCCTCCAAACCAGAAAATATGCAGACAGAATGAATATCAGAAGAAAAGGGCTCAGTGAGGGGGCCACACAATGGGAAGAGGAGGAGCCACAATGCTGGGCTGGTAACTGGCTATACACATGACAGACCTGATTTGTAATGTCTGTAGTATCGCCTGTAATACATACTCATACCAAAGCTGATTTCAAAGCTTGGAAAATTCCTGAACATTAACCACCTCATGCGCCTCTCCAGCATGGCACCATAGGTATCTTGGGAGAGAGAAATATTTCCAAGCAGATGCAATGGTGAATGCAGAGGCCCTGAATCTAGACCGTGCCTGGCATGCGTGGAGGGCCAGAATAGTAGGATGATATTCAAGTAGGCTTCCCTGAGGAGAATTGTGGAGGGGGGAGCGGGAGATATGCGTGGGCCTTCTTTCTACCACCTCAGAGGCCAGAGCAGCTTGTCCAAGAGATTGGTGCCCTGGACAGCAGCAAGGAGCAGTTGCTCAAGGAAGGTGAGAATGGAGAGGCTCTGGTCTGCCCCGCCCTGCCCTGTCCAGCCCTGCCCTGCCCATATGTGCCTTTCTGCTGCAGAGAAACTGGTGGAGGCAAAGCTGGAGGATGTGAAGCATCGTCTCTGCTCCCAGTTTGGGGCCAAGGGCTGCTCTGCCATTGGTGAGGGGCTCTTCCTCCGCAGCCAGGAGGCAGCAGCTGCAGTGTAAGACAGGGACAAGGGGGTGGATGGGGCAGAAGGAGGAAGCTGCCAGCACTGACGGCCCCACCCTCAGGCATCTGTTTGAAGAGGAGAGCAGAAGGGCCCAGGAGCTCCTGGAGGACATTGCCCAGCACCATGAGCAGCTGCAGAAGAAGTGCCAGCAGCTGCGGCAGAAGAGGGACAGGTGGGCATGAAGCCCCAGCCTCAGGCCCTAAAGAACAGTGGCTGAGGGGATCTCTGTCTCCTGGTCTCTTCACATCCTCTTCTCACCCCCTCTCCTCCCCCTCCCCACTCTCCTATCCACCCCTTTTTGTTCAGTCTGAAGGAGGAGCTGGAAAAACTGGGAGTGCAGGTCACTGCTAATGCCCAGAGCAAGCAAGAGGACGGGGTCAGCTCAGAAGAAGCTTGTGAGCCCTGGAATCAAGTGGCAGGGAGTAGAGAGGGTTTGTGAAAGGGGCAGGTGGGAAGGCAAGGAGGGGGTCCAGGGAGTCCTCAGAGTATAGTTGTTGGGAAAGGGCATTCCCACCAGGGCACAGCCAAGGCAAAGGTATAGAGGCTGACAGTGGTGGGACAGAAAGGGGCAGGCCCCAGGGAGGGCGTGGGTATAGGGATGTGTGGAGACTTGCATTTCAGATCTTCACCTCCCGCAGGCCAATCCGAAGCCCCTCAAGAGTCAATGAGGGGAAAGACCCAGAGCAGCCCACCGAGCAGAGCCTGATACCTTCCTAGGCAAGGAAGTCCTAATCTGCCCTGGAGCTTACACCATAGACTTCAGGAAATAAAGGCACCATTTCTATACTACTGCCTTAGCTGAGTCTGTGCTATGGGCTATGAAGCATTGTCTCTGCTCCAGTTTGGAACCAAGGGCTGCTCTGCTGTCAGCGAATGGCTAAATATAAAAGCTTGCTAAATAGAAGTCAATGTTATAAAGTATCCAGTTGATGTGTATATACGAGGGCACAGGACCCAAAACAACAATGTGGAGGAATCTAGTTCATTGCGAGAAGATGGTAGAATGTAGCAGTGGCATTAAATTAAGGGTCTGCATCAGGTAAGGATAAGCATCTCTGACAGGCTGCTCATACAACTGCTTGGAGACACAGGCTCCAGATTTCCACACTGTGGTTAGTTGCACTTTCCATACTGGGAAACAACCATGTGTGCTCAGAACCAGGGAGCTGTGTTCTTGCCTCAGAAGCGTTCTCCCTTCCCCCCCAACATGTTCTCTCCAAGACTAGGTTTAAACCTGGTCAATCAGTGCATCTCATTTTCATCAGTTAACAGTGAAGGTTAGATGGTTAAAACTACACCCAAACTCGGCTCACTATCTGTGCTCATATAACCACTGAGCCACTTGCAGGGTGCTAGACGTAAGCAGCAACAAGCGCTAAAATGAAGTTTTAAATATTTACAATAGCATAAAATGCCACGTCTAGGAATTGATGTGATGACAAGTGTACACAATCTCCCAAAACTACAGTTCACAGGAATGTGGAAAGAGTAGAGACAGGTTGTGTTCATGAGTTGGAGGCTGATGTAAAGGTGCCATTTCTTCCCACAGTGACACATGAATCCGTTGCTTTTTTTTTTTTTTTTTTTTTTTTTTTTGCAAGTATTTTGTATAAATACACTGGCCGGCTGACATGGATGTGTAAATACATAGGAGGCAAGAGCACAAAACACTAATCCAAAGGACAGTGGCAATACTGTACTGCAGAGTTTTGCCTGGGGATGGCTTGTTCCTCAATCTCACCTCTATTTTATTTCAATGGTATTTAGATGAGACTTTGGACTTTAGAGTTGATGTGTGGCAAATTAAGACTTTTGGGGCTGTTGGGGTGAAATAAATATATTTTGCATGTGAATACATGAATTCTGAGAAGCTAGGGGTGTCCTCCCAAAATGTATATGTTGAAACCCTAATCCTACGGTAACTAAATTAGAAGGTGGGGCCTTTGGGACACCATTAGTTCATAAGGGTGGAACCCTTATTAATGGGATTACTATCCTTGTATGAAGCAGTCAGAAAGCTAGCTAGCTCTCTACCATGTGAGGATACAAGAAGTCAGACATCTTCCACCCAAAGGAAGGCTTCACGGAACCTCACCATGCTGGCATCCTGATCTCAGACCTCCAGCCTCCATTCAGTGAGAAATACATTTCATTTGGGAATCTGTCATAGCAGTCAGAACATACCCAGATGTGCCTTCCCTTTCCTATGTCCATGCCTCTCCTACTGACCGCTTGTCTCTCCATTTGGCCAAATGTGACTCATTTCAATGGAGGATTTCTTAAGCTAGAACTAATTTCCAAGGCAGCGCTCACCCCTGAGGAGATAGCAGACCATAACACCTGAGGCTTTGGAAACCACCTCCTAGATACAGAGTTTTGGAGTATGCTGACAAGAAAATCAACCTAAGACTTAATAGCCAAATGCACTCTCCCAGCTTTTTCCATCACTTTCAAACACTTCAGAATTTTCCTAAGGTATTCTCTCAAACTGACATCCCCAGAGAAAATGAAACTTTTTTTTGTCTTCTGCTGGAAGCACTATTACTCCCATATAGGTATGATGATGAGACCAATAGGCTCTTTTCAGACCAGAGGCAGCTCAGCTTCAGTTTACTGATTGCCAGTTTGTCAGAATTGGGTTTTGGTCCTCCCCTTTGGTGGATGAGATGGCAGAACAATGGATCCAATGGCACCTTTATCCTAATCCCAGAACTTGTGAATATATTACCTTACACAGCAAAGGGGCCTGTGACTAGGTGATGAAGGATCCTGAGGTAGCGAGATGGTCCTGGGTTACCGGGTAGGAAGACCCTTACAAGAGACTGGAAGATGCTTCAACTGCTGGCTTTGAAACATGTCTTGTTTTATTAAGGGCAGTGTATGTAGTGTCTGGAGGCTCCTCGTACCTACCCACTGCACCCTCAGACTGCACAGCAGGGCACGGCTTTCATCATGCCTGTCCACCAACTTCGGAGCACACCTGTCCACTCACACTTGAGAGCGGGGAATGACACAGAGTTTGTAATCGGGTGGGATGCAGGCAAACCCATTCACGGTGGGGCTGAGGTCAATATCCTTAGGGTCAACAAGAGGCTTCAAGCTAAAGTGCTGCAAAATGACGGTGAAGAGCAGAAACAGCTCCATGCGAGCCAGGCCTTCTCCAACACACACCCGCTTTCCTGCAGTGACAACAGCATGCATGAGAGACTGAGGTGAGACCAGAGGGAAGCAGGCTGAGGGAACGGCCATCCTAAAACAGGAGGGGCCACGAGCTCCCATTGAAAAGAAGCACAGAATAGATTTAAGGGTAAGTCTCAGTGACACTTGGGGACCAGCCTTCACACACTCAAACACCAGGATTTGACTGCATAAACCCAAGGCTGGCTGGAGAACCGTCTCTGCCCTCGCCATGCTCACCCACACATCCTTCAGGAAAGAAGCCGATACTAACATCAAGTGCTAAAGTTACCAAGTTGGTTATGCGACCTCCCCCCCATGCCAACACCTGAGAGAAGACCCTGAGGAAGAGACCAGGGCTCACGTGGTGACAGCCCAGAAAAGGTTGGATGGTTTGATGAGTCCAGACAAATGTTCTATTTTGTGTACTAACACTATAGAGAATTAGGTAATATAGCTTTGAAAAATTGTTTTTACTGAGTCTTATTAAATAGAATTTTAGCACTAAATGAAGGGAAATGTCTACTGTATGGAAAAATAATTCACCCACACCTCATTCTCAGGAATTCTGATGAAAAGATGTCATTAAACTCTAAACAAGGAGGGACACATTTGGTTCACATTGTGAATAGAAATAAGGGACATGATGCAAGCCTCAGAGGACAGCAGATCACATGTGGAGCAGAGGGCAGGAATTCAGGACAAATCCCTGGGAAGGGTACGACATCTGAGCTCTCTTACCTGCAGAAAATGGCTTGAAATAGTCACTGTACTTGAACTTCCCATTTTCATTCAGAAAATGCTCTGGCTTAAATTTCTCTGGATCAGGGAATTCTTGACTGTCAAACAAGAGGGAGTCCAGTGTTGGAACAATGACAGTACCCTATAAGAAAAAGGCTGTGTCAATCAAATTAGCAAAACATGGGCTTTCATCTGGAAGCCCCCAGTGAAGAACAGTGCTTTAAATTTCATCTTATACAAGAAAGTATGTGTTAAGTTGGGGAGTTGTTTGCTTAAGGACTAGGGAGAGAGCAGTCAGGGGTCAGGTCTAAATGAAAGTGAGAGCTCTGACCTTTTCAGAGGAGTAAAGGGCTGAGTGTTACTGTTATTGCTTGTTTTCTGGTGTTAACAGATACCACCAACCCCAGGGACAGTCTAAAGAGTTCCTCTTCCATATTTCCCCCCTTTCTGTGGTCAGTGGGTCCACATGAGGACTGTGGGAAAGCAGCACTAGGCAGGGTGAGGATGCTGGTCCAGCCACATCTGCCAGAAAGAGGTGTTCTTGGACACTCCATCCTGTCCCTGCGCAGGATTGTGGCTGGCCTGGCAGGATGGTATTCAGGGTGTGCAGTCCAGCTCACATCTGACCTTGGGAATGACATATTCTCTGAACGTTGTGTCATGGTTTGCTTCATGTATCAAGTTAATGGGCAGGAGGTTGATGAACCGCAGAATCTCATGTACTGCAGCATCCATGTAGGGCATCTCCAACCTGTCCTTGAAGGCAGGGATTCGGCTTGGCCCAATCACCCTGTCAATTTCTTCATGAAGTTTCTCTGCCAAAATATGAATGGGAAGAGTCAAAGGGTTACTCTAGGCTGGCTCACCAGCCAGCCAGCAGCCACCCACCCAATAGGTGTTTATGGAGCACTCCAAACGGTGAGTGCTTCAGGGTGCCCAGGAGCCATGGGTTGTTGGATAATCCTCCACAAATTTCAGTGAGAGCCAAGCTCATCAGCTTATAGTCTACAGCATGTTTTGGCATCCATTATCTTTCTAAATTTTTATGGAGGTATCATTGATTTATAGCATTTTCTAAGTTTCAAGTGTGCAACATGACAACTCAACATCTTTATGTACTTACTACTGTACACCACGCTCACCACCAAAAGTCTATCACCATCCACCACCATACAATTAAGCCCTCTTGAACCATTTCTCCCACCTTCTCCCCTCCAGTAACCACTGATCTGTTGTCTGTCTCTATGGGGTTGGTTTTGTTCTGTTTTTATGTCCACATATGGGTGAAATCATATGGTATTTGTCTCTATTTGAATTCTTTCACTTGGTATGGTGAACTCAAAACCATAGAAACATTGTTATGACGTCAAGGAACTTGGTACATATTTTATTCTGCCTATTTTATGGTTCCAAGTCTTACATTTGCATCTTCAACCCATTTAGAGTTACTTTTTGTGGATGGTATAATATAACGGTCTAGTTTCATTCCTTTCCATGTGGCTGTCTACTTTTCCTAGTGCTAAATACACAGGTGTTGTCCTTGTCCTCTTCCTCTTTTATGTTTTTGTTGCCACAGACTATCCCTTTTCATGTTGTGAGCTTGTTACCAAATTAAAATAGCTATATTTATTTTAAATGCTTTTTTTCCCTTTATGCTGTAATTTCGTGTAAAACACCTACCTGATTCGGAAATAGCTTTGCGATTTTCTGGTTCCGTTTGGCTACCACCTTACTCAAAGTCTTGTGTAGTTCCGCCTTTTTTTTTTTCCTGGTGGAAGAGCTCCTTTCAACATTTCTTATCAGGCAGGTCTACTGGTAGTGAGTTCCCTCAGCTTTTGTTTGTCTGGAAAGGCCATTCTTTCTCCTTTATGTCTGAAGAATAACTTTGCTAGATAGAATCTTCTTGGCTGGCAGTTTCTGTTTTCCAATATTTTGAATATATCGTTTTACTCTCTTCTGGCCGGCAGAGCTATGCTGGGAAATCTGCTGATAGCCTAATGGAGTACCTTCATAGGTTGATTTTTTCCCCAGCTGCTTTTAAAATTATTTCTTTATCATTAACTTTTGACAGTTTTAATGTAATGTGTTAAAGAAGATCTTCTTGTGTTAATTGGTAGTTGTATTACCTTCCTCTTGTTTGTCCAGCTCTTTCCCAGTTTGGGAAGTTCTCTGCTAATATTTTTTTTTTTTTACAGAGACAGAGAGAGAGTCAGAGAGAGGGATAGATAGACAGGGACAGAGAGATGAGAAGCATCAATCATTAGTTTTTCGTTGCGCGTTGCGACTTCTTAGTTGTTCATTGATTGCTTTCTCATATGTGCCTTGACCGCAGGCCTTCAGCAGACTGAGTAACCCCTTGCTGGAGCCAGCGACCTTGGGTTCAAGCTGGTGAGCTTTTTGCTCAAGCCAGATGAGCCCGCGCTCAAGCCAGCAACCTCGGGGTCTCGAACCTGGGTCCTTCCACATCCCAGTCCAACGCTCTATCCACTGTGCCACCGCCTGGTCAGGCTAATATTTCTTTTAATAGGTCTCTGTTCCCTTTTACTCTCTTCTCATTCTGGGATACCCATTATCCTATGTTGCATTTTTCTTTTTTTCCTTTTCTTTTTTTTTTTTTATAATGGAGTAAGATAATTCTCCTAGAGCTTCTTCATTTAAAATAATGTAGGTCTTTCTCCTCTTCCACTTCTAGATTTTTTTTTTTTACAGAGAGAGAGTCAGAGAGAGGGATAAGACAGGGACAGACAGACAGGAACAGAGAGATGAGAAGCATCAATCATTCATTTTTCATTGCACGTTGTGACACCTTAGTTATTCATCGATTGCTTTCTCATATGTGCCTTGACCTCAGGCTTTCAGCAAACCAAGTGACCCCTTGCTCGAGCCATCGACTTTGAGTCCAAGCTGATGAGCTTTTGCTCAAACCAAATGAGCCCGCGCTCAAGCTGGCGACCTCGGGGTCTCGAACCTGGGTCCTTCCGCATCCCAGTCTGACGCTCTATCCACTGCACCACTGCCTGGTCAGGCAATCACTTCTAGATTTTTATCTTCTATCCCATGTGGTCTGCTTTCTGATGCATTCTTCATCTCATTTACAAAACCTTAAGCTCCAGAATTCTTGTTTGGTTCTTTTTTAGACTTCCAGTTTCTTTGGTAAAGTGATATTTCTGTTCATTAAGTTTACTCCTGAGTGCATTACGTGGTCTTTCTGAGTTTGTGTGTGTGTGTGTGTGTGTGTGTGTGTGTGTGTGTGTGTGTGAGGGGGGGGGAGGGAGGGAGGGAGAGAGACTTGTTGAGTTCCTTCATGATACTTTGAATTTGCTATCAGTTAGATCACAATCTTCTGAGACTTTACATTAGGTTTCTGTCTTTTTTTTCTGTGATACCATGTTACCATGATTTTTCATGGTTTTTGATGAGTTGTTCCTCTTCCAGTGCATTTAAAGTAGTAAACACTCTTGTTATTCAGGTAAAGCGTTGTTCAATTTGATTCTAGGAATTCCAAAGGTTGGCATTTAGAGGCCTTCCTTTTGTTTTTCAGTGGGTGGCGATACAGAACAAATTTTTGGTTTCTCTTACCTGCGTTGCCTCTACTGACGTCTGAGAACAAGCACTTTGCCCTCGCGCCCCCCCCCCCCCACTGCCTCTGCCAGAGCTGGGGCTGGTGCCCTTGCTGATTCTTAATGTCTCTGAAGTTGCTGGTCCTTGCTGCTGCCGGTGTCACTGTGGTTGTGGGCACTGCTGCCAGGATCACAAGCGTCTCTGCAAGGTCCAGGTTGTCTAGTTTGCAGGCACTGCCACAGCCGCAGGTTAGGAGCTGAGGTCACAGACACTGCATGGCCAGAGGACTGGGGTGGTCGACGCTACCACCACTGCTACCCGGGTCCTTGCTTGCCTCCATTATCTCAGCTGATCATAAGTGACCCAGTTCTTGTCTTTATGCCCAAAATAGAGAATAACAAAAGGGTCTTGGGAATTTCTACTACAAGAGAAATGTCTGCATTAATAACTACGCCAGGCTGCTTTACTGCATGCTTCTAAGTACAAAGGTGAGTGGCAGAATGATAACAAGCAGGCACACCTACTGCTTGAAGAACTGCTAGGAAGCAGGAGTCTAGAAGTCCCTGTCTTTCTGGCAGAGTTAACAGCAACCTTTGGCAAATTGCTTGGACTTTCTGGGTTTGAGGTTTCCTGTGGGCCTCTATAATATGTTGAATGAATTGCAAAGTTATATACAGTATGGCACCTGGGTAAAAACTTAAAACACATACATCAATATGGAGTGTATGCTGGTACTCAGTAACTGTCATGCATGCTCAGGGGTGACACATAGCAGTTCTGGGGGGTGGGCAGGGAAGCATAGAGAGGAGCTCAGCTGGCTCTCTGGCCATATTTCCTTTTCAAGAGCTCTGAATTTTGCACAGCATAGTATTAATACATGTTAACTTTGGCAGTGGATATATAAGTCACATTTCTGTCTTTTTCTTTCTAATAGAAATTAATAGACATCTAATAATGATGTCTATGATGACATCAGAGTGATGGTGGCATGAGAGATACCCTTGATCTTGCCCCTTGAAATTTCAACAAATTGAACAGCTATACCTCAGCAAAGGAACCCCAGCTGGGCTCATAGGCATGCCTGATAGATCCACACACCCAGTTGACTAAAGGTGGGAAGGTTAAAAAATGAGGGGCAGAAGATAAGAAGCATTCATGGTCAGCTCAGGAGAGGGGAAAGGCCCAGACTGTCTGGACTTTTGTCTGCCCAGGCTCTACAGAAGGGCACAGAGAGATTGGGGAACATCTGCTGTGATACTGAACCAAAGCAGCAGAGTGTGGAGTCACCACCAGTGTTCCCACGGTTTGCCCACAACCCGCACTCAGAAACACAAAAATACAAAGTACGGCCTTGCAGACTCCCAGATACCACAGGCTCCCTCCTCTCATGGGTATGGAGAGTAACAGAGACATACCCCACAGCTGACGAACAGAGGTGCTCTCTGTCTGGTAGCCTGCTCTGTTGGAACACAGGGAGGAGTACCCAAAAGCCTGAAAGTGCCACTGCTAAAGCTGTAAAGCCCTCACAAGTCCCACCCATCACCACAGCAGCCCTGCCTCCACCTTTGCAACAGCAGCTTCTCTTTTTTTTTGTATTTTGAGTCAGATGAAGAGAGATAGTGAGACAGACTCCCGCATGCGCCCTGGTAACTGCTGTCTTGGGCTAATGATCAAATCAATAGAGCTATTTTTAGTGCCTGAAGCTGACACTGGGACCAACTGAACCATCCTCAGCACCTGGGCAATGCTTGAACCAATTGAGCCACTGGCTGTGGGAGGGGAAGAGGGAGACTAGTGGGAGGGGAAAGAAGCAGATGGTCGCTTCTCCTGTGTGCACTGACCGGGAATGGAACCCAAGATGTCTATATGCCAGGCCAGCGCTCTATCCACTGAGCCACCAGTCAGGGCCAACAGCAGCTTCTTAGTAGAGTTCAGCCTGGGATTTTACAGAGCTAAAACTTGTAATACAGTGCTATTACTGGAAAAAGATAGAGAAACCTATCAAAAATCTTTCTTCAGCCCTGGCCGGTTGGCTCAGTGGTAGAGCGTCGGCCTGGCGTGCAGGAGTCCCGGGTTTGATTCCTGGCCAGGGCACACAGGAGAAGCGCCCATCTGCTTCTCCACCCCTCCCCTTCTCCTTCCTCTCTGTCTCCCTCTTCCCCTCCCGCAGCCAAGGCTCCATTGGAGTAAAGCACTGAGGATGGCTCTGTGGCCTCTGCCTCAGGCGTTAGAACAGCTCTGATTGCGGCAGAGCAACACCCCAAGATGGGCAGAGCATCGCCCCCTGGTGGGCATGCCGGGTGGATCCTGGTTGGGCACATGTGGGAGTCTGTCGACTGCCTCCCCATTTCCAACTTCGGAAAAATACAAAAAAACAACAAACTTTCCTCTACCCTTTTCCTTTGGTTATGTTGTTGTTTTGTTTCTTTTTGATTATTTGTTTTTGTTTTCTGTGCTTTTTCTGTTAATTTTCTTTTACTTTTATTTAATTTTTAAATTTGTTGTTTTTCTTGTTGTTTGCTTGATTTCTTAATACCACTCTCAAATGCACTCAAGGCAGAAAAAAAGGAATACCATGACTACACAAGAAAAAGATGCAGTTCAGAAAGAAAATGAAAATCCTCCAGAAAGCAATGGAAAACTTGGAGTTAAATAACAGAGAATTAAAAATTGAAGTTCTGAAAATACTCAACGAGATGTGACTCATTAATGGGTACTGATGGGCAATTTCAATAAGCTCAGAAAACAAAACAAATACCTCACCAAAGAGATTGAAACTTTAAAAACAAAGATGAAGAACTCAATACATGGACTAAAAAAAACACACAATGGAGAAAAGAAAGCCTCTTGAATAAATGGTGCTGGGAAAATTGGAAAGCCACACGCAAAAGAATCAAACTTGACTACACTTTGTCCCCCTGCACAAAAATTAATTCAAAATGGGTCAAAGACCTAAATATAAGGTCTGAAACAATAAATTACATAGAAGAAAACATAGGTACTAAGCTCATGGACCTTGGCTGTAGAGAACAATTGATGAATTTGACCCCAAAGGCAAGGGAAGTAAAGGTAACAGTAAATGAATGGAACTATATTAAACTAAAAAGCTTCTGCAAAGCAAAAGAAACCTATAACAAAACAAAAAAGCAGCCAACCAAATGGGAGATAATATTTACAATCAACAGCTCCAATAAGGGGTTACTATCCAAAACATAAAGAACTCACAAAACTCAGCAACAAACAAGCAAACAATCCAATTAAAAAATGGGGAGAGGACTTTAATAAATACTTGTCCCAAGAAGATGTACAGTCAACAGATATATAAAAAAATGCCCATCTTCACTAGCTATTAGAGAAATGCAAATCAGAACTACAATGAGATACCACCTCACACCTGTGAGCTTGACTTCAGGTGATGGACAGACAACTCAATCAACAGTTCAAATGCTATAGAGACATTCACCTAAAACCTATGTATTCTTATTGATCAATGTCATACCATTAAATTTAATTTCAAAATTTAAAAAGTCAATCAATAAAAAAATTGAAAAAAGTAAATTCCTCATAATTAATCATGTAAAATGTTTTTTAGTCTATAGTTTCCCTGATACAGAGCGGTCTGAAGCTCCCTTAGAACTGCCACCACTTGTGAGAGGCTTTGCTCCATGGACTTGAGGCTGCTTCACCCTCATCTTTCTGTCAGAGGTAAAATCAAGGACTCTGAGTCAGCAGGATGAGGTTCGATCTTGGTCAGGTCATGTACCCAGGCTCCAGGGGGAAACTGCCTCATATTCTAGATCTAATCTCAGGAATACTTTGTCTTAAAGGGCTTGTCTCATGCCTGGCATGCAGCAGGAGCCAAATTATGATCAGAGCAGTGAGCATAGCTGGGGGGGGGGGGGTGAAGGGGCTCCTTGGAACAAGGCTGCCCAGCCCAGTGCAAGGCCAGGCTCCAGGCTTGGGCACTGGTCACTAAGGTCACCCTTACCCCAAGCAGCAGTCCTTTCTTCCTCTCCATGGAGATTGGTGCTGATTGACCTGTTAATATATTGGTGCTCCTCACATCATCTCTACTTGGCTCATGTGAGTACTTCCAGTTTACAACCTTCCACACATGTGGCCTCAGGTGCCATGTCTTCTCCTCCAGGGCACCCTGAGTCCTGGCTGGCCCAGGAAGGAGGGAAGGGACTGCAGAGCAGTAGGCAGCTTTGGAAAGCTTCACATTGGGCCTTCTTTCTTCTGATCCTCATTCTTCCTGGGAAGATATGCAAGGGGGGCCCACTCTGCCAAGAGGGCCAGGTTGGCATTATTTTCAGGGACAGTGTTGGCATTATTCTCAGTGTCATAAACAGGTGCTGCTAGGGAGCAGAATACAGGTGGCATTACATTTCATCATCTGGTGATGGGCTTTCTTTCTTGTACTCAGGGGTGCCAGTGGGGCATGGGAGGACTGGTGTTGAGGAGTGCCAGGCAGCTGTCATATACAAGGACACTTACCCTCAATGAATTTGCCCAGCAATCCTAAGTGTCAGTCCTGCAAGGGTTAACAAACAATGCCACTTGCAGACAGACAGCTGAAACCTAAATACTGAAAGTCGACCGTCCAGGTGAGATAGACACACAGTCCTGGGCTCCTTGCCTATAGTTTGACATACCTTCAATCTCTGGATATTTCATGAGAATCAGGAGCCCATATTTCAAAGTGGTGCTGGTGGTCACTGCTCCTGCAAAGAACAGGTCAGCCAAGGTCACAGAAATGCTGTCCAAGGTGTACATGGGCTCTGTGCTGTGTTTTTCCTGCAGATGTTAGAGACAGACAGGGACTTGGTAAGGGGACATCTTCAGGTGAATGAGAAAGAGACCCTTGCATCCCTCAGCAGCAGAGAAGCCGCAGCCCTGACAACTCCACATGGAGGAGGGGCAGCTGTGCACAAGGCTGTCCTGTGGAGACACAGCCATCTCCACTGCACAGGTAGGGAAACCAGGCCTCCCTGAAAGGTGAGGGACTGTGCGCCTTGCCCAGGCTGCGGGGCTGTGCTCCTTTTACAGCACCGAGGGCTGTCTTTGAGAGGTGAGTCTCTACCCAGTGCTGTCTCAGGACCTCCTAGAGCCCAGGGCTCTAAGCCCAGGGCTCTAAGCTATGGAGCCTCTGCTAACACCCCAGTGCTTTTGGGTCCCAGGAAGCAGGGAAGTGCTGGGAAGCTACTGAAGCTGAACACCTGGAGGGGCAGTGAGGGAGGGGTCCAACTGATGGAGGACATTCTCAGACAGCCTGGGGCTGTTTTCCAGGGAGTCGTGTGCTGTTCTAAACCACAAGTGACATCAAAGGAAAGAGGGAAGTGTCACCAATCTGGTTTGGGGGTCCTGAGAGGCTGTCAGGCCTGGAACCCCTTAAAGTCATGCACTATTGGGGGTTCAAATGCTGATGAGAAATGCTGCAGGCCTCGCCCCAGATGCTCAGG
Organism: Saccopteryx leptura; assembly: GCF_036850995.1. Classification (NCBI taxonomy): domain Eukaryota; kingdom Metazoa; phylum Chordata; class Mammalia; order Chiroptera; family Emballonuridae; genus Saccopteryx; species Saccopteryx leptura. Next base: position 1,150,648 of record NC_089515.1, read on the forward strand.
GTTAAGAGGCATGGTATGGGGGTCCCAAGGCTTGCCCCACAGCCCCAGCAGTGTTCCCAAGACCACAGGGGACAGTCCTGTGGTGTGGAAGGCAGCCCGGCAGGCTGGCTGTGCCCCAGCATGTGTGTGAGCATATGTGGTGGTTGTGTGCAGCCAGTGTACTGTGTAACCAGAAGCTCCGGAATGGGCCTGGTGTGATGAACTAGGCGCCAGCAGTGCAGGTTGTGACTATCTGAGCAACATCCGCCCCCCACACCATCTCAGAGCAGCGAGCCCTCAGTCTCCTGGGGCGTGCTGGGAGGGCACCTTTTCCATTTCCAGGAGCAAAGAGTCAACGACGTCTCGTGGGCAGCTGGGGTCCAGAGATTTCTGATGCTCCTTCACTCTCTCTAAAGTATAGTGTTTTATTGCAGATATATTTTTCATCATCTTTCTGTGGCTTCCAGGCAGGTAGCGCATATAGCTTGGAAAAGCATTATAAATCTAGAAAGAGAGAGAGAGAGGAAATTTCTTACTATATGTTTTTTTCCTGGATGCAACATAATTTTCTGTACTGGACTAATAAGTTTCTCCAAACCTCAATTTATGGCTGTCACTATTGCATTCTGGCCCGCAGTACTATTTGCACACCCCTCCGTTAGTGGTGCACATTCTGTGGGGACTGTGAACACAGGGCACATGGGTCATGTGTCCAGTGGAGACTAATTTTAAAGAGCGAATGGTAAGCATCACGAGGTTACCAGATGGCAGCGTTGGGCTCATAGACGTCTGCAGAAGGAATACTCAGAACAGAAGTCCTGGTCTGTCTATCCACACAACCCAAATTCCCCTTCTCTGATGTAACCGCGACTGAAACTGAGTGCATACTAATGAAAAAGGAAGAATGTGGCTTCACCTGCAGCCAGGGAGTGCTGAGCAGGTACAAGTTCTCATTGAACAAGCTCTGCATCCTCACATTTGTGCTGTCGTTGTAGTCGAAGTGCTTGCGGAAGAGAATGTCCGCAATGACATTGCAGGGTGCACTGCCCACTAGGAAGGTGGGATCGAAAGGCTGGCCTGGAAAACAGGTGAACCTGAGGAAAGGTACCACACGGCTCTTGCGAGAAGATGCCTTAAAAAGTATGACAGTTCACAGCCCTGGCCGGCTGGCTCAGCGGTAAAGTGTCAGCCCAGCATGTGGAAGTCCTGGGTTTGATTCCAGCCAGGGCACACAGGAGAAGCACCCATCTGCTTCTCCACCCCTCCCCCTCTCCTTCCTCTCTGTCTCTCTCTTCCCCTCCTGCAGCCAGGGCTCCACTGGAGCAAAGTTGGCCCGGGTGCTGAGGATGGCTCTATGACCTCTGCCTCAGGTGCTGGAATGGCTCTGGTTGCAACAGAGCAACACCCCAGATGGGCAGAGCATCGTCCCCCTGGTGGGCATGCCGGGTGGATCCCGGTTGGGCAAATGCGGGAGTCTGTCTTTGCCTCCCCTCTTCTCACTTCAGAAAAATACAAAAAAAAAAAAAAGTATGACAGTTCACAAAAGATAGGGATGTTAGAACTTATGTGTGATTCTTTACTTTTCAGTAATTCAGGTATAACAGTTACACACGTGATCACCACTCTTGCTCCTCTTGCAATGCAGAGAGGACCCTGGTTATAAAATGGAGTGGGAGGATGAAGAGGCTTTCCTGTGTACCCGGCTGCTTTGGGCTGTCCCATGTCCCTGGGGCCCAGGCCAGGGCTGAAGGGCAGTCCTGTGCGATGGCCATACTCACCCTTGGTCCTCCTGAGCGCCTCCAGCAGAAAGCGGGACTCCCTCTGGATCCGGGCCTCATTGCCTTGCTTTGCCATCCCAAAGTCACGGAGGATGCTCAGGGAAAACCTCCGGGTGTCCTGCCAGCTGTGGCCGTTATTGAAAGTAATCCCTACAGAAGGATAGCGGAGTTACAAAGCCCAGATCGGGCGCCCACCCAACCCGTGCGGGCTGGCCGGCGCACCTGGGGATTCTGCCCCTTGGCTGGCAGCTGCTGGTCCCTGTGTGTCTTCTGTGCACACCCGCAACCCACTGTCGTTCCTTTCCCCCAAAGCACATAAACCGCACCTGCCACTGCTTTCCCATCTAGTGACGGAATTCCTGCAAAGCCTGTTTTCATTGATTTTCACCCTCACACCACAAAGAACCTGAACTTGTGACTCTGTGGCTTCACAAAATGCCCTTACTAAGTGTGCGGGCGATGTCGTCGTCGTAGTCGTGTGCCCCACCCCCCACCCCACGCACAGACCAGTTCCTCCTCTGTGCGGGTGCAGGGAGGGGCACAGGGCCACCGGTTTCAAGGCCCCCAACAAAGTTGAACACAAAAGTGGGGTCCTAGGCTCTAGTCCACTCATCTGAACTTCAGGGTCCTGTGGGACTTTGTGCAGCACGGAAGATATGTCCTAACTTGTGTTATCCACCTGCCATGGCGCTAAGAGAGTTGCCCAGGAAGCCTGAGGCCAGAGCCGCGGGCCGTGCTGGAGCCCTGGGGACACAGAAGTCAGGAGGAGGACAGCTCAGTGAGAGGAGCATGAACCAGGTCGGAGTGCAGGCAGATGATTTCAACTGTCACAGGAAGAGTGCTGCAGCGAGGCAGGGACAGACAGACAGACACAGAAAGATACAGAGACAGATAGATTAAAAAAGAAACGGAGAAAGAAGAGATACAGAGAGACAGAAGAGAGACAGAAACAGATAGAGACAGACAGATACAGAGATGGAGAGACAGACAGCCCAGACGAGCCAGCATTGTGTGGGATCCAGATGAACTGGAAACAGAGATGAACTGGCTGCTCTCTCAGAGTTCCGCCAAGTCGGACTGAGTGGTGGTGTGGGCCTCTCGATCTTAGCATGCGGCCAGTGCTCTCACTATCATGCAAATAATGAACACTCACATCATGCTCTTAGGATACCAGATGCATCCCATATCCAGGGTCCCACTGACCTTCAGGGTCAGCTCCGGGCCATGTGGGGCATACAGAGATAGGAGTGTGGATCCTCAGGCAGAAGGCAGAGAAGTCCCCTTGGGTCCAGCCTGGATACACTCAGGGGCTCATGATTTGGACCAGGGGTGGGCTGGTATAGTAAGCCTTCTAGTGTTAATGACGTTGATTGAGGCGGTTACTTTTGCTTTTCACTAATCCAAAGGAGTAAAATAAATCCACAATGTCCAAGAGGAAAAAGCAAATGCTGTGACAGGATGTAACCTTGGAAATGTAGCCTGGAAAAATCAGGTAAGAACACTGTGCCCACCTGTAATCACATCAATTAAAAAATTCTACATAAAATGGATAAAGGTTTTCCAGAGGTTTGTCACCAAAGTTGACTCAGGAAGAGGCTCCCACATTTTGTGGGGTAGATAGGATACTGTGTTTATTTCTGATCTGCTTTAAATATCACCGAAAATTAAACCGACAGTGAGCATGTGAAGTGTACACAGGCAAGTCCGAGGACAGGAAGGACAGTGCAGTAGGTAGGGGCCACAAGTATTTGAGGGTGAGAGCTAAGGAAGGGAACCCCACCGAGTGGGTGTCCTCCATGGGCTCCAGGACCTCCCAGGAGACACAGAAGGCATGGTCTGGGGTCAGAAGTCTGGAAAACACTCAGCTGAAGATCAGCTACACCCCAGACCCCTACCCTTCCCCTGCAGGAGGTAACAAGTGCATTTTTCTGGACAAGGGGAACTCAGGGTTGTGGAAACATAAGGTGCACAGAACAGAGAGGTGAGGCTGGGGAGATGGCACCTCGTGAAAGACTCATTCTGAACTCAAGGCTGTGCCTGCACTCAGCACCCCTATCCTGGTCTAAGAACATCCCCACGTTGATCTCAGAGCGCCCTATGTGGAGAACACAGACTGTCACTGAGCAAAGCTCTGTGGATCTGCTCAGTGTCCAGCAGGTCTTAGAACACATCATGGGAGAGGAGGCCTCAGTGGGCGGAGCTGCAGTGCCCAGGAGCAGCTGAAGCTGTGAATGATAAGGGCGTGGAGGAGACTGGGCGCTTGGGATACAGGTATCATCACAACACTTCCATGAAAATGCATGTTGTGTGATGACTGGATGAATGAATGTACCAACTGTCACCAGAATTGTCTTGGCATCTTTCTGCCTTTTCGCCTTTAGTCTGCTGCTTGTTATGGTTGTTTCCGTCCCTGCTGGGCTCCTGAGCACCCACCATGGGCACAGTGAGAAGCAGGGGTACCTTTTTCCTTGTGCGCCTCGTACACAGCATATTCTCCTCTTCCAGAAAACTTGTTCTTATTCTGGAGCAGTGCTTCCCGAAAAGCCTTGTAGCCGTGCAGAACCACAACGCGTTGGGAGCCCAGATACAAAGTGAACACAGGCCCGAAGCGCTCTGCCAGCTGCAAGACCAGCAAGCAGGATTGAGGCCAAGGGAGGCTTTGGGTCAGGAGGGCCATGCTTCACACCGACTCCCACAGTCACAATCACTGCTATTGACCGAGACACCCCCAAGGGATCTGGGGAAGCTCTCTTTGTCCAGCCTGACTGTGAAGACCCTCCACAAATGGCTTTCTTCTGCAGGGAGTCTGATTGCAGCACACCTGTGCACATAGCCGCCCACATACTGTGACTAATTCTCTCCCTGTGGGTCAGTGTTTCTGCCCTGAGGCCACTTTGCCCACTTCTGCCCTATCACTTTCACTGTTTCTTGTTCCTAGTCAAGGTCATGGGCCCTAGGTCACTGCAGGAGGACCCAGAGCCCAGCACTGTCTTGGCCCCTGGGAGCCCACCCTCTGTGGTACGTAAAGCACCATCAGCACCTCCCTTAATGAAAACACTTTCCAAGACTGCCCTGTGCTCTGTGGCATTCTTTTATTAACCCATTTAGTAGATTTATCAACTCATTTAGTTTTTGATCTGTTGCTCATTCACTGTTCACAGCAATCATAGGGGGAGAAGGTACCAGGCTGGTTGGTCATATACTTCACTGTCTACTCCAGGGGTCTCAAACTCAACTCAGCATGTGGGCCGCAGAGCAAGATCACAGCCGTTCGGCGGGCCGCACTAGGTCTACAAAAGGCAACTGTTATGCAACACTTTTCTCACTGCAGTTGAAAACAAAAAAAAATCAGTACAACAAGCACAATCGTACATGCAGTTTACTCAGTGTCACAAAACGACCAGAAACTGTAGTTCGCATCACAACTGCTGTTAACTAAGCTAATATCTAGCTAGGATGCTAGAGAAATGAAAAATACAAGTAGGCCCCTGGGCTTACTTAATTTTATCCAAAATATTTTGAACTTCGTGGATTAGTCTGCAGGCCACACGAAATTGTTCAGCGGGCCGCATGCGGCCCGCGGGCCGTGAGTTTGAGACCCCTGGTCTACTCTGTTCTTTGGAATCTACAGAGAACTCCAGGTTTATACCAGCGTGTGGGCACCTGGTATGAATGCATGATACCGTGCATTGCAGAGCCTCGCTGAGCCAGCCAACAACAAGGCAGTTAACATGCATCTCAAGCGGCGGCTCTCGGGCCACCCATGGCTGATGCCTGTTTGAGTGCTCCATGCCTAAGCTGTGCCATTAGCTAAATATTTTGAATGTCACTCTTAAACACTACTCTTAATTCAGTTAATTCAGAGCAATTTGTCTGACAATGACTTGAATGCACACATATTACATCTCATTCCCAATTCCCCTCCCCCAAATCAACACTATTTCTCTTACCCTGGTGAAGGAATTGGGAATATCCTTCAAATCCAGCTGGAAAATATTCCCAACGATGGGCAGTGGGAACGGGCCTGGGGGCAGTTTCCAGCTGCTGTACATGTGTTTCCAGATGGAGGTGAGCAGCAGAACGACCACCCACACCAGCAGGGCGACCGTGATGCCTAGGGCAGCCATGGCACCTGTGGGGGGTCTCTGACGACTTGTGTGGGCTCCTGTGGAAAGGCGAAGCTTTTATAATGCACCCTTGAGAAGGAGGGTGACCGGCCAGCCAATGCCACCCCGCCTTCTCCTCTGGCCCAGAACATCGGTTTACCATTAGCTGGTGTTTGCCCTTGCCACAAAGGCCGACTCCTGCAGTGATTGCTTCCAAGAAGCTCTGTCCAGGCTTGGACTGTGCCTGGGCTCTGTCGACACTGATTGCTGACACTGGCACCAATGTCTAGTGTTGACTTAAGAATGCCCAAACCCGTAAAGATTTTTTTACAAAAATTTATTTGAGCAAAACCGTGGATATACCTATAAGCAGATCTCAACAGACTGAGAAAAATTCTTCCCAGAATGACAGTTTGCAGTTTCTTTCGTGCATTCAGAATTAAGGAGGGAACGTAAAGAAGATTAAATGAAGGTGGGAGAAGGGAAGGTGGGGACTGGATTGCAGGCAATGAGATCGTGTGCTCTTTTGAGACATCTGAAAAGAGAGTCACTGGAGTTATACAGATGTGTTGACCCAGACACACAAGAACAGTGGACAGGGTCACTTAAAGCAAAGAAGCTATATGCTCGAGGTGTGACAACCCACATGAGCTACCCAGCTAGGAGTTTATGATCAGGTCACCCTATGAGGCTCCTTTTTCACCCACATCAGTAAACATAGCATCCAGAGTCACCAACCCACATAGGTCAAAACGTGGGGTTGTTATTGGTGCCCTGGGTTCCATGATCTCCCAGAAGAGACATCTAAAGAGATCACAAGAAACCAACAGAGAGCCTGGAGCATTGGCCAGGGATCAAATCAGGGTCTCCAAGGCAGGTGAGAATTCCACCATTGAACCACCCCAGGTTCTCAGGAACTCCCGAGATTGACAGCAAGAGAGTTCACCACAAAGTAGTATTCAGGTGAGAGGTTTCTTATATGTAGCTCTAGGGCTGAGGGAGACAACATTTAAAAGGAGAGGAGAAATAATGTCCCCTTAGCATATAATATCTCCACCAAGGAGTGTGTTATTTAGCATTTAAATGAGGAAGGGTCACCAAAAAGACACGATTTCTTGACAGTGTGCACATGTGAGTGAAAGGCAACATTTAAGCCCAATGAAGTAATGCCTGCAGACAGCAGTGTCCTTTAGTCTAGCTGCTGACTGGCTGGAAGAAGGGAAAGCATTGAGCAATTGATGTTCCTGCCAGCTGGGACCAGGGTGGGGACTGTCCTCCCCTTTGACCGTGGTTGGACAGAAAAGTTAAGTCATCTTTGCATGTGTTTGTCTGGGTAGGGTTCACGTCAGGCAACACCATCTCCTGCTGACCGTCTCCATGGCAGAATCAGGGATTCCACTCTTTTAACATCTGATCAAAAGTTTTGTCTGGCAGCCCAGTAGTACCTGAATCACCAGCAGACAAAACTCATAAGCCAGATGGAAATTCACCATCTGAATTCTATTCCACTTTGTCAACTCAACTGGCAAATCAGTGGAGGAAAGAAATGGGGGGAGTGTTGACCAATTTTGGAAAAGTTACTGTTAGATTATAAAAAAAAGATATATATATATATATATGTGTGTGTGTGTGTGTGTGTGTGTGTGTGTATAAAGATATATATATGATTATAATATATATATAATATATATATATTATATATATATGGAGAGAGAGAGAGAGAGAGAGAGAACATCAACTCCTTCCACTTGGTTGTGCCACTAATTGTTTCTCATGTGTGCCCTGAGCGGGTCTGGAAGCAGTGGCCTCAGCATTCCTGGACAATGCTCTATCCACTGTGCTACTGGCCAGGGCACAGTATACTCTTATTGCAGAAAATTAGGGAATCATTATTCTTTAGAATCATTTTACCAAATTATTTTAAAATTACCTTAGAATTTTTATTGGATTTGCTGTAAATCAATGGTTGAATTTGGGTAGACTTTGTGTTTTTGTCATCTTACCTTTGTTTATCCGGGAACAGCACTGATTTCACTCACACCTCTGTGTCACTGACACTTCTTTCACACAAGCAGCTCCGCCTTCCTGAGGCCTTTGTATGAGTGTGATTTCAACTGCTCACCTAAAAAGTAAAAGGCCAAAGTGAGAGGCAACAGCATCTATTTAAGATCCAAAAGAATAGGTTCTCAAGAAGGACTGGTCCGGGCAGGAGTCTCCGTGAGGAGATTAGGAGGCAACGGCCAGGGGTAGTTCTGAGAATGGGGACAGAACAATCATGTGACAGAAGGAAGGGGGTCCTATGGGCGCAGGTGAGTTTACATAGTGATACTCATTCTAAAGAACATCTTTAATTTTCAGTTGGTAGTCATAATACCTGCTTTCCCTGTTATCTTTGCAAACAGTGTCTCTCTAGGCCCCATCCAAAGGTTACTTTGCTCTGTTTTAACATCTGAAGGTTTGAGCAGAAGATGGCAGCTCCAGATCCATTTTAAAGTGGCCCCATTTATGTTCTTTTCTACAGAAAAAAGAGAGTGTTTTTCGTTCTGTCCTCTAACTGGTGATATAGGAATGATCTTAATGTATACATCGTAATTTTATACTTTTACATAAGTAATGCATGTTTGTGTACAATACTTTTGTGCATGTTAAAAATAAAAATAAAAACACCTTGTATACTTTTTTTTAAATTTTTATTTATTTATTTTTTACAGAGACAGAGAGTGAGTCAGAGAGAGGGATAGACAGGGACAGACAGACAGGAACGGAGAGAGATGAGAAGCATCAATCATTAGTTTTTCATTGTGCATTGCAACACCTTAGTTGTTCATTGACTGCTTTCTCATATGTGCCTTGACTGCAGGCCTTCAGCAGACCGAGTAACCCCTTGCTGGAGCCAGTGACCTTGGGTCCAAGCTGGTGGGCTTTTGCTCAAACCAGATGAGCCCGCGCTCAAGCTGGCGATCTCGGGGTCTCGAACCTGGGTCCTCTGCATCCCAGTCCGACACTCTATCCACTGCGCCACGGCCTGGTCAGGCGCTGGCCGGTTGGCTCAGTGGTAGAGCGTCGGCCTGGTGTGCAGAAGTCCCGGGTTCGATTCCCAGCCAGGGCACACAGGAGAAGCACCCATCTGCTTCTCCACCCCTCCCCCTCTCCTTCCTCTCTCTCTCTTCCCCTCCCGCAGCCGAGGCTCCATTGGAGCAAAGATGGCCCGGGCGCTGGGGATGGCTCTGTGGCCTCTGCCCCAGGCGCTAGAGTGGCTCTGGTCTCAACAGAGCGACGCCCCGGAGGGGCAGAGCATCGCCCCCTGGTGGGCGTGCCGGGTGGATCCCGGTCAGGCGCATGCGGGAGTCTGTCTGACTGTCTCTCCCCGTTTCTAGCTTCAGAAAAATACAAAAAAAAAAAAAAAATTAGGTTATATTCCATATACTGAATTTTAACCCATTTTCCTTCTCAATTTACTAGCAACATGGGCGAGCCTTTGATAGTTCTGCACGTTTGCTGGTTAGGTCTCCTGTGTGACAAAGGGGCATCGAGCTCAGTCAGGACTTGGGGTCTTAGTTCCCGCCGGGGTCTCTGCATCCCCACGGCAGGGCACTAACCTGGCTTGCCTGCAGGTCCTGTCTGAGTCGTACTTGCTCTGCCTTCCCAGTAGCCAGTGTGGGGTGGAGAGGGTCAGTGCTCAGGATGGAGACGAAGCCGTCTGACCCCTCTGCTCCCTTCTCCGGTCTGCTAGACCTGCCTGGGCGGACACAGGAGGGGACCATGCAGCGTTTCTTCTCATGGCCAGTCCCTCCTGTTGCTGTGGAGGGAGAAGCAGAGGCCGCCTCACTCAGGCTAGACGTGAGCTCTGACCGGTGTGTGTGATACCAGGCAGGGAGAATAGCTGCACCTGCACAGCTCACCATAGTGTGCATGTCAGGTGTGGGTAGGGGCACCCAAGGGCAGGCACTGGCCAGTATGGGCCTAACAGAAGCCGGCTGTGGTCAGAGGCCACCTGTGGTCAGAGGCCTCACAGAGGCCAGCTGTGGTCAGAGGCCAGCTGTGGTCAGAGGCCTCACAGGGGCCGGCTGTAGTCAGAGGCCTCACAGGGCCAGCTGTGGTCAGAGGCCTCACAGGGGCCAGCTGTGGTCAGAGGCCTCACAGGGGCCGGCTGTGGTCAGAGGCCTCACAGGGGCCGGCTGTAGTCAGAGGCCTCACAGGGGCCGGCTGTGGTCAGAGGCCTCACAGGGGCCGGCTGTGGTCAGAGGCCTCACAGGGGCCGGCTGTGGTCAGAGGCCTCACAGGGGCCGGCTGTGGTCAGAGGCCTCACAGGGGCCGGCTGTGGTCAGAGGCCTCACAGGGGCCGGCTGTGGTCAGAGGCCTCACAGGGGCCGGCTGTGGTCAGAGGCCTCACAGGGGCCGGCTGTGGTCAGAGGCCTCACAGGGGCCAGCTGTAGTCAGAGGCTTCGCAGGGGCCGGCTGTGGTCAGAGGCCTCACAGGGGCCGGCTGTGGTCAGAGGCCTCACAGGGGCCGGCTGTGGTCAGAGGCCTCACAGGGGCCGGCTGTGGTCAGAGGCCTCACAGGGGCCGGCTGTGGTCAGAGGCCTCACAGGGGCCGGCTGTGGTCAGAGGCCTCACAGGGGCCAGCTGTAGTCAGAGGCTTCGCAGGGGCCAGCTGTGGTCAGAGGTCAGCTGTGGTCAGAGGTCAGCTGTGGTCAGAGGCCTCACAGGGGCCGGCTGTAGTCAGAGGCCTCACAGGGGCCGGCTGTGGTCAGAGGCCTCACAGGGGCCGGCTGTGGTCAGAGGCCTCACAGGGGCCAGCTGTAGTCAGAGGCTTCGCAGGGGCCAGCTGTGGTCAGAGGCCAGCTGTGGTCAGAGGCCAGGTCCCACTATTCCTGGTCCTTTGGCCATAATGTTTTTGGATGCTCAAACTACAACAGATTCTAAAGACACAGACACATGTCTATGGAAGACTGACTGACACTTTTGAGTACTTTTTTTTTTTAAAAATATTTATTTTATTTAGTAATTAAATTTACTAGGCTGAGTAATTCTTTTAGAAGCAAGGCCTTTTGTCTTGCATCTTATCCAATGGTTATTAGATTTCTGTGTGTCTTTTTTGGTCCTTTATTCTACTGTTATTTTGTGTGTGTCTCTGTGTGTGTCTGTTAAATACAGTGTCCATAAAGTCATGGGGCACTTTTGACGGGTCACAGGAAAGCAACAAAAGACGATAGAAATGTGAAATCTGCACCAAATAAAAGGAAAACTCTCCCAGTTTTATACCTATTCAGTGCAGTTTGATGTGGGCTCACGCACAGATTTTTTTAGGGCTCCTTAGGTAGCTATCCCGTATAGCCTCTACAGACTCATCACTGACTGATGGCCTATCAGAATGGGGTTTCTCCACCAAACTGCCGGTTTCCTTCAACTGCTTATCCCACTGAGTAATGTTATTCCTATGTGGTGGCGCTTTGTTATAAATGCGCCGATATTCATGTTGCACTTTGGTCACGGATTCGAATAGCCACAGAACACACTGAACTTTCCTCTGTACCTTCCACATCTCGACTGGCATGGCTGTGGGCTGATCCGCTGTATACACGGTGTTACATCATCATCTGCGCATGCGCACATGCTGTCACATCATTCTACAGAAACTGGGAGGGTTTTCCTTTTCTTTGGTGCAGATTTCACATTTCTATCGTCTTTTGTTGCTTTCCTGTGACCAGTCAAAAGTGCACCATGACTTTACGGACACACTGTAGATATTTATATTTTCAGGTATGCTACTTTAGTTTTATAGTTAAAAAAAGCTATACAGTCATATAGATTACATTGGAATGTCAGGTAGTATACTGCAGTGTAACATAATATTAATATAAAACATAACTTTCCATATACCACTTCACTCCGACTCTCAGGAATTTAGTTGCAGAATATTAGTTTTACATTTGGTCACAGATGTTTACTCCTGTCTTATAAATCAATTTTAGCTCATAAATCAATTTTAGCCTTACCGATTACCTGCCCCAAAATACACATTTGACAGTGCCTTTGCCTGTTACTCCTACGTGATATCTCGTCTTCCTTGGATTCCTGCTCCAAGACATGGAAGGTCTATGCCCACCCAGACATTATGGGGTGAACACGGGCTACAAGAGAGGCACACATGAAAGATGCAAGGAGCCCTTTCCCCCCAACAGTTGCTGGGCCGTAAGGTTCCACAGGCTGTTTGGCCTCCTTCCCCGGGCTGGGTTCTCTTTGCTGGTGAAGGTATCTGCTGTCTGGTTTACTCAGAGGAGTTGATTTCCCTTCCTTCATATGCTCAGGAAGACAGTGTAACTATTCCCACAGTTCTTCAAGAGGCAAGTCAATAGCCATAAATCCTCATACCAGAGAAGTAACACAGAGAATGTTACTTCTCTACACACCCAAAAGGGTCCAGCAAAAAGGGTGAGGAGTGGAGACGGAGTTGAAAATATGGTCAGAAGAGTTGATTTAAGGAAACTCTCCCAGAAATGTCCTCTTCTTTTGTGTGGTAAAAGGGTTGAGAACCCCAAAATAGAAATTGGGCAGACAAGCATGTAAGGTTATGTACTCTCTCGATTACAAATAATGACCTTGACAAGAGTAAAAAACCTTTTCCAAGCAAAACAAAACCAGATAACGCACATCACAGCATCCAAAGGGCAAGCCAGCACGGCCCAGGAGCAGAACCTTCCCACATCAAAGGGACTGAAGGCTGTGTGCATGTGTTCTCTTACCTGGCACCTAGCCCTGCCTCCACCTCTGAGCTCTTGTGCAACACTGCGCCGATGTGCAGAAGTGGTGGCCCCTCTGGATCGAGGAAGGAGCCCTCCTGAATTCTGTATGGTGGCTGCAGCTCACCAAGACGCCAATGAAGATGTCAGCTGATGACCTAAAAATAAAAGGTTGTCTAAGTGAGAGGCAACAGCATTATTTGAGATCAATAAGAATAGCTATTACGGGAGCACTCAAGGACTCAGGCAGAAGCCCAAAGAGTGTGTCAATGAGGAGACAGAGGCAATGGGTATTTACGAGAAGGGGAAGGGAACAATTATATCCAAAGCAGGAAGGCATCAGCACAGGGGCACATAACATGACACCGTGAAGCTCATTTTTTAAAAAATGTTTCCATTGATTGGGGGGGGGTGAAGAGTGAAGCATTAACTCCCTGCTCCAGTTAGTTATTCCATTTAGTTATACACTTATTGATTGCTTCCTATATGTGCCCTGACTGGGGATCAAACCCACAACCTCAGTGTGCTGGGATGACGCTCTATCCACTGAACCACCAGGCCAGGGCCCAGTGATGTTAAACCTGGATTATGTTTTTAACTTTCATTTCGGTAGTTATCATACGTATGTTTTTGTTGTCTTTGCAAACAGCCCTGTGGGGCACAGTGTTGCTTTAGGACAAGTCCAAAGGGTGTTTGGCTCAGTTTTAACATCTCAAGGTTTGAAGCATAAGATGTGCAGGAGTTCCTGTCAGACGGTGGCTCCGGCTCCACGTAAAGCAGCTCTGTTCATGGTTTTTACACGGCACATCAGAGGTGGTGGGACTTGGCAACTGAGTTCTGGCAAGTGCAGTCAGGCCTGTGTGAGCCTGTGGACCCAGACAGAGAGCCAGCCTCTGTGGTGCCCACCAGGTGGTAGAGAAGAAACAAAAGGAACAAGAAAGCCCTTTATTATCTTTCATGTCACGTTTGATACATGGAGAAGAACGTGTGTAGTGGTTCTTGTGTAAACATAAGGTATATGAACACAGTGAGCAGCACGCAGCCCACTCCTCACCCAAACACGACAACCTCCCTTCCACAGAACCACCTCCCTCCAGTGGTAACCACTGTCCTGAATTCTGCTTCTGAGACTCTCTGTCATTTTCTTATGTTTTTGTACTTTTTAATTTTTCTTAATTTTGAATTTCTAAAAGTGATTTCATAGCACTTATATTCTCTGAGGCCAGAACTTCATACTCAGACTCTATGCCTGCCCTGCTATCCTGTTGGATTATTCCCGAGCTCTGGCTGTTGTAGAGTGTTCTCACAGACTGTTCATGCATGCTTCCTGGAACACCTCCCAAGAATGTCTCTAGGCCAAGTGTGTACAGGGGCAACATAGTGCAGGGTCCCACATTATTTCTCAAGTATTTGAACTCTTTTACACTCTTACCAGTGTGTCTAAGTGCCCTGTTGATCCACAGCTTCTCCAACACTTAATATTAACAGATTTCTTAACTCTCCCATCTTGTGAGTATAAAATGGTATTTAACTGTGGCCTCAAATTGCATTTCTCTGATTATAAATGAAGTGCAGAATCTACTTATACATGTTTACTTATCAAAATCGTGGCCTCGTCAGCAAAGTGCTTGCTCATGTACTGAGCTCTCCTTGTCACCTGGGGTTTCTGTCTTTTGGTGTTTGTAGGAATGCTTCACATTGGTTAACGATCCTTTTCCAGTTGTATGTGTTGTAATAATTTTATTCCACTCTCTGAGCCACCCTCTCACACTGTTTGTGGTCTTTTTTGAACACTTTAAAATTATCAAGATGAAGTCTGCCTTTGCAGGCAAGCATGTGGGGGCTGAACCAGAGGACTGCGCTGACCTGGGGGGCAAAGTGTAACTGTGGGGCAGGAGGCACAGACCTCGTAGACGTGGGAGATGGTGACAGCTACGTAAAAAGCAGGGTCCGGAGAGGCCTTGGGCAGCTTTAGGGTCATCCATGAGCGTCACCCAAGGATGATGCAAGCAGAGCTCCCACCAGGACCTGGGGCCACAGCTCTGCAGACAAGGTGTTGGTGGGCCCATAGGGCCACATGGATCAGGCAAAGCCCATTCGTGTGGCCACACCCACTCTGGAGGGTCATGCCTGAGAGGGGGCTGAGGCTAGAGGAAGGGCTGTCCCACCCCGTGATGTCTGAGAAGGAAGACGCGTGTCCGCAGGACCTGCTCGACCTCCTGCCCCTCAGAGAGTCAATGAGGCGGTTCGGCATGGGGCTCAGCTGACGGACAACACTTTGGACACTTTGCTTCCCCCCGGACGTAGAGGGCATCGGGCTGATGCAGGCGCTCAACCAGGCTAGGCAGTACCAGGTGACCACCAGGAGGTGGGAGGACCAGGCGGAGAAGGGACAGAGCAGCTGCAGGACAGCAGGGTGAGCAGGAAGCTGACCATTCCAAAATAAATGTCTGCAAAGATGACCACGATGTCGCTCAAGGTCGCAGGGCTGCCAGTGAGCCATGGTCACATGGGGTCTGGCTGGGGCCTGTGTGCACAGACATACAGACCGCACTGACCAGCACACACTGCTGTGAGCAGGGCGCATCATCCCTCCGTGGCACGGGTCCTGCAGATGGCCTCAGAGGAGACCTGGGAAACCCTGCAGCTCGGCCACGAGGAGACCCTGAGCCCATGGTCCTCTGAGAAACTCCGCAGGACAGAGCTGTCCACTGCCGTGCAGTCCCTTGTGGCTACCTGGCGGTGAGCCCCTCTGGTCTCTGTGACACAGCCGTCTGGCAGGGGAGGCCTGGGAAAGTGGGTCAGACTCTGGGAACCTTTGCTTTTGGCAACTTTGCTGCAGAAAGCACATAATTAAGACAAAAGCCAAGACAAGGGCCCCTGTGCCCAGGTGGTCAGAGCATTAACTCTCCACTCTGCAGGGGCCCCCTCCGCTGACTGCCTGTGCTTGGCCTCCCTCACGCTGTAAGTTACACAGCAAGCCCTTCCTCACTTTGACCTTGAATGTTCCCTACATTTGCAGTGGCATGGAAGCTCATCATTGCACTGTGTGCTCCACCAGTCAGCAAGCCAGGCACAGGACTCCAGCTTTCCAAAAGGAAAACACAGCAAGTAGGATTAGGCCTAAGGACAGGATGGCATTTTCACCCATGGGGGCTGCAAGGTGGGCACTCAGGGGAGAACAGGGTTTGGGGGGTACTGAGCAGCTTAGGACAGAGCCCAGACATACCTGGGCACCAGAGGGACTCCAGCTCTTTGGGAAGGTGGTTCCTAGTCACAGCCCATCAGTGGAAACTACACCTGCCCAACGCTGCCTGGCCCACTACAGCCATTCCCTTGGGGAGGACAGGCTCCCATGAGGCAGATGTGGGTCATGCTGGCTCTTGGTTATAACCCATTCTCTACTCCTGGGCAGGTGGGAAGTTCATACCCTCAGTGAGGGTCAAGCTGAGCCAGGGGCTGGGGTCTAGGGAAGAAAGGCACAGACTCAGAGCAATGCAGCCCAGTACCCTGGCCAACACCCCACCCAGTCTCAGGCCTGCACAATAGCCCTACTGCTTTGCACACCCTCCCAGAGACCCATCTCAGACCACCCAGGCCGGGGGGGTGGGGGTAGGACAGGGCCTGGCTCAAGTGCAGCCTCCTTGCTGGGCCAGGCTTCCCTTAAAGAACCTGACCTACTTAGAGACCAAACCACACTACGAGGTTTCTCCCTTTTACTGATCTGCGGTGCAGATAGGTCACAGAGAGCAGGTGTGCTGGAGGCCCAGGGGGTGCTGCCATTTCAAACGGAAGTAAAAGACATAGCTAAGCGATTCCGGTATCATTTTTTCCACAATAAAATAGGTCAGGGCAAAAACAAATTTGTCTTTTCAGAAACATCCAAAGAAAATTAGGGAAGATTGTCCAAAAGGCAAGGCAGGGAATGGTACTCACTATGAATGCAGGGGGTGCCCCAGATCAGATGTCTCTTATCTAATTATAAGACTCATATTTTCATGAACAAACACAGGAAATTTCTACTCTGGTGGAAAATGAGATGTAGTGTGAACCATCTCCCCCAGCTTGATGACTCATTCATTTGCTGCTGTACTTTAAGCACAGTCTGCCTCCCTGGGGTGGACCCTGAGGTGCTGGGATCAGTGACTGCCACCCAGAGGAGCACAAGGACCCTGTGGGCACCGACAGGTTCTAGGGACAATGTGAGCTGACCGACTGCTGGTCTGCCCAGGGACTGTCCCCTGGGTGGATCTCAGACAAGAGCTGTGTCCAACGTGTCCAACAAGTTCCAACAGGGAAGATGAGATTTTATTTTAAATAGACTGGCTTTCGAACATTTCTAGATTTACATAAAAATGGAGAAGATTGTGCAGACAGTCCCTGTGAGGCTCACACCCAGCATCCCGTGTCATCAGCACCTCATAGCAGTGTGATGTGTTTATTGTCCATAGTGAACAAATGTTAACGGATGATCATCAACTAAAGTCCACAGTTTACTCAGATGGCCTCAGATGGACCCAATGTCCTTTCTTGACCTCAGGATCCCATCTAGGACACTGCAGGACATGGATGGTCCTCTGCTCCGATTCCTGTGGCAGTTTGAGGCATGCTGGCCGGGTGTTTTGTAGTGTGTTTTTCTGTTGGGATTCGTGCGGTTTTCTTCATGATCAGACTGGGGGTCGGGCTTTGGCAGGAGTTGCAGAGGAAGGTGCTGGCCTCATCCCATCATATCAGGGGACATACTCTGCTCAATTTGACGTTCACTGTTGTTGTTGGCCTTGATGAGATGGGTTTTTCATCATAGATTTTTGGGGGGTTTTTGTTGTTGATTTTTACAGAGACAGAGAGAGTCAGAGAGAAGGATAGACAGACAGGAATGGAGAGATGAGAAGCATCAATCATCAGTTTTTCATTGCGCTTTGCGACACCTTAGTTGTTCATTGATTGCTTTCCCATATGTGCCTTGACCGCGGGCCCTTGACAGCAGACTGAGTAACCCCTTGCTGGAGCCAGCAACCTTGGGTCCAAGCTGGTGAGCTTTTGCTCAAACCAGATGAGCCCGCACTCAAGCTGGCAACCTCGGGGTGTCGAACCTGGGTCCTTCCGCATCCCAGCCCTATGCTCTATCCACTGCACCACCGCCTGGTCAGGCTCATCACAGTTTTTAAGTGCTTAGTCCCATTATGGTGTGTCCCTGTCAGAGGGTACACTGGGCTGCCCTTGAAGATGGAGTTGGAGGACAGTCACCCTTGGGCAGGCTCCCCCACCCTGGGCCTTAGCAGGTTTGGCCATAAGCACATCACAGCCGAGTCCTTCCCCTGAAAGGACAGAAGGCCCAATGTCTGTTTACAACATGTAGAACTGAGGTATTAATGTACACAAGGAAAATTTAGCAATTCATCTTAGTGGCCAAGTTCAGAAAAAAAGACATACAAAAATTAGTCGTTGCAAAGGAACCAAAGAAGGGGCCATTGATAATTTAAAGTGGTTCTTAACAAAAGAAATAATCACTGTCCCAAGCCTCCTAATGTCCTTCAACTCAATCAATCAGCACATTTTTAATATCTGACCGATAATTATCTATTTCATGTGATAGCAAATGCAATAGTTTCAACAACTCAAATTTGAACAATTTTTCTAACTTGGATGCACTATAACCCTTAGCCATGTCTGACTTTTCTAACTGATACACCAGACATTCTTAAAAGGATGAGGTAGATATTTAAAAATAATCAGAGATCAAAGGTCCCTGCCACACTGTTATATCTTGTGACCCACAACACGTAGCCATAATTTGTAGATATAAGCCTCGACATTTGCGCTCATTAATAATGATCTGGTGAGCACCTGCCATGTGGGTTGAATTATTCAGGGCTGTGAGGATTCTCAAAACTGTGCAAGAATCGCTCTCCTCTGGAGCTTTCTAGATCTACGGCAACAAAGTAGCTCATCGGTGAGGCTCAAAAACATTGACTTAAAAAAACTTTCTACAAAACTACAAGAAGACAGTGTGGTGCGGGCATCAGAAGAGACATATGGCTCAATGAAATATAACTTAGAGTACAGAGATGAACCCACAGAACTATGGCCAAGTGATTTATGACAAGTCTAACAAATCATTTGATTAGGAAAGGATGGTCTTTTCTTTTTTCTCAATTTTTATTTTTCAGTCTTTTCAACAAATGGTGTTGACACAACAGGACGGCCACATGCAAAAGAATGAAGCTAGACTTGTACCTCATACCTTACACAATAATTAACTAAAAAGTGTTAAAATCTAAAAATTGAAACTATAAACCACTAGGAAGAAAATGTAGGGCTATATTATCATGACTTTAGATTTGGCAATGGATTCTTAGAGGTGGCAACCTAAGAAAACAGATGAATTGGATTTCAAAATTTAAAACGTTATGTATCAAGCCAGACTAGGCAGTAGTACTGCGGATAGAGCATCAGCCTCGGATGCAGAGGAGCCAGGTTCAAAACCCCAAAGTCAACAGCTTGAGCATGGGCTCATCTGGCTTGAGCGTGGGCTCACCAGCTTGAGTGCAGGTTCACCGACTTGAGCATGGGATCATAAACATGACCCCCAAGGTTGCTGGCTTGAGCAAGGGGTCACTGGCTGGGCTGGAGCCCTCATCCACACCCCGTCAAGGCACATGTGGAAAGCAATCAATGAACAACTACTTGCCGCAACAAAGAACTGAAGTTTCTCATCTCTCTCCTTTCCTGTCTCTCTGTCCCTATCTCTCTTTCTCTTGATCTTGCTAAAAAAAAAAACTTTATGTATCAGCCCTGGCCGGTTGGCTCAGTGGTAGTGTCGGCCTGGCGTGCAGGAGTCCCGGGTTCGATACCTGGCCAGGGCACACAGGAGAAGCGCCCGTCTGCTTCTCCACTCCTCCCCCTCTCCTTCCTCTCTGTCTCTCTCTTCCCCTCCCACAGCCGAAGCTCCATTGGAGCAAAGTTGGCCCTGGCACTGAGGATGGCTCCATGGCCTCTGCCTCAGGCGCTAGAATGGCTCTGGTGGCAACAGAGCAACAACCCAGATGGGCAGAGCATCACCCCCTGGTGGGCATGCCGGGTGGATCCCAGTCAGGCGCATGTGGGAGTCTGTCTGACTGCCTCCCCGTTTCCAACTTCAGAAAAATACAAAAAAAACCTTTATGTATCAAATGATATTATGAAGTTGAAAAGACAACCCATCAAATGAGAGAAAAATATTTGCAAACCATATATCTGATGAGACCTGTTTCTAGAATATTTTATAAAAACCTCTTACAATTCAATTATATGAATAACCCAATTTTAAAGTGGGTGAAGAATCTGAATACAAATTTCTCCAAAGAAGATATACAAATCATCACTGAGTACATAAAAAAAAATGCTCAACATCATTATTTACCAAGGACAGGCAAATCAAAACCACACGAAATACCAGACTTCTGGTCAAGATGATGGATGTGTAAATGCTGTGCTCGCCTCCTCCCACGACCACATGAAAATCACAGCTAGCCTACAGGACAGCCACCATTGAGAACCACCTGAAATCTGGCTGGACAGAAGTCCTACAACTATAGACATGCAGGAGAAGCTACAGGGAAACTGGTAGGAGTGGCTGAGATGGCTACCAGGCTGGTCCCCCACCCACATGTAGTAGTTTCAAGTTGGGAGGGACATCTCAGCTGTGGAGGTCACCCCTGAGGAGCCAGGAGTCCCACAACAAACACCCTCAACCCAGGTTCCAGTGTTGGGAAGAGAAGTCCCATAACTTCCAGCTGTAAAAACCAGTGGGGATTGTGGCTGAGGGATTTGGAGGCTGATGGAGTCCCACGTGCTCCTTTGAAAGGGCCCATGCATGGACTGGCTCATACTAACTGGCTCTGAGCTCCAGCACTGGGGCAGCAGCATGAAAAGCCTAGCACATGTGGGGAGGAACTGGATTGTCTGGCATCAGAATAAAGGATGGAGGGGCAGCTTTCTCCCAGTCAGACGTGCTGGCAGAGGCCACCGCTCTTCAGTGAGCCCTCAATAATCTGGCTCACACTGTCACCCTGCCCTGGTGAGTCCCTGGATCCATCCCAACCAACGCGCAGGCCCATGTAAGCTACTTCGTACGGGTGACCTGTCTTACTCATGCTTCAGATTTTCACTGGTGTGCCCTGTACCTCTTGCTAACCCTCTAGCCAGAGTGACCAGGAGAAGAAAAGGGAGGACACAAGAGACTAACATCAAGAACAGAAGGCATGGCATCACTACCAATGGTACAGATATTGAAGGACATAGGGAAGATTATTAACTATTTTATTCCATTAAACTCAAAAACACACACAAAATGGACAAATTCTTTGAAAGATACAATCTAATGAAGTTCATGCAAAAAGAAAGATTATACAAATAGTCTTATATCTTCTAAAAATTGCAAGTGTAGTTTAAAATCTTCCCACAAAGAACTCCAAACCAAGATAGCTTCACTGGTAACATCTACCAAAAATTTAAGAAAATACAAAACCAATTCTATACAAATTTATAAAGTTAAACAAGAAAGAAATACTGCCAAATTTATTCAGGAAGGTCAGTGTTATCTTCTTTTAAAGCCAGAGAAAGACATAACAAGAAAACTTAATACCAATATCTCTCATGCACTTAGCTGCAAGCTTTATTAACAAAATTTTCTTTAAAACTTTCTAAACAAAACAATTATGCTAAATGAACAAAAGCCAGCCTCTCCCCCACCACCCAAAAAAGTACATTCTGTATAATTGCACTTATATAAAACCCAAGAAGTGCAAACTACTCCACAGTGACAGAAGGTTGAACAGTGATTACTTGTGCAGGTGGGAGAGAGACATACCAAGGGACATGAAAAACCTTTGGGGAGTAATGGATAAGCTTGTTCTCAAGATGGCTGTAATAGTTTCATGGGTTTTTGCATGTCTTAAGATGTGGCAATGCATACCATAACTACATAAACTGTATCGTATGCTAAGTTAGCCTCGATAAGGCTGTTACAGTTAGCCAGTGGAGCCACTGGCTGCCAGAGGGGCAAGAAGGAGAGAAGGAGGAAGGGGAAAGAAGCAGATGGCCGCTTCTGCTGAGTGCCCTGACTGGGAATCGAACCCAAGACATCCATATGGCGGGCCAACACTCTATACACTGAGCCACCGGCCAGGGCTAAATTTTTCCAAACGTTTAAGGAAGAAATAAAAGCAATGTTACACAAATGTTTGCAATTATTTCTTAAAAGAGAGAAATCTCCTGATTTTTATGAGACCTACATGATCTTCACATCAAAAAATGAATCAGAAACATTTACAAAAAAGGAAAATTACACATAAAATTCTCATTTGAATATTGCCAAATTGATCCCTGTGGTATAGAAAAAGATTAATAAATATGTCATAAAAAGTTTAGTTTATTTAACCCAAGGTTGGTTTAACATTTAAAAATCAATCAATGCAGCTCACCACATTGACGACAAAGAGGAAGAAATCAGGCATCATCCTAATAGATGCTGAAAAAGTATTTGATTCAAGTCAATTTACAAAAAGCATCAACTATTGAATGGAATGGAGGAAGGAAGTGTGAATACTGTCTCTGAGGCCGTAGAGGACACGCAGTCCCTGTGTTGCTATGGTCAACGTGGGGCTGAGGGCCTCGCCCATGAAATAAGGCACAAAAAAAAAGATTAAAGGTATAAAAGAAAGGAAAGGAAAAAGCTGACATTATTCATAGATGACATAATTATATATGTAGAAAACCTACAGGATACTTTATTTTCAATTAAGAAAAGATTACAAGGGCCTGGCCGGGAGGGTAGGTGGTCAGAGCATCACCCCACCATACCATGGTTGTGGGTTCAAACTCCGGTCAGGCCACATACAGGAAATCAACCAATGAGTGCATGAGTAAGTGGAACAACAAATTGAAGTTTCTCCCTCTGGAGCTCTCTCTGTGTCTCTCTCTTTCTCTCTCTCTAAAAATCAATAAATAAAAATTTTGTAAAAAAAAGAAAAGTTTACAAGAAAAAAAGAAAGTAGCCGCCTACCCAGGACACAGAGACCTCCCTGTGCTGAACCTGAAGATGTCGCCAAATAACTATGAATTTCTACACCCAATTGTGTTTGTCATAGGTGCTCAGGTAGCCTGCAGGTGTCTGTCTTCCAGAAGGGATGGGGATGGGGTGGGGGGTGGAAGACGTGGATTGCACCTGGAGGCCTGAGGACAAGGCACGGACAGACAGGCTTCTGTGTCATTCTGAATTCAACACAATGGTCAAGAAGAAAGAATGTGATTCCTACACTGTCAGCCAGCATATCTCTCTCCAGGGTCCTTATGGGGTCATCTGCTCCAGAGGAAACATAGCTTCATCATAGCCCTCCTCCAGTCCAGACTGTCCGTCAGTGAGGCTCACAGCCCCTTCTGAAACAGGCACACGAGAAACATGTCACCCCATCACCCTAGAAGCCACATCTGACTCATCATGGGTGGTCTGGCTTGCTGATTTTCCTCTTTTTGAGAAAGCATACAGGCCCTGGCCGGTGGTTCAGTGGATTGAACACTGGCCCAGCATATGAACATATTGGGTTCGATCTCTGGTCAGGGCACACAGGAGAAGTGACCAAACTTCTCTCTCCCTCCCTCTCCCCCCTTCTCTCTCTCTTCCTCTTCCCCTCCAGCAACCAGTGGCTTGATGGTTCCAGCATTGGCCCCTGGTGCTGAGGAGAGCTCAGTTGGTCCAGGCTGGCAGCCTCAGGAGCTAGAAATATCTAGGTTAATTTGAGTATCTGCCCCATGCGGGGTAGCCTGGTTAATCTCAGTTGGGGTGCTGCAGGAGTCAGTCTCATTATGGAAGGAAGGAAGGAAGGAAGGAAGGAAGGAAGGAAGGAAGGAAGGAAGGAAGGGAGGGAGGGAGGGAGGGAGGGAGGGAGGGAGGGAGGGAGGGAGGGAGGGAGGGAGGGAGGGAGGGAGGGAGGGAGGGAGGAAAATAGAGAGAGAGGAAGGAAGAAAGGAAGGAAGGAAGCATGGAAATGTCACCAAAACCACTTGATAGATCTTAAACATCTAGCTACTGGGGTTCCTCGGTCATCCTGTCACAGCACGTGGCTGGTCCTATCACGCTCACTTTCCAGGTGAGGACACTAAGACCGGCGAGCTTCAGCCCATCAAAAGCACAAGTACAATCCCCAGAGGTTCCCACCAGCTGGACCTGCCCCACCTGGCCTTCTAAGCTAGAAGCACAGACACACCTGACCACACTCCAGTCTCCTCACCCTGGGGCTCCTCCTCAGCCTCCACAATTTCCTCATACAGCCCAGCCAGAGGGAGCTCCCCGATGACATCATAGGTGGGCTCTCCAGGAGATGCCTCAGAACCTCCCAAACCTGCAGCACAGTTCAGCACGGTCACACACAGAACCCTGGTATGGACATGTCCATGGGGGGATGGGACAGAACTCCCTGGTGGGACCTCACTCAGGCAGCAGAAAGGCAAGAATGCTCTAGGTAGGGCCAAGGAGGCTGAGCGACAGGATCTGGCCCCTCGGTGCCTTCCCACCCTGGCCACCATCCCATCGTCCCGAAAGCCTGGTGCTGCTGCCCAGTGAGCTTCAATATGATTTCTAGGTGGCACTTCTAGGGTTCAGCTCAGAGTCCCAGGGACTAATTTCTAAGTCATCCTGTTTGGCCAATAAAAGGCCATTGAAAGTGAAACTCCATGTCAGGGACCCCGACGCCAGATTTCAGTTTCTGCTGATTACTACACACTGGCCATTGGGACCCTGGTGGGAGTGTGCACCTCTCTGCTTGGCTTGTATGATTCGTAACAGGATCAGGAGGCCCAGGAGGAGGAGACCAAGGAGCGTTCCCAGGACTGTGCTGATCGTCTTGAGCATTAGGCAGGGCTCTGAGGCCAGCCAGAGGCCGGGGCTGGGGCCAGTCTCTGTGGAAGGGGAGACCATGAATGACTCATGGTAGGTGAGGGGTCTGAGAGCCCCTCAGTGGCCCACAGCCTCACCCTCATGGCTTAAGAAGTGCTGGTGGGGCGTCTGCTGGATCCTATTGAGCAAGGCAGCCCATAATCATCCGGTGGATGCCGATGGCGAGGGCTCAAGTTTCCTGCTCCCACAGGGCAGCCCCCCCCCCCCAGGAAAAGAGTGACTGTCATGGGTCCAAGACAGATGATCCTGAGCAGTCACACCAGGTGACTCAACGTGCACAGGGAGCTACTCCTGCTCAGGGAAAAGATACCCACAGGGGGGAAGTTACTAGAATCATTACTGTTGTCTTTCTGTTCTCTCCAAACAGAATGAAGTGCAGAGCTTAAGCAGGCATCCCCAAACTACGGCCCGCGGGTCGCATGCAGCCCCCTGAGGCCATTTATCCGGCCCCCACCGCACTTCCGGAAGGGCCACCTCTTTCATTGGTGGTCAGTGAGAGGAGCACTGTATGTGGCGGCCCTCCAACGGTCTGAGGGACAGTGAACTGACCCTCTGTGTAAAAAGTTTGGGGACCCCTGGAGGCTACCACACTGCACTTGACCCCGAGGTGACCCTTACTCCCCAGCAGTAACCATGGGGTAAAAAGCAAGAGAGGTCCCTAAGATATCAGTGGAAGCCATGACAAAACAGCTTATCCCAAAAGACTGCAATGAGATAACTTCCCACCACATGGGACTGGCCCCAAGCCACAGGGGGACAGAGCACGACCTCCCCCCTACTCACGGGAGCAGCGCACGCCCGCATCCTCCTTGTGCCCGCAGTCAGCACGTCCCCACGGCTCCGCTGGGCAGCCCCACAGGGACGCCTCGCTGCCCCGGCACCCCACCTCGTCCAGCCACACGGGTCCTGAGCCTGGACCAAACGCGGCCCCCACCAGGGCGCTGATGGCCCCGCCACAGCCCAGTTGGCGGCACACGACCTCCGCATCTGCCAGGTCCCAGGAATCGTCACACACGGTGCCCCAGGAGCCGGCGTGCCAGAGCTCCACGCGGCCGGAGCAGCGGTCCTCGCCCCCGCGCACGCGCACCACGCCCTCCTCTGGAAACACAAGGGGCCGGGTCAGCAGGTACAGGGCAGGCCCAAAAAGGGAAGGAATGGGGATAAGGAACACACCTGGACAGGTCTGAGTGGCTGAGCAGTTGAGGGTCTCTCCAGGGTTCTGAGGAGTTTCTCCTGACTTTTCTGTGTAAAAATTAGGACCTATCTGATATTTGCAAGGTTATCAGTTTCAGATGCTGTGAAACACTTTTCCTTTTTCCTTTACCACACTGCATTTGACCCGAGGTGACCCTCACTCCCCAGCAGTAACCATGGGGTAAAAAACAAGAGAGATCCCCAAGATATCAGTGGAAACCATGACAAAGCAGCTTTTTCTCTTCCTGTCACCAGGGATGTCTGCTTCTAAAGGAGAAAAGGGCACTTGACCAAGGGGTACCCACACAGGTGGAGGGCTCCACACCCTGTCCTGGGTCTATCCAAGCTAACCTTTCCCTACAGAAAAGCCTGCAGAGCCCGCTGGTCCTGCTTTCCCCACTGACAGGGAGTCACAGGGTCCCAGAAGACTCCAGATGACCCACACCAGCACAGATTCCCAGGACAAGGACCCTCCCTTGCTGGACTGGGACACCCCAGAATTATCAAGTACAGTAAAGTATCATCTCTGAGAGAAAAGGGCCCAAGACATGATCCCTGCAGTGACTCCATGTCAGGCCAGCCCTGCGCATGGCCCTTAAAGACCCCACACACAGCACCCCTCACCTGCACATACCACCCAGGCTTCCTCCTGGCTGGAGCAAGAATGCTGGTCCCAGGGCGCTGACGGGCACTGCCACAGGGACACGTCGAGCCTGTCCCGGCACTGAATAGAGCTCAACCAGAGGGCCCCTGAGATCTTCTGGGTCACTGCCCCAACCTGGAGCAGCCCATGGGGCCCACAGTCCAGCTGCTCACACAGGACTGACAGAGAGGCTGGGCTCAGGGTACCGCAGACACCACCCCAGGTTCCGTTGTAGAAAACTTCCAGCCGCCCGGCGCAGGGCTGGCTGCTGCCCTGCAGCCTCAAGTCCATGGACCCTGCAGGGGAAGAGGCTGTCAGGAGACCCAGCTCTCCTGGGAGTGGCTGCCGGGCAGGACAGCTGCACGGACCTGAGCAGACGACCCCCGCATCCTCCTTGTGCGCACAGTCGTGCTGGCCCCAGCCACTGGATGGACACTGCCACAGCGCAGACTCGTGGCCCCCGCAGCCCAGCTCGTCCATCCAGATGGGCCCCGTGTAGGCGCCAAAGTGCGCAGCCCCCAGGGCGCTGATGGCTTGGCCACAGCCCAGCTGCTGGCAGACCACGTGTGCATCCTGCAGGTCCCAGGCGTCGTCACACACACTGCCCCACGTGCCCCCATGGAGCACTTCCACGCGCCCAGCACAGCGATCCGGCCCCGCAACTAGCCGCACCTGGCGGCTCCCTGTGGACAGACCGAGTCAGGGCCACCAAACCCCAAGGGGGTGGGCGGGGTGCTGGGCTCCTCACTCACCAGAGCACACAACGCCCGCGTCCCGCGACGACCCCGCGGGCACCAGCACTGACGCAGACACGTTGCACTGGGTTAGGCGGGTCTCCGTGCCCAGACACCGCACGTGACTCAGCCCCACCCTCCCAGCCCCGCGCCCCGGGGCAGGCGCCTCATAGGCTCGCTCTGCCTCTCCGCACCCCAGCTGCCCGCACACAACACCAGCGCCACGCAAGTCCCAGGCGTCGTCCAGGACGCGGCCCCACATGCCATCCAGGGACACCTCCACGCGACCATCACAGCGGCTCTGTCCCTCCCTCAGCCGCAGGGCGTGGCGGAGACCTGGGGAGAGAGGTGGGACATGGGAGGAGCTGGCAGGTGTCAGGGGGAGGGGCCCTCCACCTGTAAAGGGGAGAGGCCCACAACCGTCCCCAGAGCCCCTTCCATGCTCAGCCCCTCTGACCATCGCTCCCGCTGACCCACCTGAGCAGACCACGGTGGCTGAGTTTCCCGGGGCACAGGCCGGGGCCCCCAGGGTGCTCACTGGGCAATTCCACAAATAGGGCTCTGTCCCAACACAGTGAAACCTGTCCGGCCAGATGGGGGCGTCCCCATGCCCAAAATGGCTTCCTCCAGGTGTGGCCACTGCGCTGCCACAGTTGAGCTGGTGGCAGAGGACTGTGGCGTCTGCTAAGTCCCAGTGGGTGGCACAGAGGGGCGCCCAGGCCCCCTGAACCTGGAGCTCCACACGCCCCTCACAGCTGCTGCTGCTGCCATTGACCAGCCGGAACTCTGTGGGGAGGGGGTGACAGCATTGCTCCCTGACCCTGTAGACCCTGTCCTTAATGTGAGCTTTGCTAAACAGAGCAAACAGCCACACTTGGGAAGACAAGCTGAAAGCAAGGAAGCCACTCTGAGGACTGACGTCACTGTGAACAGCAGCTAGAGTGAATTATATGCTCCCTCTGCTACAGTAATGGCTAAACCAGAAAACAGCAAAACCAACTCGTACAATAACCTGAAATGTGAGCACAAGCAGGGGACCCTCATGAGGGCTGAAGTTGTGTACTGCTGTCTCCATGCAAGTGGAAAGAGAGAAGGAAGGCAGAACTCTGCTGTTCTTCAGAGCTGCTGCTTCGGCTGATGGCTGGGACCCCAGGGAGCCACAGAGCAGGCAGCCTCACTCGCCCGTCCCTGACCAATATGTGCCTCAACGTGCCCCGTGCCCTGGAACCGGCAAGGAAAGCCCACGACACAGCAGAGGAGGAAACCCCCAGACTTCAACTCTCTTCTAAATAATGTTTAGGCTTGTAAACTGTCATAACCAACTTTTTGGAACTCTAGTATCTAACCAAAAACTTACAACAACTGAGAAAAACTTAATGAAGCAAAAAGTTGGCAAATTTGGCTCTGCCTGGCAAAAAGTGGGAAAATGTGCTGCTTCAGCCTTGGCAGCATGCTCCAACAAAGAGCTCATATGCAAAAACCACAGAGTTTTAAGTTTTGTTTGATTGGTTTTGATTACAAGCATTTAAGAAAATCTTTGTCAAAATTGCTATCTTGCCACTAAGATAAAAAAAAGAGAGAGAGAGACACCTTAGTGGTCACATATGAGAAAGAAGTATCTTTACAAAAAGGGTTTCGAAAAGTCACCAAACAACTATAACCCATAACAATTACCAACAACAAACCTGGGGCGGGGAGAGTCTGATTTTCAGAGTAGATGTATTATAGTAATTTAACGATGTCTAGTTCTCAGCAAAATATAAGATACATGCAAAATATCAAGAAACTCTGGTGCCTGACTCTGGTGGTGTAGTAGATAGAACACTGAGGTCCCAGGTTCAAAATCCCAAGGTCACCAGCTTGAGCACAAGCTCATCAGTTTGAGCATGGGCTTGCCAGATTAAACGCAGGGTCTCTGGCTTGAGCAAGGGGTCACTGGCTGGGCTTGATCCCCTCAGTCAAGGCATATAAGAGAAACCATCAATGAGCAACTAAAGTGATGCAACTACAAGTTGATGCTTCTCATCATTCTCCCTTCCTGCCTCTCTCTCTCTCACTAAAAAAAATGAAAGAAGGAAGGAAAGAAGGAAAAAGGAAGGAAGGAAGGAAGGAAGGAAGGAAGGAAGGAAGGAAGGAAGGAAGGAAGGAAGGAAGGAAGGAAAAATATGGCAACTTCACATAAAAAGTTTTATACTTACCAGAGAAACTAAGGAAACTAAGTCATTATACTTACCAGAGAAAGTTTTAAATAGGTGTCTTAAGTAAGCTCAAATTGCTAAAGAAAAGCAGTTTCATGATATCTAACCACATAGGGAATTTCAATAAAGAGATATAAATTATTAATAAAGGAGATGAAGAGAATTTCTTGAACTTAAAAGTACAATAATGAAACTGAAAAAAGTCATTATTACATGGTTCGACAGGAGATTTGAGCAGGCAAAAGAGAGAATCTATGACCTTGAGGATAAGGGCATCAAGACTCTCCAGTTTGTTGTGCAGGGGAAAAAGAGAAAATTAATAGACAAAAAAAATCTGTTGGACACCATCGAGTGTACCAACATCCACATACAGTTCTATAAAGAGAGGAGAGAGAAAGTAGTAGAGAAAATATTTGAAGAAATAATGGTAAAAACTCTTCAGGTTCCATGAAAGACATGAACTGACACATCCAAGAAGCTCAGCAAACTTCCAGTAAACTCTAGTCAAAAAGACCCTCATGAGACATGTTATAGTCAAACTGTCAGACACCAAATACAAAGAGGAAGGCCCGAGAGTGGACTCACCATGCACAAGGGCCCCCAATAATTTCAAGTCGTTTCTCATCATAAACCATGCAAGCCTAGTCTCACCACTGCTACTCAACATTGCCATGGAAGTTCTAGCCAGAACCATCAGGCCAGAGAAGACAGACAAGGCCTTCAGATGGTAAAGGGTGAAGTAAGACTGCATTCAGAGACTGATTTATATAGAGAATTACACAATCCACACGGAACTATTAAAGCTCTTAAATGTAGAAATGAGGGTACAGGATCAATACATGAAAATCAGTTGTTTCCATATATTGGCAGTAAACAATCCTAAAGTGAGAGAATGATTTCCTTTACAATCATGTAAAAACTTACTTTCTCCTGAGCACCTGAGCCCGGCATCCTGGCTGTGCCCACACTGGTGCCCGGGCCCCCGAGGGCAGTGGAACAGCAAGGACTCATTGCCCACACAGTGGAAGGCCTCTGTCCACACCAACCCAGAGCCCCGGCCGAAGTGGGCACCCCGGGGCGTGGACAGGGCTGAGCCACACTGCAGCTCCCGACACACCACGCGGGCCGTGGCTTGGTCCAGGTCGTCGTCACAGACGGTGCCCCAGGTCAGGCCGTGCCTCACCTCCAGACGCCCGGCACAGGGGTGCTCACCGCCCACCAGCCGTGCTTCCGTGTGTCCTGGGGACAGACATTGGACTGAAACTGCCCCTCAGAAGCAGAGCAGGAGCTTTGCAAGCCTCTGGTGAAGTCCCACCTGGCCCACCTTCCAGTCCCATGGGGAGGACAGGGGGACCAGGACCCCCTGGTCTGGCACAGTCTTGAGAGGCCCTAAGGCAGGCACTGAGGTTCTTGGGGACCTGAAGCCTGGGGTCCCCCTGTCCCTCCCATGCCTTCCTGGGCATCTCACTCAGATTCTGACAGCAAACACTCATTCTCCACTCCTGGGGTTCTACCCTGGTGTAAGTGAGGACAGCCCCCTTGGCTTTGTACCCAAAGGGCCCAGGGCCCCCACATCTGTGTCATTGCCCCGTCCCAGACTTGGACTGCATGTCTGTCCAGCACGTTAATAACATGGTCAGTTTCAAACCCCAGCGCCCAGCCGCACCTAGTACACGCAGTCAGAGCCCTGTGCAAGATCTGGCACAGGAGGCGGCATCTCCCTGGGTGACTGGGCCACCAGGAGAGAAGCAGAACCCTCCAGACACTCCAAGTCACTGTCCATCCCAGGACAGGGATGCAGGCTGGTAGGCAGGAGGTACAAACTTCCCCACCTCTCTTCCAGGCAGTGGACACCCCCGCCGATCCCCCAAGCCCAGCTGTGAGAGGACGGTGTCCCTACCTGAACACACGATCTGGGCGTCTGTCAGAAGTTCGCATTGGTGCTGAACATTCAGGTTGAACCTGCAGTTGAAGATGTTGGACTCTGTTCCCCGGCAGGTCACGACCTTTGGCCCTGGACTCCCAGAACCTCCAGTGAGGTAGGGTCGGGACACCTGGAGCGCTAGGCCGCACCCCAGACTCCTGCAGAAGACATTCGCCTCCTCCGTGTGCAAGCCACACTTCAGCACAGAGGTTTCGGTCATTCTGATCTCAAAGGACCCAGCACAGGGGCTGTGTCCTCCGCTGAGCCCCACCGTCGCCAGCTTTCCACCTGCGGACAGCACAGGAGCCCATCCTGCTGCTCACCTGAGTCTCACTGGTCTGGGGCATGCACCCCACTCTGCACACAGGGGCTCCTGGATGGAGAGGTTTGCCTTTCGGGGGGTGGGGAGCAGAGCCCAGGCATTGTCTGCAGAGAGGCCCTTCCTTCCCACTCAGGGCCCCTCAGCAGTGAGGGAGCGAGCAGCTGTATCCCTCCCCGCTGCTCCCTCAAAGACATCTAGGAGTGGACAACAGAAATGAGCTCTTAGCACTCTGAGACTCCCCCCGCCCCAGAGTGGGAGGGGGCCAGGTGGGAGAGGGAGACAGAGGTCCCCTCACTCCAGAAAGTCTTATGGTCACTCTTGGGCCCAACACTTGACCGTTGGCCGGAGGAGTCAACTAAACTCAGAAAGGGCCGCCCTGGGTATGCACCCCGCAGCTGGGGAAGTGCAGGTGTTCCACACCTGTGCCATCCCGGGCTCTGCTCACCTGGGGCCATCGCAATGCCGTGAGGTCTGAGGCCACAGTTGTGGAGCCATGGGCTTCCATCCTGGCACGACCTCAGATTTGCCCCTCCTCACAGGGCTGCCTACCTGAGCAGTGGACCGCACCAATGCATTCACATGCACAGTCCCGCACCGGCCCCCAGGGCCCCAGGGTGCAGTTCCAGAGCGAGGCCTCCGTGCCCCGGCACTGCACGCCCTGCAGCAAGGACTGCTGGGTCTCCTGGGGCCACACCACGTACGTGGGTGCAACGTGGGCGCCACCGCAGCCCAGCTGCCTGCAGATGACGGCCGCCTCTCCCAGGCCCCAGTGGTCCCCGCACACCGCGCCCTTCTGCCCGCTGTGCTGGACCCGCAGCAAGCCCTCGCAGCGGTTCCCACCTCGTAGCAGAGCCACTGACTCCGACTCCGCCTCCGCCACGGGGCCTGCGGAGCAAGAACACAAGGACCTCCTGTGTGGCAAACATGTACTCGAAATTTTTGTCCAGAATTTTCAAAAATTAGAAATAATTATTGCCTCCCATCCTGATTTGAACCCTTAGTTTCAATTTCTTCGAGTTTTCTCACTTAATGTTGATGGTGCTGATGTCATTTATGAAGCAAAATGTTAACAGAAATGAATGTCTAAGGACCATTTTCTGTGGAATCTCCAGCGTCAGGGCTTGGCCCTCTACACATGCATTGTCATTGTCACTGCCTGCAAAAGGCTGAGACAGCTTTTCCCTCTGGAGCCTCGGCTGTCACCCCACGCTGTCGTCCCCTCCATCAGTGGGCCATCCTCAGAGCCCCCAGCCCTCAGGACAGCAAGCACTCACCTGTAGGAAGGGCCCAACAGGCCAGGAGGAGGGGCCACAGCCTCCAAGGGGACAGTGCCATCCCTGGCCACCTCAGCTGCTGTGCCACCCCAGGCACAGACAGGTGTGCTCTGCCAAGTGCCGGAGGTGGCCTCCAGCTCGGTGCTGAGCCCTCTGGGAAGGAAGCCGTGAGCCCTACCCGCCTCCCAGTGTATCAGTCATCATCTGTCACACAGAGCGGGGGCTCCCCCCAAGGCCTGAGCCCAGACAGCACTGTAGGGTGTGGTGAGGCCCGACTGGACTTCCTGCAGACCCAGGTAGGAAGCTTGTAGACCAGTGACCACCTCAGGGCCAGGGACAGGCTCCGCAGGAGATGCACCCATCTTTCTCTGTTTCACACAGAAGGCAAACAAGGATCACTCCGGCGCATCATAAAAGGACACGGCATCTGATCAAAACCACTAAAAACATGCATGACCTGTGACCAGCACTAGTAAAAGATGCATACTCCTCTCTGTGAGGATGGAGTCCTGGGAAAGCAGCCTAATGTCCAGCAGGACAGCAACAAATGACTGACAGAAGACACACAGGAAGAATCACGAGGCAGACATGTTAAATGACATTGCGGACAGGTGTGTGTTAGCTGTGCCTTCTAGGTGGGAACACACAGGGGGCACAGAGCAGGCAGCTGATGTGCTGTGGTGAGTCACCCTATCTCTGTGCATCTGTTCAAAGTTCTCAGTAGCAACAAACCAAGATGCTGAGGGATCCACTTCTGAGTGATAGAAGAGTGTTTTTCATTTTCTCCCTTAGGTCTATGAGGTTTTTTATTTTTTATTTATTTATTTATGTTTTTGTATTTTTCTGAAGCTGGAAACGGGGAGGCAGTCAGACAGACTCCCGCATAGGCCTGACCGGGATCCACCTGGCACGCCCACCAGGGGGCGATGCTCTGCCCATCCGGGGCATCGCGACCAGAGCCACTCTAGCGCCTGGGGCAGAGGCCAAGGAGCCATCCCCAGCGCCCGGGCCATCTTTTGCTCCAATGGATCCTCGGCTGCGGGAGGGGAAGAGAGAGACAGAGAGGAAGGAGAGGAGGAGGGGTGGAGAAGCAGATGGGCACCTCTCCTGTGTGCCCTGGCTGGGAATCGAACCCAGGACTTCCGCACGCCAGGCCGACGCTCTACCACTGAGCCAACCGGCCAGGGCCAGGTTTTTTATTTTTACTTAATTTTTTTATTTTAGTGAGAGGAGAGGAGGCAGCCTGAATGCGCTCCAACCAGGATCCACCCGGCATGCCCACCAGGAGGCGAAGCTCTGTCCATCTGGGGCTTTGCTCCTTTGTGACCAGAGTCATTTTTTAGCGCTTGAGAAGGAGGCCATGGAGCCATCCTCAGTGCCCTGGGCCAACTCACTTGGGTCTATAGAGCCATGGCTGCTGGAGAAGAAAGAGAGATATGGAGGAGGAGGAGGGGTGGAGAAGCAGATGGGAGCCTCTCCTGTGTGCCCTGACCAGGAATCAAACCCAGGACTTCCACATGCTGGGCCAACGCTTGACCACTGAGCCAACCAGCCAGGGCCGGCTACGAGTTTTTGAATTTACAATAATGTGTATTATTTTCTAATCAGAATAACATCAGTGAATCTTACTTTCCAAAAGATTCATCAGAGAACCAGTTTAAGAGAGGGTTGCTCGGAGATTCCCATAGCGGGTGGAGGACCCTGTTGGCAGGAGCCTTTGTGGTGAGGTTGCAGCTCTTCCCCAACCACAGCCTGGCCGTGCACATAGCTGCACTCCTAGCTTGGCTTCAGGGACATTCAGTTTGCACCCACGAGCCAGGCTGGCCACCTCGAGACCAGAGGGAGGCCCCTGTGTGTGCACAGGGCAAGGTAAGCTCAAACATCCAGGACACCTGCTCATCCCACAAGACTCTGTCAGGAGCAGTTTCAGCCACACACCCAGAACCTAGCAACTAGCCTTCCTCAGGCCCTGTCCAGCCTCTCTGGACATCACCCATCACAGAGAAGCATTTCCCAGAGTGGGTGTGGTCAGGGTGAGTGTGGTCACAAAGGGTTTGTTGGGGTCCTCAGAGCAGGACAGCTTTGAATATTGGGGATTTGGGAACAACACCTAAGCCAAGTGGAGGGTTGTCTGAAGATGAAGGAGGTGGCCAGGAGCTGGTTCATAGGGAACCCACCCCACACCCTGTAGAACCTGCAGGCAAGAGGTGGTGGGTGAGCACAGCTGAAGACACTCAGAGCCCACATCAGACCAGGGTGAGGCAGACAGGGGGCCCAAAACAAACCTGGGCCACAGTGGGTGTCTGATGAATGTTCTGAGATGAACTAACAGATGAATGAACAAGTTCAAAGGGAATTAAATAGCATCTGATTTAGAAATGAGGAAAACAAAAGCCCTCAGGAGTCGTGCTGGTGTCCCTCATGGCCAGCTCATGGTCATCACATCCTGCAGCAGGGGTCAACATGGTATTCCATCCCAGTCTGAGCTCTGAGGCCCAGGCTGTGGGGAGCTCACCTGCATTTAAGGAGAGAAGCATGCATTGGGCCCTCAGCGATCCCCCAGAGCCCGCAGGACGTGTGAACACTAGTTTGTCACCGCACCTCAAAGCCAAAGGGCTGGACACGAAGCAGACAGTGAGTGGGGAGTGAGAGTGAAGGGGGTGCTCACATCGTGTCTCCTCCCACCATCTGCTCAGGCCCCCATGAAGCTGGCCAGGCACCAGGTCCTAGAAGGACTCTGCACAGCCATGAAAAGAAACCCAAATAAAAGCCTAGGGTCCTGCCTAGGCAGGGCCCTAAAATCCACGTCTTCCCCTAAGATTCCCGTGTGACGAGCAAAACTGAAGAAACAACCAAGCATCAGTGCCCAAGCCTGTGACAGGAGTGAGGGTTTCAGACACAAAGGTGGCTCTTAGGATCTTTAAATGTAGCTGCTGGCCAGAGCAGAGTGTTGGACATAGGAGCAGTACAGCAGGACAAGCACAATGGACACCACTGTGAGGGCACACACCACCAAGCTCAGGGGCATCCCCTCCTCCTGCTCCTCCGGCTCCTCGAGGTCACGCTCGGGCTCCCAGGCGTCGTCATAGTCCTCCTCCAGCATGAGGTCCCAGGACACACCGAGCCTCTCCTCCTTCTCTCCCATGGGGACCGCTCCAATGTCCTCATAAATACCTTCTGAGGGCAGATTCCCCAACATCCCAGAACCTGCAGAGACCACATCAGAACCTCCAGCCCTGACACTCCCACTTTCTAGGTCCACAGCCTCCCACCCCTGCGGGCTCTGTCATGTGTGCTGGGACCCTCCAGACTCTCAGTTCCCCACCAGGAGCAACATCCTCCCCAAGGGGACACACTTTCCTAGGCACCCAGCACCTGGAGTTCTGCCAGCCCCTGAGCACAGCCCAGAGCTCCCAGCTACACAGGTGACACAGGAGCAGGGACCCTCGAGCCTGTCCCCACACCTAGGCAGCCCCAAGGACTACCAACCTTCATGCAGCCCCTCTCAGAAGCAGACAGGGCTCAAGGTCCCTTGTCCCTGACAAGTTGTATATCACTGACAAGTCACCACAGGGGAGACTGAGCACAACATACAGAGCAGTTACCAAGACAGAGAAAGTCTACAATGGGCTAGGGTAAGAGTGTGTCCCTAGCCTCCCCATCCCCAGGGCCCTGTGTCACCCTGGCCAGCCACTCCCACTGCCTACCCCTGCAGGCTCTTCTGCGGCACCACTGCACCCCCAGGACCAGGGTGACGATACCCAGGAGGGTGCCCAGGAAGAGGCAGAAGGCCATGGGCAGGGTTCCAGCTGTGAGGGCAGGTGGTGGGGTCAGGGGCAGGTCTCCCCTTTGTACCTGTGCTGCCTGGGCGATTGTGACCTTGGGCTAGATCACCTGAGCCTCTGGGGAGGGGGAGGGGCACCCAGAGGAAAGATGGACCTTGTGCTGCTGCTCCCCCAGAGACAGCCCTAAGGCCACACTGCTGAAGGCTGGGCATGGGGGCACAAGGGAGGAAGGCCCAAGGGCAGCTCTTACGGTCCCGACAACCCACTGCCCTCATCTACGCTTCGGCCATAATGCACTGGGGCCCAAACCCCCAGCTGGCAAGGTAAAGGCCCCATAGAAGCAGCTGGGCAGGGCCCAGCCTGCTGTCCCTCCCAATGGTTCCACCAGCTGGTGCTGTTGTGAGTCGGGGGCGCAGAGAGAGAGATCAGCAGATGAAATCATCAAGGACTAGCAAAGGACCACCGCTCGCTCAGGCAAATGGCCCCGAGTTCATGCTGTGTCCTAATTTTATTCACAAGACTTTTAAAAAAGCTTGTTTACTGAGAAATTGGCATAACATCAAGTGTAACTTTTACTTAAAGATACATGGAGTGCACCTGCAAGATAGCTTAGTAACAACATAATATCAGAAGGCATTAATTGCTATTACTTCTATGGATCCTATAACATTCCTCTCCTTATCTTAAGGGATAATCTTGGAAAGTACAGAAATCTTATGAGAATGTTTTACTGAGAAAAGCCCAGCAACTGCCTTCAGTCACACAGACCTGTTTCAGTGACCCGCCTTCAAATCACAAAACAATTCTCTTGGCAAAACATTCTTTTCTTGTTGGCTGTGTTCCCATCCAAGGCCATGCAATGGGTTATTCCACTATATTTCCCCCTTTTTGTTTATGCTGAATGTTATGAAGAACCACAGAAAACACAGCCTTCTGTTGTTCATCCCTTATTTCTCTTGCTTTGATTTGTCGACAGACTACATATAAAGGAAAACATAGAATTAATATTATTATAAAAAGTCCTACAGTGGATCCCCAAAATCCTTTAATATATTCAATAGGATTTAATTGTGATAAATTATCCATTAATCCCTTCAATATAGGTTGACCTGTCAGAATTTCTAATTTTCTTTGAAAAGCTTCATGAATATGTCTTTGTAATTTAATGATTTCTTTAGTTACATTATAATGATTTAACAAATGTTTTTTAACATTTTCCTAATGGAAATAAGTATGATTTTAAGAAATAGGGGTAACACAAAAAGTAGTTATATTCTAATTACATCTTAGCTTAATTTGTCTTTGCAGGCTAATAATTTTATCTCTTAACATAATTATAGTCTGTTTTAAATTATTAATTTTAATATTAATGTTACTATTTATACATTATTGAGAAGTCCACAGTTGTTCAGAATCTTCATGCCATTTTTGCACAAAGTCCACAGTCTATATTTTGATATAATATAACTCCAGATACAGCAGCCACGGTGGTTACAGCTATTAGTCCTATAATGATGGCGATGATCAGTCCAACCAGTTTCTTTGTTCGCTTCAAGAACTTAATAAGAGCCTGATCTGTGGTGGCGCAGTGGATAAAGCGTCGACCTGGAAATGCTGAGGTCGCCGGTTCAAAATCCTGGGCTTGCCTGGTCAAGGCACATATGGGAGTTGATGCTTCCAGCTCCTCCCCCACTTCTCTCTCTCTGTCTCTCCTCTCTCTCTCTCTCTGTTTCCCCCTCTCCTCTATAAAATGAATAAATAAAAAAAATTTTTAAAAAGAACTTAATAAGATGTTGTAACAGCATCATGAAAGGGGAACCCTGCCACATCCGATGCATCTGTACTGGGATCTAGACTCCTGTTCAGGTTCTTAAAATGTAAAGACTTTGACTATTTTATTAAAAAGAATAGAAGAGTTAATACATGTATAAAAAGCACACTTATTTCAAGTTATTGAATAATTTTCAGCTGTCTATTTGGTTTCACCTATAACAAATATATAAAGCAATCTAACACAAGCAGATATGAAATGTGTTTCATTCTTCTTAAAGATTAACATAATAGGATTAGAAGGATCATTTCTCCAGATTTTTCCTTTCTACACTGACATATGTTTAAGTGCCATGGCTACTTTCCACAAATGATATTGTATAGGACCAAATTTTATATGAGGAGCTTGAGGTGACATCCCTCCTCTATGCTATATGATAGTATGATTACTTTGATCACCAGCTGTAATTAAACCATTGTTCTTATGCCACCTTAAATCAGCACCCTGCCCTTTAACTTGGGCAGAGCTAGCTATGAGGGTTTTAATCTATAACATTTTATGTACAGATGTATTACTTTTAAATCTATATCCTTGTAACAAACTTTTTTTTTTCATTTCTTTATTTTTGACAATAGAGAGCCAAGCTTGAGTTTCTATTTTTAAACAGTGTGGTTCATGTCCTATACATATAGGTAATCCCTCAACTCCTGTTGTATAATTTTCTAATTTCATGCCTTCTGAAGGTGCTAAGGGACCTCTATTATTAAACGGTCTTGGAAGCCAATTAGAGTCATTAACAAAAATAGGAAAGGCACTATTTTCCTAATGAATAGCTCTACTTAATGGAGAATTAGGAACATATGCCTAATAACTAAAATTTTCAGCTCTACTTACCAGAATTGTTACCAAAGCAATCATTGCTAAAAACAGGTTAGTAGCATTTTCTTCTTTTTTAGTAGTTTGTAGCATTTTTTACCATTAAAGGTCAGTTTTTTAAGTTGACCCCACCTTGGTATTTTAGCTTTTTTAATACCAAGCACTAGTACCTTTAAGATTCTTCTTTTGAAATTCATTTCTTCCATCTCAGCAATGGGTGGATATGGAAAGAATCTATTGTTCTTATTCATGTTGTTAGTTTAATTCTGTGAGCAGGACTCCAAAGGACTTCACCGGATTCTGCAGTGACACAAGCAAACCCTCTTCCCCAATGTTGCACTAAACTAGGTACCTATTGATTCAACTCACTTTTATAATGTATAGGTTGATTAATCTTAGAACTCTTACTTTTCGTCTAATGTCTGCAGCAGTCAAATTATCTTCTCCTGTATTTAAGAAATTTAAAGTAAATGAAGCTTTGTGTAACATAATTCTAGGGAATAATCTTCTTTCTTCTCCCCCCTTTTGTTTAAGTAACATATTTTTCAGAGTGCAATTACTGCATTCAATAATTGCTTGTTCTTGTGGATTATATGGAATTCTAGTAGTATGTTTAATATTTTAAAATGCTAAGAATTATTGAAATTTAGTAGATGTATAGGCAGGACTATTGTCAGTTTTAATTGCTTTAGGAATGCCTATAATATTAAAAGTTTCAATAAGATGTTGAATGACACAATTAGCCTTTTCTCTAGGTAAAGGTGTGGCCTATCGAAAGGAAGAATAAATATTAATAAAACTGTACATAAGATAGTTTTTTAAAGAAGAAATATGAGCAATATCTATTTGCTACAGGTTATTACTGTGTTGCCCTCTAGGATTCATTCCTCTCAGTAATGGAGGAGCATTTATAATACTATACTGAGGACAGTTTCTAACAATATTCCGAGCTTCTCATCAGGTTATTTTAAATTTTTGCATTAAATTTTTTTATTTGTATGAGTCTTTGTATAAAACTTAGTAGCTATTTTTATTGATCTAATGAGTAATTGATCAACTTCATTATCTGTAGTAGACATAGGTCCTGGTAAAGCTGTATGAGAACAAATGTGAGTTATATAGATAGGCAAATTTCATTCTTACAATAAAAGTTGTAACTCTTGAAACAATTTGTGGAATCTAGAACTATTATTTGAAATATAAACAGTTTCTATAAGTTTAATTGTATGTTCTACATATTGTGAATCAGTAACAATGTTAATAGGATAGAATGTTTGAATTTTGTTTTCAGCAACAATTAAATTACACTGATTTAAGGTTTTAGAAGCATTTTTAAGGATGACTGAAAGTTCAGCATTATTTTTATAAGCTATTAATATGTCATTTATATAATGGATTATTAAAGATTGAGGATATTTTTAACAAATTTTTTCTAAAGGTTGATTTACATAATGTTGAAATAGTGTCTGACTATTCAACATTGCTTATTTAAGTAATATAAACTTAGTAAAAATAGTTAGTTATGCTTATTGTTATAGACACAATAGCTAGCATTGCTAGAAACAGAGTCAATGATGTTTTTTGAAGTCTTAGTCTTAATTAAAACATTTTTGCCTCCTGGGTAAGTTTATTTAATTGTCAAATTTCCCTTTTTTCTATTTCCAACTTATGCCGAGGCTTCAATTTCCTGGAAGGTATCTACTAGTCCCGTATTTGTGGAAATAAGAGCAAATCCTCACTCCTACATTGCTGTTGTAAATTAGCAAACTGTCTATCTAAAAAGTTCATTTTCTATAATATTAATAAGAAGGTTAGCATTAGCATTTTGATTAGTTTGAATACAAGTCTGATTCTCCTACTAAGTCATAAATTGTAACTCTTTCTACTCCTATTAGCATCCTCCATAGTTGAAGCTGGTGCGGGAACCGGATGAACAGTCTACCCCCCACTGGCAGGTAATCTGGCCCACGCCGGTGCCTCAGTCGATCTAGCCATCTTCTCATTGCACTTAGCAGGTGTCTCCTCTATTCTCGGGGCAATTAACTTTATTACCACCATTATTAATATGAAACCCCCTGCCCTATCCCAATACCAAACACCTCTCTTTGTCTGATCCGTCCTGATTACCGCGGTCTTACT
The DNA here is from genome assembly GCF_036850995.1 of Saccopteryx leptura. Taxonomy (NCBI): domain Eukaryota; kingdom Metazoa; phylum Chordata; class Mammalia; order Chiroptera; family Emballonuridae; genus Saccopteryx; species Saccopteryx leptura. Next base: position 1,192,049 of record NC_089515.1, read on the forward strand.
CCTTCTATCACTCCCTAGCTGCTGGGATCACTATACTTCTAACGGACCAAAACTTAAACACAACCTTCTTCGATCCGGCCAGAGGGGGCGATCCCATTTTATATCAACACTTATTTTGATTCTTCGGCCACCCCGAGGTATACATTCTCATCCTACCCGGATTCGGAATTATTTCCCATATTGTTACATACTACTCAGGAAAAAAAGAACCATTTGGTTATATAGGAATAGTCTGAGCCATGATATCTATTGGGTTCCTAGGGTTTATTGTATGAGCCCATCATATATTTACTGTTGGAATAGACGTCGATACACGTGCCTACTTCACATCTGCTACTATAATTATTGCCATTCCTACTGGTGTTAAAGTATTTAGCTGATTAGCAACTCTTCATGGAGGTAATATCAAATCATCCCCAGCCATATTATGGGCCCTTGGGTTTATTTTTCTTTTTACTCTAGGGGGTTTAACCGGCATTGTACTAGCTAATTCATCTCTAGACATTGTACTTCATGACACTTATTATGTAGTAACCCATTTTCACTACGTTTTATCCATAGGAGCAGTATTTGCCATTATGGGTGGATTTGTCCACTGATTTTCCCTTTACTCCGGCTACATCCTACACCCTGCCTGAACTAAAGCTCACTTTTTAGTTATATTTGTAGGTGTTAGTATAACTTTCTTTCCCCAACACTTCTTAGGCTTATCCGGAATGCCGCGACGATACTCCGATTACCCTGATGCCTACACTACCTGAAACACTGTGTCATCTATAGGCTCCTTCATCTCATTGACAGCTGTAATGCTAATGGTTTTCATAGTATGGGAAGCATTTGCCTCCAAACGAGAAGTCTCACTAGTAGAACTAACAACCACAAACCTTGAATGACTCCACGGCTGCCCTCCCCCTTATCACACATTCGAAGAGCCTACTTATATTAATATTAAATAAATAAGAAAGGAAGGATTCGAATCCCCTTAAATTGGTTTCAAGCCAACACCATATCCACTATGTCTTTCTCCATGGTAGAGGTATTAGCAAAATTTACGTAACTTTGTCAGGGTTAAATTATAGGTGAAACCCCTATATACCTCAATGGCATACCCATTCCAAACAGGCTTCCAAGATGCAACCTCTCCTATTATAGAAGAGCTGCTACACTTTCACGACCACACTTTAATGATCGTATTCCTTATCAGCTCCCTAGTCCTCTATATCATCTCAATTATATTAACCACTAAACTAACCCACACAAGCACCATAGATGCCCAAGAGGTAGAAACCATCTGAATGATTCTACCAGCTATTATCCTCATTATAATTGCATTCCCATCCCTCCAAATCCTTTACATAATGGACGAAATTAATAACCCCTTTATCACCGTTAAAACTATGGGTCATCAATGGTACTGAAGTTATGAATATACAGATTATGAAGATTTGAGTTTTGACTCCTATATAATCCCCACATCCAATCTCGCACCCGGCCAAATCCGCCTGCTGGAAGTAGACAACCAAGTGGTTCTACCCATAGAACTCACCGTTTGTATATTAATCTCATCAGAAGATGTCCTACACTCCCTGAGCCATCCCATCTTTGGGCTTAAAAACAGACGCTATTCCAGAATGCCTAAATCAAACAACCCTACTATCCACACGACCCAGCTTATATTATGGACAATGTTCCAAAATCTGCGGATCCAACCATAGCTTCATACCAATTGTACTTGAAATAGTCCCATTAAAACATTTTGAAAAATGATCATCATCCGTACTATACTATCATCAAGAAGCTACTGCAGCATCAACCTTTTAAATTGAAGATTGAGAGCCTCACCCTCTCCTTGATGACATGCCCCAGCTGGACACTCCCACATGATTTATCACAATTTTATCAATAATTATCACACTGTTTATTATCATACAATTAAAGGTCTCCAAACACTCATACTATTCAGCCCCTGAGGCTTCCTTAGCCAAATCACTAAAGCATACAACCCCCTGAGAAACAAAATGAACGAAAATCTATTCACCTCTTTCATTACCCCTACAATAATAGGACTGCCTGTTGTTGTTTTAATTATTATATTCCCCACTGTCCTATTTCCTTCCTCTGGTCGACTAATTGCAAATCGATTAATTGTAATACAACGATGACTCCTTCACTTAACATCAAAACAAATGATAATAATCCACAGTCAAAAAGGACAAACCTGAACCTTTATGCTAATGTCACTAATTCTATTCATGGGGTCCACAAACCTCCTCGGTCTTCTACCCCATTCCTTCACACCCACTACTCAATTATCAATAAACCTCGGAATGGCTATCCCATTATGGGCAGGTACAGTAATTCTTGGTTTCCGGCACAAAACTAAAGCCTCCCTTGCGCACTTCCTCCCACAAGGTACCCCCATCCCAATTATCCCCATACTAGTTATCATCGAAACAATCAGCCTATTTATTCAACCCATAGCCTTAGCCGTTCAGCTAACAGCGAATATTACCGCAGGGCACCTTTTAATTCACCTCATTGGAGGTGCAACTCTAGCACTCATAAGCCTTAGCACTGCAACTGCATTAATCACATTCATCATTGTTATTTTATTAACTATCCTGGAGTTTGCTGTAGCCCTTATCCAGGCCTACGTCTTCACACTCCTAGTTAGCCTGTACTTACACGATAATGCCTAATGACCCACCAAACCCATGCATATCACATAGTAAACCCCAGCCCCTGACCTCTTACAGGAACCCTGTCTGCATCACTACTAACCTCCGGACTAATTATATGATTCCATTTTAACTCGATGTCCCTTCTACTATTGGGCCTAAAAACTAATCTCCTAACAATACACCAATGATGACACGACGTGGTCTGAGAGGGTACTTTTCAAGGTCACCATACACCTGTTGTTCAAAAAGGACTTCGCTGTTCTTTCAAAAGCGAAAGAGTTACAAGCTAACATTTCTAAATTTTTTGAAATAAAACATTCAGAGTCCATGAAGGAGGATAGCAGTTGCTGCGTATAAAGACAGTTTTATACTGGGAGCAAGCCGTTTTTAACTCTTTAAGAGCTTTGACAGAAATTTGGTCATAGTGAGTATAAAAAACTCGTCAGAAAGTTTAGACTGTAATTTAAAAAGTTGCTCTTTTAATTATTTATAAGATAAATGTTTTTCTTTATCAGAGGCCAAATGACCCTTGTTATTTTCCTATTGTAAAAGAAATTTTAGAGCTTTGTTAGGGACTTCTCCTAAGCCATGCAGCTTAGTGACTACTGCCTAAGTGGGCTAAAAAGAAAACTAATGTTGCTTAGTAATAAGAGATGCATCAGCTTCTATATCTAAAAGTCTTTTGTATTGTTAAGTCTGTTATAGGGCATCAGAGGAACTAAATTCCCGCTTTCCTCAGTACCTCCTTTTTCAGGATGTTGCCTTACAAGCAGCCAACTGTCTGAAGCAGCTTGAGATAAATTCTTAAAATGACTTAATTTTATTTAATTCCTTAGTTTTACAAATTTGAGCATATTTTACACATAAACAAGATAATTTTCAATACAGAAACACATGTATAACATATAACTTTAATTAATCCTAATATTTGAATTCTTATTTGATTTCAAACTTTGAATGTACCTTATAATGTACTAACCAAATTAGCAAGTCTTCAGGATCCATATTCTATTTAATTTAAATTTAAATGAGCACTCCTTATAATTTCTCATTTTAAAGCAAAAAATATATGGATGAAACTATTTTTTCAATATAAAAGCCAGCATTTTTAATCTTTGTATGTAAACAATTCAGGCCTTAAAAATCACATTTTAGACAACATCAAACAAAAACTAAACAGAAATTAGAATTAGACAAACCAAAGAGAAACCTGGGATTTCAAGCAGTCAGACTAGAAAGATGCCTGCCTGATTTTAATCAGGGCATTTTCTGACAGAGGGACTGACAATGGATGAGACTAAACAAAATTTCCCCAAGAAAATTCTCTTGGCAGCTGCTGGGATATTTTCTATAGTCAGATCCAATACATGTCCCCTGCCTCAGTTTCCAGGCAAAGAATAAGAAAGAAACAAAATGATAGCTCAGAGGATTATAGCTAAAACATAAAAAAAAATCAGTATTTATTTATTTTATTATTACAAAGACTAGAGAATTCTAAGGACTTTATGATTCTTCTATATGTCCTAATTCTAATTGAGTTTGTATCAACTGATGTAAAGCTGCAAGCTTTTTTCCCTTGTCTCTATCTCCAGTGATTTGCATCTAGGCTTTAAGACAAGCGATCTAATCTGAGCTATAACAGCATCAGTATAACCAGTTTGTTGTCTCACAGCTGCATAAGCGCCAACTCCGATGAGCATTTCAAAATAACTCCCGGGGGATTATTTCTGGCGTTCATGCAAAATATTCGAAAAGCCTCCTCTCTCCACCAAGATTTGAATTGTAAATATTGTCCTGGTTCCAAAACCATACTAGCAAGTAAATCCCAATCTAAAGGAATGATTAAATGATTATTACAATAGGAAGAGATAAGACTTTGAACATATGAGGACTGAGGTCCATACGTAGCAACAGATTGTTTGACTAGCTTTAAGAAAGTAAATTCACCCTGGCCGGTTGGTTCAGTGGTAGAGCATCAGCCTGGCGTGCAGGAGTCCCGGGTTCGATTCCCGGCCAGGGCACACAGGAGAAGCGCCCATCTGCTTCTCCACCCCTCCCCCTCTCCTTCCTCTCTGTCTCTCTCTTCCCCTCCCGCAGCCAAGGCTCCATTGGAGCAAAGTTGGCCTAGGCACTGAGGATGGCTCTGTGGCCTCTGCCTCAGGTGCTAGAGTGGCTCTGGTTGCAAGAGAGCGATGCCCCAAGATGGGCAGAGCATCACCCCCTGGTGGGCGTGCCGGGTGGATCCCGGTCGGGCGCACGCAGGAGTCTGTCTGACTGCCTCCCCGTTTCCAACTTCAGAAAAATACAAAAAAAAAAAAGAAAGAAAGTAAATTCAATTTGGTCAAATTGGATATTATGCCCTTCCCCAGGATCTGGAGCATTAAGAGGAAAAGGCTGTTGAATAATTGGAAAAATAGATGTAGAAGAATTACTAGAATTAGATTCTAAATCATCATGATGCATAAGCACCTGTTGCATTTCAGAGATTTCAGGGAATTGAAAAATCCTTCCCCTGCCAGTACCAATTAATTTTTTACCTTGAATTGGAGGAGTCGTAGGCTCACATATATCTTGCTTTTGAACAGGATAAGCAATATACTGATTTCCATTACCCTGTTGTTCCAGTGTAAATTGTAGTTTACTTAATAAATGTTTTAGACAGACAACATCATCCATAGGGGCTCTCTCATTTTTAAAGAAAGAGGGATGAAAGCCTGTGGACGGCTGAATTTCATTAACATTATCAGTAACTTCAGAAACAGAGACAGTATTGTCCAAGTCAGGTGTCCCCAAACTATGGCCCACGGGCCGCATGTGGCCCCCTAAGGCCATTTATTCGGCCCCCTTGCCACACTTCCGGAAGGGGCACTCTTTCATTGGTGGTCAGTGAGAGGAGCACTGCATGTGGCGGCCCTCCAATGGTCTGAGGGACAGTGAACTGGCCCCCTGTATAAAAAGTTTGGGGACCCCTGGTCCAAGTCATTATTCTGTTCATTCTGTGCTGAATCAAATTCTTCAGACTCATTAAAAATAACCTCACTCAAGTCTTTAACAGAATCTCTATCTAATTGCAAAGGTCCAAGGGCTGTAGCAATAAGATTATAAGCAGCCCACATTTCAGCATCAAGTGGATCTCTGTGCTGATAAACACAGCGTAAAGATTTTCCTACTTGTTGCCAAACATTCAAATTCAATCGATTACAACGTTCAGGAGTATACCAATAACAGTGTTTCTGAATAGCATTTAAAAGACGTAACAAAACCTTGTCTTTTATCTGAATCTCAGACCCTTTTAAAAGGGATTTTAAAACTTGTACATAACTGTCCCGTAATGAATGGGAATCCCTCATGACTTTGCTAGTTACCCAAAAGTTTCGCGTACACAGCGCATGAAACTTACCCTTTCGGGGTTCCATCTGTTCCCAATCTCTTCTTAAGGCTCCACGTTGGGCGCCAAATGTTGTTGTGAGTCAGGGGTGCAGAGAGAGAGATCAGCAGACGGAATCATCAAGGACTAGCAAAGGACCACCGCTCGCTCAGGCAAATGGCCCCGAGTTCATGCTGTGTCCTAATTTTATTCACAAGACTGCAAAAAGCTTGTTTACTGAGAAACTGGCATAACATCAAGTGTAACTTTTACTTAAAGATACATGGAGTGCACCTGCAAGATAGCTTAGTAACAACATAATATCAGAAGGCATTAATTGCTATTGCTTCTATGGTTTCCACAACATTCCTCTCTTTATCTCAAGGGATAACCTTGGAAGGTACAGAAATCTTATGAGAATGTTTTACTGAGAAAAAGCCCAGCAACTGCCTTCAGTCACACAGACCTGTTTCAGTGACCCGCCTTCAAGTCACAAAACAATTCTCTTGGCAAAACATTCTTTTCTTGTTGGCTGTGTTCCCATCCAAGGCCATGCAATGGGTTATTCCACTACAGGCTGGCACAGGATGTACAGCCGAGTTCCTCTGAGATTAGGGTGTCTCCTGCACTATGGTCCTGCTCTTGTTGACCTCACCGCCCACCCCAACTGTAGCACAGGTGTCCACAGGGGACTCCAAGATGCCCTCCACATGACTCCTTTGCAAGGCTCCTCTGCGTCAGGGCCAGACAGAAGGGTGTGACTGAGGCCTGAGGAGGAACACACCTACCCGATGCTTGCGGCAGGACTGTGGGCCCCCTGTCACCTGCAGCAGAAATGCGCCAGACCGCAGGGTGAGGAAGAAGAGGCAGCCATATCCCTGAGCAGCATCTCAGCCTTACTTAGCCTGAGCCTGTCATGTCATCCGACCCCCCACGGAGTGAGCCTGTGTAGGGGCAACCTCAGGGCCAGATCTGGGTGTACCCACAGTGGGGAACATTCCAGAGGAACCCTCCTGGCACCCCCTTTCCCAGCACCCAAAACAGCTCCCAGCCTCTCCCCTACTCATGGGAGCAGCGCACGCCCACATCCTCCTTGTGCCTGCAGTCCGCACATCCCCACAGGGACGCCTCGCTGCCCCGGCACCCCACCTCGTCCAGCCACACGGGTCCTGAGCCTGGACCAAACGTGGCCCCCACCAGGGCGCTGATGGCCCCGCCACAGCCCAGTTGGCAGCACATGACCTCCGCATCTGCCAGGTCCCAGGAATTGTCACACATGGTGCCCCAGGAGCCGGCGTGCCAGAGCTCCACGCAGCTGGAGCAGCGGTCCTCGCCCCCACGCACGCGCACCATGCCCTCCTCTGGAAAGGGGGTTGTGGTCACTGCAAAGCAGGCCTGGGGTGAGGAGAAGACAGACAGATGGCAGAGAAGTACCTGGGCAGCTGTGGGTAGATGAGCAGTCGAGGGTCTCCTCAGGGTCCTGCAATGTTTTCTCTGATAACCCTACTGGATTAAACAGCAGCCATCCCAGAGTAAATGCCCCGAAAGCTTCAGAATAAAGTTTGCGGAGCCCAAGTGATCCCCGAACCTCCCACCATGGGTCAGTGGCAGCCCTTGCAGGTGGCCTATTAGGACACGGAAGCCCCCTCCAGGCACCTCAGGGACAGCCAGGGCCCCACCTGCACAGGTGATCCAGACCTCCTCTCCGTGGGCACAAGAGCGAGGGTGCCACGGGGCTGAGGGGCACTGCCCCAGCGTGGAGCTCTGCAGCTGGCGGCACTCAGTGTTGTCCACCAGGAGTTGCCCAGGCCAGTGTGCACAGGCTTGTTCTCCAGCCAACCCTGCTCTCCACAGCCCAGATGGACAAAGAGGTGTCCTTCAGGGCGTTACTGCACACGGCCCCCCAGGTACTATTGTAGAACACGTCCAGCCACCCGGCACAGTGCTGGGTGCCACCTCGCAGCCTCAGGTCCACTGACACTGGAAGACAAGCACAGTCAGGCCAGGGGAAATCTCTGAAGAAGGAGGCCCAAATGAGGGACTCCAGCATGGAGACAAGTGCTGCTCAAGGCCATCTGGCCCAGAGAGGTCCTGCCAGTGACCAAGCATCCCCACACCATCTCCCACCCGAGCACATGAGCAGCAGTTAACCACAGGTAACCAGAGTTTGTCCCCAGTTGTCATGTCTTAGCAGGTTTGCCAGGAGACTGTCCAGAAACCCACCCTTGGAAATTACTCAAAATACAGAACAATCTTTTTGCATAAGATGATAAATTTAGCAATGATAATAAAAATTTAAAAATTAAAAGAAGAGGAATTAACACAGAGCTCCATGTTTACACAGCAACAGTCCAGGCTGGCTAAGGTCCACAAGCTGTCATAACACCCTTGACCCATGCAATTTCAACAGGGGGACATATTAAGAAGACTCAAATATTGCCACATATCAGAGTATTAGACAATCCTTTCAAATTATGTTATGAGGTCCTGTAATACAACAAAGATACCATACCAGGATCAATGGAGCAAGCTGGGTATGACATGCACATGACAGGGTCATAACTAAATAACACAGCTCAGAAAAAACAAGGAGAGGAATGTATCCACAACAGATCAAAAAAGTAGCCACAAAGACATGCCTGTGTCCACACCCCTGGCAATCAGTGTATTCCCCTGGGCTGGCTGCGAGGCTCTGGCCAGCTGAATGAATGGGGCAAGAGTGACCGTGCTGTTCCACACTGGCCTCTCGCCTGCCGCCAGGCTTAGTCCTGACAAGCAGAGTGTCCCTCACGCCTGCCAGCAGCCAGTCCTCAGCAGCAGCCGGAGGGAGCCCACTGAACTGCCCCAGAGCAAGGAAGAACCGCAGTGAAATTAGAAACACAATGATGAACTGAAGTGTACACCCAAGAACATGGACCACAACTAACAGAACAGCACCTGGAGACACACTTCCAGGGAACAGAGGGAACGCAAAGCAGGGAACCTCAACGTTCTTCACAAAGAAGCAGGATTGAACCTGTGCAGTTGCCTTAGACACAGCTGAGGAAAACTTCCCTGAATGCAAGAGGAACCAAAGTCGGTGAGCAGAGGCCACACTGGGAGGCCAGCCTGCCCTGGAGGGCGCCCAGAGATGCCTGGGGAGGCTGAGCTGGCACTGTCACAAGCTCAAGGACAAATTCTGTCATTCAACCACGTCACACCAGACAAGAGCCACATACAGAGCCTTGGGTACAGAGATGTCTGAGGAAAAACCTTACCAGTACCTGAGAGAACGTCCTGCAGCACACTAAAATATGCAGCAAAAGAAGCCCAGCGCAGGAAAACCTGGAGCAGCAGTGTGAGGTGAGCTTCTGGAAAGGGGCACAGACGTGGGCAGTGCTGTGTGAGGAGCAGCACTCCTCACCCTTGCCAATCCCCAAAGAAAGGAAGGTGCTTCATAGCATGGCCTGAGGCTGGAGGACACGGACTCCATCGTATTCTCCCTATCTGGGGGGCAGAGCCCCTGGAGATACGAGTGAGCCCACAAAGAGACAGTGTGCCTTCATGCAAAACCATCCGATACCCAACTGCTGGGTGAGGGGACTCAGCCACCATGACCAACCTGAGCAGACGACCCCGGCGTCCTCCTTGTGCGCACAGTCGTGCTGGCCCCAGCCACTGGATGGACACTGCCACAGCGCAGACTCGTGGCCCCCGCAGCCCAGCTCCTCCATGCACATGGGCCCCGTGTCGGCGCCAAAGTGCGCAGCCCCCAGAGCGCTGACTGCGTGGCCACAGCCCAGCTGCTGGCAGACCACGTGTGCATCCTGCAGGTCCCAGGCGTTGTCACACACGCTGCCCCACGTGCCCCCATGGAGCACTTCCACGCGCCCAGCACAGCGATCCGGCCCCGCAACTAGCCGCACCTGGCGGGTCCCTGTAGACAGACCGAGTCAGGCCCACCAAACCCCAAGGGCGTGGGCGGGGTGCTGGGCTCCTCACTCACCAGAGCACACAACGCCCGCGTCCCGCGACGACCCCGCGGGCACCAGCACTGACGCAGACACGTTGCACTGGGTTAGGCGGGTCTCCGTGCCCAGACACCGCACGTGACTCAGCCCCACCCTCCCAGCCCCGCGCCCCGGGGCAGGCGCCTCATAGGCTCGCTCTGCCTCTCCGCACCCCAGCTGCCCGCACACAACACCAGCGCCACGCAAGTCCCAGGCGTCGTCCAGGACGCGGCCCCACATGCCATCCAGGGACACCTCCACGCGACCATCACAGCGGCTCTGTCCCTCCCTCAGCCGCAGGGCGTGGCGGAGACCTGGGGAGAGAGGTGGGACATGGGAGGAGCTGGCAGGTGTCAGGGGGAGGGGCCCTCCACCTGTAAAGGGGAGAGGCCCACAACCGTCCCCAGAGCCCCTTCCATGCTCAGCCCCTCTGACCATCGCTCCCGCTGACCCACCTGAGCAGACCACGGTGGCTGAGTTTCCCGGGGCACAGGCCGGGGCCCCCAGGGTGCTCACTGGGCAATTCCACAAATAGGGCTCTGTCCCAACACAGTGGAACCTGTCCGGCCAGATGGGGGCATCCCCGTGCCCAAAATGGCCTCCTCCAGGTATGGCCACTGCGCTGCCACAGTTGAGCTGGTGGCAGAGGACTGTGGCGTCTGCTAAGTCCCAGTGGGTGGCACAGAGGGGCGCCCAGGCCCCCTGAACCTGGAGCTCCACACGCCCCTCACAGCTGCTGCTGCCGTTGACCAGCCGGAACTCTGCGGGGAGAGGGTGTCAGGCTCCCTTTGACCCAAAGACCCACCAAGAGGCAATTTCTTCCTTTGCAACCAGTGTGGTGACCACAGAGCTATAGCCTGGCTCATACCAGCTCACACCTCTCAGCTCAGCACTGGCTCATACATCTGTGCAGAGGAGCACACACTCGGGGCTCTGGCCTTGGTGTCTGAATGGACATTCCTCTAGGACAGGGGTCTCAAACTCAACTCAGCATGTGGGCCACAGAGCAAGATCACAGCCGTTCGGCGGGCCGCACTAGGTCTACAAAAGGCAACTGTTACGCGACACTTTTCTCACTGCAGTTGAAAACAAAAAAAAATCAGTACAACAAGCACAATCATACATGCAGTTTACTCAGTGTCACAAAATGACCAGAAACTGTAGTTCGCATCACAACTGCTGTTAACTAAGCTAATATCTAGCTAGGATGCTAGAGAAATGAAAAATACAAGTAGGCCCCTAGGCTTACTTAATTTTATCCAAAATATTTTGAACTTCGTGGATTAGTCTGCGGGCCGCACAAAATTGTTGAGACCCCTGCTCTAGGACCAGACTCCTGCCCCTCCCACCTCCCCTCCCTCAACCCGTCACAGTGACACTTCCTCTATAGGAACAGGACACCCTCCTGGCTGGAGGCAGTATGTGAGCTGGGGTTGGAGTGCCCACCCAGGCAGAGTTCCAGAGGGAGGCTGGCAGGAAAGGAGGCAGGGCTGAGCCTCAGAGCCACAAGTAGTGCTCTGTCCCAACACGCTTCCAGCCTCACCTGAGCACCTGAGCCTGACGTCCTGGCTGTGCCCACACTGGTGCCCGGGCCCCAGAGGGCAGTGGAACAGCAAGGACTCGTTGCCCACACAGTGGAAGGCCTCAGTCCACACCAACCCAGAACCCTGGCCAAAGTGGGCACCCCGGGGCGTGGACATGGCCAAGCCGCACTGCAGCTCCCGACACACCCCATGGGCCGTGGCTTGGTCCAGGTCATCATCGCAGACGGTGCCCCAGGTCAGGCCACGCCTCACCTCCAGACGCCCAGCACAGGGGTGCTCACCGCCCACCAGCCGGGCCTCCGCGTGTCCTGTGGGAAGAGACCAATTCTCCATTAGTGGCAAGTGTTCTAAACCCAGAGGGGGTCCTCTACATCTAGGCACTGGGTCTGCCAAGCACTGGACAGAACTGACAGCCAGAGGTCTATCTGCCCTACACACAAAACACAGCAGGGTCCCAGGGTCACCTGCTGCAGGTACTCCTGTGTGTCACACAGCCTCTGCCTGCGCAGGATGGTGGCATCCAGCCCTGTATAATCTTGGAGTCAAGTCAAGGCACCCGCAGGCCAGAGCACTGACTTGCCCTCTTGGAGGCAGGGAGGACCATCCACTTTACTTCAGCCCGCCATGGTTCTAGGAAGAATGAGAGCCGGTCCCTTGCACACCTGTGGGACAGTGCTGGGGGGGTGACTCCCCACAGCAAGTGCTTCTCAAACAGCTCAGATACTGCAAGACAGCCAGGACCCCCGCCTACCTGGGGCTCTGAGCCACTGAGGCACGGCACTTTCTGTGTTCTGGCCTCTAGATCTGTCCTAAGCTAACGATGGGTCAGCATTCTTTCTTCTCCTCCTCCACTCCCTCCCCCGCCTGACCCATCCCCTCTGAAGCAGGCATGGGCACAAGTCTCCTGAGAGGGGTAGTGGACCTGCAGGCTGCTGGACCTGAGCAGATGACCTCTGCGTCCTGCTGGAAGTCACAGCCACTGAGGAGGTTGTTGTTGAGTCTACAGTTTCGGATGGTCGACTCCGTGCCTTTGCGGGTCATGTACTTCCCACCGACACCCACATCTTGGCGGGAAGCCTGGAGCACGGGGCCACAGCCCAGCTCTTGTTAGAACACCGTGGCCTCCTCCCTGTGCAGCCCACAGAGGCGATCCACTCCGTTCACATTCCTGATCTCGGGGAGTCCCGAGCAGGGGCTCCGGCCCTTCACCAGACGAATCTCGCGAAAAGTGCCATCTACAAAGCATGAGCCGCACTCAGAAGGGGCAGCCTCTGCTGTCCCTGTGGTCACTTGGAGCCTGCAGCCCCCTTCAGGAACCAGATATTTCCACTTGGGCACAGCAGCTCCTGCTAGGCACTCATCATAGGCCAGGGGTCACAGTATGAGATGACCCTGCTCCTTCCTCAGGGCGCCAGCACTGGGTTGAGGGTGCCACTCTGAGGAGGCTGGCTTTCTGACCAGGCAGTCACAAAGGGCCCCTCACTCAGCAGGACCCCACTCAGGGCCATGCCTGCTGTAACGCTGTCACACACCTGACAACCTTAATCATTTCTGAAAAGGGCTCCTGGGCCCCACAACCCACGCAGCGGGAAGATGCTAGGTGGGGTCTCAGGAGCTCTCAGTCACATAAGTGCCCACACACAGCTGAATACCCTCAGCACAGAGCTCCCATCATGCATGTAAGTAATCCTAATTAGATACCCAGGTTGGCCCCTTGGGCCTCCACGAGTGTCTGGAAGACCAAGCAGTTCCCACTCCACCCCTCTGTTTTCCACTGCTTCTCCTCAGCCCAGCTGGTTCTCTCTTTCTCTCCCTGGGGACCCTGCCCTACAGAAGGGATTTGCAGAGCTATTCACAGTCGCATCCTGGGCACCGAGCACCAAGAACGGTGTCTACAAGGACAGCTCTGGATGAAAAGGACACAGGAGGACGGACTAGCGCTGAGATGAAACCATCCTAGAGGAGTCCTAGAGGGGTCAGGCTGGTGCCTGTGCACAAAAGGAGCTCCCCTAGAGAGCCCACAGACCTGCCCACCACCCCAGCCCGCACCTTTCCCCTCCCCTCCCCTCTTGCACTGACTTACTAGAGCACAACGTGACCACAAGCCACTCGTGGGGGCACTGGCTCTGTGTCCACACCCCGAGGCTGCCCTTCCAGAGGGAGGACTCATTGCCCTTGCAGGACACATTGTGGAGCAAGGGCTGCACCCTCTCTCCGGGCAGCGGGACGTACTTGGGGGCACCGACAGCCTGGCCGCAGCCCAGCTGCCTGCAGACCACAGATGCCTCCACCAGTGTCCACTCCTGGTTGCACACGTGTCCACACACCCCCTCGTGCTGGACCAGCACCAGTCCATCACACTGACTGTGTCTGTTCGCGAGCCTCAGGTTGTCCGGTCCAGCTGTGGAGGGACAGACCAACCTAAGAGGGACCAGAGTGTTGGGTGCCAGGTGGGGGGCGGTCAAGCAGGAGCTGCAAGGGGGTCCACCTCCAAAACCTTGCTGCCAATAGAGCCAGACCAAAGAAGTGACCACAGGAGCCCCCCCCCACCACACCCTTTCTAGGCCTTCACATCCCTGTTCTTTCCCTCAGCGCCTGGCAACCCCACCTCACTGCAGCCCCTGACCCTCCATCCTCAAGGCCCAGTCCTGGGCTGAGTGAGGCCCGGGCAGCTGATCACAGCAAGGGATCGTCACACGCAGGATCTCAGCATCTACAGAGCCACTGCATCCAGAAGGTTCCGTGGACAAAGGAGAAGAAACTTACTGATGGAGACTGCCCAGAGAGTGAGAAGGGGCCCGACTCCCAAGGTCCAGAGAGAAACCCTCATGGCCTCTCAGTCCCCAGGGCCTCAGCCAGCTCCTGGCACTCAGTGGGGCAATGGCAGATATGGCGGTCAGAGTCAAATATGCAGAAGTGGAAGCTGCCGATGGCCTGCCAGGGCCAATGGGGACAGCAGAGCCTCTCCAGAGCACACTAGTGGCTACTGCGCTCGGTCTGTTAGCAGAGCAGCCAGTGGCCTCCGTAGCTCAGCACTGCCAGACATGCACAGGGGCCAGGCTGTGGCTTCCTCTTGTGCTCATAATTGCTGACAGGGCTGCTCCACTTAGACCCCAGGATCAAGCAGGTGGTCTAGTCTGCCCATAGCCCCAGCAGTAGCAAAACCCAGGCCTAGTGGGTACGGTTCCCCACCACAGACAGTGATGTAGTGACACCAGACACCCTGGGGACCAGCAGGGACTGAGCAGGGGCCCTGCAGCACCAGAAAAGGGAGACAGGCCAGGACAGTGTTGCAAGGGCTTTAAAAACTAAACTGTCATTGGAACCAAAGTCTACAAAATATGGCCAAACCCATACCCTGAGCTGAAACAGGTGACCACCTGCTGAAATAGAACATTTAAAAAGAAGCAAGAGTCTCCTGACATCGTAACCAAAATGTCCAGGATACAAGTGAGAATCACTCATCACATGAAGAATAGTTTGACGATAAAAGAGAATCAGCTGATGTCAATACCAATACGAACAAGACGCTGGAATCATCTGATAAGGATTTTAAAACAGCATTCATCAAAACGTTCCCAACATAAGTTGCAGATTCTTCTGACACAAATGGGAAAATCTCAGCAAAGAAACAAGAGCTACAACAATGAGCCAACGACAGGATGTGCAGCAGCTGGAACACTCGCACACAGCTGGTAGGTGGAGACATAGTACAACCACTTTGGAAAACAGTCCAGCAGTTCCTCAAAATGTTAAGCACAGAGGTGCCCTATAACCCAGTAATTCCACTCCTGGGACATATCAAAGAGAAGTGAAAAGTGAGGTCCACACAAAAACGTCCACAGAGATGTTCATAGCAGCATTATTCATAACAACCAAAAGATGAGAACAACCTAAATGTTCACCAATTCATAAGTGGATAAATAAGGGCAAAATGTCCATACCGTGGAATATTACTCACCCATAAAAAGGAGTGGAGTGTAGACACAGTTACAATGGTATGAACCTTGAAGACATTATGCTGAGTGAAATAAGTCAGACAGAAGAGACCACAAATATATGATTCCATTTATATGAAATGTCCTAAATAGGCAAATCCAAAGACACAGAAAGTGGGTTACTGGTGGCCGGGGTGGAAGGAGACAGATATGGGTAATGAGCACTAATGGCACTAATTCTGAAATTAGTGGTGATATTTGCATAATTCTAAATATGTTCAAAACCACTTGATTAGGCACTTAAAATTTTTTTTTCCCCATAGATTTGAGAGAGAAAAAAGCATTATTTTTCTGTTTCACTCAGTTGTGCCATTCAGTTGTGCACTCACTGGTTGCTTCTCCTATGTGCCCTGACCGATTGAACTTGCAACCTCAGTGTGCTGCGACAATGCTCTATCCACTGAACCACCCAGCCAGGATCTGGACTAGCCACTTTTAAAGAATGTATTTGTCCTGGCCTGTGATGGCACAGTGAATAGATCCTCAACCTGGAATGCTGAAATTCCAGTTCAAAACCCTGGGCTAGCCTGGTCAAGGTACTTACGAGAAGCAACCAATGAACAACTAAAGTGAAACAACTATGAGTTGATACTTCCCGCCCCCCTCTCTGTAAAATCAATAAATAAAATCTTTAAAAAAAAAAAAGGATGCACTTTGTGGTATATAAGTCACCTCTCAAAGCTATTATTTTTTAACTAATTTTAAGACAATTTTATTGACTGAAATTAATATATTTACAGACAGAGAATATAAGTTCTCTGTTTTGAAATTGCAAGGATCTCCATTTAGCTTCCACAATTCTTTGTGTTCATGATCTGAATCTGTCTTCTAGATGACAAAGTGAAGCATTCATATATAAATCATACAATCTGCAGTACAAAGAAACACATACAAAAACCTGGACTGTTATTAAATTGTTAAACTCAGAGAAAAAAGTAAAAGTGTACAGAGATGCTCACACTGGAATTACCTGACAGACTACTTACTACTGGCTCCATTTTTAATTTCCTATATTATTTCCAAAGCAAAATATACTCATTATATTCAAGGAGAAATACTATAATGTGTTTGATTGCATGTGGCTGCTTTCTTACTTTTATTAATGTTATTACTGAAGTTTTGTATTTTAAGGTGCACATTATACTCTCTATCCATGGGCCTTCCTTGATACCTATTGGTGTTATCAAGTATGTTGGTAGGCAATAAAGCAAAAATAGAACATAAAAACAATATGGTATTCACTTTTGTTGTTGTTGTTGTTTTAAGCAAAAGTGTTCTTAATAATTGCTTGCTGTTGGCTCACAGAACTAGAGGGTATACATTATAACCTCAGTCCTCAGAAAATGATTTCCCTTAGCTGTTATTGTCTAAGAAGCGATAACCACATAATTTACAAGAAGAAAACTACTGAATCCTTCAGAAAACACAACATGGCAGTCAATCTTCAATGCAAAGCAACACGGTGGCAGGGCTGTGACGGAGAAGCAGTGTTCAGGAGTCCGCTGACACGTATGGGCTCCAGCTTGTTCTAGAAATCAAACAATTCCCGTGACTGAATTCCACGGGACTTCCTTCAGACTCTGAGCCATCCCAGCTCCCTCTGGCCGCAGCACAGCCTGGGGAGGTTTCTGTTTTGCTCAAGCACAGAGAGTCGTCCGAAGATCAAGCTGCCATCCCATGGTCTCCAGCTTCTGGGAAGTGCAGCTCCTTTGCCTGATTCTTGCCCCGTGGCAGACCAGGCAGATGTACTTCCTGCTCTGACATGAATGACAGTTTCCAGGACTAGGTGAAGATCTTGTTTCTCTAGAGAAAATACAGCCTAAGCTTTTCTCCTTCTTCACTGACACTGTTCTCAATATTCAGGTGAAGTTTTTGAAGAATCCAGGTCAACAGTCATGGTCGTCGACCTGTGTTCGTTGCATTTATCAGTGACACTGCTTATTTCCTGCTGGGTCTCTCCCACAGGGTCAGTGCCACAGCTGCCACCATCCCTGAAGCTCCCTCTCCTGGCCATTACCTGTCGCTGCCAAAGCTGTTGTTTTTTTAAAAAGAACCAAATGGGTATTATAGAACTGAAAATACAGTAACCAAAAATGTTTTTAATTCACTGAGTATACTCACCAGTTTAATGAAATGGCAAAGGACAGCATCAGTGAACTTGAAGACAAACCAATAAAATTCACTCAATGTAAACAACAGAGAGAAAATAGATAAAATTAATAGAGCTGCAGAGCGCTCTGGGACAGGAACAAAACTTCTCATATTTCTATTCCTGGAGATCTGGGAAGAAGAGGAGAGAGAATGTGGGACTAAAAAAGAATTTGAAAAAAATTATGACTGAAAACTTCCCAAATTTGGTAGAAGACATAAACTTAACACATCCAAGAACCTGAACAAACCCCAACCTGGATAAACCCAAAGAAATTCATATCAAACACATCATACTAAACTTTAGAAAACTAAAGACAAAGAAAAAATCCTAAAAACAGCCAGAGAAAAAGGACACATTATCTACAAAGGAAAACCAATTTGTATGACTACACATTTCTCATCTGTGTGGAGTCCAGTGGTCATGGAATTACTGGCTTACATGTTGCAGAAAATTGCATCAAACCTGTGTCCTGTGTCTGTGAAACGACCCTCCAGAAATGAAGGGGAAATAAAGACACAAATGAAGGAAAACTAAGAGAACTTGCTGATAACAGAAATATCCTCAAGTAAAGGTTAAAGAAAACCCTCCAAACAGAAAGAAAATGCTAACAGTGAGGTGGGGCTTCCAGAAAGGAAGGGGCAGTGCACTGGGCAAACACAGAGTATACGGAGTGGACTGTTCTTCACTTGATGAGTTTCTCCATCAAACAGTATGTTTGTAAGAAGAGCTACACCACTGTCAGATGTGGTGCTCAATGTACACAGAGCGCATACTTAGAATAACTGCATTTTTAAGTGGGAGTATAAAGAACCTAACTGTAAGTAAAATTTCTATATTTCACCTGAAGCAGAAAAATGTCAACACTATTAGGCTGTGATAAATTTCATATGTATATGAATAGACACTTCTCCCAGGAAGAAATACAAATGGCCAACAGATATATGAAAAGATGCTCATCTTCTTTAGCTATTAGAGAAATGCAAATCAAAACGGCAATGAGATACCACCTCACACCTGTTCGATTAGCTGTTATTAGCAAGTCAGGTAATAGCAAATGTTGGAGAGGCTGTGGAGAAAAAGGAACCCTCATACACTGTTGGTGGGAAAGTAAAGTAGTACAACCATTATGGAAGAAAGTATGGTGGTTCCTCAAAAAACTGAAAATAGAACTACCTTATGACCCAGCAATCCCTCTACTGGGTATATATCCCAAAAACTCAGAAACATTGATACGTAAAGACACATGCAGCCCCATGTTTATTGCAGCATTGTTCACAGTGGCCAGGACATGGAAACAACCAAAAAGCCCATCAATAGATGACTGGATAAAGAAGATGTGGCACATATACACTATGGAATACTACTCAGCCATAAGAAATGATGACATCGGTACATTTACAGCAAAATGGTGGGATCTTGATAACATGATACGAAGCGAAATAAGTAAATCAGAAAAAAACAGGAACTGTATTATTCCATATGTAGGTGGGACATAATAGTGAAACTAAGAGACATTGATAAGAGTGTGGTGGTTACGGGGGGGAGGGGGGAATGGGAGAGGGATAGGGGGTGGGGAGGGGCACAAAGAAAACAAGATAGAAGGTGACAGAGGACAATCTGACTTTGGGTGGTGGGTATGCAACATAATTGAACGACAAGATAACCTGGACTTGTTATCTTTGAATATATGTATCCTGATTTATTGATGTCACCCCATTAAAAAAATAAAATTATTAAAAAAAAAAAAAAAAAAAAAAAGATCTCCAATATATGTACGTTAAGTAAACACGGTTTATAACAAAAAAAAAAAAAAAAAAAATTTCATATGTATTTAATATCTTAGACAATTAATAAGAAAATTACATAAAACCAAAGACATTATAAATACATCAAAATGGAACTATGAAAATATTCACACAACTCACAGACAAGAGAAAAAAACAGAGGCATGAGAAATAGTGGAAATAAATAAAAAACAAAAACTAAAATGGCAGATGTGAGCCCTTACATATCAATAGTACTTTCATGTAAATGATCTCAGATATATAAATCAAAAGACAGATATTGGCCGAGTGACTACAAATGAATAAATAACGCCATGATCCAAATATGTGTTGTTTACATGAAACTCTCTTCAAACACAACATAAGAGAGTTGAAAATAAAGTAGAAAAAAACACCTCATGTAAACATTAATTTACAAACTATCTTAATATCAGAGAAAGATTTCAGATAAGAGAAAATCACTAGGGAGAAAGGGAAACAGCATCTAATGGTTAACAGACCAATCCACCTAAGAAAGATAGAGCAAGCCTAAATGTGAATGCCCAACCACAGAGCACCAAAGAACATGGAGCTAAACCAGACAGAGCTGAAGAAGGGACAGATGAATGTACAGTTTCCACGGGAGACTTCACCTTCCCCTCCCAGAGTTCCATGCACCTACCAGACAGGAAGGCAGTGGGGAGCCAGGAGAACTAATTTCCCACCAACCAACAGAATCTAACCGATACTGCCTGACCTATGGTGGCGCAGTGGATAAAGCGTCCACCTGGAAATGCCGAGGTCGCCGGTTCGAAACCCTGGGCTTGCCTGGTCAAGGCACATATGGGAGTTGATGCTTCCAGCTCCTCCCCCTTCTCTCTCTCTGTCTCTCCTCTCTCTCTCTCCCTCTCCTCTCTAAAATGAATAAAAAAAAAATTTTTTTTTTAAATCTAACCGATACTTACAGAACACGCCAGACACAGAGTAAAACACACACTTGTTTCCTGCACACATGGAGCATTTACCAGAACTGATGGGATTCTAGGTCATAGAACAAACCCTCACAAATTTACAATAACTGAAATTACACAGAGTTTGTTTTCTGACCATAACAGAATCCAACAAGAAATCAATAACAGACAACAGAAAGAATCAATAAACTCTGGAAATTAAACACACTTCTAAGTAATCCATGGGTCAAATATAGAATTGCCAAGGACTTAAAAGTAGAGCTAGTTGGCCTAGCGTGCGGAGGACCCAGGTTCGATTCCCGGCCAGGGCACACAGGAGAAGCGCCCATTTGCTTCTCCACCCCTCCGCCGCGCTTTCCTCACTGCCTCTCTCTTCCCCTCCCGCAGCCAAGGCTCCATTGGAGCAAAGATGGCCCGGGCGCTGGGGATGGCTCTGTGGCCTCTGCCCCAGGCGCTACAGTGGCTCTGGTTGCAACATGGCGACACCCAGGATGGGCAGAGCATCGCCCCCTGGTGGGCAGAGCGTCGCCCCTGGTGGGCATGCTGGGTGGATCCTGGTCGGGCGCATGCGGGAGTCTGTCTGACTGTCTCTCCCCGTTTCCAGCTTCAGAAAAATGAAAAAAAAAAAAAAAAAAGAGCAAAAAAAAAAAAAAAAAAGTAGAGCTAGTGCTTGACCTATGACCACGATTGGTTCCAACAGACCGGTCGTAACACAATTTGGTCATAAGTTGAGTAGGCTATATGTACAGTACTGTGAATTGATGTTATAAAAATCTTTAAGTCATATTTTATCATAATTTTCTCTCATTATTGTTATTATCATAATTTCTTTGTTCATTTTATGCCATTTGTATCATCTCTACACCATTTTGTTTCTTATTTTTACATTCGTCAGGTTTAAGTAAAACACTGCATTACCAGTACAACTGGTTTAATATTTGCAAAGACAATTTCCTCTTGGTAGACATCTTGGGAGGGATTTGATGAAAAATATCCAAGACACAAAACACAAATTGCTGTACCGAGTCTGGGAGAACAGTTGAAATGGTGCACACAGAGATGGTAGTGCTGCCGGAAGCTGGTCCGCACTGTCGTATGCCCAGCTGGCCAACGCTTGTGCTGCCAGACGCGGAGCAGTCGTGGCTAGCGATTGTGATCGTAAAGTCAAACGGTCATAAGTTGCATAGGTCATAAGTCGATTGATATTTGTACAAAGAACTGAATTAAAAATGATAATAGAACATATCAGAATGTGTGGGGTGTGGCGAAAGTAATGTTAAGAGGGAAATTTATAGTGCTAAATTCTTACATAAGGAAAAAGACCTCGCCTGACCAGGCGGTGGCGCAGTGGATAGAGCGTCGAACTGGGATGCAGAGGACCCGGGTTAGCGACCCCGAGGTCGCCAGCTTGAGTGCGGGCTCATCTGGTTTGAGGAAAGGCCCACCGGCTTGAACCCAAGGTCGCTGTCTCCAGCAAGGGGTTGCTCGGTCTGCTGAAGGCCCGCGGTCTCAGGCACATATGAGAAAGCAATCAATGAACAACTAAGGTGTTGCAACGCACAATGAAAAACCAATGATTGATGCTTCTCATCTCTCTCCATTCCTGTCTGTCTGTCCCTGTCTATCCCTCTCTGTGACTCACTCTCTGTCTCTCTAAAAAATAAATAAATAAAAATTTTAAAAAAGAAAAAAGACCTCTCATTAATCATCTAAATTCCTCAAAAATCTAGAAAAAGAAGAGCTAAACAAAGCCAAAGGATGCAGAGGAAAGAAAACAACAAGAAAGATAAAAGCATAAATCAACAAAATTGAAAACAGGGAACACAAAAAGTTAGTTAAAAAAAACTGGTTCTTTAAAAACCTTAATCAAATTAATAAGCCTCTAGCAAGATTGACAAAGATTCAAAAAGAGAAAACACAAATAAATATCAGGAATTAAAAAGGTAACCTCAAAACAGACCCCTGCAGGTATTGGAAGAATCACAGGGAAACACTATGAGCAACTTTAAATTCATAAATTTGACAATTTAGAGGAGATGGACCAATCCCTTGAAAGCCACAAATGACTAAACTTAGCCAAGATAAAACATATAACCTGAATATTCTCATAACAATTAAAGAAATTAAGTTTTTATAATCAGAACTCTCTTGAAACCAAGGAGGTTCTCCCTGTAGAGTGGACATTTACAGATCAGCAAGCAGGGTGGAGGGTTGGACCAATCCACACGGGGATGGATCAGCATTGCAGACATCAGTGAGATTTCACGGTCTGCATAACAGAGGCAAAGCGGCCTGCACACAGAGACGACTGTGGATGTCGGGTACACGCACATGCACCCTCACTCTGTCAGCTGAGAGGCCCGGAAGGAGATACACTCCAGGAGCAACGAGTACACCCAAGCGCCCACATCCTGGGCAGGCTAACACCATCTCCTGGGAAAAGAACCGGGCTCCCTGGAGCAATGGTTGACTCTAGACCAGGGCGGGAAACACACATGACAAGCCTAGAGCACCCTGTGCTGCCCGACACCTTGATGAAGGTTTGCCAAAGGTGTGCAGCGGCTAACTGAAGAGATCCCAAGGTGTAAACTGGAATGATTCGAACAGCAGCAACACAAAGTAATGTTGGATTATAACCTGAAGTGTAAAATGTGAGTCACTTTGATATAAATAAATGATTAAATAAAGAGATAAAAGAAGGAGAAGAGACGTCACCCACAAAGAGGCCACCCTGCTTTCCAGGCATGACCTCCGCTCCTTACATGTAGCCTCACACAGTGTCCTCTCCAGAGAACAGTGCACAGAAGAGGGAAAGAGTGACTTCACCGCAGAGAAGCCTGGCAAACATGACCTCAACCTTTGACCAACCAGCTGATCAAAGTCAGCACCAAAGCTGAACCATGTTAACAGCATGCACCTTTAATATCATGGACAAAAATGGCACTTCAACTCTGTAAACCATGGCCTGACCTGTGGTGGCACAGTGGATAAAGCGTCAACCTGGAAATGCTGAGGTCGCCAGTTCGAAACCTTGGGCTAGCCTGGTCAAGGCACATATGGGAGTTGATGCTTCCTGCTCCTCCCCCCTTCTCTCTCTCTCAGTCTTTCTCTCCTCTCTCTCTCTGTCTCTCCCTCTCTCTCTCCTTTCTAAAAACAAAAAACAAACAAACAAAAAAAAACACACACAACTCTGTAAACCACAATCTGATGAGAAAAAGGCCGAAGTCCAGTACAGGGCTGTCCTATGCAATATCAGACCAGCATTCCTCAGAAGCGTCAAGGTCACCAAACACAAGGAGAGTCTGAGAAACTGTCACAGCCAAGAGGAGCCTAAGGAGACATGATAACTAAAAGTGCTGTCATATCTTGGATGGGATCCTGGGATAGAAAAGGGGCATTAGGTGAGAATCTAAAGAAGTCTGAATAAACTATGGACATTTCTCATGGCAATATTTTTTTCTGACTTATCCCATTGGGCAAGTGACACAAAAGAAAAAATAAACAAATGGAACAACATCACACTAAAAAGTTTTTGCACAGCAAAGAAAACCATCAACAAAATGAAAAGCCAACCCACTGAATGGGAGAACATATTCACCAGTGACACATCTGATAGGGGATTAATATCCAAAATTTATATAGATGTCATACAACTCAACACCAAAAAACAAAAAATTTAATTAAGAAATGGGCAAAGGACCTGAATAGACACTTCTCCAAAGAGGACACACAGATGGCCATTAGACATATGAAAAAATCCTCAATGTCATTCATTATAAGAGAAAGGCAAATTAAAAACACAATGAGATATCACCTCACACTTGTCAGAATGGCGCTCATCAATAAATCAACAAATGACAAGTGCTGGTGTGGGTGTGGAGAAAAGGGAACCCTCCTGCACTGCTGGTGGGAATGCAGACTGGTGCAGCCACTGTGGAAAGCATTATGGAGTTTCCTCAAAACATTAAAAATGGAACTGCCTTATGACCCAGAGATTCTGCTCCTAGGAATATCACTGAAGAAATCCAAAACAGTAATCTGAAAGAATCTGTGCACCCTGCGTTCACTGCAGTGTCATTTACAATCGCCGCGCTACAGAAGCAGCCCAAGCGCCCATCAATAGACAAGTGGATAAAAAAAAATCTGTGGCCCATACAAATAATGCAATGTTCCTTGGCCATAGACAAGAATGAAATCTTATCATTTGTGACAACGTGGAGGGAACCAGAGGGTATTATACACAGTGAAATAAGTCAGAGAAAGACATACGCTGTTTGTAAGCAAAGGTAAACCTCCTGCAAAGAAGCCCAAGCCCAGAGCCGCAGAACCAGCTAAAAGCAACGAGCACACCCATCATGCCCACACCTGTGCTTCTCCAGGAGGCTAGAGCTGGTCTGACATTAGAAAACCAATCACTGTAATTTGCCACATTAAAATACTAAGAGAGGAAAATCATAGTATCATCTTAAGAGATGCAAAAAATTTTAAATAAAATTTAATATCCATTTATGATAATAAATAAAGTCTTTGCAAACTAGAAAGAGCAGAAAACTTCCTTGAGCTGATAAGAAAGATCATCAAAACATAACCCACGGCAAAAGTACTACATTCTGAAATTGGAAAGAGCACAGGGCTCACTCTCACCTGGACTTAGCCCTGGAGGTTTAAACCAGGGCAATAAGTTAGGGGCAGAGAAGTTGTAGGGTTGGAAAGGAGGGTGAGACAGTCCTCACTCACAGACAATTCCACTGGGGTGTAAAAATCCAGGAAGAATCTACACATAAGTTAGTAGAATTCATAAAAAAGTTTAGCAAGCTTACTGGACACAGCTGATAAATGACAGTCACTTGTTTTTCTACGCACATACAATAAACAGAAAATGAATTATTTTAAATAGCTAGCTATTAAAAAAGCAACGAAAATAGTAAATATCTAGGAATAATCTAATGAAAATTGTGGAAGACCTTCATGCAGGAAACTGAGAGGCATTGGAGGAAGGTTAAGCAAACATGGAAATGCCCCGAGTTCATGGGCTGGAAGATGCAGTCGGCAAAGCTGTGACCTCCTGGAGGAGGACAGGGGACCTGACAAAGTGAGTCTAGAGTTTGCACGGAACAGGTGGGACAGCCATCCAAGTCAACACAGCAGGACAGAAAGCCCCACGTGGGTCAATGAAGGTGTGTGGTTGGAGCATGTCGGCTGGGAGTGTGGGCTGGAAGGAGGGCGGGAACAGTCTAAACGACTCCAGAGCTGGTCACAGGGCTTTGGGGGTGTCCTGCACAGCAGGTGTGAGCAGGGGTTCAGGAGGTGAGGGTTCTGACTACAAAAGGCAGAGAGCGGGGAGGCTGCAGCATAGGGGCTTCCTTCCCTTTTGTTTGTAGCACAGGAGGCCTGAGCTGGTTTCCAGGTTGATGTTAGACACCAGGAGAGAAGGATTGGGAAGGGCCCTCAGGGGATGGAGACTAGCCAGCCATGCTGTGTTGGCAGGAGGGCCCCAGGAGGTGGGTTAATGAAAGTAAGGTCTCTGCAGAAAAGGCGGGAAGCGGTGCCCCTGCCCTGGCTTGTTTTCTGAGAAGGGAGTGTAGTTTAGGAAGGCTGCGGGGAAGGTGGCCGGCTGTGGGGGTCCTGCTGCAGACACAGCAGGGCCTCACTGCACTGTGGATGTGACACAGGAGACTTTCCTGGCCTGACTGGGCGGTGGCGCAGTGGATAGAACATCAGACTGGGATGCGGAAAACTCAGGTTCGAGACCCCGAGGTCGCCAGCTTGAGCGAGGGCTCATCTGGTTTGAGCAAAAGCCCACCAGCTTGGACCCAAGGTCGCTGGCTCCAGCAAGAGGTTACTCGGTGTACTGAAGGCCTGTGGTCAAGGCACATATGAGAAAGCAATCAATGAACAATTAAGGTGTTGCAACGTGCAACGAAAAACTGATGATTGATGCTTCTCATCTCTCCGTTCCTGTCTGTCTGTCCCTATTTATCCCTCTCTCTAGCTCTCTCTCTCTAAAAAAAAAAAAAGAGAGAGAGAGAGAGAGACTTTCCTGGCCATGGCCCACTACAGGAGACGGGGACGGAGGTGTTCACACCCACCAGAAGCCCAGCTCCCGGGAGCTGACCCAGGAGCTTCAGTCTCCCCTGGAGAAAGCCACCTTCAGATATGCAGGGGCCTGAGCCAGCATGTAACGCGATCATGCTGAGACGTCTCTGTTGCTCCCAGAGTCACATGGGTCCAGCCCCGCCCTGCTGCAGAGCAGCCTGCATTTGGGTCAGAGACAAACGAGGCCTTTGCAGGAGATAACCATCAACCATGCCCGCACAACCGAGAACATTCATCCTGTCAATGCACAGTCAGGATCTGAGCTTCTCTCTCAGGGCTATTCATGCAGCGTCCACACATTGGGCTCAGCGGGTCAGATGGGCCCCATGCTGACCGATGACCCAAAGCCTGGGAGACTGGGCCCCACCCTTGAGAGGGCATTACCCAGGACAAGGACTCATATGGTGTGGGCAGCACCCTCCAAGCCAAAGAGGCCCGTCTACAGCAGTGGGAAGTAGTGCTGGGCAGCTGGAGGGTCTCCCTCCTGAAGCAAGGACACGTGGGAGCAGAGTCTCAGTGCTGCAGGGCCAGGACCATAGGCAGAGCTCATCCAAGGGGCCTCCTGCTGGACAGACCTGGCCAACCAGGCCCCAAGAATCCAAAGATAGGCCACCCAGCTGCCATGGCAGCAGCTATGATAGGAGAAATGTTCTATGACAGGGGCCTTTAAATCAGAAAATGTAATTCCAAATCAACTTCTGTAAATGAATTATTTTTAAAAGACAGAGTGAAAATGCTGGCTCCTTGATTTCCATTTAATTACTGACATTGGTGCAGCTCTGCCCAGCAGAGACCGGGTGGGTAGGGGACTCACAGCCTGACCTGAGACCTGGAAGAAGCAGGTGCAGCTGGCGTCAGTTTCTGCCACACGGTAGAGTCTCACAGTTATGGCCCAAACTGAAGACAGAAAGACAGCTACAGACGGACAAAAATGGGGTGGGAAACAGCAGAGGTCTGATGAGGGGCCTCCAAGGCCAGGATGGGGTTCATGAACTTAGAGTAACAAGAATCCCCTGAAGGGCTTTGAGCGTGGCAGGCATGGAATTGTATTTAAGTTTCTGAAAGACTGCTCTGACTTTGGAGTGGGCGTGGGACCCAGGAGCTCAACAGCGAGAGCAGAAGCCTGGGTAGCTTCTGCACAGGGTTAGGGAGACTCAGAATTAGAGCCCAAGATTTTCTCAGTGCTGAGGTCAGGGAAGAAAAGGGGAGCACCTCATCCTGTGAGGGTGGGTGTCACCCACCCAGACGGCAGGTTTGGGGAAGAAGATACTGAGTTTGTTTTATAAATGTCCAACGCCTAGTAGACCTGGGGCTCCAGAGAGAAAAAGGGCTGGAAATCAATCTTTTGGGTTCAGCACACAGAAAGCAAATGAAGTCAAGAGCATGAGTGAGGCTGGCAGGGAAGGGGATAACTGCAAGGACAGGGGCCAGAGAAGCATCCAGCAGAAAAGAGCGTGGTGAGTGCAGGGTAGGGACAGGGCCCAGAAGGGCACTGGGCAGAGTCCAGCGAGAACCAGGAGAAATGAGGACTGAACGTTTCCTCTGGGTTTGTCAACAGACGGGCCAGACACCCGCGTGGGGACAGCAGTGTCTGGGCCAAATGGGTGTGGAGGAGGTGGTGTGGGATGAGGAGGGCGGACGGCTGATTCCTTCTTCTGTTAAGATGGCCTCACTGGAACTTGTCCACTTACGTGCTGACCAGAAAGGACTTGGAAAGGGGAGGATTTGAGATGAAAGGGACAGAGGGGCCACACAGACCCTAATTTAGGCGGGAATGAGATGCAGGGAACACGCCAGATGCCTCAGCTGGGAAGGAAGTTGGCTTCCGGGCAGTGGCCAAGCCCTCAAAGGGCTCTTGTTGAGGCCACGACGCTCTGGTGATCCGGCGACCCTGGTGAGATTCTCCCTACCAGACTTCAGATCTGTAGTGAGCCCCACCCAGGGGCTCACTACACTCTGCCCAGGTCCTTCTCGCCTTAATTCCACCCTCTCTGAGACTGTGAGTCTAACAACTAGCACCACCATGTGTCTGGAAGATGTAAAAACAAACAAAAAGTACCTTCTGGAGGAAGCTGCAGTCATTCCATCATGTAATTCTGGTACAATACCAGTACACAGTCACAGATGAGCAGGCACATGAAGAAATTAAAGGTCGGGGCAACACAGATGTGGGACTTCACAGGGACAAACACGAAAACAAGTAAATGTACAATCCCAGGAAGATAAAACAAGTAAAAAGCTGGGAGGGTACAAACAGTCACTGGACTGACTGGCACTGTACCAGCACAGGGGATTACATGGGACAGAGAGACCCATATTCTAGGTCATAAAATCAGTCTCCAACTCAAAAGAATTAAAAGTAATATAACGGTGCCTGACCTGTGGCGGTGCAGTGAATAAAGCAGCAACCTGGAACGCTGAGGTCGCCTGTTCAAAACCCTGAGCTTGCCCGGTCAAGGCACATATGGGAAGGAACTACTATGAGTTGATGCTTCCTGCTTCTCCCCTTCTTTCTCTCTTTTTCTCCTCTATCTAAAAAAAATAATAATAACAAAATATTTTTTAAAAAATAATACACAGTATGTATGCTGACCATAACTGATTTAAAATAGAAACCAATAAAAGATTAAGATCTCTATTCAATGAACAACTAAGATGCTGCAATAAAGAATTGATGGTTCTCCCCTGACCAGGCAGTGGCACAGTGGATAGAGTGTCGGACTGGGACATGGAGGACCCAGGTTCGAAATCCCAAGGTCGCCGGCTTGAGCGTGGGGTTGCTGGCTTGAGCATGGGATCATAGACATGACGCCATAGTTGCTAGCTTGAGCCCAAGATCACTGGCTTAAGCAAGGGGTCACTTGCTCTGCTGTAGCCCCACCCCCATACCAGTCAAGGCACATATGAGGAAGCAGTCGAACAACCAAGGTGCCACAATGAAGAATTGATGCTTCTCATCTCTCTCCCTTCCTGTCTGTCCCTCTCTCTCTCTAAAAAAAAAAAGATATCTGGAAAATCTCCAAATATTTTTAAACTATATGCATCTAAATAACTTATTAGTTAGATAAAAAATCAGAACAGAAATAAGAAAATGTTTTTAAGTGAATATGAAAACACAGCATGTCAAAAATAGTGGATGCCACTAAAGCAGTACTTAGAGAAAAAATTATAGCCTTAAAATCAATTACATCAGCCTCCAAATTAAAAAAGTGGAAACAAAGAAGGAGGGGCATTGCAGGACTGGGTGGAAAAGGTGAAGGGATTAAATAAAAAAAAACACAAATAAGGTAAACCTCATTGACACAAAAAATAGCAGGGTGATTACCAGAGAGAAAGGGGGTGAGGGAGACAGAAAAAGGTACAGGGTGGATAAATGGTGATGGGAGGAGACTTGACTTGGGGTGGTTAACACAATACAATATACAGATAATGTATTATGGAATTGTATATCTGAAACCTAAATAATTTTATTAATCAATGTCACCACAATAAATTCAATTAAAAAGTAATAAAAAAAAAAGAAGAAAAAGAAACAGGAAAAAAGCTAACATAACAACAAATGAACCACAAAATAAGCAGAATAAAAGAAATAATAAAGAATGGAACAAAAATCAATAAAATAGAACACAGGAAAAAAATAAAGAAATCAATGAAACAAAAAACTGGTTTTCTTTCTTTCTTTTTTTTTGAGAGAGTATCAATGAAATTGATATATCTTTAGTCGAGCTGATCAGGAAAAAGTAAGATAGAAATTACAAATATCAAGAATTAAAGGGATGATACCACTTTAGATTTAATAAATCTTAAAAGGATAATAAGAAATACCATGAACAACTTTATGCCAATAAATTTGACAGCTTAGGTTAAATAGAAAAATTGCTTGAAAGACACAGACTGCCAAAGATCACTCAAGGAGAAATAGATAACCAAAATAACCTATATCTATTAAATTTGTAAATAAAAACTTCCCCCTTGCCCCCCACATAAAAAAAAGGTCTGGAGAGATGGTTTCACTGGTGAATACCACACAACTGAAGAGAAAGGAACACTTCACAACTCATCCTACAAGGCCAGCATCACTCTTACTCCAAAAGTGACAGATTAACACTTGCTCTTACCTAATGTGAGTGTGCTGATTTCAAATCTGACATTAGTTTTTCTCTGTAAGCTACAGTTTTTGCAATTCAAGATTTTAAGTTTTTATCTTATTGTAAAATTTTCAACATTTAGTTTAACATAATGAAGCAGAATGTCTTCTTGGGCATCATCTTTGTGAAAATATAATAATTTATATAATGCAGTAAATACACTAATACACTAAAAGATATGATTGCATCAGAATTTGTCTACAATTTCGAAATAGAACATATTAAAACACTTATTTTAATCATAAAATTTGCGCAAAACTTTTTTTTTTTTTTTTACATAGGCAGAGATAGACATAGACAGACAGACAGGAACGGAGAGAGAGATGAAAAGCATCAATCATTATTTTTTCACTGCATATTGCAACACCTTAGTTGTTCATTGATCGCTTTCTCATATGTGCCTTGACCGCGGGCCTTCAGCAGACTGAGTAACCTCTTGCTCAAGCAGCGACCTTGGGTCCAAGATAGTGAGCTTTTTTGCTCAAACCAGATGAGCCCGCGCTCAAGCTGGTGACCTCAGGGTCTCGAACCTGGGTCCTTCCGCATCCCGGTCCAACGCTCTATCCACTGCGCCACCACCTGGTCAGGCTGCGCAAAACTTATTTAAATTTTATTCAGGCAAAAATTTGCATTTGTAGCTCTTGCATTTGTGTACTTGTTGAGGGCAATCTCGTTTGATGCTCCAGCAGTAGTCTGCTCATCACTAACAGATTTTCAGGAAACTTATCAAGGTGACTATTCAGGAAGTGAATCTTAATGCTCATGTTACATCCAATGTCGCAGAAAGCCAACAGCATCTGTTGAACCAGAAGTTCATAGTTTTCTGTTTTTTTGTTGCCAAGGGAGTTCTTTGTAACTGCCACAAAAGACTGCCATGCTGCTTTCTCCTCCTTATTCATCTTCCTGGAAAATTCTTTGTCACGTATGAGAGTTCGAATTTGAGGTCCATCGAATACACCTGCTTTTATCTTCTCAAAAGACAAGGCAGGAAAAGCAGAAATAATATGTGAAAGCATTCACTTTCTCTATTCAAAGCCTGAACAAACTGCTTCATTAAGCCAAGTTTGATGTGAAGTGGGGGAAAAATGATCCTGTCTTGATTAATTACAGCTTCATTCACAATATTTTGCATTCCTACTTCCAGAGCTTCACGTTTCGGCCAATCCTTCTGTGTCCAGTGTTTCTCCCGAGCTCGGCTGTCCCACAAACACAGAAAGCAAGGATACTTTGTGAAACCTCTCTGTTGTCCTAGCAGGAAATTTACCATTTTAAGATCCACACAAATGATCCAGTTATGCTCCTTATACTTCAGAAAGTCGAGGACAATTTTTATGTCATAATCTTCTCGCAGATGAGTTGAATAACCAATTGGAATTGCTGAAAATAGGCAATATATGCACATGTCACAAATGATGAAATATTACACCTTTGACATTGAAGTGTGTAACAGCCACATATATAACAGAAGGTGTCAGGACTATTCTTACATTTACGTCTACTCAAAGAAGCCATGATTCAATCTTAAAACAAAATAAGAGAGTGTTTTTATCAGATAATAATTTTTTACATTTTAAAACAACTACAATTGGCGCTGGCTGGTTGGCTCAGTGGTAGAGCATCGGCCTGGCGTGCAGGAGTCCCAGGTTCGATTCCCGGCCAGGGCACACAAAATAAGTGCCCATCTGCTTCTCCACCCCTCCCCCTCTCCTTTCTCTCTGTCTCTCTCTTCCCCTCCCGCAGCCAAGGCTCCATTGGAGCAAAGTTTGCCCGGGCACTGAGGATGGCTCTGTGGCCTCTGCCTCAGGCGCTAGAATGGCTCTGATTGCGGCAGAGCGATGCCCCAAGATGGGCAGAGCATCGCCCCCTGATGGGCATACCGGGTGGATCCCGGTCGGGCACAATGCGGAAGTCTGTCTGACTGCCTCTCCGTTTCCAACTTCAGAAAAAAACAAACAAAAAAAAACAAAAAACAACTACAATTATGTAAAAGTGATGTTTGTAAAACATTAATTGCCTTATGGTTATGTTCAATCCAAGAGTTGTTGCCCTTTAACTCCAATTTAAAAACCAATGCATGCCATTAACTGTAACAAAAAGAAATTAAAATTGCATAAAAACTAGAGCATGCACCAAAAAACGGATTTCAGATTTGGAATCAGTGATACAGAAACATATAGAAACAGTTCTAAAACCTCATACAACAGGCCCTGGCCAGTTGGCTCAGCGGTAGAGCGTCGGCCTGGCATGTGGGGGACCCGGGTTCGATTCCCGACCAGGGCACATAGGAGAAGCACCTATTTGCTTCTCCACCCCCCGTCCTTCCTCTCTGTCTCTCTCTTCCCCTCCCGCAGCCAAGGCTCCATTGGAGCAAAGATGGCCCTTGGCAGAGCGACCCCCTGGTGGGCAGAGCGTTGCCCCTGGTGGGCGTGCCAGGGGGGATCCCAGTCGGGCACATGCGGGAGTCTGTCTGACTGTCTCTCCCCGTTTCCAGCTTTAAAAACTAAAAAAAAAAACAAAAAACCTCATACAACAGAAAATGAAAAAAAATTGTTCCCCAGTGTTATTTTTAAAAAGAAAGCTACAGACCACATTTCTTGTGAATATACATGCAGATGTTCTAAACAAATTGATGGATTATAAAATCCAATCATGTCTATAAAGCATAACACGTCATGGCCAAGTGTGGTTTATACCAGGAACGCAAGGTCAACTTAATATGTGAAAATTGGTTGGTGTAATTCACCATAACATGACTTTTAAAGACAAACCATGTGATCATTTTAGAAGATGCAGAAAATCATTTGACAAAATCTAACCTTATTCCTGAAAAAGCTCTCAGCAAACTCAGAACACAAGAGAAGCCTTGCTCTTTGCAAGAAATTACATGTCTGCTGAGGTCTCACCTCCCACAGCCCCTGCCCTGGTCAGATTTGGGGAGGAAAAAACCTGGCACCGGAGGGAGACTCCTTCATCCCTCCTCCTGACTGACACCTGGCTCTCAGAGGGCAGAGGGCCTGTCCCCCGATACCTAATTGTTTTGTTTCAAATTAACTGACTCCTTTGAGCTGAACCCTGTAGTGAATTGATGTCCTTGTTAATTGGGATTTTTCTCAGTATCCTCATGAGGACACCGTGGAGAATCCCTGTGCCCCACTCCCCGTGGGACCAGGCAAGGCGCCTCTCCCACAAGGCCCCCAGCCTCCCGCAGCCCCACCTGCCTTCTTTTTAATGACGCCCCAGGGAAGGCGCACACCCTCGGCCCAGCTCTTAAAACTTCTCCCATCAAAGTTGACTGGAATCTTTGCAAACTGTACATTTGATTGGGCACCAAGAGGTTTATGAGCATTCCCAATTGCCTGAAACACAAATTTTTCTCTCAGAAACAGAGCTCAGAATAAAAGATGTTCCCTGGGGTGAAGTGGGTCAGGGAAGAGGCAGAGGATGGGGCACACGGCCCTGGTGTGGGGCAGGAGCAGCTGGGCTAGGCTGGAGATCAGCCCAGCAGAGCAGACCCACCACCGGACCTCAGCTCTGTGCAGGTGGAAACTGCTGCCTAGAGGCTCCTGTCAGGACTCTCAGTGACACACTTCAGGAAAATGGGTCACAGGCAGAGACCCAGGTGAGCCCAGCACTCCGAGTCCCTCTGGGGTGAGCACGGGAATGTCATGTCTGCTGATGCAGGGGGACATCCCCACAATTCTCCTGGCCCTTGAGGAATCACTAAACTAGTCCAAAGTCTCAAACATCCTACCCTCAAATCTGGGCTGGAGTCACTCCAGGATGCCCCATGGAGGGCCTCATCTGATGGCTGCTGTCACCAGACAAGAGGTCATGCCAGCGTCATCTCCTCTTGCTCTCACAGTGTTGAGCACGCCCTCCTTACTGAGCACTCCCATCAAGTGCGAGGTGAGCCTGCAGGTTCTCCCCACTTCCTGGCTCCCAGGTGAGGTGTTCATGAGTCCTTTCCACTCACCTTGAGACACCACCAGCAGTGGGTGGGCAGATGGGTATGTGGATGGTGGATGAATGGATGGATGGTTAGAGAGATCCTAATCCATCATTTCCCACCGACAAGACCATTCAAGATGTGACAAGACCCAGGGGGCAGAGCAGGACAATGAACTGGGCATCACCCAGGTCCTCTGCAGGCCTGGTTCCCCTGGGGGCTGCTACCCTCTCTCAGACCTCATCTTTCTCCATAATGGGAGACAGTCCTGCCCCAGGACAGGGGACAATGCTGTGCAGAGGGCTCATGACTTGAGGGGTTTTTACTCTTGCAACCTGCAGCAATAGAGACAAGCGCTCTTGCAGCAACAGTTTGTTTTCAAAAAGCAAAATGAAAACATGCACATGCTGTTAAATGAGACTTCTCCTGACACCGTTCCATCTGAGATGCTGAGGTGACAGAAACCAGATGCCAAATGAGACACCAGAAAAATATCCATTTCTAGATGGTGTCAGAGAACCAAGACTGGAGTTGAGCCTGTCACCAGGTGGGGGTGGGTAGAGGTTAAGAGACAGCCAAGGGGAGACTTTGTGCAGACATGGGAGAGTCAGGGTCTGCTGATAATGGTTCCTTTAGCCAAGAGAGCCTGGGAGGAGGGGGCCATGAGTACCCCACTGCCAGGCCCCCTGGTGCAAAACTCACTGTCATGACCAGCAGGCTGGCTCCTGCCCTCCCCTCCACCCTGCCTGACCTCCAATGCCAGAGGCTATTATTATAGCTCCCGAGTAGGAGAGGAAGAAATCAAACAGCCCATAAGTCTCCTGTGGCTACTGGAACAAGTTACCCAACACAGTGGCCTAATGAACACAAATGTATTATCTTATACATGGGCTAGAATTCCACATGAGTCTCCCTAGACCAGGGGTCTCAAACTCGCGGCCCGCGGGCCACATGCAGCCCGCCGAACAATTTTGTGCGGCCCGCAGACTAATCCACGAAGTTCAAAATATTTTGGATAAAATTAAGTAAGCCTAGGGGCCTACTTGTATTTTTCATTTCTCTAGCATCCTAGCTAGATAATAAACTGTATTATTTGTCTTACTTACTTCTATGGTGCTTTCCCGTGGATGCCCCGCCCAAAGCCTGGCCATAGCGGATAGCCTATTTATAGCTTTGCTCTGGAATGAGACATAGCAAAGCTAGCTATGCCTGAAAGCAGCTGCTGCAACTCAGTGCGGTTTGTTGCCATAAATGGCCTGGTCTATTTTTCTTTGGTCCCGTCCACCCCGTGTTTAATAATGTTGTCGTTGTGTTCTAAAAAGCGAAAGATTGCGGATGAAAAACGACTGTTTCAGGATAAGTGGGAAAATTTATATTTTGTTACGCAAGTAGGCGACAAAATCAACTGTCTGATTTGTCTGCAATGCATCTCTGTGCCCAAGGAGTACAACGTGCGTAGATATTATGACACGCTGCATGGACAACAGTTTGCTGCACTGACTGGCACAATTCGCGAGGAAAAAGTCCGTCACTTGAAGGCATCGTTCGCCAACCAAAGAAACTTTTTTAAACGTGTTAGCACAGCAAGTGAAGACTCCGTGAAGGCAAGCTTTGTTGTTAGCGAGATGATAGCAAAGGCGTCACGACCATTCACTGAAGGCCAGTTTGTAAAAGAATGTATGATAAAGGTGTGTGAAATTATTTGTCCCGAGAAAAAGATGCTCTTCGAAGGTATAAGTTTGTCTGCAAACATAGTTGCCAGCAGGATCACGGAGTCAGCCGACGATGTACAACAGCAACTGATTGCAGCTGTGAAGAATTTTGAAGCGTATTTCATTGCACTGGACGAGTCCACTGGTGTAACAGATACCGCGTATTGTGCCGTATTCATCCGAGGGGTCAACGCAAACTTCAACGTCTTTGAAGAGTTATTGGACATGCTACCGATGACAGGAACGACGAATGGTCAGGATATTTTTCAAGAACTGGAAGCTTGTATTGACAGATGTGGACTACCATGGGACAAACTCGTTTCAGTGGCCACAGATGGTGCTCCATCAATGTGTTCACAGAAGGCTGGTGTTGTCGGATTGTTGAAGGACAAACAGAATCGGCTCAGTTTAAGCGGACCTTTTGCAGCCATACACTGCATTTTGCACCAGGAAGCACTCTGTGCCAAAAATATACAACTGAAGGAAGTCATGGATGTTGTTGTGAAGACAGTAAACTTCATACGTGCAAGGGGTCTCAACCACAGGCAGTTTGTGTCATTTCTAGCCGATTTAGAGGCGGAGTACGGAGAGTTGCTGTATCATACTGAAGTCAGATGGTTGAGTCTTGGCAAAGTGCTGCAGAGATTTTTTGCTCTGAGGCAGGAAATAGCATTGTTCATGGCAATTAAAGACAGAGACGTTCCTGAGCTGTGTGAGCCAACATTTCTATCGGATCTAGCTTTTCTGACAGATGTCACACAACACCTCAATGCACTGAATTCAGAACTGCAGGGCTCAAAGCAGTTGATTACTGTGATGTTTGACCGCATCAAGTCGTTCAGATGCAAGCTCACCTTGTGGGCAAGCCAGCTGACAGGTGGCAACATGGCTCATTTCTCTGCTCTAAAGTCGTTAGGTGCTGTCGATTTACAACGCCTGAAAGACTATGCAGATATGTTGACCAGATTACAAGATGATTTTGAACATCGCTTTCAGGAATTCACGGCTCTGGAACCGCATTTTGCACTTTTTGCCACTCCATTCGCAGTTGAGGTGCAGAGCGTTCCAGAAGAAGTCCAGATGGAACTACTGGACTTGCAGTGTGACACTATTCTGAAACAAAAGTACGCTGATGTTGGCGTTCCAGATTTCTACAAGTCCATTCCGAGAGAAAAGTTTCCAATATTAGTCTGCAGAGCTGCTAGAATTCTGGCGATGTTTGGCAGTACATACATTTGTGAACAATTCTTCTCTACAATGAAGATCAACAAAACAGCATTGCGATCGAGACTGACTGACGAACATCTGAAAGCAACTTTGCGACTTGCAACTACACACAACTTCAGGCCTAACTTCGACGGTCTGGTGTCTGCCAAACGCACTCAGCTGAGTGGACAGAAACCTTCTTAAGGACTTAGCTTAGTTAACAGCAGTTGTGATGCAAACTACAGTTTCTGGTCGTTTTGTGACACTGAGTAAACTGCAAGTACGATTGTGCTTGTTGTACTGTTTTTTTTTGTTGTTTTCAACTGCAGTGAGAAAAGTGTTGCGTAACAGTTGCCTTTTGTAGACCTAGTGCGGCCCACCGAACGGCTGTGATCTTGCTCTGCGGCCCACATGCTGAGTTGAGTTTGAGACCCCTGCCCTAGACTAAACCCAAGTAAGGGGTGGGAGGGGTCTTGCTGTGTAGAAACCTGACAGGCACTTCCTCGGCCAAGTGATCAAGGTCAACATCAACAATCACAAGCCATGTCACAGTTTGGACCCCTCACTATGATGTGACAAAAAAGGCACTTTCTCTGTGATCATCTTCTCAAAACCTACCGCCTAAGTCTAATCATGACAAAAACATGAGATAAATCCTAATTGAGGGACATTCTACAAAAGATTGCCTGAACTCCTCCAAACTGTCAAGGTCATAGAAAAAGAAAAGTCTGAGAAACTGTCCTAACCAAGGGGAGCCTAAGGAACCACAACAACTAGACGTCATGTGGGATTCTGGATGGGGTCCTAGGATGGAAAAAGGACATTGAATAAAAACTAAGAAAATCCAAATAAAGTATAGACTTTAGTTGATCATAATGTACCAATATTGGTTCGTGAATTATAACAAATAGCACTAGGGGAGTCTGGGGATGGAGCTACCTTTGCAAATATTTCATAAATGTAAAACTGTTTAAAAATTATTCTAGGGAAAAAAAAGAAAAGCCTCTGTTCCTCAAAAGCCATCTTAAAGAAATGAGAAAGATGCCCTGGCCAGATAGCTCAGCTGGTTAGAGCATCGTCCTGATAAGAAAAGCTTGCAGGTTCAATCCCCAGTCAGGGCAGATACAGAAACAGATTGATGTTTCTGTCTCTCTTTCCTTTCCTCTGTCTCTAAAATCAACAAATAATTTTTTTTAAAGGAACTGAGAAAGAGAAGCTATAGATTGGGAAAAGTTATTTGCATAGCATGTTAAAATGACAAAACACTGATTAAAGAAATTGTAGATTACCTAAATAGATGGATATACCATGTTTGTGGATGGAAGATTCAATATTGCAAACTGATCTATAGATTCAATACTATTTCAATAAAAATTCCAGCAGAATTTTTGCATAAAAATCACAAGGTCTGTGATCCACTATGAGTTAATTTTGTATAAGGTATGAGCTATTGGTTGAAATCCATTTTTTGCATAGGGGTATTGAATTTGTCTCGCAGTATTTGTTGAAAATTGAGTTGCCTTTTTATCTTTGTCAAAATGATTCGTGTGTGGGCCCATTCCTGGATCTCTGTTTTGTTTCATTTATCTCCACAGTTACCCTTTCTCTGACAACCACATCACAGCTTTCAAGATCTTGAAAACAGGTAGTGTCAGTCCTCTGATTTTGTTCTTGTTTTTCAAAATAGTTTTGGCTCTTTAGTTCCTTTAGAGACCAGGGCACATCATACTCAATTTACTCAGATTCAACGATGAAGAGAAAATGTTGACTTAGCCAGAGAAAAAAACAAAGATAAATATGACCACAGATGTCTCATCAGAAACAATGTAGGTGAGGAAACCTTCTCAGCACTGAAAAAAAAAAAAAAAAAAAAATCTATCTAGAATCCTCAAGGGTCTCAGGACGGGCTCCCCGCAGTCCGGGCCCCTAGCGGGCGGGCACCGCGCAAAGTGCCACGTGCCCGCTGGGAGGCAGTGGATGGACCCCGCAGTGTCCCGGGGGTGAGCACTAGAGCCCTCCAGACTCGCCGCGGGAGGCGGGGCGAGGCCACCCATGAGTCTGATAAAAGCTACGGGATCCAGAGGCTGCGGGGACAGGAGATGTGGCGCATCTAGTCACAGACCCTCCCGCGCAGACACGCAGAGCCCGGCGAGGCCCCGCACCTTCTGCGACGGTAGAGGAGTCCCATGGTGACCTCGGTCTTGAGGCAACTGGCCCCTTTCCGGTGTCCCAGTGTCCCTGCCAGGCTGGGCGGCACCAACGGCAGGGCCCCGGCTGCTGGAGCCCGGGTCCGACGCACTGAGCCCCCGACCAAGATCTCGCCCTCTGGGCCGCGGTCCGTGCGCAGCGCGGACAGGGCTCAGTACTCTCCGCAACTGCTGGCCCCCCAGCTCTGAGCTCCGCGCGCAGAGCCCCAGGCAGCCGCCTCCCCTCGGGCTCTCGATCCGCGCGGCCCTGGCGCCAAGGATGAGGGCACTGCGTGGACAGAACCCTCTGAGAATCGCCAGAGAATTACGCTTGTCCACGCGAACCTCCCTCCGTCCTCAGCGCGACCCCTGGCTGGGCTCCCAGACGCCCAGGGTGAGTGTGGGGCCGGGACCCGAGACTCCAGCTGCTCCGGGCAGGCCCATTCCCCATCGAGGTCAGCCCCTCCTTCAGACACCAGCTCCAGAACGTCCCGGCACAAACTGCAGGGCCTCTTACAGGCTCTTGGGAACCGCTATCCCCCATCCCCAAACGCCATTTTGCCGCTGAGAATACACGGGATAACTGTGTCGGCTGGCGCAAGGTCCCGTCCGCTTGTGGACAGCAAAATCCCTCCCCTCTGCAAACCCCTTGGAGGCTTTGCTCATCCTGGAGAGTCGAAACTCTTCCACCTGGTGGAAGTGGTGCCCCTCCCCAGGCGTGAGGGACCTGGGCAGAGAGCAGCATGAAAACGCAGTTCCCTAGGGGTTAGTATGGATGAGACCAGGGACGTTTTCCAGGCAAAACGGATCTTTCCTCCTGCTATCTGTGTGCAAGCACCCGGGAGAGGGTCTGTGTAGGTGCACACCTGCAGCTGTGCACCTGTGTGTGTGCAAGTTCTACTAGTATGTGTGCACTTGTGGGTGTGTGTATGCACCTGGTGTGTGCACAAATGCACCTGGGTGTGTGGAGGGGTGTGCACACACACCCCTGGCCATGTACCTGAGTGTGGGAGTAAGAGGGGTGTTCTGCACATACTGCTGGGTGCAAGCTTCAAGGCCCCTTTGCCAGGCGTTTGTCTAGATCAGGGATCCCCAAACTTTTTACACAGGGGGCCAGTTCACTGTCCCTCAGACTGTTGGAGGGCCGGACTATAAAAAATACTATGAACAAATCCCTATGCAGGCCCTGGCCGGTGGCTCAGCGGTTGAGCGTCGGCCTAGCGAGCGGAGGACCCGGGTTCGATTCCCGGCCAGGGCACACAGGAGAAGCGCCCATTTGCTTCTCCACCCCTCCGCCGCGCTTTCCTCTCTGTCTCTCTCTTCCCCTCCCGCAGCCAAGGCTCCATTGGAGCAGGGATGGCCCGGGCGCTGGGGATGGCTCTGTGGCCTCTGCCTCGGGTGCTAGAGTGGCTCTGGTCGCAACATGGTGACGCCCAGGATGGGCAGGGCATCGCCCCCTGGTGGGCAGAGCCTCGCCCCTGGTGGGCGTGCCGGGTGGATCCCGGTCGGGCGCATGCGGGAGTCTGTCTGACTGTCTCTCCCTGTTTCCAGCTTCAGAAAAATGAAAGAAAAAAAAAATCCCTATGCACACTGCACAGATCTTATTTTAAAGTAAAAAAACAAAACGGGAAAAAATACAATATTTAAAATAAAGAACAAGTAAATTTAAATCAACAAACTGACCAGTATTTCAATGGGAGCTTTTGGCTGAGATGGTCCGTGTCCGGTTCCATATTTGTCACTGCTAGCCCTAACTAGTGATACGACGCGCTTCCGGAGCTGTTATGCGTGTGTGCCGCGTTACCGAAAGTAGTACTGTACGTGAGCGACACCGCGCTTTGCTCCTCTCACTGACCACCAATGAAAGAGGTGCCCCTTCCGGAAGTGCGGAGGGGCCGGATAAATGGCCTCAGGGGGCCGTAGCTTGGGGACCGCTGGTCTAGATAACTGCACGTTGGACTGAGAGGTAGGAGAAAGCAGGTAAGTACCATAGCACTTTGAGATCCTTCAAGAGGTTACATGCACCCCACAGTCAGGACCCAGCCCCCTGCTCAGGAAAGCAGAGGGCCTGGTCCAACACACGTCACACCTGTGTTTCTCTGCTGTGCCAGGGTGCTCAGAAGTGACCTCCCCTTCAGGGAGGGCCATGAGCAACTCGACTGAGACCTTAGTGACAGAGTTCATCTTGCTGGGCTTCCCAGAGTTGCACCACCTCCGAGGGCTGCTGTTTGGGACATTCCTTGCCATCTATGTGATGATCGTCCTGGAGAACCTGGTCATCATGGTGACCATTCGAGCCAGCTGTCAACTGCACACACCCATGTACTTCTTCCTGGCCAACTTGTCGGTTCTGGAGAT
The DNA here is from genome assembly GCF_036850995.1 of Saccopteryx leptura. Taxonomy (NCBI): domain Eukaryota; kingdom Metazoa; phylum Chordata; class Mammalia; order Chiroptera; family Emballonuridae; genus Saccopteryx; species Saccopteryx leptura. The sequence goes on from NC_089515.1 coordinate 1,234,166, forward strand.
CCTCTACACATCAGTCACTGTCCCGAAGCTGCTGGCTGACCTCCTGGCACAGGCCAGGACCATCTCCTTCTCCGGCTGCCTCACCCAGCTGTTCCTTTTCCACTCGCTCGGCTCCTCCGAGTGCTTCCTCCTGGCCACCATGGCCTGTGACCGCTACCTGGCCATCTGTCACCCCCTGCACTACCCGGCCATCATGGACTCAAGGCTCTGTCTGTACCTGGCCATGGGTGCCTGGATGGGTGGCTTCTTGGCCTGCTTTGTGTCCATGGCTCTCATCTTCCGCCTCAGGTTCTGTGGCCCCAACGTCCTCAACCACTTCTTCTGTGACATCTCACCGCTCCTGCAGCTGTCCTGCTCTGACATCACCACCATCGAAGTGCTGGACTTCGTGGCAGCCCTGGCTGTGCTCCTGACCTCCCTGCTGGTGACCATGATCTCCTATGCCCACATCTTGGCCACAGTGCTGAGGATCCCAGGAGGGGCCAGCAGCCGGAAGGCCTTCTCCACCTGTGCCTCCCACCTGGTGGTGGTGACCATCTTCTACACCACCACGATCTTCATGTATGCCCAGCCTCATGCCGTCAGCCCCTTCAACCTCAGCAAGCTGGTGTCTGTGGTGTACTCAGTGGTGACCCCACTGCTCAACCCCATCATCTACTGTCTGCGGAACCACGATATCAGGGAGGCCCTGGTCAAACTCCTCCCGGCCCTCAGGCCCTCCTGAGCACCAGCTGCAGGAGGAAGAACTTCAAATCCCTCTTCTCCCACCTGCCCACAGCCCTACCCCAGACAGCTGGCCAGTTCTTTTTTCCCTGCCTCACCCTGAGACGGAGTGACCAGAGCACAGTGCAAGCTGTGGAAATGCCATGTCCTCCAGCCACATCTCCAGAGAGTACCAGCACCCCAGCAGGGGACAGCTCCTTAGCCACGGGGAAGCTCAGTCCCCAACTCACAAGAAGGTCGCCCTCCACCATTATGACCTGACCACCTGGAATCTGGCCAGCTTCTGTGGCAGCCAGCCCCTGTGGCCCTCCCAGCCCCTGCCTGCTCCATCCCTGAGCCCAGCTGGGTGGTGTCCTCAGACCCTGTGACCAACCTGTCGGCTGGATGGTGGACTAAGGGTCCTGGGAAATCCAGACAACACCATCAGCCACACACTTACCATCCTTCCCAGAAAGAAGAATGTCATTTTGTTTTAAACTTGATGGATCTAGTGAATACCCATACCTGACTTTTCTGCCTTTCTTTCTTCTCTGTGACTTGGGGACAGGATTTGGGTTAATCCAGCATTTTCCTTTCATTGGGTCATCATGTTGGTGGGGTGAGGGCCTGTCCCTTGATTTGGCTGACCACAGCCCCATGTAACATGCTGTGTCTATGTTCTTGGAGATCGCACACACTGTCCACAGTGTAACACTCTGCTTTGTGTGTGACAGTTTTTTTTGTTTTTTTTTTGAAGCTGGAAACAGGAAGAGACAGTCAGACAGACTCCCGCATGCGCCCGACCGGGATCCACCCGGCACACCCACCAGGGGCGACGCTCTGCCCACCAGGGGGCGATGCTCTGCCCATCCTGGGCATCGACATGTTGCGACCAGAGCCACTCTAGCACCTGAGGCAGAGGCCACAGAGCTATCCCCAGCGCCCGGGCCATCTTTGCTCCAATGGAGCCTTGGCTGCGGGAGGGGAAGAGAGAGACAGAGAGGAAAGTGTGGCGGAGGGGTGGAGAAGCAAATGGGCGCTTCTCCTGTGTGCCCTGGCCGGGAATCGAACCCGGTCCTCCACACGCTAGGCTGTGTGTGACAGTTTTAAATTCATGTTAAGTGCCTGGCCAGGTGGTGACGCAGTGGTTGGAGCATCGGACTGGGACGCAGAGGACCCAGGTTCAAAACCCCAAGGTCGCCAGCTTGAGCGCAGGATCATAGATATTACCCCATGGTCCATGGCTTGAGCCCAAAGGTCGCTGGTTTGAAGCCCAAGGTCGCTGGCTTGAGCCCTAGGTTGCTGGCTTGAGCAAGGGGTCACTCTCTCTGCTGTAGCCCCCATCCCCCATCAAGGCACATATGTGAAAACAATCAGTGAACAACTAAGGAGCTACAACAAAGAATTGATGCTTCTCATCTCTCTCCCTTCCTGTCTGTCTGTCTCTCTCTCTGTCTCTGTCACAAAAATTTTTTTAAATAAATTCATGTAAGTGACTTTGCAATGTTAATCTTCTCTTTCTTGCTATTTTGCTTTATATCTTTCGAGGTTGTCATTAGGTGCATGAATTTAGAATTCTTTGTCATCTTGGTAGATGATCATTAAGAAGTGCTACATTGTCTCCAGTAATGCTTTCTGCATTAATCCATAAGGTTTGTACCCTGCTTTGATGGTAATATGGCTACATCAAGCACCCTTTCCATTAGTATCATTTGCATGAGGTACATTTTTTTCTGCATCTGTTGTTAATTCATTGCCTCTTGGCTTCTAACCTTCTACTGTCAGCTCTGTAACACTGGAGCTGAATTCTACAAACTGTGTTTCTGCTTTGCCAGCTGCTACCTGTCCCAGTTGAGAAGTCAGCTCTTTTACTCTTTTTTAGGAAACTGGGTTTCTTCCATTTCTGAAAGTTTTTAAGATTTTCTTGTGTTTGGCTTCCAGGGTCTCTTCTCCTTTGTACCTGTCATGCCTGGAGCCTGCAGTGCTTCTGAGATTTGTGGTTTGCTTCTTCTCGTCAGTTTTTGAAAAATTTCAGGCTTGTTCTTGCTTTTTTCCAGTGCAGGCAGTGGACAGCGGCAGCGTGCCCCTGTGGTGCACAGCCTAGCTGTACCTTTTTTTCTCTGTGCTTTTTTCTAATCTTCCAGGTTACTGATTCCATCTGGTCATAGCTAACCTGTGTCTTTTTTTTTTTTTTCTTTTATTAATTTTTAGAGAGGAGAGAGAGAGAAAGGGGGAGGGAGGAGCAGGAAGCATCAACTCCCATATGTGCCTTGACCAGGCAAGCCCAGGGTTTTGAACCGGCGACCTCAGCATTCCAGGTCGACACTTTATCCACTGCGCCACCACAGGTCAGGCAAACCTGTGTCGTTTAAGTGTAGTTTTTTTTTTTTAAGTTCTAAAACTTCCATTTGGTTTTTCTTATATTTTCCTATTCTCTATTAAAATTCTCAATCTTGTTTTATTCCTGTAGACACGTACACGTCCCTGCATGAGTCTGTTGGTGATTCCCATGTACACTTGTTCTGGTCTCTTTGTTCCTTGAACTTAACAATACTGGGTTGTTTTATTACCGTGGCTTTCGACATCTTCTCTGATGGGTGAGTCCCTCTTCCTTGATCTTCTTTTCCAAAATTAATTAGAGCCTTCGTTTTTCCATGTGGACTTTAGAAACCCTTTGGTTCTGTATGTGTTTGTTCAAGCTGCCATAGCGAAGCACCCAGGCCGGGCAGCTGTAATACTAGAACTCGATCTTCTCGCAGTTGAGGTGCGGGCAGGGTGAGTCCTTTCTGAGGCCTCTCTGCTTGGCTTACAGACGTCACCTTCTCCCTGTCATTACATGGTCTTCCCTCTGTCTCTCTGTGTCTTAATCTCTTCTTATAACAGCATGGATTAGATTAGAGGCCACCCTAACAATCGCAAATTACCTTAATAACCTCTGTAAAGACTTGTCTCTGAACACAGTCACATGCTGAGGTGCTGGGGTCTGAACTTCAAGGGCAGGCACAGGTGGGGTGGAGGAAAGAGACACGGTTCATCCCATAAAGAGTACAGGATTCCTCTAAAAGTTCTGCTAACTTATTTACGAAAATTTCATTAAATTTGTGATTTAATTGTGGTGAATGGTCACTGTCATGGTATAAAGGTGTGCTGGCCTATTTATGCCTCCACTTATACATACCTCTTACCTTCTGTAATAAATGGTTTATCTTGCCTGACCAGGCGGTGGCGCAGTGGATAGAGCGTCGGACTGGGATGTGGAAGACCCAGGTTCGAGACCCCGAGGTCGCCAGCTTGAGCGAGGGCTCATCTGGTTGAGCCCAACGTCACTGGCTCAAACAAGAGGTTACTTGATCTGCTGAAGGCCTGTGATCAAGGCACATAAAAAAAAATTAAAAAAATAAAATAAAATAAATGGTTTATCTTTACCATAGAGATCTTTTGCCTTTTGGATGGCTATTCACAGTGTTGGCTGCTACAGTGAATGGCATCTTATTTTATATTTTCCAATCATTTCTTGTTCCAGTAGAGAAGCCTTGTTTTATCAAGTCGAAGATACACAAGTCACAGAATAGCCAGGTAGCAGTTGTAAACAGAGATGAGAGGTCAGGCAATCAGCCGTGCAGGGGCCGTGGGCTAGCCTGTGTGTTGAGAACCCATCCTCCACCCCATCCTCGGCCTGAGTATTCAGCGGTCACTTGGCTCAAGTATACACAGTCCACACCGGGAAAGGGGAAACCAAGAGCACATACAGCCCCTCCCTTCAGCGGGGCAGAAGCTCTTCCCCTGCGCACTGTGCGTGAGGTTGTACTGGCCTTGCCTGCGGGTTCGAGCCCACAGCACCGGGTACCCGCCCTCAGTCACTGTTCAGCGCCCTTCCCTCATTGTCTGCTCTCTGCCAGCTTCTGTGACACCACCGTGCTGAGAGTAGGTGACCTGCTCTTGCTCATAATTTTAAAGGAATACATTTATACTGCTCACAAAAATTAGGGGATATTTAAAAATAAATATGAAGCTATAAATATCCCCTAATTTTTGTGAGCAATTCTACTGTTGGTTTTTGTTTTTCGCCATCATGCTTACTCCAAAGTTCTTCCTTACAATCTGTTCTTTTTCCATAGCATCCTGTTCTTATGTAGATATAACATCTCCCTCCACCCTGCTATCTTTATATGTCTATGAAATGGGTTTTTTATTTAAATGTTTTTTAGGTTTTCCTCCGACTCCTTAAAACTCATTGATCCATTTCTGTTTCTTTACCTTGGTCTTTCTCTGTTGCGTGACAGCTTCCCATGAATGTCTGACTGTGGCTGCCTGGCATTATCTGGGTTCAGCAGGGAACCCACCATTGGGTTGTTGAGCCTTCCAATGGCAGGAGACCAAACGCTCAGTTCTAAATAAGGTCCAAGGGGTCAGCTCTGGCACAGCCTGATCCAAGAGTTCAAACCGGCCAGGCTCCCCCACCCCTTAGACCAGCCGGTCCTACAGGATTCCTCCCAGGGCAAGTCCCACACCCATGCCGGCTCTACACTCAGCCCACGCCTCATTGTCACAGGAAAGACATGGCCTCTCTCCCTGCAGCTCAGACTGCACAGGAAGAACCGCATGGTACAGTCACAGCAGATGCCACGGGCTCATCCCTGACGCACATTGCCCAGTGGGCACCCCCTGTGCTGATGGGCCAGTGGCCCTTCTCCTGCCTTCTACCCCCAAAATGGATGAAAATCTGTTCGCCTTGCTAGTTTCTTTACCGTGGCTCCCATCAGGTCTCAGAAGAGAGGGCGCTGGGGGGACCTATACCGGCAGACTTGTTTTCACAGCCCTTACATGTCTGGGGTTCAAACAACATGGTTGCCCTGCCTTACCCAGAAAGGCTAAGATACAAGGAGTGCCCTCACCAATCCTTAACAGCAGTGACAATTTAAAAGAATCAGCTTGGTTCTTATTCCCACATTTTCTTCTAAATTACCCAGAAAGTTAGAAAACATTTATTATTCATGAATAATGATTCACCTATTCATCAAATATTTGCTGGGCACTTCTAGCAAATAAGTTCTGGGAAAACAGGAGTCCTGCGCAGCCCTGCTCTCATGGCCAACTGCTCTTAGCTGAGAGCTCACAGGGCTCTCGGTAGCTGAGCGCCGACTGACCCTGGGGGACAGCAGAGGTGTCTGGCCAGGAGGTGCCTCTGGCCCAGAGAGCATTTGAAAACCCAGGGGAAGCGAGATTGCCAAGGAGCTCGTGTGGAGCGGGTGGTTCTAAGCCTTTGGGCTCATGAGGATCTGATGGAGCTGAGAGATGCTTGACACAAACGATCGTGTGTCGTGTGCCAGAGGAGGTCCCTGCGCTTGCTCCTGAGCCACCGGGAGAGCCTGCTGTCCGGCATGGCAGACACTGCTGGGTTCTGGACACGGGCACCTGGAGCTCAGGGTGTGTCATAGCCTTCTGTGGTCCCTGTGTCTGGGTCATTCACCTGAGGCAGAGATGAAGATGAGGAATGTGGGGTGGGTGGAAATGGGGTGCAGAGTGGAAATGTGGAGGTGGTGGGGCGAAGTGAACACAGATGCGGGCGCAGTGCGGGGGGTGGGGGAGTGGAGATGGACCGATGTGGGGACGTGGGATAGATGGGGACTGCTGAGGGAGGCAGGTGTGGGTGGGAAAGAGAACGGGTGCAGCGAGGGTGGTCGTGCTGGGAAGGGAGAGGGGTTGTGTGCGCCTGAAGCCTGCCTTTATCTCCTCCCTTCTCGTCTCCCTAGGGACGAGCCTCTGCGTCTGCCCGCCCCCAATCCTAGGGCGGAGGCCTCTCACAGGATCCAGACTCCACCACTTCGCCATCCGGCGGAGGGTCTCCGCCAGAACGCGCATCTTTCCGCTCGGCTGCAACCCCTGGAGCGGCCACACCGTCCAGCGGTTCCGACCGAGGCCAGTGGAGGGTAAGGCCGAGCGGAGGGATCCGGACGCGGGACCGAGGCTGGGGCGGGGACCCGCGGGGCCAGCGATGAAGGCGTCGCTAGGGGCCCGGTGGGCCCAGGAGGAGGGTTGAGCCGCCGCCCTGATCGGTGCGCTATAAACTTGGTCCTTGTCCCAGCTGCCGGGCCAGGCGGTCAAGGGAGGAGTGGAGCGCGGGGCCGGGGTGGGGGGACCGTCCCCTGGATCCCGGCCTGCAGGGGCAGAGTTTGCACCATGTCACCAGCCTCGCGTTCTCCATGATTCAGGCCCCACACCAGACGCGCGCCGTCCAGAAGGGTCCGGGAGAGGCCATCCAGACCCCAATATGGGTCCTTAAGGTCTCTGAGACTGCGGCCTCCAAACACACCCTCCACCCCAGCGCAGGCCTGGATGGGTCTTTCCAGAGCAGCCCAGGATCCGGAGCCCCCTCCCTGCATCGCGACCTCCACTGCAGGGTGCTCACTACCCCAAAGCTTCGTCCTGCTCCACTCCCGGGCACCAAATAACTCCCAGGTGCTGATCCTTCTCACCCCCAACTCCTCTTCCCAGTTACTGAACAAGACCCCCAGCACCTCTCCAAGCCTGAGTCCCTAATTCTCAGGTACTCAAACCCTTCATCCCAGCCCATCCCAGTCCTGAGAGATAGTCCTCTAAAAGGCTGATGAGTCCCCTGACCCCTGTCCCGAGGCACAGAGCCCCCTGGGCCTCAGAAGCTGAGGTCCTCTCTGCCTTCCCACAGGTTTTGCCCCCGAAGATGAACTGGAGAGCAGCGACGTGCTGGGCTCTGCTGCTAGCCGCCACCCTCCTCTGCGACATTGGCGAGACCAAGGGTGGCCGTGGAGGGGCTCGCGGCAGCGCCCGCGGAGGGCTGCGCGGGGCCAGGGCGCGCGTGAGGCCGGTGCCCCGCTACTCGAGCTCTTCCCTGCGCGTGGCGGCAATGGCGGGCTCTGGTCGGAGAAGGGCCCTGGGGCCCTGGGAGAGTGGCCTGGAAGACGAGAACGCTGCACGCGGTGGCAATGGGACCAGCGTGTCTGGCTACCGGGCGTGGACGTCAGCCTCGGAGCCCACGTGCAGCCTGCGCCTCTGTCTGCTGCTTGGCAGTGCCCTCAGTGCCCTGGGGCGGCTGGAGCCCTAGGCCTGGCTGGGCTTGGGGCCACATTGGCCCCCAGCCCGCGCCCTCCCCACAGGCCACTGCCCAGGGTCGTCCAGCCCAGAGGCTGCCTGGGTGATCCCTGCCAGTCCCAGCAGCTGCAGCCTCTCTTACCTGTGACCCAGGTGCCACCTCCTGTTCACCATCCCACCCAAGCTCCCCCTGAGCCTCCCCAATGCCACCCTACCAGGGGATCAGGGGCTCACCCCCACCACCATTTACAGGTCAGGGTCCTGCCCAGCCAGAAATGGTTCTGAGGTTCCTGTACCATCTTGACCAACTGCCTACCATCTCTCTCCAGAGCTGCTCCAAAGACAGGTGCCAAGACCAGGCTGTTCAGCCCCTTCCATCTCCTCTGAACCCACCCTGGACACAGAGGGTGTGGCCAGTGCTGACCACCAGGCAGAGAGGCGCACACAGAAGACCGTGGTGGCCTTCCTGCAGAAAGCTGCTGGAATGGATGAAGGAATTGAGGATTTGGGGGGGAGAAGAGGTCTTGCTCACAGGCTGATGCTTAGAGAATGTCAGGTGCTGACATCTGTGGATTTCAGAACCCAGGCATGTCCAATCATGGTTCTATGGATGGTTCCAGAACTACCCTGCCTGCCGGCCCACGGCCAAGTACCCTCTCTTCACAGACACTCTGAGACCCACTGCCAGGAACTCCCGTGGAGCCACTGTGCTGACTTGAAGCAAGACACCGAACTCTTGAGACCTACTTTGGAAAAAACAACATTGTTTAAACTTCAAGAGCTTTCCATTCCCTTTGAACCCCAGTTCACATTCTGGGCCCAGAGACCTGGCCTCCTTCAGAGACTGCAACTGCCAATCCCACCAAAGCGCCTTCCCTGGCCCAGCCAGCTGTAGGCTGGACAGACAGGTAGCAGGTGGCAGCAATCCCTCGCAACTGAGGCTGTGGTGAGAATGGAAGAGGCCAGCTCTAGTCAGACCCAGGACCCGCTGGCCATTGGCAGGTAACTGGAGAAAGGTGGAGGTAGTTGGGCCCCAGCATGCAGAAAGTGCACCTCACTCAGCTGAAGGAGGCACCCAGGAGGCAGAGCTCCTCTCTACGACCCGGGGGGAGGTGGGGTAGAGGGGTCTGCACACCCCAGACAATTCTGAGGACAGAGCTGACACCAAGGAGCTTCTAGGGAAACACAGGGTTTGCCTATAGCACTCAACACCCCTATGTATAAGGCTGGCCCTTAGCCTCCTGGGCACCCAATGCCCATTTCCCTCAAGCCACCAGCCCATCTGAGCTCAGCCCTGGGGCCTGACTCTGCTGCGTCTTCCAGATACCACCACCATGTCCACAGCCGTGGGAGCACAGCTTCTCAGGCCTCGCTCCTCAGGACTTCACCGTCCTTGGTGCTCAGCAGGAGCTGCCCAGAATGCACTTTCGCCCCTGGACCACAGGGCCCTTGTACTGATGGACAGCAGTGCCAAGACCAGGCTCTCAAGGAGAGCCCTGCACCTCTGCCCTCCCACAGCTGGCTCGGGTCAGGGGAGGGTCTCCAGGCGTTTGCCAGGACTCTGGACCAAGTGCTTTTCTCCAGAGAGGAGTGTTAAGCTAAGGGATGTAGCTCCCAATGGCCTCGTGTCCACACTGCCAGTCTTCTTGGGGCACAGCAAGCTCAGATCCTCCATCTACTCCAGACCAATCTTGATGCTACCAAAGACCAGTGAGCCTTGGCCCAACCCCACCAGGGCCTTAGAAGCAGTGTGACTGTCCTGCTACTCTACACACAGGTGGCAGGGAAGTAGAGTCTTGCACAGGGAGACCTGTAAGGGTGGCCTCTCCAGCTTCGGGGTTGAGCTGTTCCACCCAAGGACCCAGGTATGTGGGCCCAGCTGGCTGCACTCAGCCACTCAGACACCACCCAGATGACAGGCTGTGTGGTACCATGAGGTACTGGCCTGCCTTGGATATCAGGCGACCTCCAGACACAGAGCCATAATCAGGACAAGATTCTGAGAGTGTATCTGGCATTTGATGTGCCCCAAATCTTTGACTCTCTCCTCTATCTGTTTAGGGCCCTGGCAAGAGGCAGAGGGTGCTCAAGGTGGGTCATCTCAGGAAGGGTTAGTCAGTGTTCGCGGGGCCCCACAGGTAGTGGAACCGAGGGGCACCTATAGGAACGGAGGTCCCTGACAGCTCTAGGAAGGTCAGACCACCCCCAGGCACAGAACAACCAGGGCCACTGACCAGGAAGAACTATCCCCCCCACCCCTGCCCTCCTCAGGCCTCTTCTTGCCCCTTGGACCACTTCAGTTGTGATAAGTGCTGGGAGGTGCCTTTGGAATTGGCACTGTCCCATTAGCTGGAAGATGCTCAGAAGCAGTGGGAGCCTTGGGTCCCTGTGGACCACACCAGAGATTCTCCTGGCCGGCACATGGTACCGAGGGGACAGGCCAGGGCATGGGTTCTGCCATTGGTCATGGAACCTTCTGTTCACATTTGTGTGCGTTTCAGTAGCCTTGTGAAATAAAACACTCTGCTGGCAACTACTCCTCATTCCAGGACCCAGCACACTGCGTCAGATGACAGCCCTCAGCCGCCCAAAGTCCCTAGCCCACTGCTCCTGGTGACAGGGCCCTGACATACGGGCCCAGGTGCCGCAGGTGCGCAGTGGGAGCCAACAGCAGAGACGAGGCTTTAGTTGAAAACGTTTAAGTTACAGCTTCACCTGTCCCAGGAAAGGTCAGAGTCTCCATACGAGAAGTGAGCGTTGAGTGTCCGAGCAGGGCTGGGCCTGAAGGACTGCTCTGAGGTGTCAGTGCCCTGACGCCCACACCTAGGCACAGCCCCGGGGACGAGGAGCTGGCCTGGCTATGGAGAAGCAGGAGGGCAGCTCTCCCTGGAGCAGACCTGTGTCCAGTGTCCGCAGAGAGCCACTGGAAAGGGAGCAGACCTCAGTGTCCAGTGTCCGCAGAGAGCCACTGGAGAGGGAGCCCTGAGCGTCAGAACCAGATGAGAGGTTGTGGGACACTACACATCTCTGGGGCTGAGGGCCTGGTAGGGGTCTGCTGGGGGGGAGCGCTACAGGGCATCCCGGTCCAGCATGACAGGGCCCAGCAACCCGCTGCGGAAGGTCCGGAGGAAGTCACGGGCTGCTGCGGGGTAGCTGGGCTGGGTCACGTTCACATCACCTGGGAGGACGGGAGGGTCTGGTGAGGAAGGAGCCTCCCCACAGGGCAGGCCCAGACCCCTCCTGCTCGCCCCCAGGGACGCGGGCTCTGAGGTGGACCTGTGGAGATAGGCATCACGCCTGCTCAGAAAGAAAACAGAGTGAGCTTCTGAGGCTTCAGAGGAGTGGACAGAGTGCACCCAGCACCACCGGGACCACGGCAAGGAGGCTGGACAAGAGCCCCTCCCTCTCCAGACCCTTTGCTCCCAGGGCAGACGCATGTCCCCAGGATGTCACCCCCAGACTGCCAGGCCTGCTCGATGGGCTAGTCCCCAAACCCCATGTCTCACCTGTGCCTGTGAGCACCTTCACCTTCTGTGTCTTTCCCAGCCGCACGGCCACGCGCTTCAGCACACTCTCCACATCATCGCAGGCCTCGCCCAGGTCATAGTGCTGCACATACCTGTAGAGAGCGACCGCCAGCAGGAGCCAGGGCTGCCTGTGAGGTCACGCCCGGCTCTAGTGACCCATCCTGGGGTGGGTGACTGTGGTGTGGTGACCATGGTGTGAGTGTGACTAGCTGTGGTGTGGGCATGGGGGCCAGACCTCATGAGGACCCACTGAAGAGTCACATCTGTCCTCAGTAGCCATGGCCAGCTCCCCCATTAGAGCCGTAGGTTGCAAAGCACTTGCTATTCATGGGTGTCATCCACTCCACCCTGGGCAGGCCACTCCAGACTCGCTCAGGCTGCATGCGTGGCTGCAGCAACCACACAAGATCAGGACAATGTCCCCTGCACTTTCTCCTGCCAGCTGTCTAGCATCCTCTGGAGCCCCAGGCACACGACCAACTCGCAACCAGCACTGCAAGAACTGCGCGGTGATGCATGACATGGCCCAGAGGTGCACAGGCACTGACGGAGTCCCGAGGCAGGCGCCGAGCAAGTTCCCAAGCACAGCAACCCCACAGTTCCTGTCCCACAATTCTGAGACCGCGTCCCCGGAGGACAACAAGCCCTGAGGAGGGTGCCACTGCCACACACTTGAGACCCACCACCTGCAGGAATTCAGTTGCTACAATTCCCAGAAACACTGCAGAGCTGCAGAGTCCAAACTGATTTTCACAAAAATAAAGCAAAAAAAGTTAATTTGAAATTCCAATTCCATGAAAAATAAGAGTAAAGAGACTGGAATAACCCCCATCTGAAATAACCAAAAGGGAAGGAACCACCAAAAATATACAAACCACTGGTTTCAAGGCACCAGACGTTAGTCCGTGAAGAATGTCAGCAGACCCACAAACAGCCCAGCTCAGTACTTGAGACCTTTGAGACCCTGAAGAGCCCAAGAAGAAGATGGTGTTGGGGGACCAAGGTGGCTAAAGGTCACACAAGAGAACCAGAGAGAGAATTCCAGAAATCTGCAGAAGCCACAGCAAACTTTCAGCAGAGGAGAGAAATTCCCATGACCAGAGGCAGAAACACAGAGAACTTGGGACCCACAGGCGCTGCAGAGGGGACGCCCCAGCCTCAGTCGGGGGCACCACTCTGGACCCACAGGCCTCAAAGGACCACACTGTTTCCAAACAAGAATATAAAGACAGCTATCACCAGAAAAGTAAACTTCAAAATGCCTACCATCCAGGCAAAAATGATCGGGCTTGCAAAACAGGAAAACAGACACACCATGAGGAAATCAATCAGGTGTCAGGATCGGCTGACAAAGACATTGAAATTGGTTGCTATGACCACCATGCACAGCTGACGACATGGAGACACAGCGAATGCGGGTGACGCGCATCGAACTTGTAGGGTGAGTGCTATGGAACATGCTACAGAACACGCTGGGAGGGACCCACGGAGCACTGCTGGGTAGGGCACAGGCCTGCACCAGCACCTGGTCACTGCTGTCCTGAGGAGACAGACAACGGGAAAATCGATAACTGCCAATTACCCACACAGGGCCCTGGCCGGTTGGCTCAGTGGTAGAGCGTCGGCCTGGCGTGCAGGGGTCCCAGGTTCGATTCCTGGCCAGGGCACACAGGAAAAGCGCCCATCTGCTTCTCCACCCCTCCCCCTCTCCTTCCTCTCTGTCTCTCTCTTCCCCTCCCACAGCCGAGGCTCCATTGGAGCAAAGATGGCCCAAGCGCTGGGGATGGCTCCTTGGCCTCTGCCCCAGGCACTAGAGTGGCTCTGGTAGCAACAGAGCGACGCCCCGGAGGGGCAGAGCATCACCCCCTGGTGGGCAGAACGTCGCCCCCTGGTGGGCGTGCCGGGTGGATCCCGGTCGGGCGCATGCGGGAGTCTGTCTCTCCCTGTTTCTAGCTTCAGAAAAATACAAAAAAAAAAAAAAAAAAAAAAAATTACCCACGCAGGATGAAAACCACAAAGCCACAGACAGATCCAGAAATGCAAGAAGCTAAAGAAAAGTGCACCAGGCCTGACCTGTGGTGGTGCAGTGGATAAAGCGTTGACCTGGAAATGCTGAGGTCACCGGTTCGAAACCCTGGGCTTGCCTGGTCAAGGCACATATGGGAGTTGATGCTTCCAGCTCCTCCCCCACTTCTCTCTCTCTGTCTCTCCCTCTCCTCTCTAAAATGAATTAAAAAAAAGAAAAGTGCACCAGAACCACTGTCTGAATGGCTCAAGAGTGTGACCACGAGAGACCTGACAGCAGCCAAACACGACAGCTGACCCCTCCTCAGCAACACAGGCGAGAAGTGGGGGCTGCATCCCCCAGAAGACGTCGCTCTGCGACTCCACATCCAGGGCACACATCTGCCAATGAAGGTGAAACAAAGTCACCTTCAGACAACCAAGTTCCAAGAATGCCTCCCCAGCATGACTAACAACGTCAAAGGAGATCCTCTGGCAAAAGTTATACCAGGTAGAAACCTACATCCACACAGCAGAATGAGGAGGCCACAGACAGAAAGCGATGCACAAATAGCTCGTGTATTTCTTACACTTTAAATCTCTGTGTAAACAGTAACGGTCAGTGGGCCTAGGGTTTATAAAATACACAAAAGACAGACATAGGACAATGCCCCAAAGGTCAGGACAAAAACAGGGAAACAGACTCTAGTGAGGTGTTCACGCTGTGGGTGACATGTTATGACATCACTCAGAGAAGGTCTGTGAACTGCAAGGCACCTACTCCAAACAAAGTGGAATCATAAAGTGTCCGGTTAATCTAAAAAACAGCCAAAGAGACCAACAGAGACAGAGAGGGGTGTGAAAGGGAGACACAGGGAACTAAAATACAAACACAAATGTGCACAAGTGAGTCCCCGCACTGGTCCCAGCAGGGTGGTGATGCTGCTGGTTTCAGACAAGCAGCTGTCAGGGCAGAGAACACTATGAAGGGCAGAGAAGGTGACATCAGTGACACAGGCACTGAGTCACTGAGAGGACTTCACGACATGTTTCTGCACCAAAGGAGCTTTGAAATACACAAAGCAAAGGAGACACACTGTGGTCAGAGGTCAGGACCCCCTCGTAACTGGTAACAAATATACAACACCAGCAAAGAGGAAATAAGGAAATAACAAAGATTGAACGGGAATCAATGAAACAAAAAACAGAAGGCAACAAAGTCACTGAAACCAAAAGAACCAGGGGAGACCCACAGACGCTATAACACAGGCCAGTCGGAAACAGTCGACACACTGTATGAGCCATTCATAAGAAATTCTAGAAAAGGACAGAGAGCAGATGGTCCCCGGGGTGCGGGATAGGCACAAGAGGGACCAAAAAGCAGCTTCACAGATGTATCCGTGTGTCAAAACCTGTATCAAACTATACACTTTAAATGACTCGCTGTTGTTTGTCTCCAATAGCCTAAGGGTGCCATTTTCACACTAAGCTTAGACAGGAGAGATGGACCTGCTGCCCCATCCACACTTACCCAAAGAGCTGGTGCCTGTTGAGGGTATAGAGAAGGTAGTCCGCCAGGGTCTCCTCCCCCACCAGGTGGTCCAACACAGTTCCTGGAAACAGGCACCAAGGGTGAGTGGACACCCTTGGTCTCAGCCAGAGGCTGCAAGGAGGCCATGCCCCAGACCTGACCGCTCTGCACTGAGGGTTAGAATGGCACAACCCAGAGGGTGCCTCACCACACAGGGCCAGCTTTAGGCCTGTCTCTACACTCTCAATCCGAGGAGCCAGCACCCCAGGAGTGTCCAGCAGAAACATCAGCGGCCGCTCACACACCTGCAGGTACAGAAGGTAGTCGGCTCAGCGTTCAGGAAGCCTCGAGCAGCCCCTCCCACCAGCCCTTCTGCTGGATGGCCCCTTGAGCAGCAGACCCCCATGAACCTGACCCAATGGGTCGGGGCATTTTCACACACTATAGGCTTCCCCACAGGATTCCACTCCCATTTCACTTGGAGATAGCAGCACAGTCCCCATCGCCCCACCTCTTCCAAGGAGGAGGGGACTGCGGACATGGACACGTGGCTGAGAGGGGCACAACTTGGCTCTGGCCTGAAAGCTGTGGTACAACTCCTCTGTGCCTCAGTTTGCTCATCTGTAAAAGGGGACAAGCGTGCCCTCCCCATAAGTCTTGTGTGAGGCTGGTGCAGAGTCTGGTATGTGGCAGGTGCTCAGTGGGAACGGAGCCCGAGGACAAGGACAGAGATGGGCACACCACCTCACAAGCCCTCAGGAGGTGCCGGCGTCTGTGTGGAGATCTGGGCCCTGCAGCCGAGGCCCCTACCTGAATTCTGGACATCACAGCTCTAGTGATTCCAGGCTCACTGCCCACCCTGGTGGCTTTTCCTGCAGGGCAAAAAGAGGCCGTCAAATATACATGAAACACCCCTGGCACATTTGTTTACGGAAAAGCAATGAAGCACATGGAAACGTGTTGAGTTCAGCCCCAAACCAGCTCACAGCAGCAACCCCTTTGATCAGGTTCCCGCACTTGCCTCCCCCATGCCTGGGAAAGTACTCCGAAACCTGCTGAGGAAAAGACAGGCCAGGGCCTCCCTGCGAAGGTCAGACCATAGTTGCTCCTCTCGGCAGTTACCTCCCTCCCTCCTAGACTTGACCCTGCACCCCCAAGCCAAGTCTGCACCCTGAAAAATGCCCCACAGCACCGCCCAGTGCAGGCCCATCCATGGGGCTGACCTGACCGAGGGCCTGCTTGTGCTCTGACACGGGCAGCTCTGGGGCCCAGCTCCGGTTGTTGGCCGAGGCAGACTGCGTCCTCTGCCAAATCAATCAAATCAACCGGAGAGCAGAGAGGGACAGGTGTGCCAACTGGCGGATGGTGTGCAGTGTGGGCCATCCACACAACGCAGCATCACTCGGCCTGACAGGGAGTTCTGACACCTGTCACAACCTGGGTGGGCCTGGAGGACATTAAGCGCAGTGACATCAGCCAGTCACAGAAGGACAGATACATGTGATTACAGTCCAAGGAAGTGTTACATTCATGGGTCCAGAGACAGAAAGGAGATTCCAGGTTCCCATGGCTGGGGAAGCGGGGAATGTTAGTTACAACTTAATACCACTGTTATTTTAAAGTCACAAGTGAAGAAAAATAAACTTTAAAAAACAGATGACTGTAACCACACTCTACCTAGCACCAGAATCGCCACCTGTCAGTCACAATTCAGCAGGGTTTTCAGCCTCTGGGCCATGACTGGGAGCAGTGTCAATAAAGACTATGCTGATGTGGGGGTGATGCCAAAGCAGGTGGGGTTTAAACTTGAACATACTTAAGAAAAAAGAGGAAAGGCACAGTTAGAGTACTGTGGACACTCCTGTGTGCCTCAAAATCACAGAACCAGCACGAAGCAAGGATACAGCCCAGGGCTCCCAGACGCAACCTCCACTCCTGACAGAAAGGACCACTCCTCCCTGACATCAAACCCCATCCATTGTATCACACTTTGAGTACAATGGAGCAAAAAACGTACATAAATGA
Source organism: Saccopteryx leptura (assembly GCF_036850995.1). NCBI lineage: Eukaryota > Metazoa > Chordata > Mammalia > Chiroptera > Emballonuridae > Saccopteryx > Saccopteryx leptura. The sequence continues at coordinate 1,251,023 of NC_089515.1, forward strand.
AAAGATAAAATCACCAAAGTTTAGAAAAGTCATCCACAGATTAAACAGTGGAAACAAATTAAATATAAAATGTTACAGCAAGGACTCTGTCTCGCCGTGTACCACACATCAGGCTGTGAACTGGGTCCTTCTGGTGAAAGAGACAAGCCCAGGGACTGTGCCTGAGGACTGTGTCGGGACACTCTGCCCAGGGACTGTGCTGAGGACTGTGTTGGGACACTATGCCCGGGGACTGTGCCGGGGACTCAGGGGCTGATGTCGTCCCAGGACAAGAGCGCTGCTCTGCAGGAAAGACACGGCCCTTGCAGCATCAGCAGGCGTGGCAGGGGGTACCTTTCCTGAGGTGCTGTCTCCTCAGGGAGTTGATAAGTGAGGACTTGCCCACATTGGGGACACCGATCACCATGATGCAGAACTCCACATTCTATAGAGGCAGAAGAGCAGCCATCAGGGGCACAGCCAGACTCCCCACCAGGACCCCCAACAGCCCAGATAGGACCTAGGAGCCCAGGCCAGCTGAGGGAGAAGGAAGGTCACTGCCAAGGTCCCGCCCACAATGACGACCCTCACCCTTCCTGCAGCAAAGCAGGAGCACCGAGGAGAGAGGCTGTTTGTGCCAAGGGCTTGGTCTAGCCCACCATGTTTAGCAGTTGAGCCTCGGGGTCCTCAGCAAGAGGGACTGTCCAGGGTCAGTCCTGGGCCCACCAACCAACCTCTCCTCGGTGATAGCGGTAGCTGCTTCCAACCAATTCTGTGACCACTGGGATGATCTGCAACAAACCACACAGGCACTTCCTGGGGAAACCAGCTCTCCACTGGTTTGGAGGTGGACACTCAGGTTCTTCCCACATCACAGAGTTAGACTGCACTACAGCGAGGGACCGCCTGTGCCCTGTCCTCTCCCGTCCCTCCAACATGAATGAGCAGGACATTCCTCCAGGAGGAGGATGACAGCCAGTGAAACTCTCCACACACAACTGGCAACAGGAAGGTCCCAGACTCTCCAAAGGTCGTTCCCACTTATAACCCAGAGCATATTTTACAGCCTGACTCTGCTCCTCAGGCCACTGAACCGTCCAGGCCCATCTGCTCTGGACATTACAAGACGAGTGTGCCCCAGGAACCCCAGCAAATCCATGGATCATCTCCAAACTCTGCCTCCTATGAGAATACAGAATCTGCAGTTTGCCGGACGACCTTCAGCAGAAGCATTCAAGTGTAAAACAGAAAAGCCCACCTGCTTGATGTTTTCATCCTTGATACAGTTGGTAAAAATGATATTTTTGAGGCCTTCTCCTTCCAAGTGTTGTATAATTTTCTGAAAGAGACATTTCCGTCTTAAATACCAAATAAAAGTAGGGATGGTGCACCACACTAAAGTCCAGGGATCGCCTGACCTGTGGTGGTGCAGTGGATAAAATGTCAACCTGGAAACGCTGAGGTTGCTGGTTCAAAACCCTGGGCTTGCCTAGTCAAGGCACATATGGGAGTTGATGCTTTCTGCTCCTCCCCTCTTCTTCTTCTTCTCTCTCTCTCTCCCCTCTCTATAACGAATAAATAAAATCTTTATAAAAAAAATTAAAGCCCAGGGATCTGAGACTTCCAGGCATGCCCTCAGGGTCAGAGCCACTGCAGCTGGGCACACAAGGAGGGGACATCAGGAGAATCAGGCCCAAATGGGGCAGATGCAGGGTAGATACAGGGCAGACACCAGATATGGGCCACAGGGCGCCGTGCGCAGTGTAAAGATACTCCAGAGCAGCGGTTCTCAACCTGTGGGTCGCGACCCCGGCACCAATGGCTTTAGGCGACCCCTGTGTTTTGGTCGTTCGACCCCCGCCAGGGTCGTGACCCACAGGTTGAGAACTGCTGCTCCAGAGGGTGACCTGGCCCCACCAGTGGCTCAGAGCAGCTGGCTCCATGTGAGGACAGGAGGGAAGAGCCCTGGTTTCCGTCAAAAGGCTCTGGGCCACAGGGTGAGTGCTCAGCATACATGGCCCACTCTCATGGGACTCCAGGACCCCCTTCTTCTTCTTTTTTTATAAAAGATTTTATTATTGATTTTTAGAGAGAGTAAAGACAGAAGTGGGGGTGGGGAGGAGCTGGAAGCACCAACTCATTACTTCCTGTATGTGCCCTGACCGGGCAAGCCCAGGGCTTCAAACTGGCAACCTCAGCATTCCAGGTAGACGCTTTATCCACTGTGCCACCACAGGTCAGGCAAGGACCTTTTTATAAAATGAGGCTAAACTAGGTTATTCTGAAGCCACATCCAGCACTTAATTACATGGTTTCGTCTTCAGTCTTCTCATCACTCCTATGTACTGTATTCTGACGAGCTTTCACAAAATGAACTTCATTCTAAGGTTTGAACCCAATCGGATTACAAAGTACATGGAATAGTTTAAAAGTAAACTAAGGCCAATATGAGTTTACTGGTCTTAACATGAAGTGAAATCAGCCTATGAGTCATATTTGTTAAAACCAGCACTGTCCTGTTTGATCAGCTACTGACCTAAACATGACTGATACTTAAATGAACAGTGACCTAAATCAGTTAATTTTCATTATGCATTTCAGTTACTCATTATAATAACACAGATTAAGATACAGGCTAAAACAAATGTATTTGAAGCCACACTTTCAAGTGTATAAATTCACAAGGATGTCCCCAGCCACTGCACAAAGAGCTACCACTGGAAGCCTCACCTCTGTGATCCCCTCTAAGACCTCAGGGCAGCAGCACCTGAGACCAAACATTCCCTCTGCCGCCCTATCAGGTGAGACACCACTGTGTCCGATGTTAGGTACCCTTAGTGCGCCAAGCACTCTACAAAAATTAGCATCAAAGGGCAGAAGCAGTCACTGATAAGACTCAAGCTCAACTGATAAAGCCATGGACAGCTTGTGAAGCCATTAGTTTCACAGAGCAGGAAGGACTGAACCAGAGGTGGGCCGAAGTGGGCAGGGAGCCGGCATGGAATTCTCAATGAACGAAGGCTTCTTGTGGTTCAGCAAGTGATGTTTCCCTGGAAACCTGTGGTAGAGGCTGTGGTTTGGGTTTAAATAACTCAAACTTACCAAGAAACCTGAAATGCATTCCTGCTGCCGCAGTAAAAGGAAAAACTGCACCAACTTGGAAAAACAGGGAATTCAGAAGATTCTAACACATACTCTTTGCAAAGGATTTGACAACAGAGCAAAAAAGTGACTAAAAACATTCACAAACAGATTCCAGAATCGCTGGGCCCATGGGAAATGTTCTGCACTCAGTCACTTGTGTCCCCTGGCCCTGCCTGGCTCTGGAGAAATCCATTCACTACCCTGGACTGCCCTCAACTTCCAGATCACACAGTGGACAGAAGGCAGCCTACAGGCCAGGCCAGGGACCTGGAAGGCCATGAAATTGGTGGGTGTGGACACCTGCAGGAAAAACAGCCATCACAAGTGACCTCCAGGCCAGTGCTGTCCATGCCTGTGGCCAACAGCTTCGTGCGACCACTGAAACTTAAACTAATTGAAACAAAATAAAACGTGAAAGTCAATTTCGCAGCCGCAGGAGCCACAGTCCAAGTGCTCAGAGTTACATGAAGCAGAGACCACAAGGTGGGGCGCTGGGTTCCAGCACATCCTGCCACCCTCCCTGGGAGACACACATCTGGATGACTGGCACCATCAACTAAGCATCAGAGGAAGCGAGCAGAGAAAGGGTGAAAGCCTGACCCAGCCTTCCTGGCGAGTGAACGCAAGTCTGTCTCAGCAGTCACTGTGCTGACAGGGCTGACAGAGGCCTCACCTGCTGCTCCTTCAGATCCGCCAGGTCCATTTTGTTGAGGACAAGCAAGTGAGGTTTAATCCCCAGGGTTTCCTGAAACAGAGGGTTGCGGCCTGAAAGTGGGATGTGGTACAATTAAGGCAAAAATCCCTCAGAGCTTTTACCAACCAGCTTATTTATTTTGTCTTGTTGCCCAAATTGTAACCCCCCTGAAAAGGAAATCTTTAGAAGGAACCGGTGACCAGTCACAGGGTGAGCGCACAGCCAACCTCCCGCTTCTGGACCTGTAACACCAACCCCTGTGCTGCCCTCCCCTCAGGGCCACGGAGCCACTGACGCTGCCTCCTGCAGATGAGGCCACAGTCAGGGCAGTGGTCTCACAGGGCTTCTCAAGGGGGAACGACGGTGACAAAAACAAAACACAAATTACAGTAGGAGGCTTTATAACTAGATCATTGTTTGGCTGCCAAGGTACGAAAGTTCAAAATGAATGAGCTGATCACTCAAAAAAGTGCCACCCACGAAGTCCCAACTAGTGCGTCTCAGACCACCACTGCCCCCTGGTGACCACGAAGAAGACAGGCCCCCCATGGACACTATCACTGAAGGTTCCACCTCTTTACTACCACTGCCAGATCTTTCTCTCAGCCAGGGGCCCATGCGCTCACTGCAGGGTCCCACTTTGTGTGACATCAACACAGGCAAGACAGGAGGCCTTCATCTTTCTCTTCTGAGCACTCAGGCCCTTCCTGCTGCTTCATCTCTGGCCAAGTGAGGCACGTCCGGGGTCTAGACACCCAGTTAGCCACCGTGTCTTCACCCATACAACAAAGAGGTTACTCAGTTCTGTACTAACTTGGAACACCAGAGGCCCCCAGACTCATCACAGCACCATGGGAGTTAGGGCTTCTTGCCTATCCTACAAGAAGGCAGAGTCTACAAGACCAAGGCTGTCTTCCCACCACAGTGTGAGTAATAACTACAGGCTTTTATTATAATCAGGTGGTCAACTGCCAGCAAACACTTTTGACTGGCATGAGATACTGTATGAAATAATACCTTTACTCACAATAAAGAAACTTGATACTTTATTACAGAAGTTCCAACAAGCCTTTGAAATGCTGAAAATGGTCCCTCATCTTCCAATCTAGAAATGGTAACAACTCTCAAACCAAAACCTTCATCATATAAGAGAATCTAAACATGGTTCAAACAGAACAACAGCGTCTGGAAAGTAAATTCATTTGTGAACTGAACAAGATCCTAACATCTTGCTGATTCGTGCCTCAGGCACAGGTGGAAATCATGGTTCCGTATCCCATCTACAAAACACTAGGCTTGGGCAAGACAGGCAGAGGCCTGAGACAAATGATGTTGTGTATCAACGGGGGGCTTCAGAAAACACACGGCTGACCTGACAACAGAGGTTCCAATTAACTGGTCTAGGAAGGGGCTCAGATCAGTATCTCTAAAAAGCCTCCTGGGGCCTGACCAGGCAGTGGCGCAGTGGATAGAGCGTCAGACTGGGATGCAGAGGACCCAGGTTTGAGACCCTGAGGTCACCAACTTGAGCGCGGGCTCATCTGGTTTGAGCAAAAGCCCACCAGCTTGAACCCAAGATCGCTGGCGCTAGCAAGGGGTTACTTGGTCTGCTGAAGACCTGCGATCAAGGCACATATGAGAGGGCAATCAATGAACAACTAAGGTGTTGCAACACACAACGGAAAACTAATGATTGATGCTTCTCATCTCTCTCCGTTTTTGTCTGTCCCTGTCTATCTCTCTGTCTCTGTAAAAAATAAATAAATTAAAAAAAAAAAAGCCTCCTGGGGAAAATTCTAATGTGTAACGAGGGATGAGAACCACTGCTTTAAATGCCAAAATCTACAACAGGCCCCTGTGGTAGATGACTAGACCAGAATAGGGACCAGGCAGAAGAGCTGGGTGGAAACAAGGTGACATGCCAGGACTGCTTCCTGCAGCCTTAAGCACAGGAAGAAGGGCCTCCCCTACACCACTACAATTCTGCAGCCAATTCCAAAGGGGGGGGGGGGGTGTCCCGACACCACAAGCAATTCTCCAACACCAGCTGGGTGTCCCACAACCTAACCCAACTCTGACAGCACTGACCTGGAGATGGCTCAGACCCCACAGGTTAGGGACTCAGTCTCAAAAGACTGTCTCTGAACCGCACTTCAGACTCCAGTCAAGTTCAGGTTGTCACTTGCTTTTCTGACTGATCTGCTATAAAATGAAGCTCCTTAGATTCAATTAATTTGCTGGAAGAAGAGAAATGTTTTACTCACTAGCTCACAGGCTGACTATAAAAGGATGCGCAGGACAAGCAGGTGGGAGAGACGCATGGGCAAGGTCTGAGGAAAGGGCACAGCACTGCCACGTCTTCTATGGGAGCCCCTCTCCCCCCAAATCTCCATGTGCACACCAACCCGGAAGCTCTCTGAACCCCAGAGGGGGGTCCTCTGGAGGTTTTATGGAAACTTCATTACACAGAGAAGATGGATAAAATCATTGGCCATTGGAGACCAATTCAACCTTTTGCCTCTCTTCCCTCCTGGAGGTCAGGCAGTAAGGTCTGAAAGTAGTGACCCTCCCAGATCAGGGGGGTTCCCCTGGCACCAGCCCCAACCTGAAGGGCTTTCCAAAAGTCTATTTATTATCATAACAAAAGATACCTTTATGTCTCTCATCACAGAGGAAATCCCAAGGGTTTTAGGAGTTCATGTCAGAAACTGGGACAATGACCAAATATGGATTTTTATTTTATTTTTTTAAATATATCACAAAATCACAACCAGCAAAGGATATCCGGGCATCATGGACCTCGATGACACAGTCCACCAGCTTTAGGCTGCTCTGCATCTTCTTGAGCCCTGGAAAACACCACACTTCAGGCAAGGGGTCCATGGCCTCTCAAGAGCGCTGCAACAGTTAAGCTGATTGGTCAAGAGTGACACACCAGCCTCACCTGTCCTGGCGCCCTGGATAAAGCGTCCACCTGGTACGCTGAGGTCGCCTGTTTCAAACCTGGGGCTTGCCTGGTCATGGCACATACAAGAAGCAACCACTACAAGTTAATGCTTCCTGCACCCCCCTCTCTAAAAACAGGGGGGGGGGGACACAGCACCACAAACACCCTATAAAGAACCGATCTGAGTAACAGGCTCTAAGTGTACCAACTGATAACCGTTGGCAGGACCTCTCCTTCAACACCGGTGCCTGAGGGGCAGTCGGACCCTGTCTCCACCACCTGCTGCTCTGGCGACTCCGAGCCATAGACTTAACCTCCATGGGTCTCAGTCTGGGCTATCAAGCAGATAAAGCCACCTCACTGGCTCCCCGGGCCCGGGTGGATACTGTGCCCGGGTGCTGCCGCTGTCAGGACCGACCTGCCCCGCTCAGGCTGGATTCCCCGCTCACAGGAGCACACGGCCGAGGGGACCAAGATCGCCCCCCGCAGGGTCCCGCGCAGTGACGGGGACACCGCCGCCGGCTCGGCCCTCCCGCGTGCACCCCGCGGGACCCCGCTCTGGCAGGAGCCCAGTTGCACGGCGGGCCCCGGGTCACCATGCGCGGTGACGGCCGGCGACCCCAAGGGCTGCGGCAGGACAGTGGCTCCCGGGGACCCCGACACAGAGAAGGGCCGGGCCGGTCTGAGACGCCTCTTGGGGCCGGATTCTGAGAACCGCAGAGCGGCCCGGCCTAGGACACGCGAGGACTGCGGTCCAAGGTTCTGCAGTGGTGACAACTGGACACAACTTGGAAAGCGCCTTCCCACCCCTGCTTCCTTCAAAATAATATCTAGGAATATAACTTTTTAAAATATATATGTGGGAACTGAGGCTTTGCTCGGAATCAGGGGTCAGGTCACTGCGGGTCAAGCCGCCGCCGCCGCCACCCGACGCGCTCCCGGGCGACCTCAGAGCAGCCGGGTGCCCTCCCGCCCGGACCTCACCTTTGGCCATGTGGCCCGGGAACCAGCGCGCCACGTCGCGACCGTCCAAAGGGAAGCTCTCCCGCCAGGCGGCGCGGACGGCGCTGCTTAGCGCGCGGAAACTCAGTCTCATGGCGCCGCCGTCCCGGGCGCCGCGCCGCGCTGCTCGGGGGCCGCTCAGCGTCGGAACTCTCCGCCGAGACAGCGACCCCAGCCGAAGGTTCCGCACTCCAAAGTTCCGGCAAGACCTGCGCGTGCGCACAGCGCTACCTCAGACGGCGGACGGAGCTCAGGGGGCGGTACCCGAGGCCGTGGAGGGGCGGGGCTACGAGCCGATCCCGGGACTCGAGCGGTGCCGTTGGGTTCCTTTTTACAAACTTGGTTGAAATTTTCAAATATTTTAAATTTACCTCATAAATGTATTATCCTCACTTTCTTTTTCAAGTATTCCAGATTTTAATGTAGAAAACACTAACTGCAGTTATTATGTTAACATAGGCAGATCATTAGTGATTAAGGGAGAAAAAGTCAGAAGTTAAAATATTAAAGCCTTATTTATACTTGGATAGCCTTCTTTGGTAAGAAACTGCAACATCCCATTTAGCTTAACTTGCTAGAAGGCTAAAACATTACAGGCTAATTAGCCCATTATGACCTTAGAGTCCATTGAGCCATTGAGCCTTTGGACCCTGAGCGATTAACAATGGGTTTTTTTCCAGCTCCACCTTCCCTCCGTGAAAACTCAATTCATACAGACTGACTATGAGGAAGGTGTTTCTGAGTTTGCACTTAAGGCATGCGCAGTGGAAGCCAGAGTGGCAACCCTAAAGGCTTGTCAGTCCAGCCTAGAAGGATGGGCTTGGTTTGTGGGAGGAAGCAATGTAAGCCCAGGATGTTTAAAGGAACTGATTGGTTAGCTTAAGGAAGCTAGTCCTTTCCAGCCCCGTTCAGTCCTCCTCTCTGCCTTCAGGCTGAGAGAACCGTGCTGCCACCCTAGCAGGCAGCCAGGGGATTTCCCAAGTACAGGTTTTGAGCACCACCTTGACTGGAATAAGCTTTGATATGGGCTAAACCATGGTGCAGAATTCTGGACTTTGTTTGTCACCCAGCTTAGTGTATCCCAAGGTTCTCTTTACCATGCCACAGTTGCAGAGCTCCAGGGAAAAGCAACCTGGTCTCATCTCTCCAGGCAGAGGAGAACAGAAGCTCCATATCCACGCATGCTGCAAATGGCTTTTCCAGTCTACCTGAATCATTACCAGCTAGAAGCAGCAGTCATTGGGACTTGGACATGAGCTACAAAGTATAGAATGGTGACAACAATTCCAGTGCCATGAGGACTTTTCCTGGATGTGGACTTTTCCTGGACTCCTGCTCCCTGTGACAGCTCCTAACAGGGAGCTGTGGTTGGGTTGCATTTTTCAGGGATTTGACATGGTGATGGGGCCAACTTGGACTTGGTGAACATGTTAAGGACACTACTCTTTTATGGATTCTTGCTGTATTGGCCAAGAGTTTGCTTAAAGGCTTTTAATCACTGTAAAAAAAAAATAGAAGACTGGATAAAGAAGATGGGGCACATATACACCATGGTATACTATTCAGCTAGAAGAAATGATGGCATCGGATCACTTACAGCAGAATGGTGGAATCTTGATAACATTATGTGGAGTGAAATAAGTGAATCAGAAAAAAACAAGAACTGCAGGATTCCATACATTGGTGGGACATAAACTCAAGACTAAGAGACATGGACAGGAGTGGGGTGGTTACGGGGGGTGGGGGGAGGGAAGGAGGGAGAGGGGAGGGGGAGGGGGAGGGGTACAAAGAAAACTGGATAGAGGGTGACGGAGGATGATCTCTCTTTGGGTGATGGGTATGCAACAGAACTAAATGGCAAGATAACCTAGAAATGTTTTCTTTGAATATATGTACCCTGATTTATTGATGTCACCCCATTAAAATAAAAATTTATTCATAAAAAAAAAGAATTCTGGACTTTGGATTTTATACTGGACTTAATGATGAAAAGACTGGACTTTCTGCTTGGAGAGACAAAGGGAAATGAGACATTGAATATCTGTGAACAACCTTCTATTTCAACTCCAAATAAACCCTACTGCAAAAACCTAAGCATATCCAAGTACGGGTGTTAGAAATGCTTTTTATATGACATCATACACAAGCCTCACATCAACCAACATCACAACTGATATCAGAGCCGATATCAATTATACACTAAACATTCCTGGTGCTCAGACAAGTGCCCACCACTGGAGACAAGCCCAGCCAGGTGGCTTCCTGGCTCAGTGAGACCATGTAGCCTCCTGATGAGTCAGACACCAGTGAGGACCCAGCCCTAGCCCCTCCTCACTGAGCCTCCCTTCCCCAGAGGGCAGCCTGGGTTCTGCCTTTGCCTGTTGGGATGCAGATGTGTCTCCCCAAGACACACAGCTTGATGAAACCATGGGTGTCAACAATACGGATCTGTGCATCTGATGGGAGCTGTGCATCTGATGCATTGTTTCATAGGCCTAGGACTATAAAACCAACAAAACCCTGTTGAATTCTGGATTCCTCTCACAGGTATCTGATGAGCAGGTGTCCAGGTAAAACCATTCCAGTAACACAGGCAGTAGACACACATATAACCCCTTGGGTGGGTGATTTGACCAAAGACAGGAAGGATGAGGCACTCTGCCAACACACTCACCCCAACACTGCCCATCACACCCCAAACACACTCCATGCTCACCCTGACACACCTGAATACCCTGTTCCTCTGCATTATTGAGGCCTCATTATTCACTTCCTCCAGAAATCTTCAGGATGGGTGTCCCCTGTCCCCCGCCCACCCCCCCGTCTCCCACTCACTGCCCCTTGTCCAGTCCACCAAGCAGCAGGTGCTTGACAAAGAGCTGTCAGGGAGTTCTGTTGGCTACGCTACTGTCCAAGCCACTAGCAATAAGAATTCGGGAACACCTGAAGGTGCCCAGACAAGGTGCAACCACAGCACCCAGAGACCACAGGACAAGGGAGCAGGTGGGCCTCGTACCAGGGGCACAGGGCCCTGCAATGACCTGGGCTTGGAACAACTTGAAGACAGAAGCCACAGGTGCTGCAGCTTTGAGGCTTAAGGATGACTCTGGACACAGAGGCTTCAACAGGCTTTATGTGTGAGCCACCAGCATCAGTGGATGCATCTGTGTCTCACTGCTCCAGGAAGACTTCCCACTCAGCTATAGCTCAAGGCTGGCCAGACCAAGCAACAGTTGTGAAAAATGAGAGTGTTGATCCCCGTTACAATACATCCCCAGTCTCCAGCCAGGCTGAACAGAGGAAAGGATGGTGGCAGCCTCGCATGGGAGAAGTGGGCCAGCTCAAAGCTTGGGCCCGGGCTGCTGTGCCTGGGGGTCCTGCAGAGCGATGAGCCGGTCAGCCTCTCTCCAGCCAGAGAGCAAAGCCCCATGTGTGGTGGAGTAAAATGTCCGATGTGTAGCTTCTCCCGCAAATAGTACCTGGAGCTGCAGAGAAGGGCAGAGTTAGAATCCGGTTGCCCGGGGTTGGGCTGCAAGCCACCACACACCTTCCATTTGTGGCTACAGAGCTAAGAGTGAGGTTATGGCTTTGTTCTTCACCTAATCTCATATCCTGATGTGTCCACAAAACAACAGCAGGCGTTACTCACAGAAACCAGCCTCAGACGGGATTAAACATGACCACAAAACAGAAACAGAGCAGAGGTCTAGGAGACAACATTGAAAACATCCCCCAACATGCAGATCAAAAAAACAAAGATAGCGTCGGCCTAGCGTGCGGAGGACCCGGGTTCGATTCCCGGCCAGGGCACACAGGAGAAGCACCCATTTGCTTCTCCACCCCTCCGCCGCGCTTTCCTCTCTGTCTCTCTCTTCCCCTCCCGCAGCCAAGGCTCCATTGGAGCAAAAATGGCCCGGGCGCTGGGGATGGCTCTGTGGCCTCTACCTCAGGCGCTAGAGTGGCTCTGGTCGCAACATGGCAACGCCCAGGATGGGCAGAGCATCGCTCCCTGGTGGGCAGAGCGTCGCCCCATGGTGGGCGTGCCGGGTGGATCCCGGTCGGGCGCATGCGGGAGTCTGTCTGACTGTCTCTCCCTGTTTCCACTTTCAGAAAAATGAAAAAAAAAAAAACAAAGATAGCCTGACCTGTGGTGGTGCAGTGGATAAAGTGTCGACCTGGAAATACTGAGGTTGCCGGTTCGAAACCCTGGGCTTGCCTGGTCAAGGCACATATGGGAGTTGATGCTTCCAGCTCCTCCCCCCCTTCTGTCTCTCTCTGTCTCTCTCTCCTCTCTGTCTCTCTCTCTCCTCTCTAAAAATGAATAAATAAAATAAAATAATAATAATAAAAAATATAATTAAAAAAAAAAAAAGATAGAAATTAGGAGAGAAAATGATAAGAATATTTAAGGACCAGTTCAGAAGTCCAATGTCCAAACAACAGAAATCTCAGAAAAAGAAGAAAAAAAGAAAGCAGAGAGAAGATGAGATAGTTCCCAAGAACTTTCGAGTTGACAGAGGGGCACAACGTGAGCCCTGTGAGGTGAGTGAGTGGACATGCTGAGGGTGTCGTGCCCCGGGGCTCAGCAGGTGTGGGAGCCTAATGCTCTTTCAAGCTTACTGAGAGTTTGGAACATGGGACACAAGGAAGAAAGGAGTCCAAATGACTTTGGACTTCCCAACAGCAGCCTGGAAGATGCTCCAAACCCTGAGGGGCATGACCCTCAAACTAGGATTTTATGCACAAAGTGGGCTTTTATGAGGCTGTAAGTTCTTGGGAGACTTCTCTCACAGAAAGGTGGGGTCTGTGTCCTGCCCCTGGGCAGGGTGGAGCCTTCTGACTTCCACGCATGGTCACAGGAGGTGATGCAGCTGCCTGCTCCACTGGGACCCCTGTGCTGGAGCCCTGAGAAGCCATGTGAGCAAGTGCCCTGGGGCCACCATACTGCAAGGAAGCCCAAGCCACAAAGAGAGGCTACAGCCAGGTACTCCACTCAAGGCCCTAGGAAAAGCTCAGCCTTCAAGTCAGCCCAGTCCAAGGCAGCCACAGAAGAGAAGGAGCCTCAGATGACCCCAGACCTGCCCAGAGTCGCCCCCAGGGGCTTAGGTCTTCCCACTGAAACACAGATACCGTGTGGCAGAAACAAGCCACTCCACAGTGCCCACCTGTGGAATCTGTTGTTCCCAGGACTAGACTACCTGAAGTGTGAGGGTAGAAAAAAGGTCTTTTCACACAGGCAAACTTTCTCTAAAAATTTACCTCTCATGCATCCCTTTCTCAGGAAGCTACTGGAATAAAAGCTCCAACAAAGCAAAGGAGCAAAACAAGAGCTGACGTAGAACACAGGAAAAGGAGTCCAGAACAGGAGAGGCACAGGGAGCACCAGGTGAGGGTGGTAGAAGAGGGTGCCTGGGCGAGTCCCAGGTGGGCAGAGGGCATGGGGTAGACAGGGTTCGGGGAAGGTGAGGCAGGAGCAGGGGCAGGCAGGGTGTGGGGCAGGAGGAAACAGGCTCTGTCTGTGCCTCAGGAGCTGAAGCTGACCATGACCAGGGCCAGCGAAGGAAGGGAGAGATGATGCAGACAGCTGGTAGAGCCCAAGCAAAGAAGTACACAGAAAAGTGAGCCCCACACACACTTGCTCACACATTCACATCTACACACTCGCACGTACACGTGCTCACACTCACACACGCTCCACATGCACACACACGTGCATATTCACACTTACTTGTCTCACTTGTACACACACACATCTGCACACTTGCTCACAGACACATGCACACACATCCACAAGCGGGCAGGGAGGGGAGCCACCCTGTGGCAGCTCAGGTGTGGGCAGCACCCAAGCAAACAAGGAAATGTGAACCATGAGTGGTGTTCTCACCAAAAGCCCCCATCAGAGCACCAAATGGGCAGAGGGTGGAAGACACCTAAAACCTTACACGCCAGTGTGAGAAGCCAGTCAGTAACACCAGAACTGAAAATGCCCGAAGTGGTACCCTCAGTCGGGCACACTGAAAAGAGGTAACACAGTCCCTGGAAAACTCAACACTGAGTGTTGGGTAATGTGTTCATTTTAATTAATTAATTTAAGTGTGAAAACAGTGTTTTAGTTACGTATTTTAAGAGGCTGCCCTTTACCTTCTGGAGATGACATATATGCAAATAAAATGTCACCTGTGGACAATCTGAAGAGAGGCATGGGCAGGGAAAGGGAACCACATGCCAAGAACCCGAAGGCTAGGCTACTTCTGTCTACCTTTGAAGTTCTCCACAGTTAAATGTTTTATAAAAAGTGGTGGCAGAAACCTGTTCTTTAGATATGATAAATTTAGCGATCCCCTCCACCAGCTTCTTAAACTGTGATACTATGTTAGATGGCTCTAGAATTCTTTGATGCTTTCAGCTATTGTGTGTGTATAATTCTGATGAAAATAACACATCTTTGAATTATTCTCAATTTCAAAAAGAAAAGGGGTTCTGAATCTCAGGCGCCCCAGCCCCACCTGCACTCCCTTGTGTTCCAGCAGATCCCGGGGACATGGGCCGCCCACGGGTCACATCCTACCTGGGCTTTCTCTTTATCCACAGGGAGGGGCTGAGCCAGCAGGTCAATGTCGTCCCCTGTGCTGCCCACGGCCACGTAGCTGTAGGAGCCCCTGGTGTACGGGGCACTGTGCCAGCGGGACCTCAGCACTCTCTTTGGTGCAGGAAGCTGTGGATTCCCTGAACCACAAAGATGCCATACGTGAGCCCAGAACTCCTGCCCATACATCTGAAACTGGGTCTTCGTTTCCAACACTGAACAGTCTAAAATGAAAGAAACTACCAGGGAAGAAAACCAAGCCACAGAGTGTATGAATAAGGCCTCCCTGTTCGAGACCCCTGTCTGTCTGTCAAGACTCTCCTTATCTACTCTGCCCACCTCGGGAGGCCACCACCATTCAGCAGCTACATCCTCACCCCGTGTGACTGTGATGGCCACTGTGCTCAGTCTGAGCCTCCATGTCCTCATCTGTAAAGCCCTGATTCAGGACAGCTGTATTTGTTTTGGTGGCATATTTTAGAAAAAAGAAGTTGAAAGTGTTTATAAAGCCATTTCAGTTCCTCTGGAACAAGAACTCAGATAACTGACCCCAGTGATACAAGGAAGGATTGTCCATGGGGTTCAAGGGCAGACTCAGCTCTTCACTGTGAGGAAGCTTGGTTCCTGTTTAGAGATCAGCCAACAGGTAGCACAAGGAAGAGCCTCAGTTGTGCATGCTCAGTACCTGTTACCTGGCGAAGCACACGGGTCAGAGACAGAAGCACCTCTTCATCCGACAGCGTCTCCATGAACTCAGACTCAAGTCCGGCGATGAACCCGCACAGCACGTGGGCAGACCTGCGTGGAGAACACACCACTGAGACAACCCACGTTGGGCCCAACCTCCGTCTGTCAGGGGTCTCTTAGCAAGGACCCAACAGCAACCACTCAGTGTCCCTCAGGGGGCTTTCCTCAGGTCACAAATTCCTGGGGGTCCTTCATCACACTGGACGCCACTTGCTGTGCCCACATGTGAGAGCAGCTGTGGGGACACTGCTGAACCAGTGCCGAGGCCACAACAGCCGGTACGAGTCGTGTTTTCCACCACACACACATATGCCGAATAAAAATGCCAAAGTCCCTGATCCAGCAGTAAAAGTTATTAGTTGTATGAAATCTTGACTTTAATGTTCCACATCATGAAATGGGAAACAGCATAAAGCATTTCTTCTGCATAGGAAGTGTGACGGCCATCCTGCTGGAGGACCACATGGACACTGGGTTAGAACAACTGATTGACAAACTGTGGTATTCGGGCTTAGGTATGGGGAAGACATTTTGCTCAAAAATGAGGAAAGTGTGTCTGTCACCCAAAAACAACTATAAGTATTTACTGTGGATGACAAAATTTAAGCTTTCATGAAAAAATTAGTTTTTAGAAAACCTACATCTGCCACCAACAGCTAGATAGGATCCCAATATTAAGACTTTTTTGAGGTCAGTGGTGACATTAATTTTTTGATATTGTAAAGTGAAATGCACTGATTTGTCAAGACCCCATGACCATCTCTTCCGAATGACCCAAAGCACGGACAGGTAAGAGATCCATTCAAGTAAGTGTGAGACAGACAACTGAATTTTGGCGGAACAGAAAAATCCACTGATGTGGCTTCAGATCCCACACCATGGCCAAACTTCAAGAAACAATTGCTGCCTGACCACGCGGTGACACAGTGGATAGAGCGCTGGACTGGGATGCGGAGGACCCAGGTTCGAAACCCCAAGGTCACCAGCTTGAGTGTGGGCTCATCTGGTTTGAGCAAAACTCACCAGCTTGGACCCAAGGTCACTGGCTTGAGCAAGGGGTTACTCGGTCTACTGTAGCCCCACGGTCAAGGCACATATGAGAAAACAATCAATGAACAACTAAGGTGCCACAACGAAAAACTGATAATTGATGCTTCTCATCTCTCTCTGTTCCTGTCTGTCTTTCCCTATCTGTCCTTCTCTCTCTGTATCTGTAAAAAAAAAAAAAGAAAGAAAGAAAAAAGAGACAACTGCTGAGTTTTGGTGCCATGTCCAAGAACACCCACAATTACCTAAAGACATTTAAGCATCACACCCTCCCCATAGGACTGTGCAAGTCCAGACCCTCCTCACAACTTGAACCAGAATGGACTGCACCAGAGACCTGAAGCCAGCTGCAAAGCAGAACAGTGGTCCTCTTCTCATTGTTTTGTTTTAGTAATAGAGGTGTTTTTCATTAAAAAAATATTTATGCCAACATGGAATAGGTTTACTGTCATTGTGAAAAATAAATATTTTGGCCTGACAGGTGGTGGCACAGTGCATAGAACATTGACCTGGAACACCAAGGTTGCCAGTTCAAAATCCGAGGTCGTCAGCTTGAGTGCTTCAGGCCCTAGCCGGGTAGTTCAGTCATTTAGAGCAGGGGTAGTCAACCTTTTTATACCTACCGCCCACTTTTGTATCTCTGTTAGTAGTAAAATCTTCTAACCACCCACCAGTTCCATAGTAATGGTGATTTATAAAGTAGGGAAGTATCTTTACTTAATAAAATTTATAAAGCAGAGTTACAGCAAGTTAAAGCATATAATAATAATTACTTACCAAGTACTTTATGTCAAATTTTTGCTAAGTTGGGCAGAATAATTCTTTATAAAACAACCTACTATAGTTAAATCTATCTTTTTATTTATACTTTGGTTGCTCTGCTACCACCCACCATGAAAGCTGGAACACCCACTAGTGGGCGGTAGGGACCAGGTTGACTACCACTGATTTAGAGCATCGTCCTGAAACACCAAGGTTGCAGGTTTGGTCCCCAGCCAGGACACATATGGAAAGCAACCAATGAATGCATAAATAAGTGGAACAACAGATGAAAGCTTCCCCATCTCTCTTTTTTTCTCTATCTCTCTCCCTTCTTTCCTCTGTTTCTCTAAAATCAAACAATTGAAAATAAATATTTTGAAATTTGTTTTAATTTCTAATATGGTAAATGTGTACATACATATAACCCACAGAAACAAAACCTCTTTCTGAATGTAACTTATTCCCTGATATTTTTTAAGAGCACAAAGGGGATCCTGAGCCTGACCAGGTGGTGGCGCAGTGGATAGAGCGTCAGACTGAGATGCGGAGCACCCAGGTTTGAGACCCTGAGGTCGCCAGCTTGAGTGCAGGCTCATCTGGTTTGAGCAAAACTCACCAGCTTGGACCCAAGGACGCTGGCTCGAGTAAGGGGTTACTTGGTCTGCTGAAGGCCTATAGTCAAGGCACATATGAGAAAGCAATCAATGAACAACTAAGGTGTCACAATAAAAAACTAATGATTGATGCTTCTTTTTTTAAATTATTTTTATTTATTTATTCATTTTAGAGGGGGGAGAGAGAGAGAGAAGGGGGGGGAGCAGGGAGCTTCAACTCCCATATGTGCCTTGACTGGGCAAGCCCAGGGTTTTGAACTGGCAACCTAAGTATTCCAGGTCGACACTTTATCCACTGCGCCACCACAGGTCAGGCCAGATTGATGCTTCTCATCTCTCTCCATTCCTGTCTGTCCCTATCTATCCCTCTCTCTGACTCTCTCTCTGTCTCTGTAAAAAAAAAAAGAGGGGGGGAGGATCCTGATACCACAAAGTGTGGGAGCCACTGTCCCAGCCCACAGAATGTCCCATGAAAAAAAAAATAGACCACCAGGGTCACCTGGGACTGTCATCCCCACAAGTTCTGAGCACAGACAGGCTACAGAGCCAGGCCTGAAGCAGGTGGCCAAACCTACCCGGTGACTGTGCTACTGCTCACCCACAACCCGGGGCACCTGTCCAAACCCCTGGATGTCAGCTTGATGTTCACTGCAAAGGAGACACATCGTTGGTCCCCTCACAGGTTGGAGCAGCATGCGCTCTCGTGAGTGTTGGCGACAAGCCTGCACTTCCCTTCTTACCCTGAGTCCCCCAGACCGAGAACAGGGTCCCCAGGCCCACGATGTCTCTGTGGAAACCTGGGATCATATCTGCCAGCTGACCACAAGCTAACTGTGTCTTTTAAATTTGACATAAAAATCAGCCTGACCAGGCGGTGGCGCAGTGGATAGAGCATCGAACTGGGATGCAGAGGACCCAGGTTCAAAACCCCGAGGTCACCAGCTTGAGTGCGGGCTTATCTGCTTTCAGCCAAAGTTCACCAGCGTGAACCCAAGGTCACTGGCTTGAGCAAGGGGTTATTCGGTCTGCTGAAGGCCCATGGTCAAGGCACATATGAGAAAGCAATCAATGAACAACTAAGGTGTCGCAATGATTGATGCTTCTCATCTCTCTCCGTTCCTGTCTGTCTGTCCCTATCTGTCCCTCTGACTCTCTCGCTGTCTCTGAAAAAAATTTTTTAAATAAATAAATAAATTTGACATAAAAATCAGACCTCCCTGCCTGACCAAGTGGTGGCGCAGTGGATAGAGCATCAGACTGGGATGCAGAGGACCCAGATTTGAGACCCTGAGGTCTCCAGCTTGAGTGTGGGCTCATCTGGTTTGAGCAAAGCTCACCAGCTTGGACCCAAAATCACTGGCTTGAGCAAGGGGTTACTCGGTCTGCTGAAGCCCATGGTCAAGGCACATATGAGAAAGCAATCAATGAATAACTAAGGTGTTGCAATGGAAAACTAACGATTGATGCTTCTCATCTCTCTCCATTCCTGTCTGTCTCTCTCTCTCTCTCTTGTCTCTGTAAAAAAAAAAAAAATCAGACCCTCCCTCCCTAATGATTTTTTTTTTAATGAGAGGAGGGGTATCTGAGACAGACCCCTGCATGCTCCCCCATGAGATCCACCCGGCAGGTCCACAAGGGGGCGATGCTCTGCTCATCTGGAGCACTGTTCTGTTGCTCAGCAACCGAGCCATTTATTTAGTACCTGAGGCCAGGGAGCCATCCTTAGCTTCCAGGGCCAAATGGCTCAAACCAATCAAGCCATGGCGGCAGGAGAGGAAGAGAGAGAAAGAGAAAAGGGGGAGGGACAGGAATGGAGAAACAGATTGTTACTTCTTCTGTGTACCCGACCAGGAATCGAACCCAGGACATCACCCAGGGCGGGGGGCCGGGGGGGGGGCACTCTACTACTGAGCCAACAGCCAGGGCCTTAATGATTTCTTTTTTCTGAGTTAGCACAAAGCCCACATACACTGCTTTATTTACGCTGCATGTCTAGGCCACACAACATAGATCCACTGGTGGGTCTATGATCCCATGACTCACCAGGATGCTTTGTTCAGTTATTGCATTCAGGTTTAAGTACAGCCTCCCATGTTTCAGGTTTCTCATGTACCAGCCCCAGCTTCCTGAGTTTCAGCAAATACTTTCTTACTGACTGGACATGCCTTCCTGTCCACCAGCACATTCTGGGCCCCAGGGATATGCTGATGAGCTGCACACAGTGGGCACCCATCTGCCCTGCAGGAGTTGCTGTCTGTCTATCATCAGCATTTTGGGGTACCCCAGAGATCCCCACCATTAAAACCTCCAGACACCTCACAGTGAATTGACACCTGCGGGATCCTCAACCAAACCAAGGTCGACGAGCCAGCCCGTCTCAGCGCTCACGCTTGAGGCTCCCTCAGAGAAAATGGAGCACACATACTCAAAGGAAGGCAGGATGATAAAGCCAATCAGTTTCTTGACCCAGGCATCCTGCAGTGCAGGGGCGACGGTCTCCAAGGGTGACGTGTCCTCCCACACGACCTGGATGTGCTGGCAGCCTGGCTCCCAGAAGGGCTCCTCAAACTCCAGGAACACCTTGTTGTTGGTCCCAAAGCCAATTTTCCTGATTGCTTCTGCCTTCTCAGTGGGCAATGGCGGCTCAAAGAAGGTGTCCAAATGTTCTTTAAGAAAACCTAGAATTCATAATTGGACTCGACTTAACATCACATAAGTCTCTAAAACTGGACCAACAACCACAGGAACCCACCCTGACCCCATCAGAGGAGTGCCTCTCAACATACTGCCAACTTACCACTAGGGACCCATGAGAGGCTAGCCATTGGGACTCAGCCTCATGTGGCCAGCACAACAGTGGAAGGACATGAAAAACCCCATGGTCACCTGATCAAGCAGAGACAGTTCACATACCCCATCCCAAATGCTCTGTAGGGATGGGATGTCATGTCTGATCTTTCTGCCTCTCAACCCCTGGAAACCCTCTGTGGGGAAAAGAGGTGACAGGCATAGGCCTTACCAGAGCCTACGTAAAAACTAACCTGCCTGGCAAAGAAATTATTTTAGCCCAAAGTCAAACAAAAATTAGAAGAAATATTCACAGCACAAGCCAATTTCTCAAGATGCACGTCAGTGAGAAAAGGATGGACAGCCCACAGGAAGTGAGGCGTGGCGTGGTGAGAACCCAGAAGGGGTTAGCATGCCCTCCACAGTCCAGATCTTCAACTCAGGTCCAGCTACTGGAATTTATCCTACAGACATAGCCGTATAAGCATTCTTAATGCACATGTATAATAAAACACTGTGTGAAACAAAAAGTAAAAGCAACCTATATTTCCATCCATATTGAGTAATATTAAGTAATGACACCTATATACAAGAAAATTCTATGTGGCTATAAAGAACAAGTGTGACAAGGGACTGGCTCCCTGTGACCATATAGGAAAGTCATAACAATGCACCTACTGATGACAGCAGGGGCTCAGAAAGCACCAGCAACTATGAATGAACAAAGCCATTGGGGTTAAAAAAAAAAAAAAAAGACTGATAGATCTGTGTGTGCTGATGTGGAAACAATAGCCAAAAAATTTATTAAGCCAAAAAAAGAAAGAAAAGGTGAATGGAGCAGCAGAACATGTCAATGATGTGTCTGGATGATTCCACTTGTGGGATGCAGGGGAGACTCTTCATCTCATGTCAACTCTGGCACCTGCCAGCTTTATGAACTTGGGCAATTCAGTGACTTATCTCTGTTGACATTTGTCAAATAGGGGATGGGGCCAGGTGAGTCCTCAGGCTGCCTAGGGAGTGAATGAGATAACACGTGCACAACTTTGATTTCGACCATCTCCACCTTTTATTAAACTTCCAACTCCTACTCAAAGCCTCTATCTAAAGCATCAGATCCACTTAATCTAGAATTAACTAGATCATGTACTTGACTCCTTCCTGGATGACTGCTGGGACCTAAGGGTGAGGTGTGGCTCTAACACTGCCTCTCAGGGGAACGCCATCTGAAATCTCCTAACCTTTCCGTAAATTACCTCTTAAGGAGCAGACTTACCTTTTCTCTGTGAAACTCCTATTTGCAAAGCATATGATTCCTACAACACACAATAGAGTAATCCTAGCCAAAACTTATAATGAAAATGTGAACTTAGCCTGACCAGGCGATGGTGCAGTGGATAGAGCATTGGACTGGGATGCGGAGGACCCAAGTTCAAGACCCCAAGGTCGCCAGCTTGAGCGCGGGCTCATCTGGCTTGAGCAAAAAGCTCACCAGCTTGAACCCAAGGTCACTGGCTCGAGCAAGGGGTTACTCAGTCTGCTGAAGGCCCACGGTCAAGGCACAAATGAGAAAGCAATCAACGAACAACTAAGGTGTCCTAAGGAAAAACTGATAACTGATGCTTCTCATCTCTCTCCGTTCTTGTCTGTCTGTCCCTGTATATCCCATGCTTCTCATCTCTCTCCGTTCTTGTCTGTCTGTCCCTGAATATCCCTCTCTCTGACTCTCTCTCTGTCCCTGTAAAATAAATAAATAAGTAAATAAAAATTTTAAAAAAAGAAAATGTGAACTTAGTAGCCAAGGAAGCCCCAGAGCCAACTAGGGTGGGAGACAGCCAGAGGCAAAGGCATCTGGGACGGGGAAGGGAGAAAAACCTGGCTTGGAAAGTGTCCTTACCCAAAGGCACTGTGAGGACCACATGATGTGCTGGGAAGCAGCCTCCATCCTCACATTCCACCAACACTGGAAACGTCTCCCCAGGAGACTCAGCTTCCTGGAAGGACCCATTCCAGTGAATCATCTTCACAGGCTTGTTAAAAACCATCACATCCTGGGGCAAGGAGGCAAGTATGTGGTTTGTGAGTCCTTGGTAGCCCCTGGGAGAGACAGGGTGTTGGGTTGTTTAGAAGACCAGCCTGGAGGTAAGACACTGGAACAGCCCCCCAAGGAGTTACAGCAGCTCTGTCCTGGACTGCATGGCTCAGAAGGAGGAGGCTAGGAAGAGGACAGGGAGAGCAAAGGTGGATGGGCTCCTGTGAGGCTCCACCCTGCGGTTTCTGATCCACCACAGGAATGTTAATACCTGCCTCATGGCTAATGGGAGGATTAAATGGGCAATGGACTCAAAGATCCCAAGGTAGTGAACAAGGGTCCCTCCTGTCTGCCTGCCCAGTGTACTGGTTATAAGCATTCAGAATCACAAAGGCCCTCCCCTGTGCAGAAGCCTGGGGGGACACCCGGGAGAGCCCAGCAGGATAGTCCTGGAAGTGTGTTGCAAGTGCCCAGTAGGGGTACAGCCACCAGGCCACAGGGAAGGGCCCCTCACACAGTGCTTAGCACACAAGGGGCCTCGTAAACATGGGAGGAAGAAACCATTACACAATTGTTTCCTTCTTTTAATCACTTTTTCTTAAATGAGCAAAACTAGAGAAACAAAAATGACCAACTCTCTAAAAAGGGAAGACAAAAGGCCCACTTGTCCTTCCTGTTGCTCCCCTGCCTCTTGAAGCTCCACCTGAGGTAAATAGAGGGGCCTGGGGTACATGGAGGGGGCCTGGGGCGAGTAGGAGGCTGACTGGGTGGGCGCAGCATATACATACCCAGGAAAGGTACAGTCCAGCCCTGGCAGCACGGTGTACTCTCCAAAGGGCGCAAGGGCCACCAGGTCCATGCTGTGGGTGCCACTCACACAGCACTCCACATTGAAGAAGTTGTTTAAAATGGCCAGTTTGAGCTTTTTGGTCTCTTCACCCTCTGTCCAGCTGGCCATGTGCTGACTGATCTCCTTCTTGAGGTACTCCCCCACACTGGGCACGGGGGCCTCAGTCCCACGCAGGAACTCCCGGGTCTGGTCTATGACGCTGTAGAACAGTCTGCCCATCTCCGCCACCAGCTCAAGGCTCACAGTGCCCCCCGAGCTGGTGTAGGACACGGAGGGCAGGCCCACATGACCTCCGGTCTCAATCAGCTGGTTTTCCTCTGACAGTTCCTTGTCCCCCAGCAGCCCGTACTTGGCAGCCAGCTGAAAGACGGGGTTGCCCTGGGAGGGCCCATGGATCCAGTGAGCGCCTATCTCCACCACACCACCTGAGAGGAAACAGATGTGCCACCTTGAGTTTCTGTCCCCACAAAGGTGACCTCTGAGCTCTTCTCCTTGACAACAGCCAACTCTGCCCTGCCGGAATATGCTCTGAAAACCAGTCCAAGGGCCACAGGTCCCTGAGGAACAGTCCCTCACTGAAGGATCTGATTAGACTTAGTTTAAGGGGAACACCTGATGGGGGGGGGGGGTGCTGGCCTGCACCTGCCTGGGGAGGACACTGGAGGGATGTCCTGGGAGCAGAAGCCTGGCCTGGAGCCAGCGCAGCCTGCTATGGGTACAGTCATAGGTCACCTCTCCGCAAGGGTCGGCACTGCCCACTATGGGCAGCCGAGTTTCGGGGAAGAGTGAACAGCGAACGTCAGGTGAGGAATTGGGACGCGGTGGGATTCACTCAGGGGCCAGATAAGGCTTCCGGGTCGGTTAACCCTTGGCGCAGGCCGGGCCAGGAGGCGGCACCGGTTGGGATCCGGGAATGAGCTCCGGGAGGGAGTTTCGGGAGAGGTCGTTACCGAAGCTGCGCTCCGAGCAGATGCGGCCTCCCGCGCGCGCCGTGGCCTCCAGGACCCGCAGGTGCGGGAAGGCCGGGTGGCTGCAGAGCCTCTGCGCCGCGCCCAACCCGGCGATGCCGCCGCCCACCACCAGCACCCGTGGCCCGCGGCCTGGGGCCTCCACGTTGCCGCCACCCAACTCCATCGCGCTGTCCCGGGCTGTTAGAAGGTGCAGATCGCGGCGAGACCCGAGGCAGGCCCGAGAAGCCAAGTTCGGCGGGGGCGGGGCGGGGCGGGGCGGGCCAAGGGCGGGGCGGAAGCCTCGGGGTTGGAAGTGGACTTGGGCCTAGGAATCCAACAACTTCTTAAGCCTGAGAATAAGGTACCTATTCAAATAATTCAGTGCTGAGGACTCATGGAAGTCATCGGGGATAGGCAGAAAATAGACATAAATAAATATATGGTAGTTTTCTCCAGTGAAATGTGCATACAAGGGATATGTGAGCTTCCAAAGAATAATGAGAGCCTAACCAGGCCGGGCGCAGTGGATAGAGCCTAGGACTAGGATGCGTAGGACCCAGGTTTGAAACCTGGAGGTCGCCAGCGTGAGCAGGGCCTCGCTAGTTTGAGCAAGGCTCACCAGCTTGAGCCAAGGTCTCTGGCTTGAGCAAGAGGTCACTTGGTCTGCTGTAGTCCCAAGGAAGAATTGATGCTGCTCATCTCTCTCCCTTCCTGTCTGTCTGTCCACATTCCTGAAGCAGTCTGAAAATTCCTGCAGAATGCCCAGAGACTTAAAGCTGACACTGAGCAGTTTCTGTACCTGGTCATATAGGCAATCAAACTTTTTTATTGCCAGATAATGTTCCATTATATATTCTCATGCACCCATTGTATGGGAATCTCACATTTTATCCATTCATAAGCTGATGGACAATTCTCCCCCATTTTTTGGCTATTACGAATAATGGCGCTATGAACATTCATGTACAAATTTTTATGTAGACATAAGTGTTTGCTTCTCTTAGGTATTCTACAACTAGGGATGGAATTGCTAGGTCATCAATAATTCTATGTAAAACTTTTGAGGAACTGCCATACTGTTTTGCAAAATGTCTGCATCATTTTACCTTCCCACCAGGAGTGTATAAGGATTCCAGTTTCTCCACACCCTAACCAACACTTAGTGCATTGTCTGTCTTTTTTATTACAGCCATGCTGGTAGGTATGAAGTGATATCTCATTATGGTTTTGACTTGCACTTCCCTAATGACTAATGATGTTGAGCATCCTTTTGTGTGCTTATTAGCCTTTATTTGAGAAATGTCTTTCCAACCTTTTGCCATTTAAAAAAATATTTCTGCTTGCCCATTTAAAAAAACTTTTTCCATTGATTTGGGAGGGGGGCAGAGAATGAAGCATCAACTCATTTCATTTAGTTGTTCCACTTACTTGTTCACCATTGATTGCTTCTCACATGTGCCCTGACCAGGATCAAACCCACATCTGGCATGCTGGGTTGATGCTTTATCCAGTGAGCCACCTAGCAGAGCCCTTTGCCCATTTTCTAATTCATATATCTTTTTCATATTCAGTTCAAAGTATTTACATATTCTAGCCACAAGAGCCTTATCAGATACGCGATTTGCAAACATTTTCTCTCCTCTTGTGGGTTATCTTCACTCTCTTCATTGTGTCCTTTGAAACAGAAGTTTTTAATTTTAGTGAAGTCCAATTTATATAATTTTGTTTTGTCACATGTTTTTGTCCCTAAATTACTTCAGGGAGGACAGCAGCCGAGCGACTTCAACATGAGCCCTGAGGTGTTAGAAAAATCCTTTATGTTGGAGACACTTCACTGTGAACACAGAACCTCCTTTAGGAAGGGTTTGTTGGTGATGTTTCTTTTTGCATGAAAATGTCCTTATTTTATCCTCAGCTTTGAAATAAACCTTGCTGAACATTAAATTCTGGTTTGAACTTTATTACTGTTTATTGGAGAACATTCGTTTTGGTGTTCATTTGTAGGTGATGTCTTTTATCTTCACCTGGGCATTTGCAGAATCTGGGCAAGAATACAAACGGAGCCCTGATAATACATGTCTAAACATGTAAAAGTTACACATGAAAATAATTTAAATAAAATTTTCATTAATTGTTAAATTTTAATTTTTATAGAAATAAAACTATTCATAACCTAATATTCAATAGCTACCTAGTTGCCAATGTGAAGAATCAGTACTGTGCTGCCTGAGCTGTGGTGGCACAGTGGATAAAGCGTCAACCTGGAATGCTGAGGTCGCAGGTTCGAAACCTGGGACTTGCAGGGTCAAAGCACATATGGGAGTTGATGCTTCCAGCTCCTCCCCCCTTCTCTCTCTCTATCTCTCTCTCCTCTCTCTCCCTCTCTGTCTCTCTCCCTCCTCTCTAAAAATGAATAAAAAAAATTAAAAAAAATATCATTGCGCTTCACGGGTGTTCCGTTTAGAGGTATGAATACAAAATCCTCAGAGTAGCATGACTGCTCAGTGTTCCTCAATCACCTGTGCCCCTGCTTCGAGTGGCGCAGGCCTCTCGAGCACCTCCGGAGCAGGAGACAGGCAGGCAGAGGAGCAAGGAAAAGTTGTCTTCTCTTTGTCTAACCACTCAACTCCCCGCACTGCGCATTTACCTGGCTTCTTTTACCGAAAACCGCTTTTCATGGAGGGCGCAGGGAGGTGCGGGGCATGAGCTGTCGGCCGACAGCGGATCTCAGGGTCCCTGGTGTGTCCCGCCAGCACTGGGGGAGCTCCAGGGCCCAGTCGTTCCCCAGGGTTCGGATCTGTGTGCCCGGCAGCCTGTGGGTAGCTGAGTCTGGGCCTCGAGGGAGCCCACCCAGGTGTGGCTGGAGGCTGTCAGAGGGAGGTGGGAGGAGCGTGCCTGCCCGGCGGACACCCGGGAACACGGTGGGGCAAGGACCGAAGGCCAAGCTCACGCCCACCACTGGTCAGGCGAAGAGAGGGGGCGACGACGCCGGCTGGAGGCCGCGGGCTTGCGTGCCCTGCGGTGTTCCTCCTGGGACCCCCGGCTCGGTCCCACCGGCGTCGCCGAGGGTCCCCGCGGGCGCTCCGACCTCGCCGGGCTCGGGCGCGCGGGCGGCCCTGGGCAGGTGGCGTGGGCTCCACGCGCGAACCGACCCCCACGGTACAGCGGGTCACGAGGGGTCCGCGCTCAGAGCCTCAGGTCTGCTTCCTACCACTCCAGTAGGTCTACCCGCAGCCCGCAGAACCACCTGCTCTCCCGGGACCCTCGTCCCCTCCTCCGGGACTCGTGGTCCCGCCCCAGTCTCGTCACGCCCCTTCCGCCTCCCGGGCTGATCTCGCGAGGCGTCGCGGCAGCCGAGGCCGGCGTCGCGGGGGTCCGGGAGAGGTGTCCTCTGAGCGCCATGGCCGCACTGCGCGTCCTGCTGCCGCGAGCCCGCGGCCTCGTGCTGCCCCGGCTCGGCTGCGCGGCACGGCGCCCCTTCGCCTCTGGTGAGTGCGGGTGGGCCGCGCCCCGGGACTCGGTCGGAGCTGAGCGAGCAGACCCCCGGCCACGGCGCGTGGGGGGCTGGCTGGCAAATCCCGGTGGGTTCACAGGACTTTGTGGGGCCACTCAGGTTACAGGTGGCCGCCGCTCTGTCCTGCGCCGCCTCCTGCGCTGCCAGCCCGCGCCGCTCCCCGCGCCCTGCCCGGTCCTGTTCCTTCACCTCTGTGTCCAGTTCCCAGTCGTGTCGGTGTCAGCCTGTTCTCTCCGACCCTCCGCTGCTGCACCGCGGCTGCCATCAGCGGTCGGTTCCGGGTCTCCTGGCAGGCACTTGCCGCTCAACTCGACTGTGTTATTCCAGGCACTCCCCGGCAAGCCCGCGGGGCAGGCAGCCACTCCACGTGCGGACAGTCATTCTTTCTCTCTAGGTCGCTGCTGACCCCACGCCTGCGCGGGCCGCCCTCGGGGCGGTGAAAGCCACCTGAGCTTGTGTGTGCCCCCTCCCCCCCGACCGTCCACCTGGCAAAGCCAGAACTCTGTTCTGTTCACAACTTCATTCCGCTCACCTAGCTGGCATTGGCTGAAAGAATTTGTTGAATGGCTCCCTCCCTGGTTTCTGTGGAATCACAGGTTGTCTCTCTGACAGAGGTATTTAGAAGGAAGGCTGCCATGGACTGCTGCTCATAGCTGTTTTTGTTTTTTTAAACTTAAGGTTAGGTTCAAACATCCGCCAAAGCGGAGAGTGGTGCAGAGGTCACCCACGTGACTGAGAGTTGCCTGCTGCAGCCACTAGGAACTGGACAGGGGTTCCTTAAGTCTGTCCAGGTCACTATGTCTACTGACGGAGTATCCCCCCAATTTGATGCCTGTTTTCTCTTGCCCCAGGGGTTCACTTTGAGTACATCATCACAGAAAAGAAGGGGAAGGACAGCAATGTGGGGCTGATCCAACTGAACCGCCCCAAAGCACTCAACGCGCTCTGTGACGGCCTTCTCGTGGAGCTCAATCAGGCGCTGGAGAACTTCGAGAAGGACCCGGCCGTGAAGGCCATCGTCCTCACCGGCGGGGAGAAGGCGTTTGCAGGTGTGGTGGGCAGCATGGTGGCAGGTCACCCAAGTGTGCAAGGGGCAGTCTGACCATGATCACACCCATGTGACCTTGCGCTCAGACTTACACCTCCGAGGCTGCATCAGAAAAGCTCCTAGGGCTTGGGGTTTATTTACACACAGAGTGGAAAGGGTCAGGGAGACTGCTTGGGTGAGCTGCAGTGTGTGTTTACATCTTGGTGTTCTCTGCAAACAAAGTAAGTTCAAAGTGACTCAGGTCCTCCACAATCAGGTGCTGTGCATTGAAGGCTCAGGTAACTAATGAATAAGCCCAGCCTTCTCCAAGTCCAACTCCAGTCCATTTCTTGTCCCGTGGTCCTTCCGTGTCACCGCTGTGAACACAAATCTCAGCATATTGCCAGTGTCCATCACCGCACAAGCCAGGTATCCCCAATAGCCCCAGTGTCTGCTCATGGTGGACATCTAATAGCTGCTATTGGGATCTCTGCACTCCAGTAACTGGGACCTCATTTCCACTAGCTGGAGCCGATATCAAGGAGATGCAGAACCGAACATTCCAGGACTGTTACACCGGGCAGTTCTTGAGCAACTGGGATAAAGTCTGCCAGGTCAAGAAGCCAATCATAGCTGCTGTCAACGGTTTCGCTGTGAGTGTCAGCCCGAGTCTCCCTCTCAGACTTCTTTACGGAATGGACTTGTGTGACGTATAACTGACGTTTATTGTGAAAAGGCCTAAGTCTAGTGTTCAGATAAGCGGGCCTTTCCCACTCGACGTTAAAGAGCCAAGGACTGTAGGGAGAGGAGGTGTTTCAGCATCTGATTTTGTCAGTGTAACCCTTCCCCCCCCCAGTGTTCATGGTGACCCCTGTATTGCTCCAGAATGTCTCTCCCCTCTCCCGTGTAAAGGGGGCACGTGTTGGCTATTTGTGCAACTTTAGTGACTTTCCGACTCACGCAGCACCTGTAAACTAACCTCTTTAGTTACCATGGAAAGTTCTGTGTCCTGTCTTGGTGCACTGGGGTCTCCTGCAGGCATGTAGACTGCTCAGAGGTGCTGGGCTGGGCAGAGCCTGGAGAGAAGGGATGAGAGTTTCAGTTTGTGACTAATAACAAAGGTCCCTTGGGATAAGCCAGGGTCAGTGAGGAAAGTTATTGGAACAAGCATGCCCATTGGTTTGCTCACTCCATGTGGCCGCCTTCGAGCCCCCACAGCAGAGACCTTACAAGCCACAGAGCCGAAAGTGTTTGCTGTCTGGCCCTTTACAAAAACAGTTGGGCAGATCAGCCATTTGTAGGTAATTCATGGGAACACTTAACTAAACTTTGCACTGCTATGTTAAACTTTGCTATACTGTTTCATTTTAAAAGACTATTTAAATAAATAGAGTGATTTAAATAAACGAATAAGGTTTCCCTGGTGATATCTCATGTTTTGCAGCTTGGTGGTGGCTGTGAACTTGCTATGATGTGTGACATCATTTATGCTGGAGAGAAAGCCCAGTTTGCACAGCCAGAAATCCTACTAGGAACCATCCCAGGTAAAGAGGGGTGATATCTCCAACAGAAGCTCTTCAGGTCACTCCCTAGAATCTGCCCACCTATTAGGACCTTGTGGGCTTTTCCAGGAACAGACAGAAACATGCCGCTTACATGAGACAAGAGGCTTTGGGTAGTCCTGTGAGCACTGGACAGGTAGCCACCAGCTATGCTCACTGCTCCCTCTGCCTCCCAGCACACTAAGAATGAGTGGTTACAACAGACTCAGAAATGGCCACAGGCCACTGAGCTATGCCAGCTCCTTGTGTGACAGCTAGATCCCATGTCAGATGCTGTTAGGAATGGCTGACCACACACTGGCTTAGGGTCCTTTTAGGTCAGAAGCTCAAAACATGGTAACAGAGGACCAGCCCTGAGAGCTTGTGTCTGGAGGTAACATGTCACATCTCCTCATATTCAAGTGACCAGAGCAAGTTATGGCCTCATCCAAGGTCAGCAGAGCAGGAGATCAGACCCCCACATATGGAGGTCAACACAATCAATGGGCAAACAGTATGGCTTCCGCCCCTAGGGTCCACTTGATCAGGATTCTGGGCTTATGTCCTCACAAGGTCTCTGCCCTGCATGTAGAGCCTGGAGCCCAGGGCATCTCCTGAGCCAGCTGGGTGAGCAGGCGAGTGTGTCCCGTTGGCTGAGGGCAAGGGCAGCCCTGCCTGAGCTCCACTGATCACTGGGTTCTTCCTGTCCCAGTGTCTAAGGTCTCTACTTCATTGAGACAGTGCCTAAGTCTGCTGCACTGTGGGTGTCTCCCTCGGTTGGTCTCTTTGACTCACCCTGGTGCCATGGGGCAGATGACTAGGTAGACTGTTCTCTTTCCAGCTCGTGGAGGGGAACATTGTGTGCTGGGTAGCCACAGAGTGCTGGAAGAGAAGGGCACATTCAGAGAGTTCCAGGAGGCAGAGCACTCTGTCTTTGGCCTAGATCCTGAGGGGAACAGGTCAGGTCTGAGGCTAGAAGCGTGAGCTCTGTGCGCACCTGTCCAGAGTATGACTCCCGTACTAGAGGTACTGATGTTGGGGACTGAGCTGCAGGTGCAAGGACTGAGCATAGAAAGGAGGTCCCCCCAGGGTTTCTCCTGTCTCCTGCCCAGTCCTCCTGCTGGTTGCCTTACCTGAGAGGCCCATCTTCGGCCCCTCAGAACTTACCAGCAGTGTCTGTGCATCTTGGCTTATACTGGCCACAGAGCCAGCTGTGACCCACTGCCTTCTTCCCCTGCAGGTATGGGGGGCACCCAGAGGCTGACCCGTGCTGTCGGCAAGTCTCTGGCTATGGAGATGGTCCTCACTGGTGACAGGATCTCAGCCCAGGAGGCCAAGGAAGCAGGTATGGGCAGGGGTTGCCCCCTGGAGCCTGTCATGGACAGTGGGGGGGGGGGGGTCTCCAGGGGCTCCTGCAGGCAGTCAGCACAGTGCTTCCAGGGGTCTCGACAACCCGGGGGACCACTGCCCTTGTTAGGTGTCCTAGATGTAAAAACAGTAGCTAAAACATATGCACAGGTTACAGAATACTACTAAACCATGTCATTCCCCAAAGCTTAACATAAGCAGTGGGAATTCTCTGAGAACGAGCAGACACACCCTGACCCATGGCTTGGTGACTTGCGTCTGTCAGAGTCAAGTGACCGTGGAATACAGCCGAGAGCATCGCCCCCTCTTGGGGATGAGGAGGAACCTACCCTGTGTTGCAGCCCCTTGCTCACACCTGAAAGACCTCTGCTCTCACAGGGTCGTCATCACTCAAAGGAAAATAAAACCAGTGCTGTTTCTCACAATCACCTTTTCCCATGTCAGGTCTCGTAAGCAAAGTTTTTCCTGTTGAGAAACTGGTCGAAGAAGCCATCCACTGTGCAGAAAAAATTGCCAGAAATTCTAAATTTATAACAGCGGTAGCCAAAGAATCTGTGAATGCAGGTATGGCTGCGTGGGGAGGAAGGGGAAGGCTGCCAAGACTTGTGCAGCTTCAGGGGTTTGGCCCCAAATGAGGTACCCATCCTGGGTAAAAATTACTAGGACTCAGTATTTCAGATTTGGCTCTTTGTAGATTTCTAGTTTCTAGTTGCATGCTCATAAATTCTGTTGAAATGTTCTGAGCTCCCGCTGGTACTGGATCTGAGAATCCGTCATCCGGGGGGACGTACTGGGACAGGTTGGTGTGCAGGGAGGAGGTCCAGATGGTTCCTGACATGAAACAAGTTGGCTCCTGAGAAACTCAGTTCCCCTCTGGAGCCTGGGTAAAGAGACTCTGCAGCTGGTCAGGGGGCTTTGCAAATGGCTAGTGGCTTGGCCCAAAGGGCATAGGCTCCCTGGACCCCACAGCTCACTGTCACCCTGCTCTCCATTCTCTGCCAACACAGCAGCTCCGACTCAAAATGGCCAGTGTTTTAGCATTGCCCCTTATTCTCAGCATTGCCTGTTGAGAAGACAGGAGCCTGTGACAGATGTGTGCCCTCTGAGTCTGTGTTCGTACACAAGAGAGCCAGCCGGCCGGCCTCCGGGCTAGTTGAGGCCTCAGCACAGGAACCACACAGAGCACCACTTAGGAAGTGTGGCTGTGTGTGTGTGTGTGTGTGTTGGTGAGGCCTGTCAAGGGGCCTGCTCTGGCTCCACCCTCCCCAGAAGACCTGTGGCTCCAGGTGCCACCAAAGAAAGACAGCCCAGGGCCCCTGCGATTAGTATTGCTGGATCCGTATGCTTTTCGTACTTAATTGTTGTTTTTCAATACTGTTAAAATATGGTTTCGATCCTGACCTGATGGATCAGTGGATAGAGCTTCCTCCCAGCATGCCAAGGTCACGGGTTCTGTCCTGGTCAGGGCACAGAGGGGAAGCAATCAATTAGTGCACAACTCAATGGAACAACTGAGTGGAACGACTGATGCCTCTCTCGCTCTCAAATCAATGGAAAAATTAAACGGGAAAGAAAATTTTAATTAAAATACAGTTTCATGGGCTACCTCAGATCCTCTGGGATTGGACAGAGTGTGCATCCCACCTTTCATGCACTCTCTTGCCCCTCTTTCTGGGCAGGGACCTGTGCTGGGGGGCTGGGCCGTCCCAGGCCACATTTTAAATCAGGTGCGAGTGCATAGAGCTGTGGAGACTTTACTGACACCACAGAGAAGTGCTCCCAGCTACAGCTGCCCAGTTCGTAACACCAGGGTTTTCTTTCCTAGCTTTCGAAATGACATTAGCAGAAGGAAATAAGTTGGAGAAGAAGCTCTTCTATTTAACTTTTGCGACCGTAAGTAAACAACATTCAAATGAAGAATCACACCTGGCCCTTGCCGGTGGCACAGTGGATAGAGTGTCATCCAGAGTGCCCAGGTTCCTGGCTCTATCATGGGGTCTCCGGCTTGGGTGCCAGCTCCATACCAGGGCTGCCGGTTTAAACCCCAATCAGGGCACATAGGAGAAGCAATCAGTCGGTGCATAACTAAGTAGAACAATGAATTGATGCTTCTCACTCCCTCCCTCTCTCTCTCCCTTTCCCTCTCAAATAAAAAAACAAATCACACATGTTCCAACAATAAAAGCTGCTGGGAATTTCCTGGTAGATATTATCATCAAACCCCACTCCCCTTTGGTCAGAGCTGCTAGCATCCCATAGCTGGGTCAGGGGCCCATCAGTGAGTAGAAGTTCAAAAAGACGGACGGAAAAGGGCCATGTCCTGTCATGAGAGGTCTTCCAAGTTGGCTCTTAAATGCAGTTTGTTTACCTAAAGTATCTTGTCACTGCAGTCACTTGAAATGGGGTTTAGAGCAATGTTTTCTAGGATTTCGGACAGTGACTTAAAGTAAGTGGTTCTTCTAATAGTCATTCAGATGCATGTCTTTTATTATCAGAAGATTATATCTGGGTCTTTTATAAAAGAAAGGTAAAAAAATGGCTTTGATTCTTGAGGAAGCAAAGATGTGTATATGCATGCATGTGCACACATGTTTGCCTACACACATGTATACATACAGAAAAGGATGCAGAATGAGTCTGGATTCCTGCCTATGACACCTAGGGAGCTTCTGAATTAAGGGGACAATTTGGTGAGTGACTCAAATAATGTGCATCTGAGAGTCTCTGTAGATTATTTAACACACACGTTTGGTTCTTGAATAAACATCACCTGGTGGGGGGCACAAAGGGGAATATGGGTAGAAATACCCATTCCCAGGTTTCCAGGTGGTCCCACTGCAGACCCCTCCCCTCTCCCCACCTGTGAGTGGGGAAGCCCTGTGCCTGCCCCACGGGGACATGTGACATTCAGCTCTGCTTTATTCCCTTTCCCAACAGGAAGACCGGAGAGAAGGGATGACGGCATTTGTGGAGAAGAGAAAGGCCAACTTCAAAGACCAGTGAGACCTGCCGCCTCAGCCTTAAAAACTCCACTGAAAGGAGACACAGATTTAGAAGCCAATAAACCCTGTT
The DNA here is from genome assembly GCF_036850995.1 of Saccopteryx leptura. Classification (NCBI taxonomy): domain Eukaryota; kingdom Metazoa; phylum Chordata; class Mammalia; order Chiroptera; family Emballonuridae; genus Saccopteryx; species Saccopteryx leptura. Next base: position 1,285,686 of record NC_089515.1, read on the forward strand.
TGTCAAAGGGCAGTGTATGTGACGTGTTCTTTCTCTTCAGCTGTGCAGGGTCATGAGACTCGCACAGAAGTCCTTAAAGTCAGTTACCCCTGGCATACCCCCAGGGTAACCACTGGTAACAGGCATATAGCTTTCTAGAGATCTTTCTGTACCCACATGTCTACATGCATCCACACATGTCCACACACGCAGGTATAGTTCATTTTACAGAAAGGAGGTTCCATGTTCACCTGCAAAGTGCACTGGTTATCTTTCTAAGTCTGTCACACCAGTGCACCCTCTCTCGTTTGACCAGAAGTCTTTTTAATTATGGCAAAATGTGTATGATAAGAAATTGACTTTTAACAGTTTTTAAATGTACGTTGAAGTGGCATTGTATCTGCAGAGTCCTGCAGCTGTCACTGCCATCCACCCCCAAACTGTCTCATCAACCCCCCCATGTGTCCCCGTTAACTCTCGCTTCTCTCCCCCATCACACCCCCCCCCCCGCGCGTGTGCCACCCCTGGCACCGTCTGCACTACTTCCCTCCTGTCTCTGAATTTAGTACATGTTTTCAAGGTAGAAACGTGTAATAGTTTCTTTTCATTGCTAAACAGTGTTCCTATTAGCATTCTTTTAAATGGCCCTGCAATGTTTTATGGTACTGGTATACTGTAATTTACGTTTTCCCAGGTGTTGAGGATTTATTTAGACTGCATCCAATTACTGCTTCAGGTCACAGCCCCCAGGCCTCAGAACACCCTCAGACTCTCCCAAAGTGAGGGACTCCACTGGCTTTCTACACTGGTGCACACAGCAAAGCCACTTAACAGATAGGCCCAGGCAAGGGGGGCAAAGCCCTTGCGGGCTGCCACATGACCCCCCAGTGTTACACATCAGTCTTGCACTGTGAAGATGGACCAACCTCTCATACCACCTCTAAACCCAGGGCAGAACTCTGCCAAAGCAAAGACTGCCTATAAGACATGCACCTGGCCTTTTCCGGGAGCTGAGCCTCAGGGCTCTTCTCCCTGGGAGCCCACTGTCCCTCCAGCTCAGTGAAGAACTGAGAGCACCAGATGTGGGTGCTTCCTCCATCGTGCCTGCCGCTAGGTGTGGACAAATAGTCCAATGAGTGGAACATGGCTGAGGTCATTTCTATGTGTGGTTATGGCCTTGGGGTGGGGTGGGGCCAGAAGTATGTACACTCCCTGCCTGGACCTGAGCTGAACAGCAAGGAGAAACCCACCTTGAAATAAAATGACTTCAAAGCTCCGGCTGTCTGAACACCCAAGGTCATGTGCCATTGTGCTTTGGTTATATTCATGCAGCAAAGTGAGGCCCTGGCCAACGTGAGTGACACACTGTGCAGGCCGTTTGCCTGCAGGTATTAGCTTTGTTGTGTTGTCATACAGAATCCAGATCAGGCTTCAGAAGGGGGCAGTTTGAGAAATCAGCCACATACCCCAGTGCCAACAGCAGAGACAGTGCTGTTGGGGCCATCCTGAACACTGGCATGGTGACATTATTTTCAGATAAGCCTCAGGATCTTTTCTGTTTGGCATGTACATATTACAGAAGTAGGTACTGATAGATACGTGAATTCCAAACTGCCCTCTTGCTGTTCCGCTTATCTGTCAGACCTCACCCTTACTGGACTATTGCCCCTGAGACAGAGGAATTCCAAAAGCTGACAAGCTGCCCCAAGGAGGGGCTCCGGACATACCAGGATTTTTGATTCAACACCCACATGCTTGAAGCCCCCCAAGGAGGAGCATTCCGGACATACCAGGACTTTTGCTTCAGTATCCCCTCAGGCTCTCCCAAACACTATATAACTTGCCCCTAGTCTGTAACTGGTGCTCTTCTCCCCCAGGAGAAGTGCCCGGCAGGGTTCCTTTCTTCCTTTCAATAAAGCCTGTTACTCTGGTCTTTCGGACTCCCATGGATTCCAACAGGTACAAAGGGAACTGGATTCAGGCTGACTGCTTGGATTGGGCCGTCCCCATGGGGTGGAGAGACCAGGCGTTCTGCATTGCGGTAGATGTGGAATACTGAAGCTGAATGTGGAACCAGGGATCTGCTTCATGGCATGCCACCTGCCCTAGATTCAAGTGGATGTGCGAAGAACCCAGGGAGGAAGCCATAAATCGAGAAAGCTGTTCACTGGTCTACTTTTCGATGCATTGGGCAGTGAATGGCCTTGGTACTTTTATTCTGAGCAGCAGGTGCCCGGAGTTGAGTGGGTCCAGTTCTAGGATCCTATTGAGATTTTACACCCTTATCTTAGCAGCTGTGCTCAGCCAGAAGCCAAGAATGGTTCACACCACACCCAGCATGAAATCTCTGCATCTCAGAGGTCTATAACCACAGCATTATTTGGATTCCAGAACTTTATTTAGCTCCATTATTTGGAGCCCATGCCCCTCGGCCTGGTAGAATGGGACCTCCCAGGTATCATGCTAGTCCCAGAGCTTGAGGGTGTTGGGGGACCTCAGTTGTCAGGAGACTGTAGTGTGACCATGTGCTTTTCTGTGACTGATGACTTTGCTGACAAACCCCAAATGGGTCTGTCTGGGGACCACAAACCCCAGAGTAAGCCACCCCCCCTCTTGAGTTCATTGACCTCTGGCCCCATATTGTCTTGGGAGTTTAATTTGTATTTGAAGCTGAAACCTCTCGTTCTCATCTATGTAGAACTGGCTTTCCCCTCATATACTTGTACTAAAAACACAAAGCTTTGGGGAATGTTAACTGTGAGCCTTCACTTAAATCTTAGAGTGGAAACTGCTCTGGCACAACCCTCACCCTGGGTGCAGTCGGCTGCTTCGGTGGCCCGGGTGCTGGCCCTGCTGATTGGCCTCCCCCGGCTTGCTCTTGACTCCACTCTGTCCAGCATGGCCCAGCCAGCGCTGTGTGTTCAGGGCACTGCTGGACAACAGGCTGTGTTTACAACCTGACTCCCTCAAGCAACTGAGGCTCCCAGGGGCCAAGTTGTAAAACATGGAGACGTCATTGTTTTCTTCTGATTTTTTGCGGTGGCTTTGTTGACTTTCATGTACAGAACTTTCCCAGGAGTTGCCAGTCCTCTGAATATGTTATGTCACCTCAGGGTTGAGTGCTTTGGCCACAGCTCTGGCCACACAGCTCGATGTGTATTTGGAAACGAAGTGGACAATGGTGGGCTCTGGAGGGAGACAGCCTGGCCTGGGCTGGCCTGTCTAGGCTCTGGGTTGGGCAGTCTCCTGCCGGGCAGGCAGCAGTAAGTACTCAGGTAGCTGGGCAAGTGAGCAGCCCTGCAGGGTAAAGCTTGAGGAGCCAGTGCACGGAGGGTCAAGGACTCACTGGCGCTGAGCCAGAGCCCGTCTACAGGCTGGGCAGTGAGTTTGGTGGTGGGTTCAAAGCGAGGGTATGACTAAGCCAGCACACTCACAAGCACCTGCACTGGTGTCTGCCCCCCAGCCTGAGTGGGGAGAGGGGTTTGGGAGAGAGCATACAAAGGGCTGGATGCCAAGGGCAGTGTCTGTAAGGCACAAGAGCCATCAGCATTAGTCAGCTATTGCTGCATAACAAATGATTCCTAAATTTAGGGGCTTAATACAGCAATCATTAGTTATTTCTGACAGTCTATGTGGTTCAGGAGTCCAGATACACCACAGTGGGTCTCAGTTGGAAGCTCCTGACCCACCACTCTCTGGTGGTCGGTGCTGGAGAGAATCCCATTCAGGTGTTCCCCCCACACATCCTGGTGCCCCACCTGCTAACCTTCCCAGTCCCCTCCAGGGCAGGCCCAGGGAGTAAGTCCACTACCTCGTCTCCCCAGGGATCCCGCGGGCTAGGGGCGTAAGTGGGGAGGGGTTAGGGAGCTCTGACCAGAAACACGTGGGTGTCCGGGTCTTGAACCTGGAGAAGGATGCAGGCTCTGAAGGGTGCCATGGACCCGGTGTTGCCCCACCTCCCACACCACACCTAGCACCGCCCCACCTTCGGCGGCCCCGCCCTGCTGCTCCGCCCCGCTTCTCCCGCGAACATGGTGGTGCTGAAGGGTGTCCCAGCGCTGCTGTCCCCAGAGCTGCTTTACACCCTTGCGCGGATGGGGCACGGGGACACGATTGGTGAGCCGACTAGGGACAGAGCCTCAGGAACCCCCACCCTCAGGGCAGACGTCGGGAGAGGCGGGGGGGGGGGGGTCCCGCAGGGGTCATGGCCCAAGCTGTCCTGAGGTGGGGACAGGGCCCCTCCTCGGAGTAGGTCTCCACCCACTCCCGGCAAGCCCAGGCTCCAGCCCGGGCCTTGGTTGGCCTCAGGCGGTCACGAGGACGCGTGGCCCTCGGCTCGGGTTGGATTTCGCGTGGCAGGAGAGTGAAGGGGATAGAAGAGGGTACCTGAGGAGCAAGGTCCCCTCTCCGGCCTCGGGCCCTGTGTGCTGCTCATACTTCAGATGGCCCTGGAGGGGGTCACATCCGCCTGTGTCTGGGGCTGTTTCTCCTTTTTCCGGCCATGGGCGGGACTCAGTGTGGAGGCTGTGGCTGGAGCTCCGCCCTCGTCCTGGTAATCCCTGCAGTTTCTCCAGCACCTGGTAACTGCCTCACCTCCCAGGCCGTGGGTTTCCTACCCCTCCCTCTCTCCCTGTCGGGAGGGCTTGGGGAGGGCAGCCGGCGTGGTCAAACGTTCCGTAGGTGACCCACTGTCTGCGTCCACCCATGCGAACCCCCAGGATGTCTAATCTAGCTAGCCGTTCAGTTCTTTTTTTTTTTTCTGAAGCTGGAAACGGGGAGAGACAGTCAGACAGACTCCTGCATGTGCCCGACCGGGATCCACCCGGCACGCCCACCAGGGGGCGATGCTCTGCCCCTCCGGGGCGTCGCTCTGCTGCGACCAGAGCCACTCTAGCGCCTGGGGCAGAGGCCAAGGAGCCATCCCCAGCGCCCGGGCCATCTTTGCTCCAATGGAGCCTCGGCTGCGGGAGGGGAAGAGAAAGACAGAGAGGAAGGAGAGGGGGAGGGGTGGAGAAGCAGATGGGCGCTTCTCCTGTGTGCCCTGGCCGGAAATCGAACCCGGGACTTCTGCACGCCAGGCCGACGCTCTACCACTGAGCCAACTGGCCAGGGCCCGTTCAGTTCTTGCAGACGTGAACTTCCCCACCGCCTCCATCTGCAAGTGTGGCCCGGAGGAGATCCGCGCGGATGGTGAGCACGCCGGCTCTACCCCTGGCAGACCGGGCTGGGAAAAGTGCGGAGGTCCTGGCTCTGCTCCCCAGGGGCTACAGCTCTGTGGCCACCTCCACCCATTCCCCAAGCCACACCAGCGACCCATGTGCCAGAACCCTCAAGGTGCTCACTGCAGTCCACAGCCCCCAGAGGTGACCCGGACCTCCTACTCCATTTCAGACACCACTTGATGACTTCTGTAAAGTGGGGAAACAGAAGCTAGGCACCTTGTTGGCTGACTGAGCAGGGGTGTCCCCCTCCTCCCCCCGGTCAGGTCAGGTGTTCAGCCTTTACCTGATGTAAAAATCCCAGTACTGGCCTCAAAGGCTCCAGGTGTCCACATGCTCAGAGACCCCCTGATCCTTACGGTGGATGGGAAGTGAGGTCAGGAGGAGCTTTGAGCCAGGTCCCAGAGGTGATGTAGGAGCAGAGTACTGAGAGTGATGGGACCGTGGGGCCCCAGACTGCCCCGTAGCTGGGCTGGTGCCAGGCTCTGACCGTGCCTGCCCCCCACACTCCCCATCCACTCTCATTTCTTGCCTTGAGATACTATGAGGCAGAAACAGGCTCTCCCTGCAGAGACAAGGCCACTGTGTCACAGAAATAAAATTCAGGTTAAACCCAGTCCCTCTGGACAGAGGAGGCCAGTGGTCACTTGCTCCTGACCCAGCAGCCTTAGCAACCATGCCCCACTCAGCTGAACCAGCCGTGCCTTGATTAGACTCTGGGCCAGGTGACCCCGGGTGCTCTCCCCGCCAGGGAGGGTGGCACAAGGTGGGCCGTAGGAAAAGCCAGAATGTTAAAAGATGAGGAGTGTCCAAGTAAATCACGGTGTAGCCACTAAAGCGACACTCACACTGAACTCATTAGTGGAGAACAATTAGGATTCAGGGTCAAACATGCAGAAAAGCCTAATCAGGTAGAAACAAAAAGAAAAAGGGCAGAAGAAAATGCATTTAGAAGGTGGCAGGGTTTCCTTTATGTGGTCACAGACAGGTCTTTCTTTTCATAGGTTTCTGTCTTTCCCAGTTTTGTACCATGAGCAGGTGTTACTTTAACAATCAGAAACGCACTTTAAGGGAGAGCAGGGCCCTGGAAGCCAAGTGGAACAGGTTTGAGTACACCTTGGGCACAGAGGCCTCTTCCCAGACCCCACTGTTTGTGGCCAAGTGCCCCACCTGGTGGATGGGAGTTTGAGGTCACAACCAACAACCTGCAAGGTGCAGAGGGCAGGAGATGGGCAGAGTTGGCCCAGTGCCAGGACAGTGGCAGATGCAGCAACCAGAGTAAGGAAACACCAGTGTGACCTTGATAAGTGTCACCAAGTGGGTGGCAGTTGCCTGTGGTCCCTCTGTTCTTAGCTCAGGTCTGTCCCTGCTAATTTAGTGTGGCCCAGTGTGAAAGGTGAGGCCAGGCCCAGTGGTCAGGTGGCACTGTGGGCAGCTGGGCAAGAGAGCCCGAGTCTGAGGCAAGCACTCTGCCCTCAGGTCTGGGCATCCCACAGCTCCTGGAGGCCATTCTGAAGCTGCTGCCACTGGACACCTATGTGGAGAACCCGGTGAGGCCCCTTTACCAGACCTCAAAGGGTCCACCTGCCTTGGGGGCAGCATGTGTCCCCAAAGGGTTCTCATCCTTATCAGAGGAGCCCTAACCATCACCCAACAAGGGGGGCTTGAAGGCACCCAAGGAAGTTGGGCGGGTGGACTGCAGAGCTGACCCCTCTGTCCTCAGGCTGTTGTCATGGAGCTGGTGTCCAGCGACAAGGAGAAGGGCCTCCAGACTCCAGTGTGGAGAAGTTATCAGTCCATCCTCTGGGAGGCTGGCTGCTTGGTGAGCCTGTGGCCCACACTGAGAATGGAATTGGAACCCTCTGAACCTCCTTAAAAGCCTGGGAGGAAGAAAAGATGGACCCCACACTATGCCCCACGGTTGTCTGAGCACCAACTCACTGGCAGTGGAAGACCCTGGGGGGTGCTCACACCCTGCCCCCAGCCTCTCACCTCCCCCTAGAGTCTGACCTGTCTGCCTGGGGGCCCTCATCCATCTCAGCCTGTCCAAGTGGAGCCAGGGGCAAGCAGGGCCTAGCCTCATTCTGTGTGTCACTCCCCATCTCCCCACCCCCTACCCCAGGCAAGGAGAGCAGCCTGTCCTCCTGGGACCACCCACATAGGAAGGTCTTGGGCAAAACCTACCCAAGGAGAGGACACATGGGGCTCCTGTCCTGGACAGTGGCTCCCCTATCCCTGCCCCAGGGCAAATCAGAGGGACTCAGGGACTCCAGGCAGGTGGCCACCAAGTGCAGCAGGCACCTCACTCTTCACAGCCCCATGGGTCCCTAGTCCTTGCAGGTAGGAGGCAAAGCATGCCTGGAAGAACCAGAGAAATGAAGCTCAGAGAGACCATGCTTCCTATGGCCCTGCTGGGCCCGTGAGGATTTCTGGGCAGGGTCCTTCAACCATCCTGGTTTGTCTTCCAGAGCCGCCTGACAAAGATAGAGAGGTTTGAGTTTTATGAGGAGGCCAAGAAGGCTTTTGCTGTTGTAGCAACTGGGTGAGTTCTTGCTGGGTTCACCGGGTCCTGATGGGTCCTAATGGATCCTGATGGGTTAGTTGGATCCAACTGGGTCTGGGCTGAATATGGACCTCTTTCCCCATTCCAAAGGTCCCCCACCCTCCATTCAGCCCCTGCCCACTGAGACAGATGTCCTCCAGGGAATGGAGGACCTGAGCTGTCCAGTGGGTGATGCAGAGCAGGGATCTGGGTGCCCTGGCCCAGCTCAGGGCTCAACTCAGTTCCTTGTGCAGGGAGACGGCCCTGTACGGAAACCTCATCCTGAAGAAGGGGGTGCTGGCCCCTGAAGCTCTGGTCTAGGCTGGTGAAGAGTCAGGACGCCTGAACCCGACAACACCATCAGCAGGGCTTGAAGGAGCTGCTGAAGCTCTGGGATTCTCCCAATCTGAAAAATGATAGAAAAGTATAATGACTTGTCACGGTTCAGTCCAAAGTTTGAGACAACAACGCCATTTTCACTCACAAAGGCTTGTTTGTGCTGAGCGCGGGGAGGCTGCTGCTGGCTTCCCAGAGCACACCCCCCACCTGCCCGAGATGGACCCCTAGGTGGAAAGTAACCTTGCTCAGCAAGCCCCTGGATTTGAGACAAGGGCCCACCTCATGCAGGCTGCAGCCTAAGGATCTGGGGACCTGAGCAGGGGCCCCAGGGGGGGCTGTGGTGACTCAGCATACCACAAGAGGCCTGCAGGTGGGGGCTGTGGTGACTCAGCATACCACAAGAGGCCTGCAGGTGGGTGCAGCGGCTCCTTAGGTGGCCCTGAGTGGGGTGGGCGCTTCTGTATCAGTCCCTTGGACTGCAGACGCTGAGGTGACCCTTACAGAGGGGACCAAGGCTGTTCCTTCAGTCCCAAAGACAGAACAGGTGGCAAGGGCTGGTCTGGAGACTCTGGGAGGTGGTCATGTGTTGGGGTGCTAGTGAGATGGTGGGGCGGCCCCTGGTGGAGGGCGTGAGCTACCTGAGGTGCTGGCTGAACCCCATACCTGTGTTCCCTCAGCCCAGTGGTTGGGTGCCTACTAATACACAGAAGCCTGAGCTGTCCTGAGAAAGAAAGGTGTGTGTGTGGGGGGGGGGGTGCTGCCCAGGCAGAGGGCTAGGCTGAAAGGGGTGCCTGTGAGGCTGCAGTGATTTCCAGCATGGTGCTCAGATTGGGTCTTAGGCTGGAAGAAATTCTCACCAACCACTGTCCTGCACTCCAGGATCTCCCCCTAAGGTTCCTCTTCCTCCAGATCTTTCTATCGTCACGTGGATGTGGGAGCTGGATGACTGTGGGCTTCCAGGTCCCTGTCTCTCGGGGTCAGGGGGAGGCTGCTCCTTTGTGAGGGCTAGTGTACTGACATCTCAAGAGAGTCAGGAGCCCACTGGGTGAAGATCTGGGCCTCAGCCTGGGTAAGGGACCCTGTTCTGGGCCATCACTGCCAGGGTTTACCCTCAGACCCCATGGCTACTACTAGCCACACAGGGCCTTTCTTTAAACAGCTTTATTGAGGTTTAATTGACATATGATTAACTTGACACATTTCAAGTGTACAGTTAAATATGTTTGGAAATTGTCTACACTCAAGAGAGCCATGCAGCACCACTGTCACCCCACGCCTTCCCCCCCCACACACACTGCTTTCTGTCAGAACAGGTTAGTTTGCATGTTCTGGAATGTCGCACAAATGGGACAGTGTGTGCTCTGTTGGCTGGCTTCTTTCACTCTAGTTCTCATGAGACTGTGTTGTATCTATAACTCCCTTCTGCTGCTGAGTGAAGGGTTCCCCATCAAGTGCACACACGAGCTGGGTTGTGTTGGTGTGTGGCTATGAGGTACACTTGCTGTGAGTGTGCATAGCCAAGTCTGCGGACAGACAGGAGCCTGGAGTGGAATGGCTGGGTCACATGATGTATAACCTTTTAGGAAACTTCCAAACTGTTTTCCAAAGTCACTGTCCTAGCTGACATCGCCAGCACAGGGAGTGAGATTCTGACTCGTCCTGACTCTGGTAGCTCTGGGTGCTGGTCTTTCCCATCTGCTGCTGGTGAGTGTGTGTGTGGTGGTGTTGCCTCCGACTCTGATTAGTGTTCCCTGGTGATTACTGATGTGGAGCATCTTCTCATGGGCTTGTTTGCCTTCCATCTATTTTCTTTGGTGACATCAATACTCAGTCTCTTGCCTGTTTAGTATTGGCACCAGAGCCTTCAATGAATCTGGTCGCCAATAACAAAGTGGGGGGGGGTCCCCACACCACAAGCAATTCTGCGACACCAGCTGGGTGTCCCCACTTCAACTCAACTCTGACACCATGTACCTGGAGATGCCTCAGAACCCACAGACTAAGGGCTCAGTCCCACAAGACTGCCACCCAGCCTCACCTTCAGACTCCAGTCACAAGTCTAGGTTGTCATCTGGGCTTCTGACCCACCTGCTGTAGGTTGGAGGCTCCCATGACCCCCTCCTCGGGTTCTACAAAGTGCCACAGTGGTTCAGAGAACTCAGAAACGTTTTACTCACTAGCTCACAGGCTGACTATAAAAGGATGTGCAGGACAAGCAGGTGGGAGAGACGCATGGGCAAGGTCTGGGGAAAGGGCACAGCACTGCCATGTCCTCTCTGGGAGCCCCTCTCCCCCCAAATCTCCATGTGCTCACCAGCCCGGAAGCTCTCTGAACTCTGTCCTTTTGGGGTTTTTATGGAGGCTTCATTACTTGGGCATGAGTGATTAAATCCATGGCCAAATGGGGGTGGGACTGGCAAACATACAGATTTTTAAAAACAGTTTCAAGTGCTGACGAAGGTGTAGAGAAACTGAAGCCTCTTACGCTGCTGGCGGGACTGTACCGGGGTACAGCCACATTGGAAACATATTTAGCATTTTTGCCTGACTTTGGTGGCGATCACTGATTCAACACCTCAGGCTTGCCTATCCAGAAGCAACTGCCAGTAGATGATCCCCCCATTCCCTCTTTCTCTCAAAAATCAATAAATAAAATCTTTAAAAGAAAGAGATGTATAGCGTTTTCTTAAAAAGTGAAACGTGAACTGCCATCTGACCTAGCAACACCACTCCTAGGTACCTACCCGAGAGGAATGAAAGGCTGTGTTCACACAAGGACTGCAAGAGTGCCCACAGCAACGCTAACAGACAAAACCAGCAACAGTCCAGAGGCCTGTGTGGACGCATAGGTAAAATGGAGGCACATCCGACCATGGGACGCCGTTCAACAGTAGAAGGGTTGGGGCTGTGTTACAGCTGCTGCCATTGCTGTCCTCCAGCTGTGAGCCAGGCTGAGCCCTGGGGGGGCGGGCACGTCTGCCATGACAGCAAACACCTGCTGAGTGCCTTCTCTGCCCACTGACCAGGTGCTGGGGTCCAACAGTGACCGCGAATGACAGGCTTGTCCAACGTAAGCTGACAGCCCAGGAGCTTTAGACACAAACGCGAGGAGGCCCTCCTCTGGAGTGGTTGGGGGCCAAACCCAGATGAACCTCAACCCAGTTCACCGAAGGGGAGGGGAGTGGAAGCCTGAGCGCCCGATCTACCCAGGCCAAGGAGCAGCTGGGGCTCAGCCGGCCAGAGTGCCTGTACCCTGCAGTGGGGGATGTGTGTGAGCATCTGATGGGGTGTGAGGCTGTGGAGCTCGGGTGCAGCTCCGGTGGGGGTCAGGCGCCCGGCTACCCTCCCCCAGCCTGCGTCTCCCAGGCAACAGCAGCCTCGGTCTGGGGCTCGGCCCCTCCCCCGCCCCGCCCCAGCTGCGGCTGCGAAGCGTCTGGAACCGCATCCTGGTCCGGAGACCGTATCCTGCCGCCGCAGCCCGTGGAAGCCTCACGTGAGCCATTTCCACATTTCTCCCTGTGGAACCGGGTGTGTGTGTTGGGGGGGGGGTGTGTGTATGTGAATGTGCAGGGGTGGTAGAGTGTATGAGGGGGGCACTGCGACTGACCCGGGGACGGGCAGGGCGAGCCACAGTCCTCGCTTGGGGTCTCCGCTGACCCTGAGGGGCAAGCTGCTCTCTGGACCTTCCAGAAGGGCCGCGGTGTCCAGCATTGCACACATCCACCGTCTTCAACATAGTGGTGAAGCTCGGGTGGGGTTAGGGCTGCTGGACATCAGCCTCTACGGTAACTGCAGCCCCTACCGGTGAGCCGGCTCCACCTCTGCAGATCTAAGAGAACCAGTAGGAGCTGGGCGTGCTGAGATGGGGAGTGGGTGCCAGTTCCGGGACCCCAGCTCTGTGTTTGGGGAAGCAGGGTGAGGGGAGAAGGGGGTTGGTAGAACAGGTGTCGAATATACCATAGCACCGAGAAACGTCGCGGGCATCCGGAGGGGGGCGTGGGGGCGGCTGCGTGGAAGGCTGGAGACGGCCAGGAACAGGGAGAGGGGCCTTTCTCAGAACCACCTGCCCCACGCAGGCTCTGGATGTGGGCCCACAGGTGACTGATATGTGGGAAGCCGAAGCCGGGTGCAACCCTGGGCCTCCCCCCCTCCCTCCCCCGCCCCCCCCCCTCTTCTGGGCCTCTCAGGGCTGGATTGCCAGCCCGCAGTCCACCTGCCCTTGAAACAGGGGTCAAACCCACGCCTGGCCTACAGGGCGAGAGCAGGAGAGCACCACGGTGGGGGTTGGGGGGTCTCCTGGGTTTCAGCAAATCTTGCAAGCCCCCTGCGTTCTGCAGTCATACACGTGCCCGACGCTCTCAGGATGCTCGTGCCCGCGCACTGGCGCGCACCTTTCCTGACGCAGCATCCTCCCGGGGCGGGAGCGTGCGAAAGCGAGCCGGTGACGTGACCAACAGCGAGCATCATGGTCTCTCACCTAAGGGTCCGTGCCCCCCCCCCCTCCGCCACCATCCATCAGCACAGACTTGCCTCTCATCCTGTGCCTCCTCCCCCAACCTGAACCGTCCCCGAACCAGGAACCAACAGCGGGTGGGGAGCAAGTGAACCGCTGGAAAAGACATAATTACAGCGCAACGCGGAGGGAGACGGGTAGGTGGAAGGTGGAAGGGGTAGGGACGATCCCCTCATTCCATGGAGTTCTGTGCCTGTCGTGTGCATTAGCTCAGCCAGCCTTCCCGGTGGATCCCGTGACTCAGCGAAGAAAAGGCATGTTGCGGGGAGGGGGGGGGGTCCCCACATACAGCCCTGCCCCTCTTCCAGCATTCTGCCCGGGACACAGGGCCTGGAACCGGACACGGAGGGCCCAGAGGGCCCCAATAGCTAATTTTCTTTTTTTTTTAATTTTTAAAAAAATTATTCATTTTAGAGGAGAGAGAGAGAGAGAGAAGGGGGGAGGAGCAAGAAGCATCAACTCCCATATGTGCCTTGACCGGGCAAGCCCAGGGTTTTGAACCGGCGATCTCAGCGTTTCAGGTCCAGGCTTGATCCACTGCGCCACCACAGGTCAGGCTAATTTTCTTTATGAAGAGTAGTCATCGCCGGCCCATCTCCGTTGTCATGGAAACCCGCAAAGATGCAATATAGAGGTTATGCTCTGTCAGAAGAGTTCGACCTTACGTTTGCCTCAAAGGGGACCGACCCCAGAAGCGGAGCTCTTGTTATGGGGATGGGGGGAAACCTTCAGCCTTCCAGCAAGCATGGCCGACAACCTGAGATTGACCGCGCTCAATTATCTAAAACAGGCCAGGTTTTTGAGCCACGGGGCGTCCGCTCCATGAAGCCTCCAAGTCCTTCCGCCTAGCTGGGGAACTGGACTGGAGGCACCTCCGCCTCCCCTAACGTCCTGGGTACTTGCTTTCCCCACCTGCCACCACACCTTCCCCTTCAGGATCCCCTCGGTCCTTCCTCCCCAGCCCCTGCTCGGCGGGAGCTCCATTTTCTTCCCGCACGGGATGCCCAACCTCTTTCTATTCATATTCTGGTGGCTCCGTGACCACTTCTGCCTCATTGAGCCCGAGCGTCGTTCCCACGACCCGAGGGAAGATTGCGGGTCTGTCTGGTCCGGGTGCGGAGGTGCCCGCCCCCACGCGCCTTCCTAGGCTATGCCTCGGCCCGGCCAGCCCTGCCTGGGGGTGGGAATAAGGGGTGGTCCCCCCTACCCCTGGCCTGTGGGGCCGGGGGCCAGGTACACACATCCAACAAAGAGTCTCAACTCAGGGCTCTAGGAGGACCCTCCTCCTTGGAGCGCCGGAAGTCCATGATGGGGGCGGCCCTTCCCTTCTTTCTGTCCAGCTCGCTGCTTCTAGCCCACATTTCCGTGGCTGTTTCTGACGCCGACGCCACCCCCTGCACAGCCCTGACCTCCCTGTCCTGCACCTGCCACACTGCCCACACCTATTTGTCTCTGCCTAGGCAGGCATCCTCTGTTCCCACTCCACCTGCCCACATCTGGAACCCGTTGGGTCGGGTCCTAAGAGAGTGGTCACCCGAGGGTCTCGTGGGTTTCCAGTGCTGGTGGGCTGTTACAGGGAGAGCGTTCGGGGATGGTGAGGTCACCCTAGGGCAGGAATTTGGGGGTTGAGAAACACAGCAGTCTTTGTAGGGGGTGCAGGCAGTGGCCAGGGAAAGGCCATGTTCAGAAACCATTGGCAGGAACAAATGACCACAACTGGATGTCTTGAAACAACAGACATTTATTTTTTCAGGGATCTGGAGCCCAGTAGTTGTAAATCAAGGAGTCAGCAGAATGGTGCTCTTTAAGGCTCCGGAGGAAGCCCCTGCCTACCTCTTTCTGCTTCTGGTGGCCCCCGTGTCCCTTGTCTTGTGACTGCATCACTCTCAGCCTGACTCAGTCTTCACATGGCCTCCTCCCTGTCTGTATCCAAATTTCCCCCTTCTTGTAAAGACACCAGTCACTGGATCAGGGCCCACAGTAATCCAGTGCGACCTCGGCTTAATTTGGCCAAATCTGCAGAAACCTTATTTCCAAATAAGTCCGCATTCACAGGTGCCAGGGCTCCAGACGTGGAAAGAGCTTGTTGAACCCAAAACAATCCCTTTGTCATTTTCTGGTTGCAAATACTTTCTTGGTTTCTGTTCCCATTCTTTGAAAGCTATGTTTTGATGAGCAGAGGTTCATAATTTTAATGTAGTTCTTTTATCAACATTTCCTTATGGTTAGTGCTTATTTATCATACTGAAGAACTTGTTTCCTGCCTGAGACCAGGAAGATATTCTGTATTATCTTCAAGACACTTTTCCAACTTAGGTTAGCTTACCAAGTAGGCTTCTGTGTGCAGTGTGCAGATCGGCCTCACTGTTTTCCACATGAGTGTGTGTTCGTCAAAAGTTGGCTGTCCCCTTCCTTTGCAGTGACATCTCTGTCACAAATCCATAGTCTGTATGTATAAGGTGTCACCTGGGTTGCCTGACCAGGTGGTGGCGCAGTGGATAGAGCATCAGACTGGGATGAGGAAGACCCAGGTTCGAGACCCCAAGGTCGCCAGCTTGAGCGCGGGCTCATCTGGTTTAAGCAAAAAGCTCACCAGCTTGGACCCAAGGTCGCTGGCTTGAGCAAGGGGTTACTTGGTCTGCTGTAGCCCCATGGTCAAGGCACATATGAGAAAGCAATCAATTAACAACTAAGGTGTCGCAGCGAAAAACTGATGATTGATGCTTCTCATCTCTCTGTGCATTCCTGTCTGTCTGTCCCTCTCTATATAGCTCTCTCTGACTCTCTTTCTCTCTATGAAAAAAAGAAGAAAAAAATAAAAAGGTGTCACCTGGGTCTTTGTCTACTGCATCAAAACCACACAGCTTACTCCGTGTTTAATGAACTGACACCTGGCATGAATACCCCTTGTCCTCAAGATGTCAGGTGTGTTCTTGTTCCTATGACTTCCATTTAAGATTACAGTGCTTGTCAAGGTCACACATAAAGATCCTGTTGGAGTTTTGATTGGGATTTATTGATTCCACCGATACATTTTATTTATTCATTTTAGAGAGGAGAGACAGAGAGACAGAGAGAGAGAAGGGGGGGAGGAGCTAGAAGCATCAACTCCCATATGTGCCTTGACCAGGCAAGCCCAGGGTTTCGAAACGGCAACCTCAGCATTTCCAGGTCGATGCTTTATCCACTGTGCCACCACAGGTCAGGCTCCACCGATACATTTTAAGGGGAAATAATATTTTAAAACATGAAACCTTCCAAAATCCATGACTGTATCTTTCCCATTTACTTAAGGACTTCAGACTTTATGTGGCCTTAGTCAATAATGTTTTGACTGAGTTTTCCACATGGAGGCCCTTCTCATCTCTTGTTAGACCTATTGCTATTTCTGAATCTGTTTAAATGGAATCTTTAAAAAAAAAAGTATTTTCTAATTTTTTTTTTGTATTTTTCTGAAGCTGGAAACGGGGAGAGACAGTCAGACAGACTCCCGCATGTACCCGACCAGATCCACCCGGCACACCCACCAGGGGGCGAGGCTCTGCCCACCAGGGGGCGATGCTCTGCCCCTCCAGGGGCATCGCTCTGTTGCGACCAGAGCCACTCTAGCGCCTGGGGCAGAGGCCAAGGAGCCATCCCCAGCGCTCGGGCCATCTTTTGCTCCAATGGAGCCTCGCTGTGGGAGGGGAAGAGAGCAACAGAGAGGAAGGAGAGGGGGAGGGGTGGAGAAGCAGATGGGCGCTTCTCCTGTGTGCCCTGGCCGGGAATCGAACCCGGGACTTCTGCACGCCAGGCGGACGCTCTACCACTGAGCCAACCAGCCAGGGCCTATTTTCTAATTTTTTGTCACTGATAGATGTACAATTGATTTATGGATACTATAAATCCATCAACTTGTTGTACCCACTTTTCATTCTTCATAATTTGCCCATAGACTCTCTTGGATTTTCTAGACACAGAAGACTTTTATCTGCGAATAATGCATGCATGACCTTCCCTCACCCGGGCCTCTCCTCAACTTTCTTTTCCCTCCCCCTCAGAGTGGCTCAGCTCTCTAGCACCATGATTTACAGAACTGTAGTAAAGGTGTTTTTTGTCTCTGTCCTGATCTTAAAGGCAAAGCTTTCATTATTCCTATTCAGGAAGTGGTGGTGCATGGGTTTCTGGGGATGATCTTTTTCAGGTTAAGGACCTTGCCTTCTGTGTGCTAGTAGATTTTAAAACAGTGAACAGCCTGACTAGGCAGTGGCACAGTGGATAGAGCATTGGGACTGAGATGCGGAGGACCCAGGTTCGAGACCCCAAGGTCGCCAGCTTGAGTGCGGGCTCATCTGATTTGAGCAAAGCTCACCAGCTTGGACCTAAGGTCTCTGGCTAGAGCAAGGGGTTACTCAGTCTGCTGTAGCCCCACGGTCAAGGCACATATGAGAAAGCAATCAATGAACAACTAAGGTGTCGCAACGAAAAACTAATGATTGATGCTTCTCATCTCCCTCATCTCTCTCTGTTCCTGTCTGTCTGTCCCTATCTATCCCTCTCTCTGACTCTCTCTTTGTCTCTGAAAAAAAACAACAACAACCCGTGAACAAATGTTGAACTTTATCAAATAGTTATTCAGCTACTCCTGAAATTGATGAGATGATTTGTCTTTTTTATTCAGTTCATATGGTGTAAAATACTAATCACTTTTCAGATATTAAACTAAGTTTCATTTCCAAAGTACACTCCACCTTTCATGATGTTATCTTTTTATATTTTGCTGGATTCCATTTGCTTGCATTTCATGGGGGGCCTTTGCACTGATGTCCATGGGAGGAATTGCTGCCATGTCCTCTCCATATTGTCCTTGCCAAGTTTGAGATCAAAGTTATGTTGGCCTCATGAGCTGTTCCTTCATTCTCTTTTCTGGAAGAGTTTCATATTAAATTTGCACTATTTCCTCCTTACATGATTGATAGAATTCAGAGGCAATGCTATCTAGGCCTGGAATTTTTTGTTGAAAGGTTTCACAACAGGCCCTGGCTGACTGGCTCAGCAGTAGAGCATCGGCTCGGCGTGTGGCAGTCCCAGGTTCAATTCCCAGTCAGGGCACACAGGAGAAGCACCCATCTGCTTCTCCACCCCTCCCCCTCTCCTTCCTCTCTGTCTCTCTCTTCCCCTCCCGTAGCCAAGGCTCCATTGGAGCAAAGTTGGCCCGGGCGCTGAGGATGGCTCCATGGCCTCTGCCTCAGGCGCTAGAATGGCTCCAGTTGCAACAGAGCGACGCCCCAGATGAGCAGAGCATCGCCCCCTGGTGGGCATACCGGGTGGATCCCAGTTGGGCGCATGTGGGAGTCTGTCTCCCTGCTTCTCACTTTGGAAAAATACAAAAAAAAAAGGGGGGGGGGGTTCACAACAGAGTTAAGTTCTTAGTGGGAGTTGGACCTTTATTATTTTTATTTATTTACTTTTGATTAACTATATTTTATATTTTGTTTTTCTACTTTTTCAGTGTGAAAGTCATTTGCTTGTTCCCTTTCTCTTAGCAGTTGGCCCAGAGGTGAAATCGTCACGACCTCCCCAGTGTTAGGGAAAACTTCATCTCCTCCATGCCATGCAGGCCCCTCCACCATCTCCCACTGCTCCTCCTGACTCTTGGCTCTTGTCGGGGATGATGCCCACTGTCCAGGAGGCCCAGCCCTATGCACACCATTGTTCCCGTGTTCTGTCCAGTTAGCATTTGGGTGTTCTTGCTGACTTCTTCTTCTGCAGCTCCTAATATTTCCTGCATCTCCAGGAATGTTGCCAGTTAAAACACAGTCAGATTTGGATTTCAAATAGATAACAAATAACATTTTAGAATCAGTATATTCTGTACTGCAAATTGCATGGGACATACTTATACTAAAAAAAACAAAAGAAAAGAAAAGAAATCCTTTTTGATTGAACTTCGTATTTAACCAGGTGTCTTGTATTTTTATTTGCTAGGTCTGGCCACCCTGCTCTCAGGCTTCTATCGGGGATTGTTTTCTGTTGACTGGAATTGCTGCCCTTAGAATGTCCTCTAGCAGGTCGGCCAGTGGAGGACTCTGTCACTGTTGTATGTCATTGCTCTGAGGTGTCATCCTCTGCACAGCGGTGGGGCCCAGAGGAACCCGTGGGCCAGGAAGGGACTATAAGCCTGTAGTTGGGCAGGCTTTGTCCTAAGGAATTCAACCTGGCCACCCATGGCCCATCCCAGCTCTAGCATGAGGAACATTGGGACCAACCCTCTCTGGACCGTCTCTGTCCAAAGCCAGCTAGAGGGGATATCTCATAGGTGGTCAGTGAGCAATGACCCTCTGTCTGACTCTGGACAGGACAAGGACCACCATCCACCATGGTGAGGCTGGGCTGCAACTTCTACGGGAAATCGGGCAAAGACCTGGTGTATGAGGACGCGGTTACCATGGACAGCGTCCCTCTGATCAGCCCCCTGGATGTCAGCCAGCTCCAGCCACCATTCTCTGACCAGGTGAGGGGCCTGGCCCCGGGTTGGGGGATCCTTCTCAGCCTGTCCTGGGAACAAAGGGGTACAGAGTGAGGTTTTTATTTAGATGTAGCCTCCTCTAAGGTGCAGGACAGCAGGAGGTGGAAGGGCCCACTGGGCAGAAACCCCTGGTCCACATGCAATCTACCCCCTCATCACCCCGAGTCACCCTTTCCTCATCTGTAAACGGGGTGACCTGGCCACAGGTAACTGAGCATTTATGCACTATCTCAAAGACAGCATCCAACCATGCTGCTGCCTAGCAGGGGCTCAGCAAATAAAATTCCCACTATCCCCTGCTGGGCACACTGTGTCTTTCGTCAAGCCTGAGATGGGGCCCTGGGGCAAGTGGCTGGTGGAGAGGGAGCTATCAGCAAGCATCCATGAGAAGCAGAGCTCAGCATACCCTACTGGGTGCCATGTGAGCTCCAGTGTATAAGTGGCATCAACACTTGTCCTAGCTGCAGACAAAAGGGTGGCCATCTGTACCAATGTCCATCAGTTATTGGCTGAGGACCATGAGGACATGGGGCCTCCCAGACATTGGCTGAGGGCATTTCTCCAGTGACCTGGGCTTCCACTGCTTCACTAAAATTTTGGACCTGGTTCTCAGTGGACACCCTTGGAAGGCTTAGTCCTTGCCCCTGGGGAGCACACAGAGCACTGGACCACACCTGCCTGTGCCCCTGTGAAAGGGCCCTCAAGACTTGGAACTAGAAGAGAAGTCAGGGCCGACTTTCTGGAAAAGGGGGCCAAGCTATAAGGCTGCTGGAGGGGAAGCTCCTGGCAGGGAGAGTTGGCACCCTCAGAGCTGAAGGTTGTCTGTAGATGGAGGGCTCCGTCCCTGGTCTGGCCAGGTTTTGTGGCTGCCATGCAGACTTACAGCATCTACCTTCCCTTGGCCTCAGCTTGTAGCCCCTGGAACCCAGCCACTAGTTAGTCCTGGCAATTGGTTTAGCACCCACTGCTGGGCAATTGAGCCCTGGCCCCTGCCTTCCTTGTCCTCCAGTTCAGGGTCCTTCTGGGTCATCTCTTTGAACAGGTAGTCATCAAGACACAGACGGAATATGAGCTGTCCTCCATGGACCAGCTGAAGAAGTTCCCGGACCTGGAAGCCCAGAAGCTGACCTGCACCAACCCAGAAGACGGACGTGGGGTAACTAACCCTTCCTCATCCAGTGCTGCTGAGGTCAATCCTATGGGGACTCAGATCAGGGTCCAGGTGTTGAGGCAGCCAGGCTGGTTGGTCTCCCTTGCTCAGGCTCCTGCTGTCAGGAAAGTTGGACAGGGAAGCACCCATTCGTAGGCAGGGTGGAGTGGGGACTAAGGACAGTTCTTAGGGGTGGAAGTGCTGAGGGACTGGCAGCTGGGTAGCTCCAGGCTGACCTGTGTCCAGTGGGACCCGCAGCCTCTGTCCTGCTGTACAGAGGGTGACAGCCACTGTGGGTGGGCGGTGCTTGCTCCAGCACTGTGCACGCGTCTTCCCAGCAGGTCATTTGTCTCTTCTTTAGTGACTTATTGTTTTTCTACATACTATGGAAAGCCACTTCTCTAGCTATATTCTCTAGAAAATATTTTCTCCCATCTTTTTTTATTAGCTATTAACTTTAGTAACAATGATTTTTTCCATTTTTCCTGTACTATTTCTAAAGCCTTTCATCTTTTAGTAGTAAAATCTGCCCCTTTTCCCTATTGTTTCTGCAAAGGAAGTGCCCTCTGCCAGAGGCCAGCAGGGTGAGGGGAGAGGCTCAACTATGTGCCCTGCCCGCCCTGAGGCTGCCCCCTACACACACACAGACTCCGAGTTCCTCTCCTCTCCGCCCCCCTGCAGGTCCCCACAGCACGAATGATCGCCTTTGTCATGGCACTCATGGGCTGTGTCCTGATCATGTACAAGGCCATCTGGTATGACCAGTTCACCTGCCCCGACGGCTTCTTGGTGCGGGTAAGGCAGAAGAGTTTGGCTCTGGGCTGGAGAGGGACCCCCAGCAGAGTGCCAGGGGGATCCTCTGTGGAAGCATGGGGATGGGTGCCTCCAGGGGCAGCTCAGGGCACGTCCTGCTCCTGCGAGAACGGGGTCTCCAAAGCTCCTTGTGTTCCTGTTACCTTCCCAGAGCATACTCAGATCCTCTTGGGAAAGTTGAAAAGGAAAAGTGTTTTAGCAAGAGGTTTTATTTTCCTGTAATTTAGAAGTAAGTAGGACCTAAGGTAGGAGGTGCAGTGGACAGAGGCGAGCTAGATGGCCAGCACCTGCTTTGTTCCCCAGCGATCCCTGGTCTCTTCCTCACTGCCCTGTGCGGGGGCTTCTGTATAATATGGCATAACATTTTCCCTGTAGTTGGAAAACATTTTCTTCCTTCTCTTTTTTCTCTTAATTTTAATAAGGATTTTAATAACTTTTCATGTATTTTTCTAAAGCCTCTAATTTTTCAATAGTGAGATCTCCTTTCACCCTAAGCCCAGCGACTCTAAGATGGAAGCACTGCCTCCATAAGGGGCTGGAAGGCCTTGCTGTGTTTCCCAGGGGTTCCCCGCCCTCTGTTAGAGCACACCACTCCCTGGGAGTCCCCCAGGTGTCCTCAGGGTGGAACATGGGTTGGGGTGCTTCGCGGAGCCCCTCCCTTTCACTCCTGAGGAGGAGCGACCACCCTCGTTCTGAGAGGGTGGAGCCCCCACTTCTCATTTGGAGGCCCGCCTTTGACAACTTGAAATTAGTCCAGAAACAAATGTATTTAGAGTCATTGTGTGCAGTATTGCAGAACTGCTCAAAAGCAGAAGGAACAGGAAATCCTAGAGGTGATAGCCCTTCCCTCGTGTGGCACACTAGTGTGGCTCCCGCGTCGGGGTCAATGTCATTGAGGAGAGCTCATCCCTTTTGTACACCTGAGCCCAGGGGCAGTGCCGCCAGACCCGCCCCGCCCCGCCCCGCCCCGCCCCTCTGGCCCCGCCCCCGCCCTGACCCGCCCCTCCCGCAGCACAAGATGTGCACCCCGTTGACCCTGGAGATGTACTACACCGAGATGGACCCCGAGCGCCACCGCAGCATCCTGGCGGCCATCGGAGCCTACCCGCTGAGCCGCAAGCAGGGCACCGAGCCGCCGTCGGCCTGGAAGCAGGGCCACCATGCCGTCAAGGAGGGGCCCAAGGTGTCCACCCAGGCGGGCGCTGCAACAACCACCGAGCCCCCTGGGAAACCCACTGCGCGAGGAGAGAAGGCGGCGCTGAAGGCGGAAGGGAGCGCACAGCCCCCGGCCCCCGCAGTGATGGCCTCTGCGCCAGCAACCCAGTAGGTGAGGCCCTAGATGAGCCCCCAGATAAGTCCCTAGATGAGGATTCTGGCCCCGGCCACCACCCAAAGTCAGGGACCCTCCTCCTTCTGCACACATACCCTCCTCGGGGACCCACTCTGCCTGCCAGCCTTACCCAGGAGAGCTGTCCCCCCACGCAGCAGCTGTGAACCTGTCAGAGCACCCTGGGCTGGCGCGGGAGGGTCAGATGAACAAGTGGCTGGAGAGCGGGGTTTCCCACGCAGGTGGGTAGTCTCACCCCTTGGCCCTTTTAGGTACCTGCAGCGCTCCAGTCCCTCCACAGCGCTCCAGCCCCCCACAGCGCTCCAGCCCCTCACAGCGCTCCAGCCCCTCACAGCGCTCCAGCCTTCCACAGCGCTCCCGCCCTCTGCACCTGTGATGACGCCGTGCCCCATGCTGTCCCGCCAAGTGATCGTGCCCCTGTCCCCAGGACCTCGCTGATACCTGCTGCCTGGAGCCTCTAGCTCTGTTGCTTTTCTCTAAGTAAAAATTCACATCCACCTGGTCTCTCATTTCTCCAGAACATCCTCCGTCTGTTGGCCTTTCCCTGTCCCCCAAACCGCAGTGTGGGTGATCCCCACCTCCTATTTCCACCACCTGAGGGACCCTTAAAGAAGGGGGGGCAACAGGGGCAGTGAGCTGGGCCCTTGACACGCTGGTTCACAGGCTGCAGGAAAGGCTCCCCCACTCCCTCGAGGTCAGCCTGGGGGCCAGGGCCACCTTGGCACAGACAGGCCTTGTCATTTCTCTCTCAGTGGCTACAGTAAAATAACCTCACCTGCACCCAGGAAAGCCTCTGAGTCTGGGGTCCACCCCTAACAGTGCTCAAACCCTATGCCCAGTGGAACTGTGTCCATCTCTGTCCTGGGCCTGGTCCCTTCCCCACCTGACAGGAGCATCTGAGTGCCCTGGTTCTGAGCAGCACCTGCAGATTCCACCCCAAGCTGTTCCCCAGCCTGGTGGCCACAGGCATGAGTGACTGAAAGAGGAGAGGAGTGAATGAGGATCTGAGGGACTCAGTGGGGCCCCCTGGAGGGGAGACCCATCCCTGGGGCCTGGGAGGGCCCCACGCTGCCCCAGCACCTTCCTCTCCCATGGCCTCAGAGGGGAGGGGGGAGGTCTGAGGGGCCCATGAACTCCCAGAGCTGTCAGGAATGTCCTCACCTAGCCAGGCAGCTCTCACCCAGCAGCTCCGGAAACACAGTCCCCACCCCACTGTCCCTGGCTGTGGGAGTTCCTAGGTATGCCCCCCTCTGGATGAGCCAGACCTGGGCCCAAACATGCCACCTGGCAGGAGTGAGCTGAGGCCTTGGGCCTAACAGCTGGGTTTGGGGGTGGGGGTGACAGAGCCTGGGGAGCTCACACAGCTGGAGGAGGGGTCAGGGGTCAGGACAGGCCTGCGCTCCCTGCACTGCAGTGAAATGTGCCTGCCAGTCCCCAACAGTGCAGGTGAGCACACCACACATAGGTCAGGGTTTCTGGGAGGCCTCCCTCAGGCCTAGTGTGGAGCCCCATGACTTGGATGAGAGCCCAAAATGGTCTGAGTTGTGTCTAGGGACCCATTCAGAGCTGGTGTCAAAAGTCTGACCTGGCCTGACCTGTGGTGGCGTAGTGGGATAAAGCGTCAACCTGGAACGCTGAGGTCACCTGTTCGATACCCTGGGCTTGCCTGGTCAAGGCACATATGGGAGTTGATGCTTCCTGCTCCTCCCCTTTCTCTCTCTCTCTCTCTCTCTCTCTCTCTCTCTCTCTCTCTCTCTCTCTCTCTCCTCTCTGAAAATGGAATAAATAAAATCTTTTAAAAAAAAAAGTCTGACCTGGAGCTGGGCACTGAGTCTGGGCGGTTACCAGGGTCTGGGTAGGGGAACAGCCTCCAGACCTGGGTGAGAAGGTGGGGGTCTGGAAAGCTTAGGAGCAGTGGAAGTGCCCAGGAAGTGGGTGTGTGAGGGAAACTGTGGGCACAATGGGGGCAAGGTAGGCATTAGGGTGGGAGCAAACTTGGGGGTGTGAGGGGGAGGCTGGGGCTGGGAGTCAAGGAAGCTTGGCCATGCACAGAGTCCTTCATCGCTGGGCTCCTATCCATCCATCCAGCCAGCCATCCCTTGGTCTGTCAATAATTATCATTTATCTATTCCTCTACTATCGATCTATCCATTCATCTATCTATCATCTATTTATCTATCACCTATCTATCCTGTATCATTTTTCTAGCTATCATCCATCTAAAGTTTTTTCTGAGCCAGTTGACAGGCAGTTTTCTCTTTACCCTTAAATACCTCAAGGTGGGTTTCCTAAAAACAAGGGCATTTTTGCCTGACCAGGCGGTGGCGCAGTGGATAGAGCATCGAACTGGGATGCGAAGGACCCAGGTTCGAGACCCCCAGGTGCCAGCTTGAGCACAGGCTCATCTGGTTTGAGCAAAGCTCACCAGCTTGGACCCAAGATTGCTGGCTTGGCCCTGGCTGGTTGGCTCAGTGGTAGAGCGTCGGCCTGGCGTGCGGGGGACCCGGTTCAATTCCCGGCCAGGGCACATAGGAGAAGCGCCCATTTGCTTCTCCACACCCCCCCCCCTCCTTCCTCTCTGTCTCTCTCTTCCCCTCCCGCAGCCAAGGCTCCATTGGAGCAAAGATGGTCCGGGCGCTGGGGATGGCTCCTTGGCCTCTGCCCCAGGTGCTAGAGTGGCTCTGGTCTCGGCAGAGCGACGCCCCGGAGGGGCAGAGCATCGCCCCCTGGTGGGCAGAGCGTCACCCCTGGTGGGCGTGCCGGGTGGATCCCGGTCGGGCGCATGCGGGAGTCTGTCTGACTGTCTCTCCCCGTTTCCAGCTTCAGAAAAATACAAAAAAAAAAACAAAAAACAGAGAGATGTTTCTGTCTCTTTCTCCTTTCCTCTCTCTCAAGTCAATAAATTAAAAATAAATAAATAAAATATTCCACTTCTTCTCATAGTGGACATTTCTTTTTTTTTTTTTTTTTTTGTATTTTTCTGAAGCTGGAAACGGGGAGAGACAGTCAGACAGACTCCCGAATGCGCCCGACCAAGATCCACCCGGCACGCCCACCAGGGGGCGATGCTCTGCCCCTCCGGGGCGTCGCTCTGCCGCGACCAGAGCCACTCTAGCACTCTAGCACCTGGGGCAGAGGCCAAGGAGCCATCCCCAGCGCCTGGGCCATCTTTGCTCCAATGGAGCCTTGGCTGCGGGAGGGGAAGAGAGAGACAGAGAGGAAGGAGGGGAGGGGGGTGGAGAAGCAAATGGGCGCTTCTCCTGTGTGCCCTGGCCGGGAATCGAACCTGGGTCCCCCGCACGCCAGGTCGACGCTCTACCGCTGAGCCAACCGGCCAGGGCTCATAGTGGACATTTCTTTTTTTTTGTTTGTTTGTTTTGTTTTTTTTTTTTTGCATTTTTCTGAAGCTGGAAACAGGGAGAGACAGTCAGACAGACTCCCGCATGCGCCCGACCGGGATCCACCCGGCACGCCCACCATGGGGCGATGCTCTGCCTACCAGGGGGCGATGCTCTGCCCATCCTGGGCGCCGCCATGTTGCGACCAGAGCCACTCTAGCGCCTGGGGCAGAGGCCACAGAGCCATCCCCAGCGCCCGGGCCATTTTTGCTCCAGTGGAGCCTCGGCTGCAGGAGGGGAAGAGAGAGACAGAGAGGAAGGCGCGGCGGAGGGGTGGAGAAGCAAATGGGCGCTTCTCCTGTGTGCCCTGGCCGGGAATCGAACCCGGGTCCTCCGCACGCTAGGCCGACGCTCTACCACTGAGCCAACCGGCCAGGGCCCATAGTGGACATTTCTTAAAAAAAAAAAAAAGATCGCTAGCTTGAGCAAGGGGTTACTCGGTCTGCTGTAGCCCCCAGTCAAGGAACAAATGAGAAAGCAATCAATGAACAACTAAGGTGTCGCAACAAAAAACTGATGATTGATGCTTCTCATCTTTCTGCGTTCCTGTCTGTCTGTCTCTATCTATCCCTCTCTCTGACTCTCTCTTTGTCTCTGTAAAAAAAAACAAAAAACAAAAAAAAAACAGGGCATTTTCTTACATCACTCCGTGCAATTTTCAAAGTCAGGAATTTAATGTCAATACACTACGATTATATAATATACATAACTCATTAATACTTTACTAATTACTTCAATAAGGTCCTTTGTAGCAAAAAAAAAAAAAAAAAATTCTGACTCAAGACCCCCGCTGCATTGCCTCCCAGCCCCTCTCACCAGGAACAGCTCAGGCTGTCATGGCCCTGGGCAGTGCTGAAGCGTGCAGATACTCTGTAGACTGGCCTTGACCTGTGCAGTGCGCTGTCACGATCCGCTGGAGAGGTTGTGTTATAAGGTTTGCATCCCTGGAAGTGCTGCTGTGTCCTCCTCAGGGTCACGGAGGACACTCAGAACCCACCGAGGCCTGCTGTCCACCACTAGAGAGGTTAACTTGGCTCAATTGGCTGAGGTAACGTCTGAGAGAGGTTTTTCCCTGGAAAGTTATCATTTTTCCTTTGTAAATTAATACACATTTGGTGGGAAGGTGCCTTGAGACTATAGAAGTATCTAATTCATCACCACACATGCCCCACCTAGCTTCTCATCTACTGCTAATTCTTGTCTGAAACAGTAGCACTGTTTTCCAAGTGGTGACACTATGTTTGTCATTTTCTCTACACTTACTGGTTGATACTGTGTTAGTTGACTGTGAGGAAAAGCTTTCCTTCCTCCTCCTTTATTTATTTAGTCACCTATTTATACCGGTGTGACCCATGGATTCCTTTTATTCGGTGGGTTGACATCTGTTATTATTGTCACTTATTTTTATGTTAACCTTATTGCATATCTGGCTGTGAGAGTCATCCTTCTGACATGTCCCTGCCCCCTGAGTGCTTCCTACATCTCTGGCACAAGTGTTGCTGGGCAAAGCCTAAGCTCATGCTGCTTGTTGCTATAAAGCCAATTACCAGAGATGAGGACTGAAGTGAATAGAAATGTCTGTAATTGAGCTGCCAGCAACTCTAAGGCAGGGGCTTCGGCTCTGAAGCTGGCCTTCACACCCACAGTGTGTGGTCCTCTGTTATAGGGAAGTCAGGGCTAGCCAGGGAGGGGACAGGGAAGGAATAGGGTTAGGGCGCCATGTGCTTTCTCAGGTCCGGATCCTATTCTTCCTTAGGCCTCAGCATGCTCACCATCCTTGGAGATAAGGTTTCTGGCCTTGTTACTTTTCTCAAGGATTTGGATTGGGTCCAAGCATGCTGTCCAAGGACTACTGCGTTTGATCTGGTTTTCAAGGCCTACTATCCAGGCTAGGGAAGCAGTTCAGCTGGCATCCCTGTGCCTGAGAAATAAAATACTCCAACAGTTCCACAAGATAGAGTGTAAGTTTAGCATATTGGGAATATGTCCATTGTCCCCTTAGATAAGGATGCTCCAGGTCATCTTGTGCTGCCCAGATCCAGGTGCCGGTTGGGTGCTTGCTGCTCTTAGGCGCTCTCAGTGGATAGAGCTGGGAAGGGAATATATACACACTCATACACACACAGCCTGCATCTCCCTCCTCTTTGAAGTATATATTTGTGTGTGCACACACAATTAGTAGACACCATGTACATAAATCTATAGTGTATCCACACAATATCTATATGTACACTATATGCACATTCAATATACATGATCTCCACCAGTCCCAACCCAAACCTCAGGCTTTATTCTAATTCCCCCATCTCATATTGATAACCATCTTCTCCTAAGAGAAAAAGCCTGGTTCTGGCCCTGGCCGGTTGGCTCAGTGGTAGAGCGTCAGCCTGGTGTGCAAGGGGTCCCGGGTTCGATTCCCGGCCAGGGCACACAGGAGAAGCGCTCATCTGCTTCTCTTCCTCCCCCTCCTTCCTCTCTGTCTCTCTCTTCCCCTCCCGCAGCGAGGCTCCATTGGAGCAAAGATGGCCCAGGGCTGGGGATGGCTCCTTGGCCTCTGCCCCAGGCGCTAGAGTGGCTCTGGTCACAACAGAGTGATGCCCCCGGAGGGGCAGAGCATCGCCCCCTGGTGGGCAGAGCGTCGCCCCCTGGTGGGCGTGCTGGGTGGATCCCGGTCGGGCGCATGTGGGAGTCTGTCTGACTGTCTCTCCCCGTTTCCAGCTTCAGAGAAATACAAAAAAAAAAAAAAAAAAGCCTGGTTCCTTTTATCTTCGATGTATTTATTTGCTCAGTCTTAGGATTCACTGGAATTCATTTCAGAACTGATAACCCATCACACCACAAAGCAAACCCACAACTAGCTGGTGTTTGTGTATAGATGGCTTCAATCTGAGGCTACATAGGCACATGCTATGCTCAGAGTTACCCGGGTCTGGGCCTCTTTTCATCTCAATGTTAGTATGTCCTTCCTCTGGAATATAATGCAGTCACATTGCTCCTTGCACTCCAGTTCAGGGTCTTTCCTCCATTGCTGTTGAGTTTATTCTAGTGTTTTACTATGTAAAACATTAACATTGGTTCCAAAAGGCAAAACATTATACAAAAGGTGTCTTAGAGAAGTCACCCCTCCCACACCCTAAAGTAAATCATCTCATCAGTTTCTAGTTCAGCCTTCTCTATGTCTTTTTGCAAAAATAAGCAAATGCATGAACATTTTCTTACTTCTACTGCAATTTAGGGACAGCTCAGCCTGCTGCTGCTCCCTGTTCTCTCCCCAGAGTCCAGAACCAGTTCTTGGTCACCTCCCGGGGATGCCCTGTTCCTTTGATTGGTGTCAGCAGTGAGAACAAAGATGCTGGCACCACCACACTCATCCTCAGCTCCAGGAGGTGGTGCTGCAGCCCACGGCACAACCACCTCCAGAAGGGGAGGTCTTCATTTCAGCACCTGGGGCCAGAGCAGAGCAGACAGAGCACATCTGTCTGGAGTCACCATGTCCACAACACCAGCTGAGGGTGGGTGGGGGTCCACCACAAGGCACTGCCCCGGGGCCTTCCGACTATCAAATGGGGCTAACTCTGAGTGCCTCTAGGTCCCTCCAGCTGCACAGAGACGTACTGGCAGAAACACAAGCCAGGCTCCAAGTGGCCCAGAGCTCCCGCTGTGTCCCCGCAAGAGGGGAAGTGTGCCTGGACCAGGCAGCAGGCGTAGGCGCAGGAGAAACGCAGCAGGGCCTCCTGGAACAGAGCCTCACCATCGGGGGCCTCGAGGAAGGCCCGCCTGCAATCCTCCAGCTGCACAAACACAAAGGACAGCTGGTTCAGGGTCTCACAGCCCATCAGCACCGAGTGCGGCGCCAGCAACAGGTTGGCCTCCCCAACCCTGAGGGCTAACTCCTTCATCTTCCTCCTGGAAAACCTTCTGAACCAGCACAGGCTGTTCACTGCTAAGACGAAGAGGAGGAGGCCTAAAAACATAGTGGCGATGAATCGCGGGATCTTTGAAACCGGTGGTGTGTCAGAGCTGACATAATCTATTACCAGCAAGAAGATTGAGACCGAAAAGAGTAAAAGGAAGAAGATACCGAGCGTGACCCTGCAGCCCAGGTACCGGAGGCAGGACCTGGGAGACTGCACACTATTCAGGATGCCCACAGCATGTCTGTACACTTCAGGGTCCTCCAACACCCCCTTCAAGGGGTCTGGAACCCCCAGGATGCTGAAGGTCCCTGCCTTCCATGAAGGCAGGCTGTCCTTGTTGATGCAGTTCAGAGTCAGGAGGGTCTTCCCGCTGTAGAGCGAAGGGACCGGGCGCAGGCCGGGCAGGGAGCGTGCCATGCAGTGGCTGGGGGTGCACAGGAGCTGCACCACCTTGCTGTAGAAGCGGCTGTCCGTGGCCTCCAAGTAGGTCAGGTGGCTGAGGTGCAGCGGGACCTGGCAGGGCCTCAGCAGGATGGGGATGACTGGCTTCCTCTCCAGGCAGTAGCCAAAGAGGGACAGGTCGGCCTCAAGGAGGCACCACCTGCTCTGCACAAAGTCCTGGCTCAGCACCAGCAGCACCTTCTGGCTCTGATAGATGCACTCGGCCATGTTCTCCAGGACATTCCTGCCCGGGGTGAAGTCCCGCTCATGCAGACAGACCCTTAGCCCCGCGTGCTCAGCTTCCAGGCGGCTGATAAGCCCATGCGTCCACGTGGCATCCATGCTGCTGTAACTGACAAACAAGTGGAACTTCTCACTGGGCCTCAGTGTGGGGATGGCTGGGGCTGCCCCTTCCTCACAGGAGCTAGAATCCATGGGGGCGCTGCTTCTGGTCTCCCGCAGAGAAAACCACCCTCAGGCTGTAAGAGAATAGGACAGACAGATTGGCTATGCAGACAGGCAAGGCAGACCAACCATAAAGGTGGAACCAAGGCCAGAATCAGCAGCAACCAGCCCAGGAAGCCACAAAATACTCCTATAATGATCTAATAGCTGGCCCAAGCCCCCCAGGACCAGTAAATGACTGCCAGCTCCCCTAGTGACTGCACAGGACCCACCAGAGAAAGCAAAAATGCTCCCCTGACCCATTTTGAAGTTCCCTGACCAGACTTCCTGAGCCCCAGCCACCCAGGACCCCCAGCCTCCATCAGGGTATACCTGAAGCCCACTTTCCACCATGAAGTTTTCTACTTCCCTCCTTGCTGTTGGGTCCCTGCTAAACCCAATGACAGGGGAGGGGACTCCTGCCACAGCAGCTCTTAAGGAGTCAGCCTCTGCTGTCCTCACCTGGGGGCTTTGATCATGCCTACCGGACATTTGACTTTGAAAGGGCTGAGGCATACAGAGGCTACATTTTCCAGTTTTTTTCCTTTTTCTTCAGATGTGGCTCATGTGGTCATAGGGATTGTGATAGACAGACTATTTGTGTCCTCCAAAATTTGCATGTTGAAATCCTACCCCCTGATGTAATGACAGTAAGAGATGGGCTTTGGGAGTTTATTAGGTCTTGGGGTGAGGCCCTCATGATAGAGTTAATGTCCTTGTAAAAGAAGCCCCAGAGAGCTCTCTGAAAATCCCCGCCCCCCGCATTAAGACACAGCCAGGACTAGAAACCAGGAAGCAGACATCTCCACAACCCAGCCATGCAGGCACCCTGATCTCAGACCTCCACCTTCCAGAACTGTGAGAAATGAATGTGTGTTGTCTAAACTGCCCAGACTGCGGTTGTTAAGGAGCTCAAGGGACCAAGACAGGTCTTCCTTCATAACGTTTGCTCTGGCAAGAACAGTCATACCTTCCAGAAAGCACTAAAACTTTCTCTGCACAGCTCAAGACCCTCAAGTGAGATCCTGCTGCTCAAACCCTGTGAGCAGAAGGTTGTATGTGAGCTGCCACCGTGGATCTGTCTGTCTGCCCAGGACTCGTGTCTGGGAGCTTCTTATGTGCCCATGACCAACTATGCTGGACCCAACAAGTGGCCCTGGCTTCAGGGCCAGCTCTGCAGGCACAAAGCAGGCTGTGACATCACTCTTCCTGGTGGCCCTCAACTGAGAACCCTCCCCACTTGGGTGAGCAACAGTGGGTCGTGAGTAGTGGTCAGCTAGCCCTGCAAGGTCCCATGCCCCCTAGCCACTCTGCTCCCTCATGACTCCCATGACCAGCTCTGGGAAGTAAAGGCAGAAGAAGCCATCTGCCCATTCTGCCTTCACAGGGTCCTGGATCCCCACCTGTTCTACCTGACAGCTGGGAGGAAGATGCCTACAAGGGTGGTGATGAGGAGAAGCTCATTCCCTTAGCTCACTCAGCACAGCCCAACAAGAAGAGTCTTTGTAAGAGGCCACCACGCCCACCCTTCTGGCCCAGTGAGCCCACCTGCCTCAAGCGCCACTCTCCTGACTCCCACCCTGTCCCTTGCAGGAGGTGGCAGGTGAGCGTCAGGTGAGCAAGGCTCCTAGGAACACGGGAAAGCTCTCCCGTTGTCGTTCTTACCGCGCCCTCCGAGTGGGGAAGGGCAAGTGCTCCTTTGCCTTGTCCCAGCCCTCCACGCAGGAATCCTGCTGCCAGGGTGTCTTCTCGCCAGACCAGGCACAGTCTGGCACCAAGTGCTGAAATGTCACAGGCTCTCAGGCAGCAGCACTGGCCACCAGTCACCTCATCCTCAGAGCGGCTGGGGGGCAGCCAGAGACCCTGCCTCAGAGCTATCCCCAGACTGAAAGCTGTTTGTGAGTCACTTCCTAGAGGAAATTAAGGAATGGAAAGTGAAAGCAGGAACTGGACCACTGGCGGGAGGGCGGCGGCAGGACAGCGAGGGGCGGGGCCTGACCGGGAGAAGCCACCGAAAAGACCGCTTTGAAATCAGACCCACCTGGGATGGGGTGGGGGTCACCCTTAGTTTCCCCCAGGCTGGCTGCGTCCTCTAAGGTAAGATCCTGGCTCCTGGGTGACCCTCCCCAAACAGCCACACCCTGGGTTCCTACCCCCTTGGGCCAAGGGCCGGCAGCAGCCTGGGACCTCTGCCCCGCCCAGTGGCTCTCCCAGTCCCACCCACAGCTTGGAGCTGGCCCCTTCACCAATTCTGCTTAGTAACCCAAGGGACTGGCTGTGATGTCCCTCTGGGTCCTGCCTCCATGTCCTCATTCATCTGCTCAGCAAGGGCTGACGGGGGTCAGGGGTGGTTTACACCAGCAGGCACCCAAGGAAGAAGGCCAGGTGTGAGGGTAGGGTTCATCTGGGAAAGGAGGCACTGCTCTTTGCTCCTGTTACCTGTGCCTGAGAGTGGGGTGGGATTCAAATGCATTCAAAGAACAAACAGGCAAATTTGAAAAAAAAGACTAAAACAGAATTTTTAGCAATAAAGAAAATATATTTATTTAAAATTAAATACTGGGACAGTTTTTTAAATTAATTTCTTTTTAAATGGAATTTATGGGGGTGCTGGTTTCAAGTATACAACTCAAAAACACATCATCTGCACATGGCATTGTGCGCCGGTCACTCCAACATTCAGACAGATAACTAGCCTGTTTTATCATTTGTTCTAGGTATTTATTTACTTATTAGAGAGAGGCAGGGAGAGAGAGGGGAATATCAAGCTGTTCTTGTCTGTGCCCTCACCAGGAACTGAACCTGCAACCTCTGAGCTTCTGGACGAAGCTCCAACCAACTGAGCTATCCAACCAAGGCTTTTTTGTTTGTTTGTTTGTATTTATTGATTGATTTTTAGAGAGACAGAGAGGGGATGGGAGAGAGAGGGGAGGGGGACGGAGAGCATTTAGTTGTTGTTCCACTCAGTTGCGCTTTCTTTGGTTGCTTCCCATGTGTGTCCCGACCGAAAATCGAACCTGCAACCTTGTTTTTTCGGGATGATGCTCTAACCAACTGAGCTAACCAGCCAGGACCTATGTGTTTGTTTATTTATTTAACACTTAGAACCCAGGTTCAAAAACCCGAGGTGGGCAGCTTGAGCTCAGGATCATAGACATGACCCCATGGTCACTGGCTTGAGCCCAAAGATGACTGGCTTGAAACCCAAGGTCGCTGGCTTGAGCATGGGGTCACTGTCTCAGTTGAAATCCCCCAGTCAAGGCACATATGAGAAGCAATCAATGAACTACTAAGATACTGCAGCTGTGAGTTAATACCTTCTCATCTCTCTCCCTTCCTGTCGCTTTGTTCTTGTCTGTTCTCTTCCCCTTCTCTTTCTGTTGGTAAAAAAAATAAAGAAAGAAAGAAAATCAAAGAAGAGAAAAGAAGCAAAGACAAAGTGGAGCAAACAGAAAGCAGAGAAAGGATGATACAACTATGTCCAAATATATCAGTAATCATATTAAGTATAATGTGTATTTGATATATCAGTTAAGACATAATTTTTGGCCTGACCAGGTAGTGGCGCAGTGGATAGAGCATCGGACTGGGATGCCGAGGACCCCAAGGTCACCAGCTTGAGCGCGGGCTTATTTGGTTTGAGCAAAAGCTCACCAGCTTGGAACCAAGGTCGCTGGCTCCAGCAAGGGGTTACTCAGTCTGCTGAAGGCCCACAGTCAAGGCACATATGAGAAAGCAATCAATGAACAACTAAGGTGTCAAAACGAAAAACTGATGATTGATGCTTCTCATCTCTCTCTATTCCTGTCTTCCTGTCCCTATCTATCCCTCTTTCTGACTCTCTCTCTGTCTCTGTAAAAAAAATTTTAAAAAACCATAATTTTTGGATTGGCTGACAAGTAAAATTCAGCCACCTGCCATTTATGAGAGCCCCAACTTAAACAGAGACAAAAGAGATGAAAGTAAAATGGTGGGGGAAAGAAAACACAGAGCAAATACTATGAGCAGGAAGAGAGCTGTGTGACCCTCAAACCATATAAACATCAGTGCTGTACTAGGAACAATACAGATCAGTACTGAATGACAAAGATTCAACTCACCTGGAGGGTATTGTAATTCTCAACTTGTCAGTGCTTAATAATATAGTGTCAAAATTGGTAAAACAACACCTGACAGAATTAAAAGGGGAAATGGACACTGTCATCAGAACAGAGTTTCTTCACAAGTACCTCTCTCTTGGTGACTGACAGATAGTGTTTGTACATGCACATGCATGTGTATAGGTATGTGTGTGTGTATGTTCATGGTGTGGGCACCCCTGTAGCTATCTGTAGCTCTGTGTGCTGTGTGGGGCAGGTTCGGAAGCTGGAGCAGGGTCAGGGCATGGTGCCCCATGCCTTAAAACAGGCTCACCTGGCCTGACTAGGCGGTGGCGCAGTGGATAGAGCGTCGGACTGGGATGCGGAGGACCCAGGTTCGAGACCTCGAGGTCGCCAGCTTGAGCTCGGCTCATCTGGTTTGAGCAAAGCTCACCATCTTGGACCCAAGGTCGCTGGCTTGAGCAAGGGGTTACTCGGTCTGCTGAAGGCCCACAGTCAAGGCACATATTAGAGAGCAATCAATGAACAACTATAGTGTCAAAACGAAAAACTGATGATTGATGCTTCTCATCTCTCTCTGTTCCTGTCTGTCTGTCCCTATCTATCCCTCTCTCTCTCTCTCTCTCTAAAGAAAAGAAAGAAAGAAAGAAAGAAAGAAAGAAAGAAAGAAAGAAAGAAAGAAAGAAAAAGAAAGAAAGAAAGAAAGAAAGAAAGAAAGAAAGAAAGAAAGAAAGAAAGAAAGAAAGAAAAGAGGCTCACCTGCAGGGTTAGCATTGTATTGCTATTAAATGGCACTGGTCTGGACACTCGTCCAAGAGCCTTGGGGCCCACATCGGGATGGTACTAAGCAGTCAGGCAATAGACGAGGAGCTGGGGCCAGGCAAGGGGCATCTGGAAGGGCAGGGGCATGGGGAACAGGCCCCAGAACTGGGGAATGCCCCCTCCTTCCTAGACACAAGAAGATAATTGTGGAATTAGATCATTGTGATACTAGCACAGCTTTGCTGATACACGCAAAACCACTAAAGTGTGTAGTTTAAAGTAGTAAATTTTATGTGTGTTAGATCTCAACCGAACCGCCCCCCCCCCAAAAAAAAACCCCAATAAAACAAGAAGACATATCAGAATCTTGAATGCCAACTCTGGTCACACACAGGGCCTCCAAGATGCTGACCATGCAGATGTCTCCAGAATACAGAGAGAGAAAGTATCATTTGCTGGAGCCCAGCCAGCTGGTCCTTCTGGGGCTTTGCATGTTTTCTTAAAACAGAGCCAAGAGGGCTTCACTTCAGGTGGGCTGGGGCTTTTCTGTTGCTGGCAGGGTCACAATTCTCCTCCTCCACCCCTGACCCTCTGGACGTGAAAAATCACCACCCCACGGGCTTGGCCTGCCACCCACCAGCCTGTCTCTCCTGTTCCATCCTGGCTTTGAATTTCTCTTGACCACACCCTCCCAAGATTTATGGTTACTTTTCCTTCCAGCTCATTAAGGCAGGAATGGATGGCCTTAGCTCACTGCTCTCTGAAACTCTTTTGACCAGCATCTGGACAGCCAAGGGCACCATGGCAGGTGAGTAGTGGGCCTACAGGACCCAGAACTGGCTCCTCCTGGGCTCCCGGGGGTCCGGTGGCCCCTCCTCCTCCACACTCTTCACTCCCAGGGCTGCAGCCACACCAAATTCTCTGTCCTCAGGTCCACCCATTCTGCCAAGCCTCTGTTCCCTCTGCCCTTTCTCTTTTTGCTTCCAGATACCTGGTTCAGTCTCTGGGTTTGGTCCCACAGTATTTCACCCTGTCCGCAGCATGGGTGTTGCATCCCAGCCCAGCCTGGCCCTCCCCCACCCCCCAAGAGCACTGCCTCTCACTTTTCTGCTTTGAAAGAGCTCTCGCTGTTGGTAGTCGGGTACTCATTTCCTGTTTTCAAGGGCACAGCAGGATGCTGCTCCCAAACCCAGGTCTGGCATTTCCTGGAGGGCAGCACCAGTCAGCATTCTGCCAAGCTGGGATGTTGGGCACTGGGCTCTCCTCCAGCGGTGGGTAGAGTGTGGCCAAGGTCGTCAGGTCACTCAGGGGGCTGGGTGTCCTTTCTAGCTACAGGGGCAAAGGGAGAGCCCTGGGCAAGAGTGGGAGGCCCATGATTGGGATGTCCCTTTTGGCAGTGGTCCCTGGTCTTTCCTATTGGGGAAGCCTCTCCAAGGATTTGCTCCAAGTCTTCAAGGACATCTACTGCCCGACCAGGGCCCCGGTGGCCCTGTGTCTGAGTGTGGGGCCAGTAGGGGGCAGGCCAGGCCTGGCCCTGAGGTCAGAAGGCAGGAAAGATGTGAAGGGCTCTTTGTCAGAGGCTGCAGCACTGTCCTGACGCACTGCTGGGCAGGTTGGTACCTACCAGGTTAGTGGCAGAGCAGGATGTCGAGTCTGAGCGCGATTAGAAAAGCTGAAGAGAAAAGGCCGGGCTCCGAGAGCCAGCCTGCAGCAGCTGCTGGGGGGGGAGGGGGGGTTCACGCTGCTCCACCTGGGGGAGCGTCAGCTGCAAACAAGGAATGCGGGCCTGTGGGAAGCCGGGCTTGTCAGTGCCCTCGGTGAGGCCCAGTGCCCCTTTCCCAATGCCAGCGACAGGGCACGTCCACCTCCTGTGATAGGGGCCCAGCCAGACATGAGGGTGGGCCTGGTTCTGGCGCATTCCCCCATGCAGGGATAACCTCTACCACCACTGCCCAGGGACAGCTTCTGTCAACGGCCCTGCAGAACGCCACTATACCAAGTCACCTGCCTTGCACCCTAGCCCAGATTTGGTCCCTGATGTGCTCTCAAGAGGTCAAAAGCCCAAAGGCCAGGTGTGTGTCCGTCTTACCCCGTGGCCAAGGCCAGCACCTCCTTCCTTGCTGGCTGTGTTTGCTGCAGCCGGCAGCTACAGACTCTCCGTCTCCTCCCCGAGCCAGGAGATTTTAAGTCTTATATGAAACTCCTGCTTGGGCTGCATAGGTCCAAAGCCCCAGAGCATCTCACCGGCCTGCACGCAGGTCTGAACCTCCAGATAGCTCACATCTGCTCAGTGCTCACCAAAACCTTCCTTTTGCCTTCCTTCTCCCTTTTTTTAAATGCTTATTTTATTGATTTTAGAGAGAGAAAGAGAGCAGAAGAAAGACAGGACCATGTTGTTGTATGTGCCCTGACCAGGAATTGAACCAGCAACCTCTACACTTTGGGATGATGCTCTAACCAACTGAGAGCTATTCGGTCAGGGCTAAGAGGATGCATTTTTTACAAGTGGCCACTGGGCTTGCAGCAGCAACATCTGAACTACCCACTCAGGCGCAGGGAGTAGTCTTCACCATGGGACACAGTCCCTGGACAGTGGCACCTGAGCTCTCAGAGGCCCAAGACTGATCCTCACCCCAAAACCACAGGGCAGGAGAACCTCACATACAGCTGAGGCGAGGGCAAAGCCCCAAAGGGTTGCTCTTGTCCAGAGCCATTCCCGGGTTCCCCAAGGGCCAGGGCCAGGACCAAGCCCTTTGTCCAGGGCTGCATTCTAGGGCCTGGACACACCCAGGCAGAGGTCTCACAGGTGTTTGTTGGCTAATGAGTGAGTGGAAGACAGGTTTTTCAGCACGTACTTACACACTCGGTCCACTTGCAGGAAGAACTGACTTGTTCCAGCTACACAGATATGAACATGCGTGCAGCAGCAAATGCCACCCCTCCTCGTCTCCCCCCACCTCGTCTCTGCTGACCAGACCTCTCCCCAGAGGACAGAGCTGGGTGCTGAGGGGATAAGGAGGTAACCCCCCTTCAGCCACCAGCTCACGTCCCAAGGGCAGAAACTATAGGGTCCTTCACACCCATCCCCTCCAGGTGGGTCTAGCACAGCTTCTGAGGCCTGAGATCCCATCCAGAACAATTGGGGTGGGGGTCTTGGTGAGATTGTCTCCAAAAGCTCTTGGAATTTTCTCTTGCCTTCCCCTTCTGACTCTTTCAGCAAACAAACAAACAAAAAAGAAAACAACTAGGAGGATCAGAACAGTGTGATTTCACGCTGCTTCTGGACAGTGAGTCCTGGGAGGGTCATCTGGTCACCTTGCAGTCCATGGACCGCGCCCCGACTCGCGGACTGGGAGGGGCCGGGAGGGGCCCGCCTCTCCTAGCCACTGGCTCTGCCCGCGTCCTGTCCCCTCCCCGGCCCCGCCCATCCCTCCAGCGAGCGCCCAGCTGGGCAGAGCGGCAGGCCCGGACCTTAGACTGGTTTTTGTTTGTTTGTTTGTTTTTTATTATTCATTTTAGAAAGGAGAGAAAGAGAGAGAGAAGAGAGACAGAGAGACAGAGAGAGAGAAGGGGGGAGGATCAGGAAGCATCAACTCCCATATGTGCCTTGACCAGGCAAGCCCAGGGTTTCAAACCGGCGACCTCAGCATTTCCAGGTTGACGCTTTATCCACTGCGCCACCACAGGTCAGGCCTGGACTGGTTTTAATAAACTTGAAAAGGAAAGGATGAAAAGGAGCTGAAACCAAGCGGCCTGACGGCAGCCCCGCGCGCAGGGTGGGAGCACTCCGGGCGCCGCGACGCCGACAAGGGCTTCAAAGTAGCAATTACCCCGGCAGGCGGCGAGGTGGGCGGGGCGCGGTGGGGCGAGACCGGGGGCGCGGGGAGGGGGAGGCCCAGAGCCCTCCACCCGACTGCCCGCCCTCCCCACCGAAGCACGCGCGGCCAGGGCTCGCCGGGTCGCCTGTTGAGTGGCGCTGCCATTGTGCCGGCGCTGTGAGCGGCGACACGCTCAGAGCCCGCTGCCTGGTGACGTCTCAAAGAGCCTTTGACGGGGCGCGCCCTGGCAGGAGGGCTCACCTGCAGAGAGGCTCTATAGAGCCTTTGAAAGTGCAGCAGCTGCCAGGGGCTGTCGGCGGGGCACCTAGTGGGACAATGAATGAGAGGCCACTTGGAAACAGCAGGCTTGTGCCAAGCCCGCAGGCTGGGAAAGAAAAGTGCTCTTCATCGGTGACTCAGTGTTTGAAGGGGACCCTTTCTCAGCCGCGACGTCCTCATGTGCATGACAAAGGGGCCGCGGGCGCGGGCCGTGAGGCAACAGTCCCGGCCTGGCGGTGGTGCGCTCAAGTGTGGCGGGTCCATCCCAAGGTGGAGCCCGGCCCTGTGCCCGGCCATGACCCGGGCCTGTCCGGGTGCTTCTCCGATCCCCACACTCCAGGGCGCTCCTGCCGGGAAGCCAACAGTTCCGGGCTCCTGCCTCCCTCGGGAAGCGGCGAAAGAGGCCCAGCGCAGTCCCGGGCCACAGCAGGCCAGTGCGGTTCCAGAGTCACTGTCCCAGTCTTTGCCCAAACTAGAACTGCGTGTTTAGTAATCACAACGGAGAATTTGAAATTGGTGGCCACAAGTGCCCTGAAGCAGGGAGCCTGGTTCTTCTGTTTCCTGAAACTGACTGTCCTCAGAAGCCAGTCAGTCCTGGGCCTCCCAAGGCCCAAAGTGCCGAAGCTTTTCTGCAACTTGAGCCTGAGGGCCAGGAAAGCAACCCTTCTCCCCAACACACTTAGTAGAGCCGGGTATGCAGGACCTGAAGGGGCTTACCTCCCACAGCTCAGCACCACTGCCTCCTAGCCCCACACCCTGTGGAGGAGGACCAGGACTGGCCTGGAGGCTCTGGGGAGAGCAAGACAGTGGAAATGCTTCTCACCAAAGTGTCCTCACTGGGGACATGAGAGGGGGCTCCCTGGGGAGGGATACCTGAGCTTGTGCTCCTCCCCCAGGATTTGGGACCCAGCCTCAGCTTGCTCCCTGAGCTGGGCTCTCTGTCCCCCATACTCACCATATTCTGCTCAGGTGGGGTGCCCCACGAGCATGGAGGTGCAGAGGATGTGGCTGTCTGCCTGTTGGCAACATACCTGTTGTCAGCCTGCCTCACAGACAAGAACCTGGGTCCTTCCTTGGGTCATGGGTGACCGCAGACCACCCAGCCCTGTCCTGGCAGGGTGAGTGGGACATGCTTGGCAGCAAGAGCCTTGGCCTTGGGACATCCCTCAGCTTAAGCCTCAGTCCCTTTTTGAACCTCAAATACCTCAGCTGAAGGCCTTGCCCCTGCCCCTGGTCCCCAGCAAGTCTCCCCCCCTCAAAGCACAGGGAGCCCTTGGCCTTGGCCTTGCCACCCCCAGCATCCTGGGCTCCTCACTGCCAGCCTTCAATTAGATGAGCACCTTGGGGATTTCAAGTGTGCCCCAGAGTTAGTCCAGTGAGTTGGTACCAGGCCAGGGGCAACGGTTTAACAGGGGCACAAGGAATGGGACCCCAGCTCAGGGTTGGCCACCAAGGGAGTGAAGAATGATTCAGACCCTAGACTCTAGACAAGGCTCAGTCCACAGTTGGCCCAACATGCAAAGGTACTGCCAGCCGCTGGGTGCTAGCTACACAGAGACCACAAGGTCTGTCAGGGGTCCGGAACACGGGATGGCACCTGGAGCCTAAACACTCTTGGCAGACAGATGCCACCTTTCATGCTGCCTGGCAGTGAGCTCTCCCCATGAAGTGCCTGTCACCCCATCCCCACTGGAGTCTGGGTGCACCACAGTGTGCCTGTCCCCAGCTCCTGCCTGCACAGGCACCCAGCAGCATCCCTGCCCCAGGACTGGGGAAGAAAAGCAGTGGGCAGGCAGACCCAGGGCTGAAATGTTCCCTGACTGCTCAGTCTTAAGTGGTCTTTTAGACCAGAATTAAATTAGATACTCGACTGTAAATGTCCCTGTATCTTAGATTGTTTTCAAATGTAACAAGACTTGGGCCACGAACCATCTGCAGACACACACCACTGCCTGGTCTCTTTGATCAAGAGGGATTCCGCAGGACCCCATCAGGCCCTAATTGGCCCCTACTTCCCTGAGGAAATCTTGATTGCAGCCCCCTCCTCCCACCCACTGAGGGAGGGGGTGGGACAGGGCTCTGGGCCAAGTCTTAGCCAATTGCTGGAGTGATCTCTCAGGCAGGAGCAGATAACAGCCCTCTGATCTGAGCACCAGAGTGATCACTGACTCCCCACCCACCGCCACCTCTGCCCAACACACACACATGTAGGACAAAACTCAAAGTCCCAACCATAGTTTTCATGACCCTGTGCTCCCGTTTGCCCTCTGGCCTCATCCCCTCCCGACATGTGGCATGTGGCATCCCTGACCCCACAAACCCTCCTGGCATTAGAGTCTCTCCTCAGATTTTACTGTTTGAGTTCCCCTACCCTAGTGTTTCCCGAAGTGTGGGCAGTGCACTAGTGTGGCTATCCACCCACCCCTGCCTTCATTTACTCTGTCCCTGGAGAGGTGGAGGCATTTACTCAGCAGCCGCTGTGGAGGGTGGACAGGGCCCAAGAAGCACAAAGCCTCCTTCCCCGTGACCAGGCCTGGGGAAGAGGCTGCCCCCTATGGGGCTGGCCTGTTTGGCTCCCAATATTAAGTTACTGCCTCCAACTTTGCCACTTTCAGGAACCAACACCATTGTTCTTTACACATACTTCTCGAGGCAGGATTCATGTTCAGTGTGAACAGAACTCCAGGGCAGCTTGAAGGTCCCTGAGATTTCCCATCTGGTCCTGACCTGCTCACCCAAGATGTCTGGGGAGGCCCCAGCTCTGGTGTCTGTAAGCCCTGGACCTCACTCAGGCTGAGCATGAACCACAGGGTCCAGCCTGTCAGCTTGATGCCTGTGTGTGCAGGTCCTGGACCCAGACCCCAGGGCCTCAAGGGGCTCCGGGTCAAGTGAGGGACACTGCCCTGGCCTGTGGCCATGGCCAGCCTCCGTCATGCTGAGGCTACATGTGTGGTCTCCCTCCCGCTTTCAGGGACCTGAGGCCTGACAGGATTAAGCAGGATTACAAGCCTCCCACAAAGGCTCAGTCAGCTCTTTGAGTGGCCTGTTTGCCTGCCTGTCCTGGCTGGGCGAGGTCCCTGCTGCAAGGCGGGTGGGGAGTGGGGGGTTGGAGGGCACTTTTGAGGAAATACCGCTTCTCAGCGGGCAGAGGGCCTGTTGTCAGTCTGCTGACCCAGAGGCCAGCCATCAGCACCTTCTCCACTCGAGGCCCAGGCAGCCAGAGCCAACACCATTGGCACAAAGCCCAGGACAGGGATGGCTGCACCCTTCCCGCCCACTGAGCAGCAGGACTCAGGATAGAGTAGCACTTGTTTCTTCTCTAGGAGCCCACCTGCTGCTGTCTGTTGCTGGCTACCTGTCCTTCCCAGGGCCTCTGGGCCAGGCTGACTGGAGAGGGTGGGAGGGAAATGGACAGGGGCC
The DNA here is from genome assembly GCF_036850995.1 of Saccopteryx leptura. Lineage (NCBI taxonomy): Eukaryota > Metazoa > Chordata > Mammalia > Chiroptera > Emballonuridae > Saccopteryx > Saccopteryx leptura. The sequence goes on from NC_089515.1 coordinate 1,328,676, forward strand.
TTGGTGACCAGACAAATGGATTGTGTTGTAAGTTTACTTCTGCTTATCTGGGGGAGACTGAACAGGAAACTGAGGCCCAGAGAGGTTAAAATGGCAGGTCAGGGGTCACAGCCCCTCAGCAGAGCCAGGAATGCAACTCGAGCTCCAGGTCTGGAGACTGCATGACCCACCCCAGACCCCACTTTTCACCTGATTTGAGTCCCATGTGAGACTGGGCATTGTCCTTGGCTCTGAGCTCCAGGAGGGTGGGGAGAGCAGAGGCAGCACATGCTGGACGATGCAGGGGAGTGGAGCTCAGGGTGGATGAGGGTCTGAGATGTGGGCATGCTCTCCAATACCAACTCATGCCCACAAATCTCAGCAGCTGGACCCACCACCTGTCCCAATGTGCGGAGCTCAGCTGACCAGGCATCTTGTCCCAATGTCTGGGCAGGTAGGTAGATGGGCAGCTTTGTGCAAGGTTCCCAGATACCTCCCCCAACCTCAGGCTTCTAACAGTCTGATGTTGTTCATTACTGGGGGGGGGGGGGAGACCATCCCTTGAGATGGAGGGAGAAGAAAGCAGAAAACACTTGAAGAAACTGAAAATTGGCAAAGCTGGGGCTGTATTTGCTTTGAAACTACATGGTTTTGAAGTCAGTGTACTAGCAATAAGGAGAATTCAACAAGGACCATGTCAGTCCTCAGGCTGTGGGGTTTCTTCTCTTCCCGCAGTCATGGAACTCTGAGGGGTGGCTCTGCCACCCTGTGTCTTGCTCCAGGTCCTGCCCTGCGGAGGCCAGCATCCCTTCACACCCCTCTGTCCTGAGACCCCTTTTCTGGGATTCACAGGCCTTCCTCAAACCACTTCTAGCTTCTCAGGGCTTCTGGGAATCACAGGAGTGAGGTTCTGGAACCAGGGTTTCAGCTCTGAACTCCAGGCCCACCCAGAAAATGACCAACAGGCCTTCTGGACTCCACCTGAAGATCCCAATCAACTGTGGCATGGTGCTGGCATATCTGCAGCAGAGAAAGAGGCGAAGCCCCCATGGACGGCCCAGCATAAGCCACCCTCCCAGGGCTCAGCCTGGCTGGCCCAGTCTCCCCTGATCACCAGCAAGTCTGTGGTGAGAAATCTGAGGCCATCTGCCCTGTCCAAGTCATAAGGACAGACGATTTTCCAAAACGTGTTTATGCACAGAAGCTGGCCCTCAAAAACTTCCTAAACATGAAATGGATCATTGGGTGAGCTTGTAGGACAGGACAAAATAATCACAATCTGTCAGGTACTTTCTGCTCAGAAATCTGCAACATGTCCGACATGTATTTGACTCTGTGACCCAGTTTGAGGACCTTTCCTGTGATATCTCCAGAACAGCACCTCCCCCATCCCATGGACCTAAGTCCTTCATCACATAGTGACTTCGGTGTTTGGGCAACCCAGGGGCAAGGTGGCCAGTGACTACCCTTCTCTTGAGGGACTTGGGTGGGAATGGCCCAGCTAAACTGGTGAAGGGGCCATAGTGTCCATACCCGATGGCTGGAACAGGAGTAGCACTTCAGGGCCTTATCCAGGGACTCAAGGCTGTCCTCTTCATCCCCGGCCTGGAAGGGTGGGTATGTTACTCCAGTTTACAAAGGCGGGGGCGGGGTTGGGGGGAGTGCAGGAAAGGAAGAGGCAGGAGAAAGGCATCTGCTGTTTTGTTTGTTTTAGAGTCTGCTCTTTCCGATTCCTGGCTGAGTCAGAGTCCTACAAAGTTTGGGCTGTTTGGGGTCTTCCTGGAGGAGGCCCAGCCCTAGCCATAGCCTCTGCCAAGGGTGTGCTGGTGCTTGGGACAAAGGAAATCAATTCCGGGTTCTCTCAGCAGCTAAGTGATTGCAGCCCCAAAGCGATTTTCACAGCCCAAAAAGGCCAATTGTATTTTCCAGCTCATTAACCCTGAGCACAAAGCACCATGTCCCCAGGCCTCAGCTCAGCCTCCTCCACTCCAAAGCCCCAACAGACTTGGATTCCACAGGTCCCTCCCCGCCTGGAGACCAGGCTGCCCATTGTCCACAAGGGTCCTGCCTGTTTATTCAGGCCCTTTGAACACTCCTTCTGCATTGTGGGCAAGCCTGGGAGAATCCTGCCTCCCCTCAGTTGATACCCCACCCTGATTAAAGGGCCCTTGGGCCTAGGGCAGTAACTTGGATGCAAACTTCTCTGGTGAAGATGCTGTGGTGCTGCAGGCAGGGCTGAGAGGCCTTAGGGAGGGGAGCATGTGGCTCAGAAATACCCCGTCTCTTCCTCTTCGTTGGGTGTGTTTGGAGTGTCTGGTTTCTCAACCCATGCTACTGAGCTGACACTCACCCATGGCACATCCCATCCATTATTCTTGGGGGTTCATGAGAGGTCCTTGCAACAGTGAGATGATTGGGGCGGTGGCCAAAGGGTGCCTAGGGTGGGCCAGGGCAGCCTCCACTGCCCACATGACTGCTTGCCCTCTCCAGAGAGGCAGCTGCCTGTTCCCACCCATATCCCGGGGGGGGGGGGTGAGCAGCAAGGGATTTGGGTCACTTCTTCCCACAGCACCAAGAACAGTGAGGCTGCAAACCAGTGAAGTCTGCCTTCCGCCTTCCCTCTTCCCAGGGTGGGAGCTGCCTCAGGACTCCTGGCTGGGACCTTAACTAAGCTCCAGGCTATAAATTCCTCTATTCTTTTTTTAAAAAAAATTTTTTTTTAATTCATTTTTAGAGAGGAGAGAGAGAGAGGGAGGGAGGGAGGGAGAGAGAGGAGAGAGAGACAGAGAGAGAGAAGGGGGGAGGAGCTGGAAGCATCAACTCCCATATGTGCCTTGATCAGGCAAGCCCAGGGTTTCGAACCGGTGACCTCAGAATTTCCAGGTTGACGCTTTATCCACTGCGCCACCACAGGTGGGGCGCAATTCCTCTACTCTTGATGTAAGCCACACCATCCCTCTGCCAGGTGCCATGCACATATGTCCATAGACTTCCAGAGTCCTCGTGCAGATGACGTGCAGGCGAGATGGGCCCCATGGCACCCTGGTCCTTCCATGTGCTTCTAGAATAAAACCTTAACACACAGCCTAGGACCCGCTCTCTCATCCCAGTTCCCACCCTCCACTCATGCCCTACAATCCAACACAGGGCCTCCTGCTGCCTGATGTCTTCACCATTCTGGGTTGTTTCTCACCAGTCCCTTCTCAGCCAGAAGGTCCTAACAAAGAGCTCTTCCCCAGAGACCTTCCCTGTGCAATGCATTTTCCAAAAAGGGCCGGAACAACACATGATCTCTAGCCCCCTAGACTGCATGGGCCTTTTCAACTCCCAGGAGGATGCTGTTGGGGAGACACTTCCAGCTTCTGTGGCTTCCACCTGGCCCACTTTCAGCATTATGGTCCCTCCCCTGTGAGTCCCATGGCCCCACCACTGAGCACTATGGCCCTGGCCTCTGCCAGCAACACTTCTCTCTGTCCCAGCTTTCCCACTCCTCCTCCCAAGTCAAGGTCTGTACAGAAGCTGCCCAGCATGTCTTGCTCCCAGGATGGACCTGCAGCACTGCCTTGCTGGTCTCCTTGAGGTTTCTGCTCTGAGTGGTACAGATGCACCAAAAATTGTAACTATATGGAGAAATAGAACAGACTGTTTTTTTCATATTATTTAAGTCTCTGTAAAAGATAAGTGACCATTTAAACCAGGGGTAGTCAACCTTTTAATACCTACTGCCCACTTTTGTGTCTCTGTTAGTAGTAAAATTTTCTAACCGCCTACCGGTTCCACAGTAATGGTGATTTATAAAGTAGGGAAGTAAACTTTACTTTATAAAATTTATAAAGCAGAGTTACAACAAGTTAAAGCATATAATAATAATTACTTACCAAGTACTTTATGTCGAATTTTTGCTGTTTGGCAGAATAAATCTTTATAAAACAACTTACTATAGTTAAATCTATCTTTTTATTTATACTTTGGTTGCTCCGCTACCGCCCACCATGAAAGCTGGAACGCCCACTAGTGGGCAGTAGGGACCAGGTTGACTACCACTGATTTAAACTAATGATGTCAATCAGTGTGGGATTTATAACACATCGAAGTAGAAGGTCTGACAATAGCACCAGGGTCTGGAGGGAGAAATGGAGATAGATAACAGATACTACTGTAAAGTTCTTGTACTGTACAAAGAGTGGGATATCTGGCCCTGGCCGGTTGGCTCAGTGGTAGAGCGTCGGCCTGGTGTGCAGAAGTCCCGGGTTCGATTCCCTTCCAGGGCACACAGGAGAAGCACCCATCTGCTTCTCCGCCCCTCCCTCTCTCCTTCCTCTCTGTCTCTCTCTTCCCCTCCTGCAGCCAAGGCTCCATTGGAGCAAAGATGGCCCGGGAGCTGGGGATGGCTCTGTGGCCTCTGCCTCAGGCGCTAGAGTGGCTCTGGTCGCGACATAGTGACAGCCTGGATGGGCAGAGCATCGCCCCCTGGTGGGCAGAGCGTCGCCCCCTGGTGGGCGTGCCGGGTGGACCCTGGTCGGGCGCAAGCGGGAGTCTGTCTGACTGTCTCTCTCCATTTCCAGCTTCAGAAAAAAAAACAACAACAAAAAAACAAAGAGTGGGATATCACAGCAGGTATGTTGTGGTAAATGGGAGATGCATACTGTTAACCCTAAAGCAGCCACTAAGATAATAATAAAATAATGAAAGCTAAATAAGTCAACTAAGGAGAAACTGTATGTTGAAATAATGAAATATTCAAATGATCAAAAAGAAAGAAAAAAACTGAACAAAGAACAGATAAAAATATGTAAAATAATTAGTAAGGTCATAGATTTAAACTTACCATATGAGTAAGTACACCAAATATAAATGATCTAGATACCCAATTATGAGGCGGAGGCCATTAATGTCAAGGAGCCAGATGCAACTACATTCAGCCTACATGAAGCACACTTGAAAAATAAAGACACAATTATTTTTAAGGTAAAAACACGGAAAAGATATACCATACTAACATGGTTAAGAGGAAGCTGGAGTCTCTATCCTAATACTAGACAAAGTTGACTTTACAGTCAAGAAATTATAGAAATGGCCTGATCAGGCGGTGGCGCAGTGGATAGAGCATCAGACTGGGATGCGGAAGACCCAGGTTCGAGACCTCGAGGTCGCCAGCTTGAGCACGGGCTCATCTGGTTTGAGCAAAAGCCCACCAGCTTGAGCCCAAGGTCGCTGGCTCGAGCAAGGGGTTATTTGGTCTGCTGAAGGCCCAGGGTCAAGGCACATATGAGAAAGCAATCAATGAACAACTAAGGTGTTGCAACGCGCAACGAAAAAGTAATGATTGATGCTTCTCATCTCTCTGTCCCTGTCTATCCCTCTCTCTGACTCTCTCTCTCTGTCTCTAAAAAAAAAAAAAAAAAGCCTCTTTAAAAAAAAAGAAATTATAGAAATGAAGGTTATTTCATATTGATAAAGGAGACTTTTCAAAAGGACATCACAACCATAAACATTTATGTACCTAATAAGACAGGTTCAAAATACACAAAGTAAAAATGGATAGAAGCATAAAGAGAAATAGACAAACTCATACTTACTTTTAAAGATTTCAATAACCCTCTCTTGATAATTAATCAAAGCAGTAGGCAGAGAATCAGCAATAATACAGTAGACAGGTACATATTAACCAACTTGACCCAATTGACACTTACTGAATACCCCACCCAGAAACAGAAGAATACACTTTTTTTTTTTTTACTACAGAGACAGAGAGTCAGAGAGAGGGATAGACAAGGACAGACAGACAGGAATGGAAAGATGAGAAGCATCAATCATTAGTTTTTCGCTGCACATTGCAACACCTTAGTTGTTCATTGATTGCTTTCTCATACGTGCCTTGACTGCGGGCCTTCAGCAGACCAAGTAACCCCTTGCTCGAGCCAGCGACCTTGGGCTCAAGCTGATGAGCTTTTGCTCAAACCAGATGAGTCCACGCTCAAGCTGGCCACCTCGGGGTCTCAAACCTGGGTCCTCTGCATCCCAGTCCGATGCTCTATCCACTGTGCCACCGCCCAGTCAGGCCACATTTTTTTTAAGGACAACAGAAACAGAACATTGACGGAGACAGACCATATTTGGGGCCATAACACAAGTAATAAACATGAAAGAACTTAAGTGAGACAGAGTGTGTTCTCTGACATGGAAGTAAACTGAAAATCAATACAGAAACGTCTGTGAAAAATCCCCAAGTACTTAAAAATTCAACACACTTTGATCCAGGGTCAAACAAAAAATGAAAAGAAAGATTAGTATTTGAAATTGAGTGAAAATGAAAACATATCAAAACTGTGGGATGCTACTAGAGCAATACTTAGAGGAAAATTCAAAGTACTAAAAATGCTATATTAGAAAAAAGGAAAAGTTTAGAAATCTTTGACTCAGCTTCCACATTAAGAAATCTGAAAAAGAGCCTGACTCGGTGGTGGTGCAGTGAATAGAGCATTGTCCTGGGACTCAGAACCCAGGTTTGAAACCCTGAGGTCCCTGGCTTGAGCATGGGTTCATCCGGCTTGAGCATGGGTTCATCCAGCTTGAGTGTGGGCTCACCAGTTTGAGCGCGGGCTCACCAGCTTGAGTGTGGAGTCATCAGTTTGAACGTGGGATCATAGACATGACCCTATGGTCACTTACTTGAGCCCAAAGGTTGCTGGCTTGAGCCCAAGGTCACTGGCTTGAGCAAGGGGTCACTGGCTCAGCTGAAGCCCCCCCAGTCAAGACACATATAAGAAAAAGTAATCAATGAACAACTAAGTTGCCGCAACTATGAGTTGATGCTTCTCATCTCTCTCCCTTCCTGCCTGTCTCAAAAAATAAATTAATTAATTAATTTAAAAAAATAAAAAGGAAAAAGAAAAAAAACCTGAAAAAGAAAAGCAAGCAGAACCTAAATCAAGTAGAAGAAAGGGGAAACAAGTGGAAATCAGTAAAATAGAAAGGAGGACACAATTGTAAATGAATCTGAGAGCTGGTCTCTTGAGATCAATAACTTTTTTTAAAGATATTTTTAGGAAGAGAGAGGAAGGGAGAGGGATAAGAAGCATCAACTCAGCCTGACCAGGCAGTGGCGCAGTGGATAGAGCGTCGGACTGGGATGCCGAGGACCCAGGTTCAAGACCCCGAGGTGGCCAGCTTGAGCTTGGGCTCATCTGGTTTGAAGAAAAGCTCACCAGCTTGGACCCAAGGTCACTGGCTCGAGCAAGGGGTTACTCGGTCTGCTGATAGGCCCTTGGTCAAGGCACATATGAGAAAGCAATCAATGAACAACTAAGGTGTTGCAATGCGCAATGAAAAACTAATGATTGATGCTTCTCATCTCTCCATTCCTGTCTGTCTGTCCCTGTCTATCCCTCTCTCTGACTCTCTCTCTCTGTCTCTGTAAAAAAAAAGAAGAAGAAGAAGAAGAAGAAGCATCAACTCAAAGTTATGGCACTTCAGTTATTCATTGATTGCTTCTTATATGGGCCTTGACCAGGGGGAGGGGTTTCAGCTTAGTCAGTGACCCCTTGCTCAATCCAGTGACTTTTGGGCTCAAGCCAGCAACCATGAGATCATGTTGATGATCCCACATTCAAGCTGGTGACCTTGCACTCAGGCTGGTGAGCCTGTGCTCCAGCCAGATGAGCCCATGCTTAAGCCAGTGACCTCAGGGTTTCAAACCACTCTATCCATTGTGCCCCCACTGATTAGGTGAGATCTATAACATTGATAAACCTCAGGCTGCCCACAGAGTGAGCACCAGAGGACTCTTAGATTCCCAGTTCATCTTCACACAACAGTTCTCCCCTGTCCAACCACCTAGAGCCCTGGGCCTGATTGCTGCTCCCTCTGGGGCCATTTTGCTAAGAAGCACCACGCTGGAGTGGCAGCTTGGCTCCCAGCTTCCAAAACCATCGGGTACTCTTCTTGTCTTCTTTTGAATGGTGTTGTTTCCTCCCTCTCCATCCTTACATTTTTTAAAGCATCTTCAAAGAAAAGTTGAAAATCCTCAAAATAAAATGAATAGTTAATTTTCTAAATATCTATCTACAGAGCTTCATGCTCCCCTCCCAGCTCCCCACTCCCCTCAGGCCCACCCTGGACAGCATAACCCCTTTCCTCTGGCAGTGCTGAGCTTCAGCTGTGTTCTGGCAACCTCCTGGGTCTCTGATCCACCAGCATCTTCCCCCCTTCTCTGTCCCCCTGCTGGTGCTGTGCCAGGTAGGGGGCCTGGTCAGCACTGGCCCAGACTTGCTCGCTGGGGGGGGGGGGGGGACACTAGTTCAGAGACTCACAAGGAAAGGCAAGACTGGCTGAAGGTCGTCATCCGTCCTCCTGGCCAGACAGGGTTCCACTCATCCACCCAGACGCCACCTTCCTAGAGTCCTAAGCGGATGTGGGGCAGGCTGGGGCAGCTGGCTGTCATCCTTATTAAAATTCTTCTTCAAACACTCCGGTGAGTGGCCTGCTGAAGATAAACTACCAGGAGAGAGCCCTTCAAAGAAAATGCTTTAATGATGCAATTATCTTCAATCAACTCAGAACATCTTTATTACATTAGAAAGGGGCAATCCATCTTGGAATAGAGAGAGAGAGAGCTGATCCTGCAGCAGACACCAGCCGGTCTGAGGGCCCCTTTCAGCCTTGCTTTTAAATTTACATGGAGAGAAAACTTTCTAATTAAAATTTTCTGGCTGCGCTGGTCGGTTAAACTGTCCCCAAAAGCTGGATTTCATTAAAGCAACTTTGATTTTTCAAAAATAAATATAAATCGATTTAGGCTGTTGTTTCTGTGTTCTGGGATATTAACAAGACATTAAGTAGTTACCCACAAACCAATCTCATGATTTATTCTAAAACTCAGGGAGAGTAAACGGAGTGGCGCCTGGTCTGCAGCACCCAGGAAGATTTTAAACCAAAGATTGATCCAGTTCGGGGACAAAAATCCGAATAAGCACAGGTCTTTGTTGGTTCTCGGCTCCTCCTTCGAGCTGGGCGTGGGGAGCCTGCCTCGGCCTGGGAACGAAGGCGCTTCTGAGAGCAGCTCCACCGGCCAGGGTCGGTCGGAAGTCCGTGCTGCCCGAAGGCTCTCCCTGCGGGATTTTCCCAGGTCCCGGGTCCCACGGCGATTTTCCGAGCAAGTGCGGAGCGGAAGAGACTTATGGTGAACCTAACACCCAGCGAAAACCTTCGCGTTCCTGGCCAGGAGCCACTCGAGGCGCCTCGCTGCGTCCCGCCCTGCGTCGGAGGAGGTAGGTCGAGCCCTGTCGCCTTCCGCGAGGTGCCGGCCGCTGCGCAAGAACCTTGCACGCGCCGCGCCGGCTGCTCCAAGAACCTGCCCATGGGACGCCCAGGGAGCGGGAGAGGCGGCCCCTGCCTGGGAGGACGCTCGGCGGCTACAGGTGCCTGAAAAGCCAACCAGGGTCAAGGGCACTGTGGCCTGACTTCAAGGAGATGTTAGTCCAGGTTCCAGTCCGGGTGCAGGTTCCTTCACGTGCCCGCCCCCCACCCCCAGGGTTCAGAGAGAGTGGGTGAGCCGAGACAGGCGGTGCGGAGGGTTCCGGCTCAGGGTTGGGGTGCAGCGGAAACAGTCGGCAAACTACAGAGGGACGACGGGGCGGGAGGCGCCGGCGCCGCGAATCTGACGGCGCGTAGCTCTTCGCTGCGCAGGATCCGCGCGAGGTCAAGGACTGGTGCTCTGACCAGGACTCCGCCAGGTCGCGCCCGCCGTCGGTTCCCCGGGGTGGGGAAGCTAGGGCCAGCTCCGCGTGCTCCCCGGGTGTCCAAGCAGCCTCCTGGACAGCAGGAGCGCGGGCCGAGCCCACAGCTATCCGGAAGAGGGCAGTGGGCTCTTGGAGAGGGACAGGGGCGCGCCAAGAGGGCTGCGGCCCGGGATAGACTCAAGGGTGCCTGGCGGGCGACAGCCCCGCCCCTCCCTATCTGTTCAGCCCCTGGGTCAGCAAAGCCAATGGACGCGTAGGTCCACGCGACATCGGCCGCGGCGATTGGACAGCGGCTCATGAAAGGGACCCTGCCTTTTTATAGGGGATGGAGGACGGGGTCGCCTTCAAGTCCCTGGCAGTCGAACTGTGAGCTTTCCTTCCACGTCGTGCCTCCTGGTCAGCGCCAGCCCCGTGCTCGCCGGCTCGCGTATGGCCCCGGCGTCGCTAGTCATGAACCCCTCTGGGCTCAGGATGTGTGGCGGGGACCGCGCAGGGCCCAGCCCGTTGCCCTTCAGTGTTGAGTCTCTGCTCGAGGCGCAGCGCCGGCTAGGCCCGGAGCCCGCGGAGTCCCGGGAGGAGAGGCCACGGGGAGCCGTGGAGCCCCGGACCTGGTTTCCGTCGACTCTCCGCTCGTCCTCCCCACGTAAGTGCACTGTCGCACGGTCCCGGGCCGCGAGAGAGCCCTCATGGCCCAAGCTTGGAGGACCAGGGCGGGAGGGGCGTTGTCGCTTGTAAGCTCGGAAAGTAACCAGCCACTAAGCGTCCGGCCTCGGTGCGAAGAAAGAAGCCAACCCACCCTAACCCTACAGCGCGCACAAGCTGGGCAGCCGGTCTTGCGTCCCATGCAACCAGGCTTCCGCCCTTCCTGGGAGCGGAGTCGGAACCCCAATGTCCTACGGGTTTTTGGCCCCCCTGTCGCCTCGTCCGTCTCCCGCAACGGTGAATTTCGCTTCTGCGCTCAGCGCTCAGTTTTTGCGGCGGCCTCCAGCCCAAGCTTCTCGCTTCTCTAAGTGGGCAAAGGTCCCCCGCTCCGTGGGGTGCGGGGATGCGGATTTGGGAAGCAGAGTCCGAACCACAGTGGCCTGTCCCTACCCGCATGGTTTTCCCGGGGCCTTGCTTCTCTTACCCCTGTGGCTTTTGGGGTCTCGTCTCCGCTGAGGACGTGATCAAGGAACCGGGAAGGGGATCCGGGAGTGTCGGAAAGGGGAGCGCACTGCCGGTGTCTGAGCATCACATGTGTGCTTCTCTTTCCCCCCAGGCGCCCCCAGCCCTCCGCCCTGCACGCTCCGAAAACATAAGAACAACCGCAAGCCACGGACGCCCTTCACCACCGCGCAGCTGCTGGCGCTGGAGCGCAAGTTTCGCCAGAAGCAGTACCTGTCCATCGCCGAGCGCGCCGAGTTCTCCAGCAGCCTGAGCCTCACCGAGACGCAAGTGAAGATATGGTTTCAGAACCGTCGGGCCAAGGCTAAACGGCTGCAGGAGGCGGAGCTGGAGAAGTTGAAGCTGGCGGCCAAGCCTCTGCTGCCCGCATTCGCCCTGCCTTTCCCTTTCGGCGCCCATCTGCAAGGCTCCCCAGGCTCTTATGGGTGTGCCACTGGCACTTTGCCTCAGGTGTCGGGACTCCTCGCCGCACCTGTCACTGCCTACGGCGTGTATTACCTTTCCTAGGGCACCCGGCCCCACGCCTTGCCTGGTGGTGACCTTGGCGTCCTCCGTAGAAGGCGTGCGCGAGGCGGGGAATTGGGCCCTGCGAGCGAGCCGCGCCCGGCCGCGCACCTGTCCTCCCGCGGAAACTGATGCCTCCATAAACTCCCCGCGCCCCGCCGGTATTTTTGTTTTTCAGGTGTTTTTGTTTTTGTTGTTGATACAATGTTATAATTCATCATCAAGCCTATTGGGGTATCTTTCAGATATTTAAAAACTTTTTAAAAATCATGTTCATACTAGGCAAACTTTCCTGAAAGACAGTGAACATACGTAGTTTCATACAGTATTCTCGAAATGGACCAGTGTAGAGCTTCCTATTTTGTGCAAGGCAGCCAATAAATTGTTCTCAAGTTTACTCTGTGGGAGCTCCCTCCGACGCCCTCGCTCTGGTAACCTCCACTCAGGATTCACCACACTGTCTCTGGAGGCAAAATACTGATTACAGAACAAAGAAATGAAAACAGTTTGGTGCCAGGACTGCTGAAATGAAACACACGCATTACTTTCACTAAGTAGACGTGTTACCATTGTGGCAGAATGAAAGCTTTCACACTTATTTTGGGGAAGTTCTTCCATATTATTTCTTTTATTAAAGAACGTCTGAGCCCTGGCCAGACTGTACAGCTCGGCTGGCTAGAGCATCATCAGGAAGCACAAAGGTTGCGGTTCAATCCCTGAGCAGGGTACATACAAGAACAGATCAATGTTCCTGTCTCTCTCGCTCTCAAATCAATAAAATAAACATTAAAAAACTGAAATATTAGAGAATGTATGGGTACCTGAGGTGAGATGCGGTATGTGGGTGTGCATGGGTGTGTGTCTGTGTAAACGTAGGGTGTGAGGGGCTGTCCATGCAGAGAGGCTGTGTGGCTGCAGAGCCGCGGATGATTGTGGAGAGTGCAGTGCGCACAGTTGGCCATGCGCCTTCGGCTCCCATGAGGACCCCGCACTTAGAGACGCCCCACACCCAGTGTGGATCTGGGGAAGAAAAGTTACTGGAGGGCCTGCAGGAGACTAGGGCTCAGGGTACGTTGAAATGGCCTTGGCTAACTGGGCTAGAATGGCTAGGGACCTGCTGGTCCTACTGTTCTGTTCTTTGCAACATGCTGTCAACTCAGGAAAGGGCATTTCCAAGCCCCAAGTGAGGAAAGCCACAGTCCTACCTTTCCCAAGGCTTCACCTGGCTGTCTTCCCCATTCCAACTTCGCTCCAAGGTGCCTGGGGCTGATGGAAGTCTGCACAGCAGGCTGTTCGGCCTGAGCCCCATTATGGGCAGCCCCCTCCCTGCCCTCACCCTGCCTCTGAGCTGCAGCCAGGCCCTGGATGTGCCCCACAAGGAGGGGACTCCAAGCCCTCTGTCCCTGCAGGCCACAGCTGGTGGTGCTGGCTGGGTCAGGCCTCTTGGAGGGAAAGGACAGAGTTTTACACCATGGGTGGCTGAGGTGCCACCCCACAGGAAACTGCTGTGAAATCCCAGAAGTAAAGATGATATTGCATTAAATTGCCTATTAACTAGCCATCATTCTCCCTGTTTCCTCGGAAAGTGGAATTTCACTACAGATTTTAAATGGAAACTAACACTGTTGTTAGAGTGCAAGTTGCTGGAGGTGAAGGTTGGTGGTGAGAGGAGCAAGGAGCCCACACTGCCCACTCCTTCCAGATGTGTCCACATGGGCCCTGAGCTATGCTGTTTAAGCTCAGCCCAACTCCACTCACGGTCCTCAAGGAGACAGACCCGCCTTGTCAATACACCAGAAGTGGTGGGGCCATGACACAAAGGGAGCTTGCCAGGACCCTCGACCTGCCCTGACCCCTATGCCCTGTGCACCTCACAAAGCACAGCTGTTACTTTTTTGTTTTTTTGTTTTTTTAAAAAATGCATTGACTGATGTGGCCAGATAGCTCGGTTGGTTAGAGGTTTGTCTGGAAGCACAAAGGTGCTGGTTTGATCCCTGTCAGGGCACATATAGAAACAGATTGATGTTTCTGTCTCTCTCTCTCTGTTTCTGTATATGTCCTGACCAGGGATCAAACTGGCGACCTCTGTGTATCTGGACAAAGCTCTGACCAACCCAGCTATCCGGTCAGGGAAGCTGTTGCCTTTTAAGGCAACTAAGTACCTTGATGCTCTTCTCACATCTGAGGTTCTTTAGAGACACCCACTGGGGAAGTCAGGACTAAATTCTAGACCAGGACAACAATGCTCACTTGCAAAGTTTGAGAATTGTCCTGATGTATGAGATAATCCCAAGCAAAGGTGACCATGACACCAGCACAGGAGGAAAAGGAGAGCCTGGTGCCCACTGTGCAGCACCCCCCACACACTTCCCCTGCTCTCCGCTGGGGGCGTGGTCTCATCACGGAGCAAGGGTCCGCGCACACAGCCCTGCCATCAAGCAGGCCCCTCCTGTCCCTGTGGTGCTAGAGCACAAGGCAGCCAGGGCTGGCAGGGGAATCTGCTGAATCAACCATTTTTGACCAACACAGCATCCCCACCTGGGGATGCTGCCTGCCCAGGCCCCCTCACTGAGCTAATCTACCACCCAAGGGTGAAGGTCCAGATATATGAGCAACCTTGTTGCTGGGCAAGGAGGGCTGAAGCAAACTGTCAAGACCAGGACTCTCCTGATGGTCCAAAGGGCTACCCTCCTCCTGGATGCATACTGCTTGTCTACCTCTCACAGAGGACTCGCATTCTCAGCTCTCATGGGCCAGCCCCCAGGGCTGTACAGCCTGCCAGACAGAAGGTCTCCAAGGCTCTGAGACTGCTGTGAACTCCAAGCCATTCACACATAAGGACCCTGTACAGCAGCCCAGGGACTGTCACCCCTCATCAGAGAACAGGCACCCTAAATTTGAATCCTGGCTTCCCTTCCCTGTCCATGTCGTCATCTGCTGCTGGTGGATTTGGAGACATCAGCCCTGCCCTTGGGAGACCACCTGGATGAGAGGGAGGCCACCAGGATGAGAGGACAAGATAAAAATTCAGGGCAGACCACTTTCATAGGTAAATAGGCTGCTTGGTCTGGGGACCAGGAGTGGGCCAAGTCATGCACTGGTATGCAGCGTGAGTGACCCTAGGTAGAGCTAAAGTGGGGACAGCAGGACCATGGAGGACCCTAGATGGTGGCCCACCTGCCAAGCTTGAGTGTCTCATCAGTCTCATTAAATGAGTAGCATAACAAATAGGCCTCACTGGTTTGGATGACCAGAATCCCATGTGAGCCCTAGACCAATCACTCTAAGAGTCCTCCATCAGTGTCACCTTAGCGAAGGAGGTAGGATTCATGCACTCTGGTTTCTGGGGGAGAAACAGGTTGGGCCCCTGGGTCCTTTCCTGGCACAGTTGGAGCTCGGAGCCCCTGCTGGCCACCTGCACCAGCCACAGGTGCCCTTGCACCAGCCTTGCCTACTCTGTCTGGGGTGCTACTCTTAGCTCACCCCAGTGAATCTGTTTTATACAACTTAGATGGTAACTGCCACACCCAGAGGCAGGAGGCTGGGAAGGCCTCTTTTAGAGCCCTGTGGTTTTAAACCACTGGTCCGGGGGCCAGTGCCAGTCCACGAACGAATTAACCACCCTGAAACTGAATTTATACTAAAAATTATGGGATAACTGCTGAAATAATAACTAGAGTGTATCTAATTTCCAAAGTAACAGAATGAGAAAAACTCACTCCATCCAAAATAAGGCACAAAAAGGGAGCAAAGAAAAGGCAAAAAAAGGGCACTAAGTCTGCCACTGGCTTCAGAGGGTGAACAGGAACCAGACTCGTGAGGTCTGAGTGTGGCTCTGAGGGACACAGACCTGGTGCTGGATGGCACACCTCACTGTGTGACAGCAAGACTGAGGCTATGTCTTGCTCCTAATGTGACTTCACACGCCAGTCAGAAAAAAAACAGTCACTCCAACAGGCTCTTGGTCACCCAAATAATAAAACGTTGAGTGCTTCATATAAACTCAAGCGTGCTCGCCTGACCAGGCGGTGGCGCAGTGGATAGAGCATCAGACTGGGATGCGGAAGGACCCAGGTTCGAGACCCTGAGGTCGCCGGCTTGAGCGCGGGCTCATCTGGTTTGAGCAAAAAAGCTCACTAACTTGGACCCAAGGTCGCTGGCTTGAGCAAGACGTTACTCAGTCTGCTGAAGGCCCACAGTCAAGGCACATATAAGAGAGCAATCAATGAACAACTAAGGCAGCAGTTTTCAACTTGTGGGTCGCAACCCCAGCGGGGTCGCCTAAAACCATCAGAAAATACATAATGCATATCAGGTATTTACATTTTGAATCATAACTGTAGCAAAATCACAGTTATGAAGTAGCCACCAAAATTATTTTTTGGTTTGGGGTCACCGCAACATGAGGAACTGTATTGCAGGGTCACGGCATTAGAAAGGTTGAGAACCACTGAACTAAGGTGTCGCAACAAAAAACTGATGATTGATGCTTCTCATCTCTCTCCGTTCCTGTCTGTCTGTCCCTATCCATCCCTCTCTCTGACTCTGTCTCTGTAAAAAAACAAAACAAAAAAAGAAAACACAAAAAAACTCAAGCGTGCTCATCGCATTTTCCACAAGCAGACTAATGCAAACTTGGTGACCTGAGCGCTGTTGTCATTTGGCAGCTGGTCCTGAGCTCTGGCTCTTGTGCATCTGCAGATGAGCTCCTTTCCTCTTCCTTGTAAATGCTTTCAATGTGTCTTCCCTCAACACTGCGACCTGGAAAACCGTTCCCAGATTTTGCAGCAGAAATATAAGCATCTCCTCAGATCTCATTATGTTGGTGGTTGTTTTTTATTCATCAGTAACATTCTTCACACTGAAGTTTAATAGTCCCTGTTTTTCAGAAGAAAACCCGAGACAAAAATAAGCAGTTTTCTAGGTTGAAGGGTGAAGGTAAGCTTGGAACCCACTACAGACAGTCCACAGACTACAAAACACAGTCCCCCGTGGCAGCTAATGTGCGGAAGAGAATTTTAGCAGCATGCACTGCACAGGATGCAAAGAAATTAGGGGAGGAAGGTCTCTGAGGGAGACAAACAAGCAGTTAGCCTCTTTCTTTTTCTTTTTGTAACAGACAGAATCAGAGCAAGGGACAGATAGCAACAGACAGACAGGAAGGAGGAGAGATGAGAAGCATCAACTCTTTGTTGTGGCACCTTAGTTGTTCAGATTGCTCTCCCATATGTGCCTTGACAGGGGGCTACAGCAGACCGAGTGACCCCTTACTTGAGCTAGCGACCTTGGGCTCAAGCTGGTGAGCCCTGCTCAAACCGCGTTCAAGCTGGCAAGCTTGGGGTCTTGAACCCAGGTCCTTTACGTCCTAGTCTAACTCTCCATCTACTGCGCCACCGCCTGGTCAGGTTAGCCTCTTTCTTCATGACAGGAGCCTGCACAGCCCTGCCATGACCCCCTCAGTCAAGGCTGGCCATTGTCCACCCAGAGAAATGTTAAATCTCTCAACCTACCAGGACCTATACTTGTTTTGACTTTTCTCCTTGATCACTTGGCAACCCATCAAGAGTCTCTATAGTGCATGCAGCCATTGTGTAATGTGATACCCACCCTCTGAGACTCCCTCCAGGTCTCCAAGGGCTTCAGGTATGGCTGTCAGAGCTGGGCAGCAGCCTCTGTCCCATGAGTTACAAATGACCAGCAGCTGCTTCTGGCCAAACCCAAAGCCCAGGACAAGAACTGGTGTAGGTGAGCTGGGAAGAGGCATCCTTCTCCTGCTGGTCCAACCGAAGTCCTGGGTGGGCACAGCCAGCCTGGAAGCACCCCAGGTGTATATCTGTTAGGGATGAGGCTCCTGGAGGAGGCCCTGCTGGTGGGCCCCACTCTGCCAGGCCTAGTCCAACAGCCCTTATTTGACCAAAATAGCTGGTCCATTGCTTCTGTCCACATGCTGCCTCCAGAGTAGGTCTGGGCTCCACATACCTGCCTATACCTGCTTTTTCCTGCTATGGCCCTGCACGCCTCTGAGGTACGCTCTCGCCATAGCTACTTGGTGACCATTGATAAGAGGACTGTAGATTCTGGGCTCTGCTCTTGCCAGGAAGACACCTACCAGCCAGACACTCAAGATCCGGCACTTGCCATGGTACTTCCTTGGGAAGGCTGCCCCAGTGGGTGCTCTGCTCCTGTCTCAGCACTGACCACCACCACCAACCCCTCGTTGTTATTGCTCAAGAGTTCAAGGAGGATAACCCCAGATCTCTTAAACAGCCATGAGTTTTCAATGATGGTATCCTACCCACTCATCCCACCAGAGGTGCCAAGATTTCATAAATCTTCCCTAAAACTGAACACTGAAAACAAAATGTTCACACCTAATTATTAGTCATTTCCCTAGTTCAACAATATGGAAATGACAGCTAGAGGCCATTAATGAAAAGTATTTGCTTTAAAAAGGACATCTGTACAGAAGGGGTGGACTGGAGCACACATCAGGGTCACTCCTGAAATCTGTGGTCTCTCATTGCTGATATTGCCTGCAGGCATCTTCTAGCCATTCCCTAAGGGACTGAGACATGGAGGGTGGCCAAGGCGTGGTCCTGGGGTAGACACACCACAAAGTAAGAGGCAAAGCTCAGCACTGATACCACATCAACCAAGGATCCTGTGAGGCCTCAGGGACCGCTCACAGGCCACATGTCTCCCTGTCTGTCATCACTGGTGTTTATTTCTTTTCTTGGTGCTCTTAAATCCTCGTGATGCACCTTGACCAAAACAGATGGTAGAAGGTATTCTGAAATGGAAATAAAAAACCTTGACACTAAAGCATTATACCTTTTGCCAACAAACAGCCCAATTCCTAAGAGCAGTCTCATGCATGTTTTCTTCCTGTTCCTTCTCCTTCACTCGTGGAACATTTCGGAGGGCAGCTCTTCCTCCCCAGAGACTGCTCCTGGGCCCTGGGGCAGCTTCCTTTTGTTGCTGGCCACACCTCTGACCTGCTTCCTGTGGGGACCGGCTCCCACCGAGCTCCCCTGGGTTGACTTCCTGTTACCCACCCTGTGCTGAAACCCTGACTACCCACTAGTAACTGGATTCACTCGCTGGCCAAAGTCCAGCCCAGCTACGTGAAGGCAGCTGAGGATTGCGAGTTCTTCTTCTTGTCAATTTGGAATCGTTGGACTCATTTATCCAACATTTTCCCCAAAATCAGATTTGAACTCAAGTTTAACCCAATAAAGGTATGATTAATATTAAAAAAATAAACTCACAGGTTATAACTTAAGTAATTGCAATCGAGCTTCTTTCTATCCAGAAGGGGGCGGTACTCTGCATTCCTGGGCTGCAGGGCTTCCAAACGCAGTGAGCAGGAGGCACTAAATTATCCTCACAAACCATAATAGCCAGGCTTCCAACTCCTGTGAAAGTCTAGTCTCAAGCCAGTGTCAACTTCTCCCAAGGTCAAACCCAGAATGCTCCCCATAAAGCACATATTCAGAACCTCAGAGACCAGCTACTGACCTGTGGGTGTATGACCGCCTGTCCCCCATGGGCTCTGGAGGTGGTGCGGCGTGTTCAGAGCAGACTTCCATGGCGTCCCTGTCTGCCTGCACCCTGTCATCCCTCAGGGCTTCTGCCGACAGCTGCAGGGTGGTCGTGGGAGTGGCTGGGCTGTGGAAGGCAGAGGGGTGAGCAGAGATCTACATGATGCTGGGAACAGCCCCAACTTCCCCAGTAATGAACTCACTAGGAAGAAACTAGTTTTTCCTGCAAAGACATATAACTATTTGGCATTGTGTAATTTTCAGGCTACAGGATAAGGAGAAGAATCACAGTAAGGTTGGAGGTCAATGTTGATACAGGAAATGCCACATTTTACAAATTTAGGTGTAACAATTACACTTTGCCTTTAGAAAATGTGTTTTTATAGTGCCATGTGGTAAATGCCAATGAAGGGTGCCAAATGTCTTTTCACGACAATCAATAAGAAGTTTACTAAATTAACCACACAACATTGAGAGTCCTCTCTAATACCAATGTCTCTACACAGCACTGTAGGGTTTTTCTCCCACAATGACCTTTCGGAAAGGAGGGAGTTCTTTCATATTCTTATAGAAATCTCATAAAGCCTTTATAAAAATCTCCCCTACTGCAGTGAGTTCTCACAATTATTTTAAACAGCAAAGTCCAGCTGGAAGAAAACAAGTTTGTTCAAATATGCAACTTTTAGATGGTTATAAAGATTTACCTAAGAGAATCAGTTAAAAAAAAAAAAAAGAGGCAGCTTGACCAGGAGGTGGTGCAGTGGCTAGAGCGTGGGCCCGGGATGCTGAGGACCCAGGTTCGAGACCCCGAGGTTGCCGGCTTAAGCATGGGATCATAGACATGACCCCATGGTCGCTGTCTTAAGCCCAATACTGGGTTGAAGTCCAAGGTCATTGGCTTGAGCAAGGGGTCACTGACTCAGTTGGAGACCCCCCAGTCAAGGCACATATGAGAAAGCAATCAATGGACAACTAAGGTGCCACAATGAAGAATTAATGCTTCTCATCTTTCTCACTTTCCGTCTGTCTGTGTCTGTCCTGTCTGTACACCATCCCCTCTCACTAAAAAAAAGAAAAAAGAAAGGACAAACAAATATAGTACAAATATAAGATTTACTCCTGGAGGCATCTCCCCATATTGTATCCTAAACAGTCAGGTGTAATGAACAGCTGTTGTCACGTCTGTCAACATAGCAACAGGACAAGTGAAAAGCCAGAAGGCCCCACATGAGGTGGGGCCCACAGCTAGGATCAATTCCCAGAGGCCCACGTGGCAGGTGATGTGTGAGCGGATCTGATGTGCCGGGCACAGGTCAGGTGCAAACATGATGATGTCCTAAATGCCCCAGGAAAGAAACCACAATGGCATCCCAGTGACTCCCTACAGAGCTGGGAAGCCACGCTGTCCCCTCCTGCCCTTCCTCCAGCAGGGTGGCTGTGCACCAAACAAGCCTCTACTTGTTTAACCCCTATGGTCAATTGCTCTGACTTGTCGGGGTTTCTATTATGCACAACTAAACGTTAGAGTAAGTGACACGGGTGCTGACTGATGGTGTCTATATACTCAAAAGGCTTCTTTGCGTTCCAGGGGTGGTTGCATCCTGCAGTGTGAGCATGCACAGTGCTACACGTACCCTCTGCTTTTCTTTGGTTTATCAAAGCGGAAGTCCGCAGGGTAGAGATGACGTCTCACCAGGTGATCCTTTCTGTCTTTGCTGGTCTTGAACTTCACTGTGCAACCTTCCACCAAGCACTGATACTGAAACAAAAATGGTGTCCCCTCCATCCACAGAGCTGGGGGCTAAGGGAGGGAAGGTGCCCCTGGATGTGCCCGGAACTGAGGGCTGGGAGCTCTGACTCTTTGGCAGTCAGCTCTGAAGTCTCCCAAGATAACTGGTCACTCACCATGTCCTGCCTCTCAGACAAGATCTGGAACAAGGAGTCGTGCCACTCCAGGATGTGGATGTCCAGCAGGTGTCCAGAGGGGAAGGCCCGCTTGCAAAAAGAGCACATGTTTCTGTGCAGAGTGTGGTAGTGGTGCTCATAGTCCTCCAGGGTGTCGAATAGCTGGCAGCAGCCCGCCACCTGACAAGTGAACTCGGGCACCCTGGCAAAGGAAACCGCTGCTTGTCAGTTAGTCTATCGATAATTTCCCTTTAAGTGGCCCCATAAAGCTTTGGATGTTTCTTTTGCAATTCCAAATCTTACTTTTTTAAAAACTAGGTTTTCACAAACCAGCTATGTGGTGGCAACGCCAACAAAGCGGGGCTCGGAGGTAGGTCCTGGCAGAAGACAGGTCACAGGGTGCCCAGGAAAGGGGCGAGGTGAGGGGAGGCGCTGGGCGAAGAGAAGCTCACCTGGGCCTTTCGGGGACCCCAGCCACCTGCGTGAGCACATCCTGGAGGTACAGGTGCCGCTGCACGTCTCCGTCCTGCAGAACACGTGCGCACTGAGCACGCAACCATAGGTCCCACCCACCCGGGCTCCGCCCGGCCTGGGCCACACCCACAAACCGTAGGCCCCGCCCCGCCCCCAGACAACTGCCTTTTTTTTTTTTTTTTTTTTTTTTTTTTTAGAGACAGAGTGACTCAGAGAGAGGGATAGACAGGGACAGACAGACAGGAACAGAGAGAGATGAGAAGCATCAATCATCAGTTTTTCGTTGCGCTTTGCGACACCTTAGTTGTTCATTGACTGCTTTCTCATATGTGCCTTGACTGCGGGCCTTCAGCAGACCGAGTAACCCCTTGCTGGAGCCAGCGACCTTGGGTTCAAGCTGGTGGGCTTTTTTTTGCTCAAACTAGATGAGCCCGCGCTCAAGCTGGTGACCTCGGGGTCTCCAACCTGGGTCTTCCGCATCCCAGTCCGACGCTCTATCCACTGCGCCACCGCCTGGTCAGGCGACAACTGCCCTTTCTATCGACTCACGCACCTCGAAGAACTCGTGGTCCCGCGGGAAGCGCACCTGGCGCGTCGCAAAGCGGAAGGGCGAGGCCCCCGCCGCGGGGTCCCGCTGCACAGGCAGCGGCTCCGCCGCTCCAGGCCCAGCCGCTAGGCGGGCGTGCAGCGCGGGCGGTAGCTGCATCGCGCTGCGCGGCAGCGAAGCCGCAGCCTGTCGGCCACCGTCCTCCAGCTGCCGGGGCGGGGCCGGATGTGACGTGCCATTTCCGCTGCCGACTGGTTTCGGCGGGTTGTGGCAGCGGTGTGGCGCTGCGGGTGAGTACGGCTCAAACTCGGGGACGGGGCGCGCGGGTTACCCGCAGACGGGTGCAGCCGGTGCTGAGAGGGAGCCGCGCCGCGGCGGCCCAGCTCCTGGGCGGAGATCGGGGTTCTCCTCCGAAGGTCCTCCTGTGGAGGCTCCCGGCCGCTGCGGTACCCTCGCCGGCAGTGCTCCTCCTTTGTCTCGGCTCCAAACCGGTCACAAAGCGGTCCTCGGAAAACTCGGGTTTTCTCGGACGTTTTCTTTGCTTCAAGTGCTTCGGCGGCTTCTCTCTGTCTGCGTCCTGTGTCCCTGTCGCGGCCGCTCCGCGGCCCGGGCCCCGCGCCAGGTGCCCACAGCGCAGAAAGCGGAGGAGGCCGAGCAGCTCTCTGATTAAACCGGGATAGGTGACCCCTAAGGGGCCCGAGGGCGCTTGAGACTCACTGTGGAGTGTGGGCCAGGTGCGCACGGACTCGTGGCTCAGAATGTTGCAATGGCAAGTAGTGGGTGCTTTTCTTTAAGTAATTTAAAATGTAGTTGAAAAGGTGTGATTAAAAACGTCTGATCAGTTCATTCTGGAAGTGAAAGGTGCTTGTGGCTCTCTGCCCAGCCAGCCATTCAAGTGCCCAAGAAGAGCCCTGGACAAACCCAGACTCTCTTTTTTTTTTAAGTAGTATTTTATTTATTGTTTTATAAAGTCGGGGCGGTGGGTGGGGGGTGAAGCAAGAAGTATCAACTCATATTTGTTTGATTTAGTTGTTCATGGCTTGCTTGTTGCTTCTCGATGTGCCTTGACCTGGAAAGGCCAGGGTTTTGAACTGGTGACCTCAGCGTTGGGGGTTGATGCTCTATCCACTGCAACACCACAGATCAGGGCTTTTATTTCTTAATACTTTATTTTTTTTTCTCTTTAAAATCTTTAGGGCGCTTGACTTTTTTTTTTTTTTATAATTTTTCAAATGTTTTTCAAGCCAATTTGAGCAACTAGCTTTGAGATCTCAATAGGGACTCTGTCACCCCCTCTGTTCAGTTGGGTGTTCACCAGCGTGTGAAGTAGGCGTCTTGGCGCACCAACACGATTACTTCTCCAGTACAGACTTCATCTGTCCATTTGTCCTGACTGATGGCACGTCACAGAAGTCCAGTGAGCTGTTGCAGTTGTGTTCCTCTGAGCTGCGTTTAGTGCTGCTGATGGTTGGCATCCTGACAATCAGAGAGAGGGATAGGTAGGGACAGACAGACAAGAACGGAGAGAGATGAGAAGCATCAATCATCAGTTTTTCATTGTGGCACCCCAGTTGTTCATTGATTGCTTTCTCATATGTGCCTTGACTGCGGGGCTACGGCAGACTGAGTAACCCCCTGCTCAAGCCAGCGACCTTGGGTCCAAGCTGGTGAGCTTTGCTCAAACCAGATGAGCCTGTGCTTAAGCTGGCAACCTCGGGGTCTCGAACCTGGGTCCTCCGCATCCCAGTCTGACACTCCATCCACTGTGCCACCGCCTGGTCAGGCGCATCCTGGCTTCTTGCCTTGTCCCTCTTCCCATCACCATGACAACCAGAGGTGGGAGGTGGGGGCTGCCTGCAGGTGAGAGACCAGGTTCTTGCAGGAATTGTTCCACAGAGAACAGCAAGCGTGTCTGTGTTGTCTTTTCTGTTTTCTGTGGTTTGCAGCACCTTGTCCAGGGCCCTCTGGGAGTGATAGTGAGATGGTAGTCTAGGCTGTCAGTGAGTCAGATCCAGTTTCCACTTGTAAAACCAGCTGTTTCTCAGGTAAAATGAACCATTTCCAGTTGACTGGCCTTTTGTAACAACAGTGGCAGTGATTGGCCTGCTTGTCTAGTTGCACAGGCATTAACAGGAACTGTTTGATCACTGCAGCAGCTGTGAGGGAGGGTTACTACTCACTCTCAGGGAGCTAAGAGAGGACAGCTCCTCCAGCCCACAGCCCGGCCCAGCCGCCCCTCGTGCACCTTACGCCCCTCACTCCCAGAGCGGCACCTGTGCTGGCGACCTAGGGACCAGCTCGTGCTTACTCTCCTGCCCTCATGTTTGGAGACACCTGCCTCTGGCCAGTGTTTGATGTTTATACACTGTGACCTATAATTACATCCAGAGAATTTGTTTTCTATCTCTCAGGGTCACAGTAACATTAATATCCATTGGTAATGAGCTGTGGAGTGTGTGCGGAGTTGGCTCTGCTTGGTGTTTTGTTTGACATGGTGTCTTCACTGCAGCTGGCAACCCAGTGGTCCCTAACCTTTTTTGAATCACAGAACCTTTAAAACTGCTGAAATTTCTGTCAGAAAATTCACAGACAAATGACTTTGCCTCTGATTCCAACAGATCTCTTGTTGATGGATCCAGAGAACCTTGTGTAGATAGATCGAGAGGTTTACGTGAAGTATGTCAATTTTGCTCATATTTATTTCTTGACTTTATAGCTGATTGCCAATGTGTGTCTGTTTTCTCCATTCTATCAGTACTGTTGATGGTAATGGCTAACTGGAAAGACAAGCCCCTGTGTAGACCACTACTGTCCCCTTGGGGACATCTCAGTTATGGCTTTGATGCCAGAGGGTTCTGTATCTACTCCTGAGACCCTGGGGCATCTGATCGACAGGGCAAACTGAGCTGAAGTGGGACCCCACTCAACTCAAATGCACAGGAAATGTAGCAATTTTACCAGTAGCATCTGCATATATTGCCAAGCTTGGACAAGAGAAGGGAATGTCCTAGGTACCAGAGTACAGAGAGATCATAACCCCGAACACAGGGTGTGAGAACCATGTGCAGGCCTCCTGGGCTAGAGCTAGGGTTTGAAAACCTGCTGGGAGGGTGCAGTGGTGTAGCCTGTGCAGAGCTCCCTGCGTAGATCCAGGACCTCCGCCAGGACAGCTGTGTTTTCCCAGCCAGGATGAGAAAACTGTCTGCCAGCCGCTGGCCCAGGGACATGAAGGATGACCCAGTCCTGCGAGTCCACATTTTATGTACCTGCAGGCTCCCAAGCTGAAGCTTGGGCCTGGAACTGGCTAGAATTTGAATTTCCACAGGTAGCATGTCTACTGGAGACTGCCCAGTAAGAAGTGACAAACCACACCAGGGAGTGCCACCTGCAGGGAAAGGAAGACTCGCCTCCAGGAACAAGCCCCACTACAGGGTGGACAGGCGGTCATAGGGGTGTCCACAAGGAGCATCGTGTGACTCCCATGATGATTTTGTTTCTCAAAGAGCCATTGGCCGAGTTTGATTGCTTTACAAATTTTTTAATAGGGTTTTGTTTGTTTTTGTGTGTGACAGAGACAGAGAGAAGGACAGATAGGGACAGACAGGGACAGACACACAGGAAAGGAGAGAGATGAGAAACATTAGTTCTTCATTGCAGCTCTTTTGTCTCCTTGGTTCATTGATTGCTTTCTCATATGTGCCTTGATCGCGGGGGGGGGGGGGGGCGGGAGGCTACAGCAAAGCAAGTGACCCCTTGCTCAAGTCAGCGACCATGGGGTCATGTGTATGATCCCATGCTCAAGCCAGCGGCCTCGGGGGTTCAAACCTGGGTCCTCTGCATCCCAATCTGATGCTCCATCCACTGCGCCACCACCTGATCAGGCAATAGGGTTTTGTTTTTATAAATAGTTTTTTCTTACCTTTAGGAGAGCATACTGTGATGTTATCTCAGAGCCAAAACTATGAGTGAATTTCGGATTCACCATGATGTCAATGAGCTGCTCAGTTTGCTGCGTGTACATGGAGGGGATGGGGCTGAGGTTTACATTGACCTTCTGCAGAAGAACAGGACCCCGTACATCACCACCACTGTGTCTGCACACAGTGCCAAGGTGAGTGCCCACCCCTGTGCTGTCCACAGTGTTCACCTTCCTGGCTGGGTGGCCCTAGGAGTGCCGATGATGTCAGACAACCTTGGCAAGTGCTTTCCTTGGACCAAGTGTTCCACCCAGCTCAGTGCTTCTGTTGGCCCTGCGGCCCGGACAGATGAGTGGGCAGAACCTCAGGGCGCCCTCGCTGTCAGCCTGACCTCGGAACCCAGGCTCTTCACCACGTCCTCCATATCCATGTCGGAAGACGCAGCAGTTTCTCTGATTTATAGTCACCTTGTGACACAGATAGTCTCCTGAATGTAAAAGGAAGCTTCTGGTAGTAACTACATTGAAATCCCTGTAAAGTGGATTATTTTTCTTCATTTAAAAAATGTGTAATTCAGCCTGACTAGTGGTGGCACAGTGGACAGAGGGTTGACCCAGAATGCTGAGGTTGTCGGTTTGAAACTGCAAGGTCGCCCACTTGAATCTGGAATTGTCAACATGATCCCAAGGTCACTTCACTGGCTTGAGCCCAAGGTTGCCGGCTTACGCAAAGAATCACTGGCTCAACTTGGACTGAAGTCCTGCTCTGATCCTGGTCAAGGCACGTATGAGAAGCAATCAATGCTCAACTAAGGTGAAGAACTATAAGTTGATGCTTCTCACTCTGCCTCCCTTCCTGTGTCTCTCAAAAAAAGTGTAATTCAAAATCATACGTCTGTATTAAAAGATAGTTTTGAAATCTTTTTCAAAACACATCATGAAGCTTCAGTTATTTAAACAGCTTAATAACACCATAAGCATGAATAGAAAAATTCTCTGAGCACAGTAATTTAGGAGCATACTATATTTAATTTGTTATAAGGAAAGCATTAAAAATCAGTGAGAAAACTTAACCCCTGAGCCTGACCAGGTGGTGGCACAGTGGATAGAGCGTTGGATTGGGATGCAGAGGACCCAGGTTTGAAACCCCAAGGTCGCCAGCTTGAGCGCGGGCTCATCTGGTTTGAGCAAGGTTCACCAGCTTGAACCCGAGGTCACTGGCTTGAGCAAGAAGTCACTCAGTCTGCTGTAGGCCCCCCCCCCCCCCCGTCAAGACATATATGAGAAAGCAATCAATGAACAACTAAGGTGCCACAACAAAGAATTGATGCTTCTCATCTCTCTCTCTTCCTGTCTATCCATATCTGTCCCTCTCTGTCTGTCTCTCTGTCACACACACAAACAACCAAAAAAAAGAACTTAACCACTGAGCCTGTAAAGGGGCGCTGCCTTCCCTCTATACTTGACGGGTCCCCGTCTGTCCCTGGCACTGGAGGTCAGCACCTAACATGTTCCTGTGTGCTTCTGGATGCCACGGCTCTACTTCGACGACACCTATCATGTACCCAACTTAAAACTAACAGACACGCAGCACAACAACATATAAAGCCCCCTCCCAGGTAACTACTGTTAGTCCTTCCTGTATCTATGTTCATCACCAGTGGTTACTGTTATTCTGATGCGACAGGTGGGAAGAGCGACAGGGCAGCACCAGTGCCCAGAGAGAACAGAGTAAAATGAATGCATAAACTACCAGGAAAAGCTTATGTGGTTATTGTCTAACCTAAGGTTTGGGAAGTGTAACATGAGAAACCTTAGAGGAAAATGGTTTCACAAAAAATTTGGTGAGATGTCTTAGTTTTATTTCATCAATACATGTTTTTTTTGGGGGGGTTTGGTTAAGATTTTATAAATATTTATTGATTTTAGAAAAGGAGGGAGAGAAAGAGGTGGAAGATCAGGAAGCATCAACTCAGTTGCTTCTCATATGCCTTGACCTGGCAAGCCTGGGGTCTCAAACTGGCGACCTCTGCATTCCAGGTGATGCTGTCAGGCAGAATATGATATTTAGCCTGCCTGATTTCACTCTATTTGGGTTTTTGTGTTTAGGAAGATATTTTAAAGTTCTTAATTATTGTCACTAAATCACTTATGTTTGTGCTTTTGAGGTTAAAATAGCAGAATTTTCTCGTACTCCAGAAGACTTTCTAAAGAAGTATGATGAACTGAAATCTAAAAACACAAGGAACCTTGACCCATTGGTGTACCTGTTGTCAAAGCTCACAGAGGACAAAGAGGTAACTGCTGACTGTGGGACTGGGCGTGTCAGGGAAGGTGAGTGGGGTGTGGGAGCTGCATCGAGGGGAGCTTGCATTGGGAGTGGTTTCCAGCACATGGGTCTGAGCAGTAGAGATGACACCTCACAAGTCGACTGGCTCTGGTGCTACCCTGTCGCTCTGCCCACCTGTCGCATCAGAATAACAGTAACCACTGGTGATGAACATAGACACAGGAAGGACTAACAGTAGTTACCTGGGAGGGGGCTTTATATGTTGTTGTACCGCGTGTCTGTTAATTTTAAGTTGGGTACATGATAGGTGTCGAAGTAGAGGAACTGTGGCATCCAGAAGCACAAAGGAACATGTTAGGTGCTGACCTCCAGTGCCAGGGACAGACGGGGACCCATCAAGTGTAGAGAGAAGGCAGTGCCCCTGGTAGCGGAGTTTGGGAACGGCTGGTGAAGCAGCCCCAGGTTTCCCTCCGTGTGAATAGAGGGTGTGGCCGCTTGTGGCAGGAAGCATCGGGAGACCAGACAGCTCATGGGCTGACTGGAGGCCCTGCTGTTGCTCTCCATGTGGTCGCTGAGGGTGGAAAGGGGCAGAGTGGCCAGCTGGGCCGAGGCCACAGCGTGTGGCCCAGTGTCACGCAGCGTTCTGTGCGCAGACCCTGCAGTACTTACAGCAGAATGCGAGAGAGAGAGCTGAGCTGGCAACCGCAGCTGCGGCCAGCAGTCCTGCCAGCTTCAGCGCCCCTGCCGCAGCCTCCAGGATCTCCATGCAGGAGCTCGAGGAGCTGAGGAAGCAGCTTGGCAGCGTGGCCACGGGCTCCACTTTGCAGCAGGTACTGCAGCCCACAGGCCCCCACTCACTGCAGCAGAGGGCAGGGTGCTGGTGGGGGTGCACGTCTCACTGTTGTCAAGATGAATCGGAACATGAAGACACTGGTTGGGACTCGCTGTGTGGATAAGGATCATGGACACGGGTGGGCAACCAGTGTTGGGAAGGATCTGGAGCAGTTGGCTCATCTGCTGCAAGGCAGTTGTGGGTTCAGCCAACACAAACTGCAATTCCCCACCTCCCTCCATTAGTTTTTGTCAGCTTGTCTTTAAAATTGTACCTGCCTGGCCTGACCAGGCAGTGGCGCAGTGGATAGAGCGTCAGACTGGGATGCGGAGACCCAGGTTCGAGACCCCAAGGTCGCCAGCTTGAGCACGGGCTCATCTGGTGTGAGCAAAAAGCTCACCAGCTTGGACCCAAGGTCACTGGCTCGAGCAACGGGTTACTCGGTCTGCTGAAGGCCCCTGGTCAAGGCACATATGAGAGAGCAATCAATGAACAACTAAGGTGTCGCAACGAAAAACTGATAATTGATGCTTCTCATCTCTCTCCGTTCCTGTCTGTCCCTATTTATTCCTCTTTCTGACTTTCGCTTTGTCTGTGAAAAAATAAAAATAAATAAAATAAAATTATGCCTGCCTGACCAGTGGTGGTTCAGTGGACAGAGCATTGACCTGGGCTACTGAGGTCCCAGGTTCGTATTCCTGAGGTTAGCAGCTTGAGCATGGAATCATCGGCATGACTCCATGGTTGCTGGGTTGAGCCCAAGGTCTCTGTCTTGAGCAAGGGGCCACTGGCTCAGCTGGAGCCCCCTGGTCAAGGCACATATGAGTAAGCAATCAATGAACAATTAAAAAGTGATACAACTATAAATTGATGCTTATTATCTCTCTCTTTTCCTGTCTGTCTCTCTTTCTACCTCAAAAAAAATAATAAGTCTATAGATAATTTTACTCAGACTCTTTTTTCTCCTATGCCTACTGCTTTTTCTTGCTTTTGAATCTATGTATTGCCCTGTTCTCTTGATGTATGTCTCTCTGCTCATAGCCGTGTCTCTGGCCTTCAAACCCCACAGAGCTGTGTCCCTGTTCGGGTCCAAGCTTAGCATAATGGCTGTGACAATGCCACTGGCCAGCACTACTGGGGCATGTCCTGTGTCCAGCACCTCACAAAGCCCTCACACTGATACCCCATAGGACACGAGGAAACTGAGCTTACGCCTGCCTTTCTCACACTCCTGAGCCAGTGCTTCCGAAAGCCAGGCCACCCAACAGCTCCAAGCAGTCCTAGTGGCCAGTCCCTCAGGAAGACCATTGCTCCATGCATGTGCCTAGAACTGGCCTTTCCCAGTGTGGCCCTCTATCTGTCCCTTGTCCCATGGGCTTAGATGGGGTCCTTTATCTCCAACCATCTGTCCCTGGGCCCATGTCTTACTCAGCAGGTCATGTCTAGACTTGGAGCCCCTGGGAGAAAGCAGAGGCTTCCCTAGGGAGGTGCCCCTGCTGCCAGTGCTCCTGATAATCTGGGCCCTGTCTCCCTTGCCCCCAGTCCCTCACGCTGTGATGGGCCCAGAGTCATTCCTTTTTACATGAGTTTAACTCCCATGTGCTCAGCAATTGACTTTTTCAGTGCCATTGATGTTAGTTGTAATAGTTTGTACTAAAAGTATCTTTGTTTTTTGTTTTTAAAAATATTTTCACCAGTCTCTGGAGCTTACAAGAAAGATGCTTCGAGACAAGCAGAACAAAAAGAATTCAGGCCAGCGCCTCCCCGTGTTCCCTGCGTGGGTGTACGAGAGGCCCACACTGATTGGGGATTTTCTGACTGGCTCAGCCTTAAGCATGGACACAGCTGTGCCTATAGGTATGTGAAGCATTTATTTCTAACTCCTGCATGGTGGCACCATGGAGAGGTGCCACTGTGCTTGGAGCCCGTCGTGCATCCCCAGGCAGGTGAGTGGGTGTGCAGTGTGTGCTGCGTGCACTGTCAGACATGCGGAGTATAGTGTGGCACCATCATGCTGCCTGGCCTGGTCTCGGGTGCCCTGGGGTCACCTGGATGTGGGCAGCAGGGGCTATTCTCAGAGCTCCTTTCTCCTGCTGCTGCCTCCGGCTCCCCATGCATGGCCCTCTGTCCCAGCAGGTGTCGGGGAGGCCCTACTCGGTTTCCTGGGATCATTCTCAAGTCCATTGGGTGGTCAAAAGGCAACCATCTCACACCGTGTGTTTATGATAGAAATTGTCAGTGTTTTAAGCTTTTGAAGAAAACCTTCTCTTTATCCCAGAGCAGTCCAGACTTGCCAAATTATTCCCATTGGAAGTGCTTTTCGGGTTCCAAACTGTGTCCTTGCGTCAAGCAGGTACCTGAGTATAGAGGTTCCTACCTGCCGAGGTCTTTCAGGTTCCAGTGCCCGGTCCAGGCTCCCCAGCCCACTGGGTAGTTAGCACCTTTTCTGGGGGGTTGGAATCTCAGTGTTTGGTGCCCCTGTGGTGTCAGTCGAAGCCAAATACACGGCTAGCTCCCGTATCTGTGGTCATCTGAGGAGTTGCCCAGCGGGAACGAGGGGGAGTATGACCTTCAGCAGGTGGCTTACATCAGGGAAGGCCGGTCGGATGGGTGCTGAGGCAAGGCGAGTGGCCCAGCCCGTGTCTGTGGCCCAGCCGGTGTCTGTGCACAGGCTCTCTGCCCCTGGCCTCCCAGGAGGCTGCTGTCGTGGAGGACCTGCTCTACGTGTTGGTGGGCGTGGATGGCAGGTACATCACTGCCCAGCCCCTCACTGGGAGGCAGGGCCGGACCTTCTTCGTGGATCCCAACCTGGACCTGTCCATCAGGGAGCTGGTGAACAGGATCCTGCCAGTGGCTGCCAGTTACTCCACTGTGACCAGGTAAGGCTGGACACTGGCCTTCTTTGGACACACCTGGCCACAGAGCACACGTCGACCCAGCTTCACTGCTGGCACAGCATGAGGGGCCTTGGGGTGGGTGCAGGGAGCTGTCTGGGCACAAGAGCGTGAGCGGGGCATGTGCTCCAGAGGCGGAATGTCTGCCCTCACCTTGTGGCTCCTTGAGGCTCGCAGCTTCTGCAGGGGGCGTGACACTTCCTCTCCTTGTAGGTTCATTGAGGAGAAGTCTTCCTTCGAGTACGGGCAGGTGAACCATGCATTGGCAGCTGCCATGAGGACCCTGGTGAAAGAGTACCTGATCCTGGTGACGCAGCTGGAGCAGCTGCAGAGGCAAGGCCTCCTGTCACTGCAGAAGCTCTGGTTCTACGTGCAGCCAGCCATGCGCACCGTGGACATCCTGGCCTCCCTCGGTACGGCTGTGCCGGGCCGGGAGAGCCTGTGGGGACGGGGCGGCTCCCAGGCGGATCCTCTGATGGAGGGGGGGGTGTATGGTGTGACGAGATGAGTAATGTTGTAGGAGGGACCACCTAGGCCAGGGTCCTGGTCATTTGTGTCCTGTAGTCACCATGTTGGAGAGGCCACAAGCTATGTTGCTTCGTGTGTTACTGATTTGTGGGAGGAAACTGGAAGCTCTTGTTGGTAAACGTTATTAGCAAGTCCAGTTTTGGGTGTGTCCCCTAAAGAGGAACCTGTCTCACGAGGACGTCGGCACTGCGCACTTCCTCTCCTTGCAGCCACCTCAGTGGACAAAGGTGAATGTGTTGGGGGGTCCACCCTGAGCCTCCTCCATGACCGGAGCGTCAACTACACGGGTGACAGCCAGGCACAGGAGCTGTGCCTGTACCTCACCAAGGCTGCCAGCGTGCCCTATTTTGAGATTCTGGAGAAGTGGATCTACAGAGGGATCATCAATGACCCGTACAGGTGCAGCCAGGGGGGTGGGGGCTGGGGACATGGGGGCGGGCTGCTCTTCAGCCTTCCTCACTGTGTGGGGCTGGCAGGGGTGAAGGTCCCCTCAGTCTGGCTGTTAGCCTCCTTTGTGTGGCTCCTCAGTGTGACCGATTTAAGTGTACAAGATGAAATATGTCGGCTCACAAAGAGTTCTGTTATGTTAAGATCTACTTGTTAAAAATTTTTAAAACTAAGTTTGTGACCTAGGGTTAGTGTTTCCTTAACGACTCAACCAACCAGCTGATGTGGTGGGCTGAGTAGGGAATGGAGTTTCGAGGTCCAGGGACAGAGGTGATAACGGAGACAGTGGACAGCAGTGCATCGCGGGGTCCTTGTGTTGCTCAGGCGCAGGGCAGAAGGAGGTGCTGGCTTCCAGAGTGAGGCAGCAGGAAGACCAGGCAGCCTCCGTCCAGCGCTATGGCCTCAGCCCTCTGGCCCCAGGTCACCGTGCTGCGCTGGGTGGGGCTGCAGATTTGATGAACGCACAGTTGAGAGTTAATGGTAGTGAGCCAGTCCGGCCTCCGTGGTTGGCTCCGCACTGTGAGCTGAGGTGCCTTCATGCTTTCAGTGAGTTCATGGTGGAGGAGCACGAGCTGCGGAAGGAGAAGATCCAGGAGGACTACAACGACAGGTACTGGGACCAGCGCTACACCGTGGTGCAGCGGCAGATCCCCTCTTTCCTGCAGAAGATGGCGGGCAAGGTGCTCAGCACAGGTGATGCCGGGGGCCCCGGGTGTGCACAGTACACTACTCTGATGGGGGGTGCAGGCAGCAGGCTGTGCAGGCCTTGGGTGGGCCCTGTGCTATGGTTGACCTTTTTTTTTTTTTTTAAGCACGAGAGGGTCAGACAGGAGGGGAGAGAGATGAGAAGCATCAGTTCTTCGTTGTGGCACCTTGGTTGCTCATTGATGACTTTCTCATGTGCCTTGACGGGGTTGGGGGACTCTAGCTGAACCAGTGATCCCTTGCTCAAGCCAGTGACCTTTGGGCTCAAGCCAGCAACCATGGGATCATGTCGATGATTCCACGCTCAGGCTGGCAACCTCAGGGTTTCGAACCTGGGTCCTGTGTCCCGGGCAGATGCTCGTTCACTGGACCACCACTTGGTCAGGCTAGTTGACTGCATTTTGTTCTCTGACCCTGGGAGATTGTCTTCGCGGTGCCTCTGCTTCCTCTTTATTATTAAATTTTTAGGAGTTGTTGGTACTTAAAGGAAGACTGTACTTACAACACTGATGTCAGATGTATAGATTTCTGTATCAACCCCCAGGTCCCAGTTCTTAGCAGACAGTGGGTGGGCGTCCTACAGTTTTAACTCAGTCCTGTCACTAATGACCGGATGCAGTGCAGGCCCCACAGGTTAAAGGCTCAGCCCCCTCAAGACTGACCCTGTCAGACGCCTGTCATGAGTATCAGGTCCCCAGGCCACCGGCACTTCTGTCTGCGTTCACTACCAATCAGGAATGCCCGCGACCCCTCCTCAGATTCCTTAACTTGCTAGCGAGCCTCCCAGATCTCAGGGAAACGCTTCACTTGCTGGATCACTGGTGTAGTATAACGGATGTCACAAAGCGATTTTCAACCCGTGTGCCACAGAATTTTAGCCATTTGTTTATGTGTGTGTGAGGCGAGTGGTGGACAGCCAGGTGCGGAGGGCGGTGGGGCGAGGTCTGGAAAGGTCCCCAGCACGGAGCTTCTGTCCCCGTGGAGTAGTTGTTCATGAAGTGGAAGCTCTTTGACCCCCTTTGTTGAGGGTTTTTATGGGGGTTCATCCTGTAGGCACAGCCCCCGACATCGGGGTGGGGCTGGCAGCTCCATCCATCTCATCCCCTGTTCAGTCCCTCTGGCCACCGGTCTGGTCCTGAGGACCTCTGGGGGCTTCCAGTGGTCACCTCGTGGGCCTGAACTCAAGTGTGGGGGGAGGGGCTTCCAAATGACAAGATTCCAAGGGTGTTAGGAGCTCCATGCCGGAAACGCGGTTGAAAACCAAACGTGCGGTCCTTGTTGTGTCACAGTGTCACAACTGTTACAGGGAAAACCATCAGCGACAGAGGCCCAGTGGGTCGGCCGTGTTCTCAGTCAACACGCTGGATCAGCAATGTGATTTAAATATATATGTATTTTTTAAGATTTTATTTATTCATTATAGAGAGGGGAGAGAGAGAGAGAGAGAGAGAGAAGGGGGGAGGAGCAGGAAGCATCAACTCCCATATGTGCCTTGACCAGGCAAGCCCAGGGTTTTGAACCAGCAACCTCAGCGTTTCCAGGTTGACGCTTTATCCACTGCGCCACCTCAGGTCAGGCAAGCAATGTGATTTAGAAACCAGTATGGGTAAATACTTGAGGATGGGTTGGCAGACAGGATCTCGGCACTTTGGTGACTGGAGCATCTGGGACAGGGTTAGAAGATGATTTATAATCTGGTTCTCAGAAGAGTTCTTGAGATTGTTCGTACTCTTGATTAGAAAAATCAGATCTAAGTGGTCATGGCAAACCATAGCAGTGACTGCTTCTGACTTTGGTCAGTGGTTGTGGTGTCTCCACCATGGCTATTCCCAAGTGTATTTTTTTGTCCAGTCCTCCAGCTGTTGTGGATGTATAACAGAACTTTTTTTTTTTTTTTTTAAAGAGACAGAGTCAGAGAGAGGGACAGACAGGAACGGAGAGATGAGAAGCATCAATTACTAGTTTTTCGTTGCACACTGTGACACCTTAATTGTTCATTGATTGCTTTCCCATATGTGCCTTGACCATGGGCCTTCAGCAGACCAAGTAACCCCTTGCTGGAGCCAGTGACCTTGGGTCCAAGCTGGTGAGCTTTTGCTCAAACCAGATGAGCCCGCACTCAAGCTGGCGACCTCGGGGTCTCGAACCTGGGTCCTCGGCATCCCAGTCTGATGCTCTATCCACTGCGCCACCTCCTGGTAAGGCATATAACAGAACTTTTAATCTACCCTTCATTTCTTTTCAGGTAAATACCTAAATGTGGTCAGAGAGTGTGGTCACGATGTCACCTGCCCAGTGGCCAAGGAGGTCATCTACACGTTGAAGGAGCGGGCGTATGTGGAGCAGATTGAGAAGGCTTTCAACTACGCCAGCAGGGTCCTGCTGGACTTCCTGATGGAGGAGCAGGAGCTTGTGGCGCACCTGAGGTGTGGCTTCCCCGGAGCGCCCTCACCCCTGAGCGCAGGTGGCTGGTGTGCGGGAGGTTTGGTCAAGACCCAGAGCTCCCAGCACTTCGTCTGTCATTTTATAAGTGGGCACATGGCCAAGTCATCTCAGGCCTTTCTGCCGGACGCCTGCGGACACCTGCTTCCCAGGCCCCTCCTTGGCCCTGCAGTGACCCCTTGCTGGTAGCTCTCTGCCCAAGAGAGCTGGTCGCTGCAGCTCACTGTCGGCTGACCCAGTCGTGCCGTTTACTGTGGCTGGAGCCCTTTGTGTGCATGTGACTTTTTCTCACCCATCACCTGCCACCCTGCAGAATTCAGGCAGCCTCGCTGATGTCTGGCTGTCACCTCCCCAAGGTCCATCAAGCGCTACTTCCTGATGGACCAGGGGGACTTCTTTGTGCACTTCATGGACCTCACGGAGGAGGAGCTGAAGAAGCCAGTGGACGACATCACCCCCACACGCCTGGAGGCGCTGCTGGAGCTGGCCCTGCGCATGAGCACCGCCAACACAGACCCCTTCAAGGATGACCTCAAGGTGGGCTGCTGCCCAAGAGCCGAAGTCAAGCCCAGGAGGCCAGCGCCTGACAAGTGTTCTTTCTGCCTCATTTTCCTTGTCGTGTGTGTGGTTGGTTTTTGTGTCTGACCCATTCTTGCATCTCAGGAAGTCCCACTTGGTCTCGGTGTCTAACCCCTTTCACTGTGCGGCTGAGTGCGGTTTGCTGGTGTGTGTTGAGGATTTTTGTGTTCCTGTTCTCAGGGAATGTTGGCCTGGAGTGTCCTGTGGAGACTGTGGCTCGGTTTCCCAGGTGACACTGGCCCCGGAGGTTGAGCTGGGAAGTGTCCCCTCCCCTTCTGTTTCTGGAAGTTTGAGGAGGATTGTGTTCAGTTCTTTAAGCATTTGGTAGAATTTGCCAGTGAAGTCATCTTGGTCTCCTTACTGCTCCAGGTCAGTGCAGAGTGTCTGTTCCTCCTTGAGGCAGTTTGGGTGGTTTGCAGCTTAGTGCCAGCACTGGAACCAGCTCTCACAATCCTGTCTCTCTCCGGAAGGTTGACAGTGACCTCCCTGCTTTCATCTCTCAGTGTCTCACCTGAGGGTTCTCGCCCTTTCGGTTAACATAGCCAAAAGTTTGTCAGTTTTGTTGATCTTTCAAAGAACCAACTGTTGATTTCATTGGTTTTCTTTATTGTTTTATTCCTCTCTCTTTTTTTTTTTTTTTTTTTTTTTACAGAGACAGAGAGTGAGTCAGAGAGAAGGATAGACAGGGACAGACAGACAGGAATGGAGAGAGATGAGAAGCATCAATCATCAGTTTTTCGTTGTAACACCTTAGTTGTTTATTGATTGCTTTCTCATATGTGCCTTGACTGCGGGCCTTCAGCAGACCAAGTAAATCCTTGCTGGAGCCAGCGACTTTGGGTTCAAGCTGGTGGGCTTTTCCTCAAACCAGATGAGCCCGCACTCAAGCTGGCAACCTCGGGGTCTCGAACCGGGGTCCTCTGCATCCCAGTCCGACGCTCTATCCATTGCGCCACCGCCTGGTCAGGCTTATTGCTCTCTTATCTCTGCTCTAGTCTTTATTTCCTTTTTTCGGTTA
Source organism: Saccopteryx leptura (assembly GCF_036850995.1). Taxonomy (NCBI): domain Eukaryota; kingdom Metazoa; phylum Chordata; class Mammalia; order Chiroptera; family Emballonuridae; genus Saccopteryx; species Saccopteryx leptura. The sequence continues at coordinate 1,366,181 of NC_089515.1, forward strand.
GTTTGGGTTTAGTTTATTCTTTTTCTGGTTTCTTAAGACGTAAACTTAGGTTATTGACTTGAGATCTCTTGTCTTTTTTTTTTTTTTTTTTTTTAATTTTTTACAGGGACAGGGAGAGAGTCAGAGAGAGGGATAGATGGGGACAGACAGACAGGAATGGAGAGAGATGAGAAGCATCAATCATCAGTTTTTCATTGCAACACCTTAGTTGTTCATTGATTGCTTTCTCATATGTGCCTTGACCGTGGGGCTATAGCAGACCGAGTAACCCCTTGCTTGAGCCAGCGACCTTGAGTCCAAGCTGGTGAGCTTTTTGCTCAAGCCAGATGAGCCCGCGCTCAAGCTGGCGACATTGGGGTCTTGAACCTGGGTCCTCCGCATCTCAGCCTGATGTTCTATCCACTGTGCCACCGCCTGGTCAGGCTCTTGTCTTCTTTTTTAAGTGAGATGAGGCAAGATAGACTCTCACATTCACCCTGACCGGGATCCACCCAGCAACCCCCATCTGGGGCTGATGCTGTAATGAACCAAGCTATCCTCAGCGCCTGGGAAGGTGAAGAGAGAGAGAAGGGGGATACGGAGGGGAAGAGAAGAGCTGGTCACTTCTCATGTGTGCCCTGACCAGGGATCGAACCTGGGATGTGTGCACAGCAGGCTGATGGTCTGTCCAATGAGCCAGCCAGCCAGGGATGTTTCTCATCTTCTTTAGTACAGGTGTTTCCCGCTCTGAGTGCTCTCTGCGCACGGCTTTCACTGTGTCATGTGTTTCAGTTCATTGTGTTTTCTTTTTTATTTTTTTAGCAAGAGAGAGGGCAGACAGGAAGAGAAAGAGATGAGAATCATCAACTCATAGTTGAGGCACTTCAGTTGTTTATTGATTGCTTCTCATACATGCCTTGACTGGGGGTGGGATTCAGGGGGGGTTCCAGCTAAGCCAGTGACCGTGGGGTCATGTTGATGCCCCGTGCTCAAGCTGGCGACCTCAGAGTTTCGAACCTGAGTCCTCAGTGTCCCAGCTCAACACTCTTATCCACTGTGCCACCATCTGGTCAGGCAGTTCATTGTGTTTTCTAATCTGTTGGGTACTCTTTGACCTGTTTGTTTTGATGGTGGTTTCATTTTTCACTTATTTGTTACTTTTTTGGGTTTCATTCTGTTGTTGATCCTGTTGTGATCAGAGAACGCTTAGTGTGACTTCCGTTTTATAAAGTGTAAGGCTTGTTTTGTGGCCTCACATGTGGCCTGCCTGGAGAGTGTTGAGCGTGAACTTGAGAAGAATGACTGCTGTGTGGGGTGTTCCGCAGATGTCTCATGGGTCTACTGTCAGGTGGTCCATCCACTATTGAAAGTGGGGAGTGAGGTCTCCACTGTGATTGTAGAACTGTTTATTTTATAATTCTTCAGTTCTTGCTTTGTGTATGTTTGCTTCTGTACTTAGGTGCAAGAGCATTTTCCTAGATTAGACTCCTGTAAGTGATGTTACGAGATTAAAGCTAGGCCTTTGTGCCCAGGGCGGGTCTCATACGTTAGCCTGCAGAGCTGACACAGCAGGATGCCTGGTCCGTGCAGCAGGGTGACCCAGAGAGGCCCGGTGCTTCTCTTTCTCTCTGTCACTCTGTTGGTGTGTGGGAGCTCTCACTGTCCCTGACAGGTGCTTGGCACTTAACAAATATTTGAGTAAATAAGTTGGCGTTGGGAACAGTCCTGCTGTAATGATAATGACTGTTGTCTTTCACCAGGCGTGCCCTCTCTGCCTGGGCCTGGTGCCTGTGCACAAGGGTTCAGGTTTACCTGATGTATCCTGTGGACCCTCATTTGCACAGAGTTCTTTGTAGTTTTCTTTTTATACTTTAATGGAAAGTGGTTTCATTTTTGAAGTAGTATTTATTGAGTAGTTGGTTATTTAAGTCAGCCTCCAAGATTTAGAATCCATGTTTAGAGGAACTTCAGTCCTGGATTTGCTTTTCTAGCTGAAGTGCACGGTGGGGTGGAGTGGGGGTCACAACTCGATGCTTTTTTCTATGATAGCGTATTTTACATATTAAGACCTTTGTTTCGTGAACAGCTCCCATGCAGTATTGCACTGCTCTCAGGCGAGAGCACAGTGGTTGGAAATACACTTCACGGAGGGGCCACATTTGATGCTGCTTTATTTCTCTCCCCAAGATCGACCTGATGCCTCATGACCTCATCACGCAGCTTCTGCGGGTTCTGGCCATTGAGACCAAGCAGGAGAAGGCGATGGTGCAGGCCGACCCCACCGAGCTCTCGCTCAGTGGCCTGGAGGCCTTCTCTTTTGACTACGTGGTCAAGTGGCCTCTCTCGCTGATCATCAACAGGTGAGTATTGGTCCTCTGGGCACCAGGTCAGAGAGAAGCTTTCAGGTGGTCAGAGAGGAGGATCAGACCCAGCACCTCATTCTGCAGCCGTGTGGCCTGGTGGCCAGGGCGCAGAACTATGTTGATGACATCACTGCCTGGCTGTGGTCAGAGCTGGAGTCCGGTTTATGATGTCGGTGTCAGTGGGCCGCACGCCCTCTCGCCCTCTGCAGGAAGGCCCTGACGCGCTACCAGATGCTTTTCCGGCATATGTTCTACTGCAAGCACGTGGAGCGGCAGCTGTGCAGCGTCTGGATCAGCAACAAGGCCGCCAAGCAGCATGCGCTGCACTCCGCCAAGTGGTGCGTCTGTGTCCCAGGATGTGCCCCACGCAGTGCCATGGTGCGGGGTCGGCACCCAGTCCCTTTTAAGCCCAAGGTGTGGTCTGTGCCTGTGTCTGAGCCTCAGGAACTGCGTCCTGCGTGGTGTTCAGAGCAGGTGCAGCTGCTGGGTTGGGGGCAGGGAGCAGGAGGGTCCTGTGCAGAAGCCAGCACCGCAGCGTCTCCTGGGACCTCTGCTCATGCAGGTTTGCTGGCGCCTTCACCCTGCGACAGCGGATGCTGAACTTCGTTCAGAACATTCAGTACTACATGATGTTCGAGGTCATGGAGCCCACCTGGCACGTCCTCGAGAAAAACCTGAAGTCTGTGAGTTCTGACGTAATGCACTGTAGCGTGCAGGAGGCTCTGCAGCACCCAGAGGTGCCTCACAATGTAGGGGCTTTGAGAGGAAGGTGCTGCTTTGGGTGTCAGTGTGACGGGAGTCATCAGCGAGCTGCTCTCAGGGCCTCATCAGAAGCTGTGTCTTCTGCACCGCACTGTCCTGTCTCGTGACAAGGGTGGTGGTGTAGTGTGGGTATCTGCTCCCGCACAGGCGCCTTGCCCTCAGTGGGAGCTCTGAGAGCCTCGGGGCTGGGCGGTGACCCAGTGCCCCGCCAGCACATTCTGGGCTTCTCAGCCAGAAACCTCAACCGTCACCAAATTCAGGAAGCAGAAAGCGACAAGGGCAGAGTTTTCTTGCTCTTTGTGTTTAGGAAATAGAACCTTTTACAGCACGTTCAGTATTATTTCATTTTCATGGTAAAGTTTTCCCCTAATAGATCACAGGATCTTTTGTTGTTGTTTTTGTGTCTGGTTTTTTTTTTGTTTGTTTGTTTTTTGTATTTTTCTGAAGCTGGAAACGGGGAGAGACAGTCAGACAGACTCCCGCATGCGCCCGCCCAGGATCCACCTGGCATGCCCACCAGGGGGCGATGCTCTGCCCCTCCAGGGCGTCACTCTGTTGCGACCAGAGCCACTCTGGCGCCTGGGGCAGAGGCCGAGGAGCCATCCCCAGCGCCCGGGCCATCTTTGCTCCAATGGAGCCTTGGCTGCGGGAGGGGAAGAGAGAGACAGAGAGGAAGGAGAGGGGGAGGGGTGGAGAAGCAGATGGGCGCTTCTTCTGTGTGCCCTGGCCGGGAATCGAACCTGGGTCCCCCGCACGCCAGGCCGATGCTCTACCACTGAGCCAACTAGCCAGGGCCACAGGATCATTTTTAAAATGGGAACAGAACGAGTATGCAAAGCCAGGAAGCCCTGGGTGGGCACATGTGTGGTCAGTCTGGGTTGCTCCGTGCAGGCCTCCAACATTGACGATGTGCTGGGGCACCACACGAGCTTCCTGGACAACTGCCTAAAGGACTGCATGCTGACCAACCCCGAGCTGCTCAAGGTCTTCTCCAAGCTCATGTCCGTGTGCGTCATGTTCACCAACTGCATGCAGGTGCGCCAGCCGCAGCCCTGCCCACACCACCTCTCTCTGTCTTCCTGACAGCCAGGAGCATGTGAATCTGATTCCCATACATTTGGGAGGCATGTTGGTTTTCAAACCAGAAAACACCATGAAAAAACAAGTGTTTTTAGAAAAATTGTACATGAGCCCTGAGACAGGCAGACAGGGAATGATGTTGGCACATGTGCAAGCCCCCTGAGGGTGTGCCCGCTGTCCTCAAGGCTGCAGGGGGCTGTTTCACTGAGAGTGAATTGGTTGTAACGAAGTGTTTTCTTTCTGACCCCCAAGAGGTTCACACAGAGCATGAAACTGGAAGATGAGCTGGGCCGCCTGACCCTGGAGCACGGCACTATGCTGGGGCCGCCCACCGAGGCCGAGCGGGCGGAGGAGCGTGCGAGGAAGGAGCTCGCCAGGAAGGTGTGTGGCCCCACGGGCTAGTCCAGCGGGCCCTTCGTTTTCCCAAGACATCTGAGTGTTAGGATTTTAACACTGAAAACTATACCTGCTACCAGCTTTCATCTCTGGCATTCCTCTGGTGACATGACAGCCATCTTAAAGCTAGGTTCCAAACACAGGGTGTAGGCATCTCATCCTGCCCTGAACTCTGTGCCTGAAGCCCAGCCGCCTCGTGCCCAGAGTGGGTGGTGGTTCAAGGCTGAGCTGTGGCGACGCCCCCAGGCCTGGTTTGCAGCAGGTGCAGGTTAGAGACCCTCACTGACAGACTGCTGCTGGGGCTGGCAGCTGTGTCCCTGCGGGCGTGGGGGTGGCTCCAGGCGCCAGCTCTCAGTGCCCCCAGTCTGTTCCCCTCGCTGAGGGGCGGCCCAGAGAAAACTCGGGCTGGGCTGGGGTCCAATCTGCATGAGGACTCTAGCTCCCTGTGGCTGGGAGGGGAGGTGCCCGCTGCCCATCACGGCTTCATCCTGTGGTCTCAGGAGCTTAATGATGCTCTAACTATACCTTTTATCTTGAAAACTTTCTGAAACCCACTTTTTTGTTGAAAAAATACAAAAGGAAGGTAAAGGCACACTGGGTTCTGTCTTTCAGCACCTGGCCGAGCACGTGGATACACCACAGCTGGTCTCCAGCTTCAAGGCCACCATCAATAAGTTTGATAAGAACTTTTCAGCCCATCTGCTTGACCTCCTGGCCCGACTGAGCATTTACAGTACCAGTGACTGTGAGCACGGCATGGCCAGCGTCATCTCCAGGTGGGTGTGGCCACTCTCCTGGCATGGCTGCCGTCCCTGTCCCCACCTGCCTGCGGGGCTCAGGCTTCCCTCACTGGCTGTCTGCTGCCTTCTCTCCCCTCCCCTGCCCACGGTTTCCACAGAGAATGTGAAGCCAGGTCTGCCCAGGTGTGAGGGTGTTTGTTCTTGGCCTGCTCATGCTGCTGCTGAGCGTCACTCTGAAGCGACGACACACACCTGTTCTCTGCTGTGTGTCCCCCAGTACTTGGCCTTGCCCCTGGCAGTGCTCCTGCCTTCACTGTGTCCGCTGGGAAGTCACTGGGAGCAGACAGTGTGGGTCAGGGTAGCATGCAGTGCACCTGCCGTGCTTGAGTGTTTAGGGCTGCCCATGCCGCCCATGTCATCAGCACCCTGGAGGGTGTGGGGTGCACACCTTGTGATTCTGAGCAGCCAGCGTGCAGGTCCTATGGGCGAGCAGGAGGCCATGGGGCCTGGGAGAGCTTGGGAGGGAGGACCGCTCAGAAGCGGCAAGACCTGCATGGAGGTCACTGGGGAAGTAGGCTTGTAAGCCAGTCGGGACTTGAGGTTCTGAATCCTGACCGCCAGCCTCACAGTCTGCCAGCGTCCTGGGCTCCCGGGACCTCCCAGGATCCCCTGAGGAGGGAGTGGCTCTAGTCCTGGGAAGGTGCCTGTTTGATGGGCTCAGGCTCAGTGAATGTTGGGATCACTAAGTGCCTTGTGCCACCCACAGGCATCCTGAGCACAGGGGTTTGGAAGTGTTCCCAGCCTGTGGCACCCATGGGCTACTGCTGCTGGGCACATGTGTGTATTAGTGTGTGTGCTTATGTGCGAGCATGTGTGCACATGTATGAATGTCTGTGCATGTGTGCTGGTGGCTCAAGCACCCCTTGTGCCTGATGCAGAACCATCCCTTCACCCACAGGGATGAAGTGGGGTCTCACATGGTCACCTCAGAGTGGGTGCCCCCATACCTGGGCGTCTGCAGGAACAACCCAGTCCCCTTCTCACTCCACAGGCTGGACTTCAATGGCTTCTACACGGAGCGCCTGGAGCGCCTGTCTGCAGAGAGGAGCCAGAAGGCAGCTCCTCAAGTGACCCTTCCACGGGGGCCACCGGCACCAACACCCAGGGTTGCCGTCACCGCGCAGTGAGGGCCTTGGGGCCCTGCACCCACCACAGCTGGGCCAGGGGGTGCTGTTGTGCATAAATGTGTTCAAGGTTTCTGATCAGATGTTCCTGGAATATGAGTGTCACATGTACTGTCACCATTCAAGTATGGAGTCTGAGTGTCATGTGCATCAGCTTGTCACCTGCATGGCTCGCCACAGCGCCCACCAAAGTGGCATCTCTGCCTTGTGCTCACCTGTGGGTCACTCAGGGCAGCTTTGGGGGTTTTGCTTTTTGGCCTCAAATAAAGACAAAGTGCATCTGAGCAATAGCAAGAGAACTGGCAAGCTGTTTGGTGGGGGCAGGACGGGGCTGGGCTCCTGGAGGTGACCAGAACCCCACAGACCTGCACACTGGGTTTGCTCCTGGCACTAGGGGGCAGCAACTCCCTGTCTTGTAGGCAAGTCGGGAGGCATGCCTGTGGACAGCAGCCTGGGGCAGCGGCTGAGGCCTCTTTCCGGTTAGGCCTGCAGAGCAGGATGACCCTCAGGTGGGGGCAGCCCCTCCCCTAGTCCACTCCAGAGCTGTGGCCTCCCCCTCTGGTAGTCACATGCCCTCCCTATTTCTGCCTCCTGGGTTTGGCAGTGGGTGACACACCAGCCCTGGGTTTGACACTGCCGTGAATACCCCTGGGCCACTGCTGTACCTCTTGGGTGTCATTTTTGAAATTCAGTTTGAACCACCTACTGCAGTTGACCTCATTGGCAGATAAGAAGGAATGAGACTTAGAAGCTGCCTCTGGGCTCCCAGACAGGGTCCCCTTGGGGCATCAGTGTGAGTGGCTCTTAGCCTGGGCTGCGGCCTTGCTGGGCTGGGCAAGCCACATGCTGCTTCCTCTTCTGCGGTTGTGCAGGTGTGACCTCTAAGCAAACAAACTTGTCTCCCAACCCAGGTTGCTAGTCACGGAGTTGTGCAATGTGGGCTGAGCAGAGGAGCCCGCTGGCTCTCAGTGCTGGGCTCTCCTGCCCGGCCCGAAGGCCCAGACACCCTGTCCCTGTCCCAGCTGCACCTCCAGGCTGTAGGTGGTGACATGTCCGGCAGCACCTGTTCTGTGCACTGGGTGGGGTTCCTGTTTTGTAGGAGGACTACTGACATGGAACCCTGCTGCTGAGCTGTGCACAGGGCCTCTGGTCAGCTCATGGTGGAGCCGTGTGGCCATGGGGCTTTTATCTTTGCCTGGACAAGATGTACAACTTGTGAATTTTTGTTGTCAAACAACTTGGAACATGTGACTAAGGAACAGGAGTAAAACTGCCAGAGGACTTGGGGTTAACATGGCTTTATAACAAAGTCTTGTGTAAGCTCAGGGACGGGCCCCACAGGCTAGCACAAGCCTCCCTGGGAGCCAGCCCCCAGGTCCAGGCCCAGTCGCTGCCCCACTGCTGCTGCAGCCAGAGCTTCCCTGTCACCTTAGCCCACAATACCCCCAGGTGAGAGACCCATCTGGAGAATCCTTAATGTCAGGCCAGAGTGGGGTGGCCCCCCCAGCAGGACAAGGAGGGCAGAAACCAGGGGGAGATGCCAATAGGGAGGCTGTGTTGGCACCCCCCGAGCCAGGCTGGGAGGTGACCCCCACACGGGGTCTGCGGTGAAGTGGACTGGCAGCTCAGCAGCTCCCTCCTCGGCGAGCCCTCTGGAGCCAGTGGGATGAGGGTGCCGCAGCTCTCTGTTCCCCGGGAAGTTGGGGTACACCCCTGCTGAACCCCCCCCCCAGCCTTCCACAGTCACTGCCCCACAGGGAGGGACTCAGATTTGTTTGTTCACCTCCCTTAGTCCTGTCCAGATTTATGAAGCTTTTCATGTGCTGGACAGGGGACACAGTCTAGCAGCCTCTAGGGAACCAGAACTAGCCACTGGAACACCAAAGAGCAGCGAGAAGGAAGGATGTAAGGGAGGGACAGGCACCCTCCCCAAGGTGCCCCAGACCCCGCCCCTTCCAGTCTCCAAAGGGCGGGTTGGTGGTGGGTGAGGGCGGGGCTGGGACTGGGAGCCTCAGAGTCCAGCGCGGGCTGGTCTCGGCACAGAGCAGCACTCCTGCACGCACCGCTCCCTCGGACCCCAGCTCCCCAGCTTCCTAACCCCCCACACCTCCAGCCCCCAGATCCCCATCCATGCTCTCAGACCCCAGACTGCCAGCTCCACATTCACCCCCACACCCCCGCCCCGGCCCCCGGGTCTCTGTCCACTCCTCAGATCCACACCCCCAGGACCCCAGACCCCCAGATCCTCGTCTGTTCCCCAAGACTTCGAACCGCAGACCCCTCTCCACGTCCCCAAACCATCTCCTGGCCATGAGCTGCCTTGGGCTCTGGCTGCTCGGAGCACTGTGGCTGCAGGGTGAGTGCTAGGCGTGGGCTCTGGCCTGGTGAGAGGGAGCTGCGGTCCTGGCAGGGCCAGCCATCCGGCTTGCATGCGCACCATGCTCCGGGCTGGCCCCGGTGGGCACTGGGGATAGAGCCCCGGGAGGGCGGCAGGCCTGCCAAGGGAACTGAGGGAACACAGTGCCTGGGCTGTCCCCAGCTCCTAGTCAGGGTCGGGCTTGGGACAGAGCAGTTCCTCCTTGAGACTTGGGGTGATTGCCCACTCCTATTGGGACCTCTAACCTAGCAGGGAAGGGAGGGCTGAGGAGCAGTAGCCTGGAGCTGAGGGGGCCTTTCTAGTGGCATGGGGACCTGCCTCCTGCCTGGGGAGGATCTAATACGCTGCTGGCTCCACCCTGGCTCTCTGGACCTCTTGGGCTGGGGTCTGAGGTGTCCTGTGCTGGAGGTGGCCAAAAGAGTGACTGGGGGGTAGGCAGGGCTTGGCTGGCCCCCCCAGGGCCTCTCATTCCTAGAGGTTTGCAAGATAATGGCCACAGAGCCTCACCCACACCTTGAAAGAGGAGCCCAGGGTCTGCTGGTGGCTGACCTCTGGCACCCCAGCTCTGTCTGCTCTGTAGTCTGCTGTTGGACACGGGAGCTTCCAGAGGCCAGGGAGGCAGGCAGTCCCCCAGCTAGATGCAGTTACCAGGGCAGCTGAGATGGGGCTGCAGCTTCTTCCCACCCTACCCCCCAGGGCCTGTGTGTGTCCTTAGTCCCGGGGCAAGGGGAGGGGACAGTCTGGGAGCAGCCTGGTGAGCTCCTAGAAGGGCTAGCTCTGGGCAAGGTCTGCCTGACCCCACCTGGTGGGGGTCCTGTTCTCCTTTTAAAGTCAGTCTGGTTACCACACTCTCACCTGGGGAGGCGTCTCGCAGGGCAGGAGGGGGGCTTCCCTGCATGTCTGCTGAGCCCCTCTCTCCTGCAGTGGTCGCCCCCAGCACCCTCCTGCCCCACATAGAGCAGTACGAGGTGGTGTGGCCCCAGCGTCTGCCAGGACCTCGCATCCGCCGAGCCCTGCCCTCTGGCTTGGTGAGTCTTGACCAAAACTGGCCTGGTGGTGGAGGTGGTGGTGATGTGGTCTCATTTCTCCCTGGCCTCACTGAGTCCAATGGTTAATTGTTAAAGGATTGATCTTAGCTCCTATGTGTCCCAGCCGGTTGTAAGGGGGTCAGGGGGTCAGCCTCGGGGCTGAGAGCCAGGTGAGCCCCTGAGGGGGCTCAGTGCCCACCTGGGATGTCTCCAGCCAGGCTTGGCTTTTCTCCCCAGGGCCTCACCATTCTGCATCCTGCCTCTCCCTGTGGGCAGCCCCCCCTCTCTGGGCCACTCCCCAGTTTCACTCAGCAGTGATAAGTCAAATTCCTCTTTAGACTAAAGCAGGTGGGTGGCTCCCTGAGGCTTGTGCATTTGCAGTGACACACCTTTCTTGGAGTTTTGGGGCTTGGCTGGGATTCCCCAGAGCTGCCTGGGGTCATTCCTGGAACCCATGTGGTTATGTGCATTGAGTGTGTGTGTGTGTGTGTGTGTGTGTGTGTGTGTGTGTGTCCTAGTAGAGCCTCAGGCATCACTGATTCAACTTCCCTGTGCAGTGGGACACTCCTGCTTATCAGCAGGGCTGGCAGCCTCTTGGAGACTACTCTTGAGGTGGCTATGAGGATTTTACTTAACAGTGCCTAGACCAGGGGTCTCAAACTCGCGGCCCGCCGAACAATTTTGTGCAGCCCGCAAACTAATCCACGAAGTTCAAAATATTTTGGATAAAATTAAGTAAGCCTAGGGGCCTACTTGTATTTTTCATTTCTCTAGCATCCTAGCTAGCTATTAGCTTAGTTAACAGCAGTTGTGATGCGAACTACAGTTTCTGGTCGTTTTGTGACACTGAGTAAACTGCATGTACGATTGTGCTTGTTGTACTGATTTTTTTTTGTTTTCAACTGCAGTGAGAAAAGTGTTGCGTAACAGTTGCCTTTTGTAGACCTAGTGCGGCCCGCCGAACGGCTGTGATCTTGCTCTGCGGCTCACATGCTGAGTTGAGTTTGAGACCCCTGGCCTAGACCAACTGCCACCAGAGGAAAGACACAACCAACACACAAGTTAGTTGCAAGAATCACACAGGCAGTTTATTACTCACAGATCCTTTCTCGTGCCTGGGCACAGCTTAAGGGGGCCCCGTCGGCGTGCTCCTCTCGGCTGTCTTTGGTCAGAGCTCGGAGTGGCATTGAGGAGACAGTTCACGTTCAATGTGGGAGTCTGGGTGACTACCGCAGCAGGGGGCCCTTCAGCTTTAGTGCCTTTTCTGGTCTCTGCCCTCTAACAGGTTTCAGTCTACAGGTTGATCACCTCAAACCACCTTTTTGGGCAGGGGTCCCCAAACTACAGCCTGCGGGCCACATGCGGCCCCCTCAGGCCATTTATCCGGCCCCCACCGCACTTCCGGAAAGGGCACCTCTTTCATTGGTGGTCAGTGAAAGGAGCACATTGACCATCTCATTAGCCAAAAGCAAGCCCATAGTTCCCATTGAAATATTGGTCAGTTTGTTGATTTAAATTTACTCATTCTTTATTTTAAATATTGTATTTGTTCCCGTTTTGTTATTTACTTTAAAATAAGATATGTGCAATGTGCATAGGGATTTGTTTATAGTTTTTCTTTTATAGTCCAGCCCTCCAACGGTCTGAGGGACAGTGAACTGGCCCCCTGTGTAAAATGTTTGGGGACCCCTGTTTTGGGGAGTTCCTCACGGAATCCTTTTTATGTTAATCTACCGAAATGTCACATCAAGCTACTTTTTATCTATCTGTAACTTCACACACACACTAACTGGGCCCTGCGCAAAGGTGTAGTCTGCCTATCATATCTGTACACACTTATAGGGCGTAACCTTATTTACTTGCCTCAATAGTTTTTAATATTATATCCTAATTTATTTCTATATATCTTCTATATTTTTATATGTTTCTATATATTTAATTACTATAACATTGTGTTACTGTAACAGTGTGAATGGATGTGTCTGCGTGTGTATTGGGGGACAGCCCTGTCCTGACCTCAGTGTCTGGTGTCCAGAAGAACCCTGGGCCCCCGGATCCTCACTATATCCTGAGGGCAAGGTGCATCCTGTCCATGATAAGAGTCAGGGAGTAGTGGGGCCTTCACTGGGGGGAGGGCACCTGGGACTGGAAGGGCCACCGACTCCTACTTCCTTTGCTGCCTGTCAGACTACATTCCTCCTCCCCTTGCTTCCTGGGGAAGGGGTGTCCTCGTCATTATCTTCATATGGGCAGATGAAGAAACTGAGGACTGATGCTGAGCTACCCCCAGGGCCCTCTGAGAGGCTTTTGGGCTGAGGGTCCTGGCCTTGGTTTGCTTGGTCAGCTGAGCTCCATCCCAGGTTTGAGGTGGGCACTGCCTGGAACAGGGCCCCTTATCCTGGACCCCTCCTGTTTTCCTGGCTCAGGGCCTGTACCCAGAGAGTGTGAGTTACGTCCTCGGTGCCCGAGGCCAGACCTTCACCTTACACCTTCGGAAGAACAGGTGAGCAGGGGCTTTGGCCTGCCCCTGACACACCAGTGTCCTGGGCATCCAGTCCCCTGGCAGCTTCTTCTCCACGGGGGAGGCGGGTGCCACAGCTGTTCTTTTCTAGGGACCTGATGGGCTCAGGCTACACAGAGACGTACACAGCCACCAATGGCTCCCAGGTGACCGAGCAGCTGCAGAGGCAGGTAGGCCCCAGATGGCCCTCTCTCAGGGGTCGGGGGGGCTCTGGGAGCAGGCCCTGCAGAGCCTCATTCCTGCCTCCCACAGGACCACTGCTTGTACCAGGGCCACGTGGAGGGGCACCCGCTCTCTGCCGCCAGCCTCAGCACCTGTGACGGCCTCAGGTAGGTGCTCCAGACCTGGGCAAGGCTGGTCAGAATGGCAGGACCCCAGCACAACCCTCACCGTCCAGAGAAGTGAACTGAGGCTGAGAGGAGAGAGGCCATATTCGGAGACGCCTTTCTGCACCTGGGTGTCTGTCTTACAGGTTACAGGTTCCCAACCTGCAAGGCTTCCAGGGGGCCTAGACACTGTCCCCAGAGCGTCGCAGAGCACAGGAGAGCAGAGCAGGGGCCTCCTGTCCTCCCAGGCTATGTCCTTGTCTGGGCAGCATGCAGAGGGTGGGGCACTGATTTGGAGCCACCTGCTCCACTCTGCCCACAGGGGCTTCTTCCGGGCAGGCTCGGCCGTCCACCTGATTGAGCCCCTGGATGGCAGTGAGGAGGGACAGCACGCACTCTACAAAGCACAGCACCTGCGGCAGAAGATCGGGACCTGCGGGGTCAGCAACACCAGCCTGGAGAGTATCCTGGGCCCACGGACCTTGGCCGCCTTCAGGCCCCGGGTGAGGGTGCCCTGCCAGCCTCATCCCTGTCCACGCGGCCTGTGTACCCTGCAGACTTTCTGTGTGCTCAGCAAAGTGGGGGTACAGCCTGCAGTCCATGGCCAGTCAGCCTGGCTCTGCCCAGAAGCTGCGGAGATGGATCCTTAGTCTGGGCCTCCCAACGCTGAGTAGGAGCCCCCTGGGATGGTCAGTATAGAGACTGGGCCAAGGTCAGGAAGGCTGCAGCTGGGGCCACTGACCAGGTTCTCATTGCTGTTTTGCAGAACTCGCCAGTGTCCCAGAAGACCCGCTATGTGGAGCTGTACGTGGTCGCGGACAGCGCAGAGGTGCATGGGCGGGGGGGGGGGGGGGGGGGGCAGGGGGGGGGCGGGGAGGGGATGGGCAGGCCAGAGGGGGCAGGCTGCTGACTGGGGGTGTGCTGTCATCCAGTTCCGGAAGCTGGGGAGCAGAGAGGCTGTGCGCAGGCGGGTGCTGGAGGTGGTGAACCACGTGGACAAGGTGGGGCCCGTTTTCACCCCAGGGACCTCCCAGGGGCCCCTCCCCGAGCAGGGGCCTCCCAGACCAGACTAGGTGTCACCCCGCCTGACAAACCCTGGTTTTCGAGGTGGAGGGGGCACGTAGAGGGGGGTGTGAGGTGGCAGAGCCATCAGCAGGCAAGGAGGCAGCTCGGCCCCGTCCCACCCAGCAGACAGGCCTCTGCTGCTCAGGCCTGGCCCGCTCTAGGGTAGGCACCTGGCCTCGCTGTCCCGGAGCCAGACCCAAGCCCTCCTGTCTTCCTGCAGCTCTATCAGGAACTCAAGTTCCGTGTGATCCTGGTGGGCCTGGAGATCTGGAACCACGAGGACAAGATTCAGGTCAGCCCCCAGGCCAGCACCACGCTGGAGCACTTCCTGACCTGGAGGGTGCGGAATCTCGTGGGGCGGCACCCTCACGACAACGCTCAGCTTATCACGTGAGTGGGCCTCAGGGGACGGCGGAGAGAACAGCCACCGCCGGGAAGGGCTGTGGGGCCAAGGGGGGCCCTCAGGAGCGCGGCTGTTCCTGGGAGTCTGTCCACCTACAGACACTGCTCTGGCTTCCAGCGGGGTCGACTTCAGTGGAATTACTGTGGGACTGGCCAAGGTGTCCGCCATGTGCTCCCTGGACTCGGGGGCTGTGAACCAGGTGAGGGTCCAGCCCTGGTGGGGAGCCAGGCTTGGAGCTTGAGTAGGAACGCATGCGGGGGCACTCAGGGTTCAAGTCCGCCTGCTGGCCCCCAAGCTGTCCCCATGGACACCTGACCAACTGCCTCTTGGGGGTGCGTGTGTGATGCTTTATGTTTTAAGAAGCATTAGCAGGAAGTGGCGCCTGCTTTGCTTGGGGCAGCAGGGCTGGCAGGAGGGTGACCGGGCCAAGTGGGCGGCACCAGCTAGCATGGCCTGTCACTGTAGGACCACAGCAGTAACCCCATCGGCGTGGCTTGCACCATGGCCCACGAGATGGGGCACAACCTGGGCATGGACCACGATGAGGACGTGCCGGGCTGCTTCTGTCCTGCGCCACATGACGGTGGTGGCTGCATCATGGCAGCCAGCATTGGGTGAGGCCCATCCCAGTGCGGCGTGACTGAGGGTGCCCGCAGAGTGGGGTGTCCTGGGGGGCAGGTGGCCTGCCCACTGCCTGCCCCTCTGAGAGACGCCCCTCCTTGCAGCTCCCCATTCCCCAGGTTGTTCAGCCACTGCAGCCAGGCCGACCTGGAGACGTTCGTTGGGAAGCCCCGTATAACCTGCCTGGCAAACACTCCAGACCCCAACCGCCTGGTGGGCGGCCCCGTGTGCGGGAACGGGTTTGTAGAGCGTGGGGAGCAGTGTGACTGCGGTCAGCCCCAGGTACAGGTCCCAACGCCGCCACACTCTGCCCTGCACCAGCCCCGGGTCTCCATCCCAAAGGTTAGGACATCCACTCCTGACCCAGCAGGTGACCTGTGTGCCCAGATGCACAATCAGAACCTGCCCTCTGACACCCACAGGGACCCGTGGGAAGGCCCCAGCTCAACTGAGGGTGGTTGTGCAGGGAGGTGGGGCCCCAGGGCCACTCTGGAGCCCAGTGCACAGACCCTTAGCATTGACCCACCCCCAGGACTGTCAGAACCACTGCTGCAATGCCACCACCTGCCAGCTGGCCGAAGGGGTCGAGTGTGCCCATGGCACCTGCTGCCATGAGTGCAGGGTGAGCTTGGGGCCCTGGGCACCCTCCTGCCCCCAGTCCAGCTGGGCTCATGGTCAGCGGGTGGGAAGAGGCCCCAGGAATGGCAGTGACAAAGCAGCAGACGTGGGCCTTTTTGGGGCCTGCTGTTCCATGTGAGTGAGCTTCGCTCTGCTGGGCCAGGTGCTGCCAGCTGGCACACTGTGCCGCCGCCAGAAGGATGCTTGTGACCTCGAGGAGTACTGTGATGGCCAGCAGCCAGCCTGCCCGGAGGACGTCTATCAGGAGAACGGCACCCCCTGCCATGGGGGCTACTGCTATGACGGGGCCTGCCCCACCCTGGCCCAGAGGTGCCAGGACTTGTGGGGGGCAGGTGAGATGAGTGGCGGGTGACCCACAGGCCTGAAGAGAGGCTTCGGGTCCCAAGCCAGGAGGCTGACCTGCTCCTGGCCTACAGGCTCACAGGCTGCCGTGGAGAAATGCCATAGCTACAGCGTCACACTAGACTGCAGGAGCCGCTTCCTCTCTGGTTCTGATGGGGGTTCTGACAGGTGAGCATCCGGCCAAGCCCAACACCCCTGACTCCAGGGATGTCCCCATGGGGGAGGAGGGTCGTCCAAGAAAGTCCTCTGCACAGAGGAGTAGCGGCCTGAGCCAGGGGTCTGCAGGGGTCCACCCTGCCTTCTAGGGTCCCCAGGCCTGACCATGCTGCCCTCATGGAAGGTAGGGTGGGTCACTGTGCCCAGGGGTGTGGATGCCCCATCAGTGGACCCCATGGCACATCCAAGGGCGCTGGTGCTCCCTGGGCTCCCCGATCACACAGCATGCACAGAGCAAGAGATGCAGGAGAGCTGGCACCATGGCGCGTCCCTCTGTCCACAGGGACAAGTGCGGTGTCCTGTTCTGTGAGGGTGGACAGAAGCCTCCGGAGCGGAAGTCCTGCACCATCACTTCCCACTCGGCGTCCTGCCAGGCTCTTCTCCTGGATGGTGGCTCTGGGTACGAGCAAGTGCTCGAAGGCACCAAGTGTGGCGATGAGAGGGTGAGTGACCAGACACAAACCTGGGCGTGCCCCTGCGGAAGTCAGGCCACTGGACCCCCAGCTCCCAGACGTGTGTCCACACGTGAGCTCACATGGTCCAAAGCAGGGTAGTGGCAGCAGGAGGGCTGTGTGGATAGACCCCTGTCCACAGACACTCAGCACACAGGAGGCACCTGGAGAGCCTGCTTTCGGTTAACGTGGTTTGAAGACCATTCTGTCTGCAAGTTCACCGGGACGGTGGGGCTGGGGCTGGTCCTCTGTGGCCCTGGTGGCAGTGGTGGTCTGGCCAGCCAGCAGATGGGCTACAGATGAGGCAGTCCTGGCTGTGGTGGCCATTGCCTGTGCCCTTGAAGCTCACCTGCAGGTTTTGGGTCAGCTTTGGCTACTGGGGCAGAATGGAGGGAACCGGGGTTGAGACAGGCTCTGCCCCATGAGACCCTCCTGCCCTCTAGGTTTGCAGGAAAGGACAGTGTCAGAGCCTCCAAGTTTATGGATCCAGAAACTGCTCTGCCAAGTGCAATGGCCGTGGGGTACGTGAACCTTTGGGTGAAGGGGGTGTGTGAGCTGTGCCCTGGGTGAGGCCCGGTGGACAGAGGGAGGAGACCAGGAGCTGGTGCAGGAGGTCACGGTGCTGTGGACGTGTGGCGGGGGCTGCCTGCTCGGAGACGGGAGAGTGTGCTCAGCTCGTAGCGTTGTGTCTGTGATGTAGGGACGAGGGGACGTCGGCCCCCAAGAGCTTGAAGCAGGGGCTGGAGCACCCTCCTGAGCCTCCAGGCGAGGGTGGCTGCCGTGCCCTTGCTCTGCTTAGAAAGTCCTCTGGTGTTGGTGGCCTGGTGAGGGGCTGCTCCGTCAGCATGTGTGATAGCCCTGGACACCTGGACGCAGAAGCCAGGCCCATGGATGAGCCCCGCCTGTCCGTCAGTAGGGGTCATGGCAGACCCCTTGACAGGCCTAGGCTGGGCCTGGTGATGCCTGTGTGAGCACTGGGTGCTGCAGCCCAGGGACGGTCTAGGGGCCCATTCCTGACGCCTGGCTGTCCCCCAGGTATGCAACCACAAGAGGCAGTGCCACTGCAACCCGGGCTGGGCCCCACCCCACTGCACAGAGCAGGTGGCCGACATGCGCACAGGTAGGGTCCAACTGCCCCTGGGGCCTTCACACTGCACAGCCTGGCAGGGTCCAGCAGGACCACCTGGGCAGTGAGGAGGAAGTCATGTGTCCCCATTGGGACATCATTAAAGATTCAGACTTGTAGTCCTGGGCATCCTCACTGCATAGGGGCTCGTGATTCTATTCAGTCCCATAGGAGAAGGGTCCTCAGATGGACACTCCCTGCAGGAGTGGGGCCCCAGAAAGGCCCCTGGCCACCCTCCCAGCCCTCACTACCCCATTGACACCTGGCCTCTTGTGCCCCACAGCCTCCGGGAGCCTCCCGACAGGGGTGCTGGTGCCTGTGCTGCTCCTGGTGGCTCTGGCACTGATCCTGGCAGGCGTGGTCATCTACTGCAAGGCTGGAAGCCGCTTCCGAAAGAGGTGAGGGTGCCCTGGGGTTGCAAAACGTCAGTATCTGCAATGAGCATGTCCTCCCCTTGCACTATTGGGAAACAGCCTCACTGCTGCTAGAGGAAGAGAACTTGCGGCCTCGGGCCTCTGACTGGGGTGGGGACAGGTGATGAGTTTTGGTGACAGGTTGTTGATGTGGTGAGCCCAGAGGGAGGACCTTGTCCCCCACGTACACCTGACCTTGATAGGTGTCAGCACTCAGAATGTCATGGACTTAGAGACGCTGCCCACACCACCCACTTGCCAGCCACTGCCCTGTGAGGACCTCTACCCTGTGCCAACCACAGCACAAGACACATGAGGCTGCCTCTCCTTTTCAAATGGCTGTGATTGGCACACAATGTGGGGGTGGGGGTGGGGGTGGGGGTGGGCACTGCAGCTATGAGGTCCTCTGGGCTGGATCCTGAGGCCAGGATGCACTGACCCATCTTCCTTTCTCAGCAGGAATGTGGCACCCAAGACAGCCATGGGGCTCTCCAACCCTGTGTTCCATGAGGGAGGCAGCAGGGTAGCAAAGGGCACGGCTCCGGCCCCCACTGTGGGCCCCCCACAACCGGTCCCTGCTGTGCATATCATCCACCCTGGCCATCCCCCCAGGCCTACGGCTTCCGCAGTGACCTCTAAACGGCCACCCCCTGCTGTAAGCACCTCCTGGCTCCCCAGGCCACCTCACCCTTGCAGCCAGGGTGCTCCACCAGGGCCCTGAGCAGCACCACCTTCACCCTGTTCAGAGGCAGGAAGGGAGCTTTAGGATGTGGGAGGACCCATATGAGCTGGTGACAGAATTGGAACTTGAATCTGAGCCTTGAGGCCTCTGCAAGATATGAGGACAGTTCTGAGGTCCAGATCGCTGTGCTGCAACCCAGCACTTAGCGTCCACACAGCTAAGGAAAGGAAATGTGCAGGTCACATACAGGCTCTGGGCTTGGCCCATGCACACACCTAGAGCTTCAGTCTCCCTCTGGGAGGGGCAGAAGTGCCGGGTCCTGAGCTGGGGGGCCGTGGAGGGACAGCTCCTGGAGGTGCCACTTTGCGTGATCCAGGCTCACGGCCCTGTTCCCTGCAGCCTCTGGCCACTACGTCTAGCCCACCCTTCCCGGTTCCTGTGTACACCCAGCAGGCCCCAGCCCAGGTGAGTGGCAATGGGAGCCCACACCCAGGCCATCCAGTGGTGAAAATTCGGTTCTGGGAGGTGGAGGGTTCAGAGGCTGGATTTGATAGGCTGGGAACCCCAAACTTTCAGAAGGCTGTTCACCCGGGCCCAGGGAGGACGGTAACCCAGGGGTCTGGGCTCCTGACTGTTCCTCCTCCCTCCAGCTCAGACCTGCTCCTCCCACCAAACCCCTACCAGAGCTGAAGCCCAGACAGGTGAGCAGTCCTGGCCACTCGGCCACTCAGAAGACTTCCTTGGCTGTGCCTGTGTCCTTTCTCTTGGGCTGGACCCCCAACCTCCCCCACAACCAAACACCACAGGAGGAGGTGGGGTGCTCCATGCTGGCCTGACCAGCTTTGGGCTTACCCCAGAGTGCTTTCTGCAGGCCACAAGGCCTGGCTCTGTTGGGCCCCTCATTGCTGGGGCCTGCTCAGGGCCCACCTCGGCCCTGGACCAGCACAGCTTCCAGCAAGCAGCTACCTCAGCTGCTCTGGCAAACTGGGGCGGCAGAAAGAGCCCGGCTTTCTCAACTAGTGGCTGCCCTCCTGGGGCAGGCTCTGCCCACCAGGCATCCTGTGGAGACTCCTGGCGTCCACCTGTCACCAGTGATATTGACTCATGCGAGGCTTCTTGGAGAAACTTTGCCAGATGTGACTCCTATTACTTTTTTAAAGGATATTTTTAAAGGCAAGGCAGGCAGGGAGAGCTTTGACATTTATTTATTTTTAAATTTAATACGTAAAGATTTTATTCCTTGATTTTTTTACAGGGGTTGGGAACAAGAAGTAGTTGCTTTACTCTAGCTTTTCATTGGTTGCTTGTTGTATGTGCCTTGACCCGGCAAGCCCAGGGTTTCCAACCAGTGACCTCAGTGTCCCAAGTCAGTACTCTATCCACTGCGCCACCACAGGCGAGGCTAATCCTATTGCTTTTTATACTGGCCCACATGGATTGCCCTGCAATAACGTTTTACTGTGGTGCTTGCTTAATAGACATTCTCTATTGCTTTCCTTTTTACCTTTTTATTTAGAACTAATTTGAGACTTACAGAAAGTTGCAGAAATGGTCTTAAGAAGGGTTTTGACAAGCCAGATTGGGGGCAGGGAGATTTCTGGCCCAGGAAGAGGTCTTAGCCAGGAAGAGGCTCTGAGGAGCCTGGCTGCTCATTAGGTTTCCTTTGGGTTATCGAAAACTATAAATTCTGGGCCTCACCTAGGTGTCCTGGGTGCTGAGGTATACAGCCAGGGCTGACCATGGCTGGGCTAGGCCTGGTCAGTCTTCCACCTCCATCCCGAACCCCCTGCTGGGAAGGCTGAAATGAGAAGAAATGCCAATTTTAAGTTGTTAATATTTGGTTTTGAACTTTCAAGACCCACATTCTGGCAGTTTAAAAGCTTTTCATTGGTCAAGTTGGGGTGGTGTGGGGGCCTTGGGCTACCACATCTCACTGGTTTGGGTTTCGTTCTATAGGTGGCCACGGGTGGAGGGAGGGTGTTGGGTGGGATTTTTCTGTGGAGAGCTCAGCAGAGAAGCCCACGGGCTGATCTGGGGCAGAGCAGACACCTGGGAAGACAGTGCTCTGCCCTGGCTGGGACAGTTATATGGCATCCACTGTCACTGTGTCTGCTGCTTCCTAGGTGGTCAAGCCAACCTGTGCACCCCCGATGCCACCAGTCAAGCCCAGGGCTAGAGGAACAAACCCTGGACCCACTGAGGTGAGCCCCTCACCAGAGCAGTGTCCACTTGCAGTAGGAGTGGAGCGAGCTCTCTTCCTACAGCCAGCTGACTGGGGCACTGCCCCGAGGGTTACATTGTCAGCTGAAAGAAGAACTGTTAGCTGGAGGTTTATTCTAACCTCTGCTTTATCATCTGCCAGAGGACTTTGCAGGAATTGCTGCCTCTACTGGCTGTTAGTTTGTCTTCAGCTACTAGTCTAAATATGAAAGTCTGTCCTATATAAAGTGTCAGCTGTGAGCACTGCGGCTGTCACTGTTAGTATTGTGTGCACATAGGGCCATCTTATTGTTGGATGAACCAAGAATCTAAATTTTAAGATGTGTAAAAATGTAAAAGGAAATAAGATTCAGTTGTCCTTTTATAGCAAGTGGTTTTATCCTTTCATTTTTCCTTCTTCAAGGGAGTTGTTGGCCCAAAGGTTGCTCTGAAACCCCCTGTCCAGAGGAGGTGATGGGCCAGAGCTCACAGCGCCCTGGGCATCTGTGCACCTGTCTGCAAGTTGTCTGTTGTTTATGTTGAAAAAGCCCTGTGCCAGCCTCTGCCCAAGCCCTCGGTGTCCCTCTGGCTGGATCCACTGTGAGAAGTTCCAGCAAAAGAGTCACCTCCCTGTGGCCAAGGTCATGTTTCAGCATCCCAGGTCACAAGGACTTCTTGGTCAATCGCCGGAGCCTGCTTCCCCGATATTTCAGGAAAAACCTGTTTTTACGACTAAGTTATTGATCGACTTCTAAGTGCGGGAAGATTTTTATTGGATGGAATTTGGCAAAAGCCAAACAATGTGGAATTCAATTTGTGAGGTTTAAGGGTCCAATGCTTGTTAAAATAAAATGTCCACTGGAAAGGACGGCAGCTTTTCACTTCCTTTGCTCTCGGACTTCATCATAAGCCCCCTGAACTGAGCAGTCCGCGTGCACTGACGCGGAGAACAGCGGGCAGAACCCCCTGCCCCTGCCCAGCGGTGGCACTCAACCCGCACGGCCTCAATGTCCGTCCCCCGGCTCCTCCCGGTTACGGCCCAACAACCCAACCCCTTCCTGCGCCGTCTCCCGGCTACGGTCCTGCAGCCCGCCCCTTCCGGTGCTGTCTCCCGGCAACGGCACTGTTACCCGCCCCTTCCGGCGCCGTCTCCTGGCAACGCCCTAACCATCAGCGATGCTAGGCTCCGTCAGTCCGAAAGCCCCTGCCCCGCCGCTGTCGCCTGACTCGCTCCGCCGCCTCTACTCCTGGCAGGACGGGCTCCAGCTCAGCCGCCCCAAGCGCCACCTGGCCCGGGACTTCAGTGAGGCCGGGAGCGGCCCGAGGCGGACAGGGGTGTGGCCGGCCAGACGCGATGGCTGTGCAAGGACCGATGTCTCGCGAAGGGTCCCAGCTCCTGGGCTCCCAGCAAAGCGTCCAAGTCCCCCGAGCAGGGCATGAGGGGCGCCCCGGAAGGAGGGAGGAAGATGGGAGCACACTGCTTGACCAGGCGGTGGCGCAGTGGATAGAGCGTCGGACTGGGATGCGGAGGACCCAGGTTCTAGACCCCGGGGTCGCCAGCTTGAGCGCAGGCTCATCTGGTTTGAGTAAAGCTCACCAGCTTGGATCCAAGGTTGCTGGCTTGAGCAAGGGGTTACTTGGTCTGCGCAAGGCACATATGAGAAAGCAATCAATGAACAACTAAGGTGTTGCAACGAAAAACTGATGATTGATGCTTCTCATCTCTCTCCGTTCCTGTCTGTCTGTCCCTGTCTATCCCTCTCTCTGATTGTCTCTGTAAAAAAAAAAAAAAAAAATGGGGGCACTGACGCCCCAGGAGGAGGAAGGTGGCGGCGGAGAGAGCCGCGTTGTGCATTAAGCTTCGTCACTCAGCGATTCCCTCCTCGTATTCCTGGGGTTCCCTCCCTCTAGACCAGATGGCCCCCACGATCGGCTTCTGCCCCCGGGCCCGGGCTCCGCTCTCTCCTCATCCACCTTGGGAAGGAAATAGAGGTTCCTTGCTCAGTGGCCAGGCTCACCTTGTGCTCCCCTCGCCCCCACACCCAGTGATGCTGGCGGAGATCGTGAAGCATTTCCACCCCCGGCTTGTGGACCTGCACAACTATGTGCCCACCTGCAACACGGACCAGAAGCTCAGCAACTGGAGCGTTCTCAACAGGCAGGCTCTCTGCCTCCCTCCTTTTCTTCCTCACTCCCCAAAGGGAGCTACCCCCTCTATAGCTACTTTGGGTAGGCAGCCTCACACCTGGTCTCCAGCTCAAGTTCTCAGGCTGCTTCCTTGCTATAGGCTTCCCTGACACCATCACTGTCCCTGTTCCTGTCCATCAGAATGTCACTATCAACCTGAAGACAACACTGGTCAGCTTGAGGCCCACTCATGAGGCTAGCAGTCCTGCCCCGTGATGGTGTGCAGCCCATGCTGACCACCCTTCTCAGTTGCTCAGCAATAATTCTGGGTGTGGGGCTCTGGTCCAGGCAGTGGATGACCTCTGCCTTCATCATGGGGCTGAGTCTGGAGGGAAAACGAATGATGTGTCAGTTGTGATGAGTGCTATGGAGGATGAGGCAGCATTCCTGAGTAAGTGACAGAACAGTGAAGTGGGGTGACCTGTGGGTGTGCAGGGGCTGCAGTGGGGAGCGGGGTGCAGAGTGCCTGTGGTGAGCCGAGAGGTCGCAGCTGCTTGTGGAGGGCACTTGGAGCTGCTGAGGGTCCCTGGAGACCATGCTGAGGACCCCACTCCTAGCCCGGGTCTGAGAAGCTCTGCTCTGCAGGGTTGAAGCCTTACTTCAGAGGCTGTGAGGGGAGGTTTAGGCAGGGGCGGCAGCTGCAGTGGTGGTGAGAACTCAGATTCTGGGCACTGGTGGTGAAGCAGCAGGACTTCCTCAGAGCAAAGGGCGGCTCAGGCAGGAAGGTGACGTCTACTGTGCAGTGTCCCTGAGACACACATCAGGGAGATGGTGACCCAGGCTGGAATCGTCAGGCCTGACTGAACAGGACTCTAACAGGGTTGCTGGGAGTGCGATGGCCACCAGGTGCAGGGCAAGCAGGAGCCCTGTCCCAGCCTCCCCTCCAAGGAGCACCAGGGTGCAGTGTTCTGAGGGCTGTTCCCTCAAACCCGCTTCCTTTACAGGAAAGTCTTCCACAAGCTGCGTTTCTGTATCTCAGAGGCGGATATCCGAAAGGTGGTGGCCAACACGCCCGGGGCCATCGAACCCATCTTGTGTACGTTGTGGAAAAAGATGGGGGATGCCTGACCTGTGGTGGTGCAGTGGATGGGGTGTCGACCTGGAAATGCTGAGGTCACCGGTTCGAAACCCTGGGCTTACCTGGTCAGGGCACATATGGGAGTTGATGCTTCCAGCTCCTCCCCCCTTCTCTCTCTCTCTCTCTGTCTCTCTCTCTCTCCCTCTCTCTGTCTTCTCTAAAAATGGATAAATAAAATAAAAATAAAATTTTTTAAAAAAGAAAAAAATGGGGGACGATGCTGCCCACAAGGACCCACCCAGAGCCGCTGTCGATGTGAGTGCAATCACGTGTACTGCCCTTGAACCCACTGTCTGTCATGTTTGGATAGGTCTCATGATCTGCCATGAGAGAGTAAAGCTAAGATGTATGTGGTGATGAAGCCCCTGGTCCCCCGGCCGCCTGGGACCCTGAAAACTCACTTGTCACAGTGCTCCTTCCCAGACTGGTGCAAGCCCCACCCCCTCCGCCCACACCTCCCCTCCATGACTGAGAAATGCAGGGAGGAATGTTGACTGCTGGGTCAGGTGTGAGCCCTGGCTGGGCCACATCTCACTGTCCAACCTCTGAAATCTTTGCAGGACCCAGGAGTCTCCAGTGCTGATGTGGATGGACTGTGGGTGGGGCTCGCAGCCACCACCCAATCTGGTAGTATCTAAACTCCCTGATGTGGGAAACGGCCCCTGTCTGGGGCTGCACCAGAGAGATAGGCATGTGGTACCCTCAAGTTCACACACCTGCAAGGGAGCGCAGGTGTGCTCAGAAGACATAGGGCCCCTTGGGGCTGGCGAGCCTCCAGGAGGGCAGCTCCTTGCTCCGAGGGGCCCAAGAGGGTGCCCTGACTCCATTGCCTCCTGGGCCCCAGCATCCCGCTTGGGAGCCCAAGGCTTCTGTCCAGGGGCCACACGGCCTGGCTGTTGTTCAATGGACACATCTCCAAACAGAAGCTGTTTGGAGGCATCCAGGCTGCACCTCGTGATGGCATTAGGTCGGGCCATACCCACATAGCACGGTCTGTCTGGGCTCTGCCCCCTCTGTGTGCTGTCTCCTCTCTGAGACGGGACCTGAGCCATGTCTGCTTATCTCACAGGCCTGCCGAGTTCCCAGTACCCTCTGGTGTGAAGACCCTTCGGATGGGACACTGTGTGTGCAGAGGGTTCTTCTTGAACCCTCTCATTTCACCCCAGCCATCCTTTCCTGCTGGCTGCCAGGTGAAGGGCCAAGTGTTTGCCTTTCAGGTGGAGCCCAGGCAGTGGGCCCTGGTGGCACCCGGGGCCTGGGGTGCAGCAGCTGCTAGAGGAAAAGGAGCAGGCACTGGATGTTCTGCAGGAGACGGTCAAGGTACGGGACCAGGGTGCCTCTCTGTGCCCACACTCCCCTGGGAAGCAGAGGGCCTGGCTTTAGGCATTGTGGGAAGGTGCTGCCTTCTATGCTGTGCAGCTCAGACCCCGTGTGGGGAGTATGGCGTTAAGTGAGGCAGGCGGGGTCTCTGACAAGGGAGAACCCACATTTAGTTTGTTTGGAGGTTCTAGCAGGGGAGCGCAGCTACTCGTATACCCTTGACCAAAGAACGGCCCTCTCCTCTAGTGGGGAAGGTCGTCCTCTTCGACCGAGCACGCAGCTTCGGGAGGGATGCACATGGAGTGGTGAGGGAGGAAGGGGACACCCGCCTAGCCAGCCAGATCAGCCGAATCAACCCTGGCAATCAACGGAGTGACAGATGTCGCAGCCGGATTGCCCTCACATCCTTTAGTTTGATCATTTAGAAAATAATTCATCTGTGGGCCCTGGCCAGTTGGCTCAGCGGTAGAGCATCGGCCTGGTGTGCGGGGGACCCGGGTTCGATTCCCGGCCAGGGCACATAGGTGAAGCGCTCATTTGCTTCTCCACCCCCCCCCTTCCTCTCTGTCTCTCTCTTCCCCTCCCGCAGCCGAGGCTCCATTGGAGCAAGGATGGCCCGGGTGCTGGGGATGGCTCCTTGGCCTCTGCCCCAGGCACTAGAGTGTCTCTGGTCGCGGCAGAGCGATGCCCCAGAGGGGCAGAGCGTCGCCCCTGGTGGGCGTGCCGGGTGGATCCCGGTCCGGTGCATGCGGGAGTCTGTCTGACTGTCTCTCCCCATTTCCAGCTTCAGAAAAATACAAAAAAAAAAAAAAGAAAATAATTCATCTGTGGACTATTCCAAAGACACCAGAAGCACAGAGAAGAGTATGGTACTTCTCTCCAAGAACACACCAGCCGGCCTCCCTAGTTACCAAACTCCAGGGCCCATGTTCTGGGGGCTACAGACAGTCACAGATGTCACCACCCAGATGGGCTGGACAACAGACCCAGGGCTGTAGGGGCCAAGGCAGAGAGCAGAAGATAGTGCCCAGGGCACACTCCTGGTTCTCTTGTGCACACTTGGTTCTGAGGGTACGTGCCTGACACTCTGCTCCTTCACCAAGAGTCTACAGGGGTCCTGAGTTCAGATAGTGCTCAGGTTCCTGGCTGCCAGAGAAGGGTGACCTTGTGGGAGCACAGGCTGCAGCTTCTGGCCTGAGACAGTGGGGGAGGGGAGGTGTGCAGGCCACACCAGTCAGCTCAGCCGAAGAGGTCAGTAGGAATTGTGATGACAGAGCAGTTCATGGGTAGGTGCCGTGGTCTTGATGAGCTGTCTTCTTGAGAAAGCAGGAAAGTGATGTCACCGTATGGTTTGCCTTTGCTGAGGGAGGGCAGAGAGGAAGTGATGTGACATGCCTCAGTGAGGTCTGTCATAACCCCTTGTGCCATGTGCTAACAGAGTGGATTATAACTGTTTCACTAACCCAGAAGGAAAGCTGCTGTACCTGCCTTTTAGTGATTGTCGCTGGTGTGGCCATTTCAGGTGCTGTGACAGAGGCCCGGGGGTCGTTGAGGCAGCAGTCAAGGGCCTGGCGTGTGTGTGGGGTGCAAGGTGGGCGTCTGCACAGTGGACAGCCCAAGGCTTGTTGCTGGAGAGGGCACTGGGGAGGGGTGTGGACAGGATACAAGTGGTGTGGACAGGCACTTGCTGGCCCCTGCTGCCCAGGGCTCACAGGGATCTGTGTGCTGAGACACTGACTCCCGGCCTTGGGCGCCTGGAGCAGCCTGTCCTCAGCTGCAGTGTGGGCTGCCATGCTGTTGACTTCACTTTGGTCATGGTGTTGGGGCCGATGAGCTTTTTCAGATCCCCCTTTCACTTCTCTGGCCTGTGGGCATGTGGTAGGTCTGTGCATCCAGGAAGGGAGGCCGTGACATCACCATGCCTGGTGGAGGAGGCTAGGGCAGGTCTTCAGTCTTCATGAAAACATTTGTCTGAGAAAACTAGATCAATTGGCAGACTTTTTAAATTGATTTTATTGGGGCCCTGGCTGGTTGGCCAGTGGTAGAGTGTCGGCCTGGCGTGCGGAAGTCCCGGGTTCGATTCCCGACCAGGGCACACAGGAGGCCCAACTGTGGCAGGTGGACGGGGCATCCAGGTGTGAAGTCGTTCAGAGATGTGTGTTTCACTGAAGGTTTTGCAGATGAAGGTGGTCAGGCTGGAGCATCTGGTGGAGCTGAAGGACCGCGGATTAGGGAGCTGACCAGACGCAGGGATGAGCCGCAGTGACAGAGAGGCCGCAGAGACCTAATCAACCAGACCCTGATCTTGAACCCATGTGGACCTCTCCCAGGCCAGGGTTCTTCCTGATGTGGCCACACACTGTCCAGCAGGCTGAGGGACATCTTGTACAAAGGGCCCGGGGTTGGGGGGAATCAGAGTGCAGAGTTCACGAGCGTAAAGGCCAGAGCGCTCAGGACTGCACAAAGGCTCCTGTCTTTGTCATCTGAGCTCTGCCCACTCCCAACCAGCTTGGCAGTGAAGACTTGGGTCTGGTTGCCGTGAGCCTTGAGGGGTCTTGTTGTCATTGTCTCTGTCTGGCTGGCAGCATCCTGTGTCCGCTGACCTGAAGTCCTGTGAGTAAACCTGCCCATGGGAAGTTGTGTCCCCTGGTGATCCACTCTGCCTGAGGGGCTGTGAAGAGTAGGTAGAATGCAGCAGGCTTGCTGGCCGTCCTCACTGAGTGCTTCTAATTGCCTCACTGTACTCCCTTGACATGGACAGGTCACTCCGCTTTACTCTGGGGTTTTGAGGGTCAGGGTGGAGCTAGACCTGCAGGACAGACCCCTCCAAGTCCACATGGTATCCCTGCTGCCTGGAGAGGAGCTTGTCCTGGGCCCTACCTGGAGGGTGGGCAGGAAAGTGCCAGGTAAGCAGCCCCTGACCCCTGGGATAGGGGCTTCAGGCAGTGCGTTGGTGTGCCCTGGATGCTGCCAGACCCTGGAGGTTGGCTGGAGGGAGGGCAGGGGCTTCTCTGTCTTGGCATCTAGGCTTCCCTGCTGCTCCTACACCCAGAGTGGGGTCTGGGGGCCACCGCTGGCCTGGTTCTGTTTGTGGCTTCCACTGCCCTACTGCCCAGCCCCCATGCTCCTGGGCTGAGATCCACCCCGACCCCCTGCATGGTCGTAGGAAGCAGTGTCGACTCAGAACCGCAAGCTCCGTCAGAGCCTCTGAGTTTCAGGCTGAGTCACAGCCCATGTGCTCCTTGAATCACAGCAGCCCCTGCACCCACAGCACCGGTCGGAGCTGCATGGCTCCCAGGACTGAGTGCCAGGCCCTCGGTGAGACGATTGGAGGCAGATGTTCTGCTTGCCTAGCCATGAGACTCAGGTCAGAAAGGCTCCCATGGGCCTCAGTGGGATGGACCTGGTCTCAGTGAGGGGGTGGGTACAGGACTTGGTGGGGTCCAGACCCTGCTGACTGGGGATCTGGGTCACCAGCAGCACCCGCTGGCCCCTGACTCAGGAACTGGAGGATCTACCCAGCCCGGCCACTGTCACCTCTCCACTTCAGCCCAAACCTGTGAGGTCCCTGCTGCCTGAGTGAGGACAGGGAGCGGCCCCAGTGTGAGGGCACCAGCACAGGGGCAGGGGAGCAGTGGGGCTCCACAGCTTACAGCTCAGTGTCTTAGCAGCTGGGGGAGGGGCAGGAAATAGCTTGGGGTGCCTGTCCCGAAGCTGAGTCAGGAGCTGAGTCAGGACAGGCCCAGGCAGCTTCAGACCCCAGACCTGGCTGCCTGCCTAGGGGAGCCCAAGAGCCAGGAGGTGGAAGGAGTGGCTTGTACCTTCCTGCAGTCTCCATGGTAGCTCGGGGTGCTGCTGCGCTCTGCTCCAGGGCCCAGACATGCACGGACACACAGGCACATGCATGTAGAAGCAGGAGGGCTCACAGGCTGAGCAGAGGCCATTGTATGTGTGCTTGTGTGCTCTCCAGGGGTGAACTGAGACAGGGCACGGAGTGCCCGGTGGCTGCTGGGAGTGGGGGCGTTGCCTGAGCAGGGCCCCTGGGGAAGACTCCCACGTCCCCTCCTCCATCCAGCAGGGGCAGCCCGCTGGGCCCCCAGGCCAGGTTTGGGGCCGGAGCCGATGGTGTGCCCTGGGAGCAGGTGCAGAGCACGAGGCTCCTGGAGGCCAGGGACGGGCAGCACTGCACCGTCGCCCTGCTCCACACCAGCTTCCGGGGGCTCAGCCCGAGCCTGGGTTGGCAGCCCACCAGGAGGGGGCATTGAGTCTGGGCCCAGGCCGGTTGCTCAGGAGACGTCCCGTTTTGGCAGTCTTCTGAGAAGCCCGACTCCCCTGTGAAGAAGCAACTGTGAAATAGGCACCGTGTTTATAGTCACGTGTCAAGTCACTGGCCAGCGCCCTTTCTCACGTCACCCTAGAAAGAACCTGGTCTCGAGGGCAAACTTAGTGCACAATCAGGAAGCAGGCCTGTCCTGTTCACAGGGGGCTGGCATCACCCGGGCTGGCACCACCCGGTCAGGCTTTGGTTCAGTGTTGAATCTGTGTAGAGGCAGAGACGTGCCCGGGCCTCGGAGGGGGTGGCAGTGAGGGCCGAGCCCTGTTATTCCAGTGGTTTTCAACATTTTTGCCCTGGGAGACCAGCGAAAATAGAATTATTTTGAGGATCACTAAGGCAGAAATCACCCCAAACATAAGCAAATCCTGCTAAGACCACTGGGTCTATAATCTTCATACATCAGGGTGGTTAACTCATTCAAGGACTGGCACAGAATTTCTGGTGGTCCAGCCCACAAACTGACAGTTGAAAACCATTGCTCTAGTCTAGGTGATGTAGGTACCA
This sequence comes from Saccopteryx leptura, assembly GCF_036850995.1. Lineage (NCBI taxonomy): Eukaryota > Metazoa > Chordata > Mammalia > Chiroptera > Emballonuridae > Saccopteryx > Saccopteryx leptura. The sequence goes on from NC_089515.1 coordinate 1,396,520, forward strand.
CGGAAAAGGCTAGAACGGAATGAGTGTTCACAAAAGTGACCCACAGTGACAAAACCTTTGTCCCTGTGTCCAAAGGTGAACGCAGCACAAACGTGAGGGTGCCTCGGTCTGAGTGTAGAGCTGTGAGTAGTCTACCTGCTGGACAGTCCCCGCCTCCTGCAGCACCGGGGCCCCTGGTAGGGAAGGAAGTCCACTGGGCAGGCCCTGAGCAACGTGAGTCTCAGACCCATGCAGCTGCTGCCCACAGGCTCAGACTCACCCCTCCCCTTTTAGAGATTCGGGTCACTGACTCCCACTTCCTCCTGCTGTAAACCCCGCAGAGGGGAACTGAGAAGCTGAAGAGAAGCCCAGCCCCAGTCCAGATGGGCGTGAGAGTGAAGGTCTTTCTTCAGCTGTGGGACGGGTCTCCTTCCACATGTTAAAATATTTCACAAGTGAACATATTCTGGAGGGGACCTTAGGAGGCACACAGTATGAACGGGAATGGCCATCAGAAACCCACTGCTTCCCGTGAGCTGCGTGTGCCGGCTAGTAGCCTCGCCGCTGTGCTGACCCAGGCTCTAAGGGAGCCTCTGGGCTCTGGAACCCCTTCCTCATTCAGTGATGGGGAAGCAAAAGTGCCCACAGGGCGGCCAGTTAGTAATACCCGCCTGGGGTGGGCCTGGCAGCACCCACACCATGGGCTGGCCCACGGGTGACCCCACGTGGCCAGTGTGTAAATCACACCTTCTGAACCTTAAAAACACAATCTCTGGAGCTTTAACAACCAAGAGGCCCGGCCACTGTGTCACTTCTCGACTTCGGCCCAAACCTGTGAGGCCACTGCCACCTGAATGAGGACGGAGCGGCCCCAGCGTGGGGGTACCAGCACAGGACCCTCGTGGTCTCCACTCCACTCCTGAGTTCGCAGGTTTTCATGAATTTTGAAACAACTGATTCAACTTTGCAGTATGTGTTCTTGAGTGACGACAGTGTGTCTGGGCCAAGCACAGTGTCCTGGGAGCACGCCTCAAGGGACTCCCGCCTCAAGGGACTCCCGCACAATGACTTCAGTTGTTGTAAAGTACTATACCCCAGATTATGAAAAGTTACATAAAGACACTGTTGGGCAGATAAAATATATTATGCTCACTTTGTTAAAGATGGCACTGCCCACATGGAAGCCCATCGCCCAGGTGATATTAATGTGTGTTGGGGGCAGGCTATGGGCAGGCAGAATCCTTGTAGCCTGGGGCTTGGTTTTGGGATTAAGCCTTTCCCACCCTTTTTGATGTGGGGTGGTACAATCCCATCATGTCTCTGATAAGTGACTTTGTATTAGAGACTTCCCTATTTTGTATATTGGATTGAAGGTTTTTTTTGTTGTTTTTTTTTTATTATTTTATTTTTTTTCTTTTATTAATTTTTAGAGAGGAGAGAGAGAGAGAGAAGGGGGGGGAGGAGCAGGAAGCATCAACTCCCATATGTGCCTTGACCAGGCAAGCCCAGGGTTTTGAACCTGTGACCTCAGCATTCCAGGTCGACACTTTATCCACTGCGCCACCACAGGTCAGGCGGATTGAGGGTTTTGATTTATACACTATAAAATGGGGGGCAGAACGGGAGCTTGCTCTCTTGGTTCCTGAGATTATCATTAGAGGAGAGAGCAGAGCCGAGAGCAGAGAAAGGCCACGTAGAGGAGGCCAGGAGAAGCAGCCAAGATGGCGGAGTGTTGAGTGAGAAGCAGTTTGTGCAGGGAGAAGGAAGGAGATGGGGAACAGAGGTGAATAAGTCTGGTGAGCTAGAAACCTTGGATTCTAGGAAACTCGGATAACTCAGTAGCTTTGGGAGCAAGCACTGAATGTGAGTGGGTTTTGGAGCCCAGTGTGTGTTTTTACTTGCCCGCTGGGGCTAGAATTAAAGATGATGGCCCACCAGTTTTTGGCTCCGTTGTTTCTTTACCGACTGTCCGAATCCAATGCGAACCTGCATGGGCCGGGTGGCTGTGACAGTGGCCGTGGATACTGGCCTTACAGACACCAAGTCCAGATGAATTTTTTGGGTTTTTTTACAGACACAGAGTGAGAGATAGAGAGACAGGGATAGACAGACAAGAACAAAGAGAGATGAGAAGCATCAATCATCAGTTTTTCGCTGCGACACCTTAGTTGTTCATTGATTGCTTTCTCATATGTGCCCTGACCGTGGGGCTACAGCAGACCGAGTAACCCCTTGCTCGAGCCAGCAACCTTGGGTCCAAGCTGGTGAGCTTTGCTCAAAGCACATGAGCCTGTGCTCAAGCTGGTGACCTCGGGGTCTCGAACCTGGGTCCTTGGCATCCCAGTCCGATGCTCTATCCACTGCGCCACTGCCTGGTCAGGCTAGTCCAGTTGAATTTTGAAAGATTTTATTAAAGGAGATTTATTAAATATGCTGGCTGCATATGGCTGACAAGGGGCATGTTGGGCAGATAAAATGTATTATGCTCACTTTGTTAAAGAGGCCGTTGCCTAGGTGATATTAATGTGAGTCTCTGGGCAGGCAGAATCCTTGTAGCCTGGGGCTTGGTTTTGGGATTAAGCCTTTCCCACCCTTTTTTTGATGTGGGGCGGTACAATCCAATCATGCCTCAGAGAAGTGACTTTGTATTAGAGACTTCCCTATTTTGTATATTGGATTAAGGGTTTGGATTTCTACACTATAAAATAGGGGTATAGCCTGACCAGGTGGTGGTGCAGTGGATAGAGCATCGGACTGGGATGCGGAAGGACCCAGGTTCGAGACGCCGAGGTCGCCAGCTTGAGCGCGGGCTCATCTGGCTTGAGCAAAGAGCTCACCAGCTTGGACCCAAGGTCACTGGCTCCAGCAGGGGGTTGCTCGGTCTGCTGAAGACCCACAGCCAAGGCACATGTGAGAAAGCAATCAATGAACAACTAAGAAGTCGCAACGCGCAACGAGAAACTGATGATTGATGCTTCTCATCTCTCTCTGTCTCTGTCTATCTCTGCCTCTGTAAAAAAATAAAATAAAATAAAAATAAAATAAAATAGGGGTATAACGAGAGTTTGCGCTCTTGGTTCCTGGGATTAGCGTTAGAGAGCAGAGCAGAGAAAGGCCACGTGGAGGAGGCCAGGGGAAGAAGCCAAGATGGCGGAGTGTTGAGTGAAAGGCCAGTGTAAAGCCAGTAGCCGGGGCCAGGACCACTATCACAGCAGTCACCACAGGTCAGGCCCATGCAGGTTCGCATTGGATTCGGACAGTCGGTAAAGAAACAGTGGAGCCAAAAGCTGGTGGGCCATAGTCTTTAATCCTAGTTTGCACCCGGCGGGCAAGTAAAAATACACACTGGGCTCCAAAACCCAATCACATTCAGTGCTCACAAAGCTACTGATTTATCCGAGTTTCCTAGAATCAAAGGTTTCTAGCTCACCAGACTTATTCTCCTCAGTTCCCCATCTCCTTCCTTCTCCCAGATACAAACTCTACACAAACTGGCATCTCACTCAGCACTCCGCCATCTTGGCTGCTTTTCCTGGCCTCCTCCACGTGGCCTCCTCCTGCTGCTGGCTCTACTCTCTCTGCTCTCTCATGCTAATCTCAGGAACCAAGAGCCAAGTCCCGTTTTGCCCCCATTTTATAGTGTAGCTTCACAACCTTTAATCCAATATACAAAGTAGGGAAGTCTCCAACCCAAAGTCACCTTCTGAGGCATGATTGGATTGCACCACCCCACATCAAAAAGGGTAGGAAAGGCTTAATCCCAAAACCAAGCCCCAGGCTACAAGGATTCCGCCTGCCTTTAGCCCACCCCAACACACATTAATATCACCTGGGCGACGGCCTCCTCGTGTTATCTTTAACAAAGTGAGCATAATACACCTTATCTGCCCAACAGCCAGTTTGTGCAGTTTATGCAGGGAGAAGGAAGGAGATGGGGAACTGAGGAGAATAAGGCTGGTGAGCTAGAAACCTTTGATTCTAGGAAACTCGGATAAGTCAGTAGCTTTGTGAGCACTGAATGTGACTGGGTTTTGGAGCCCAGTGTGTAGTTTTTTACTTGCCCGCCGGGTGCAAGCTAGAATTAAAGACTATGGCCTGCCAGTTTTTGGCTCTGCTGTTTCTTTACCGACTGTCCGAATCCAATGCGAACCTGCATGCGAATGGCCACGATGGCGGCTTCTGGCTTTACAGGGCATTTGCAGACCCAAGTCGTGCACACCAAGTATATTTCAGAGGCTGGTTATATAACCTTTGACCACATATAGGTTGGGGGGGCATGACAGCATGACACAATCATTAACAATATTATAACATTTGTCTAGGGGGTTCACAGAAAACGTTAAAACTTTCAAGATAATACAGTCAAAGACATTCACAAATCCTTTTAGTATCTATCTATCCTCCTTTGCCTAGAGGTACCTGTTAATCTCAGATTCCAGAAAGGGAGGGAGAGCTAAAATCAGTGTAGGGTGGTATGTAAATTTTGCTTCTTATTGAAAGGGGAAGGGAGTTCTTCAGATAATCTTAATCCTTTCAAAAAATTTAAAACCAAATGACCCTAGTTGTCCTTGTAAGTCAGGAGACTTCTATATTCTTTTTCCTCCATTTTCCAAAGAAAGGACAAGACAGAAAGCCTGACTTTTCCTCTTAAAAATGGCATTGTCGCCTGACCTGTGGTGGCGCAGTGGATAAAGCGTCGACCTGGAAATGCTGAGGTCGCCGGTTAAAAACCCTGGGCTTGCCTGGTCAAGGCACATATGGGAGTTGATGCTTCCAGCTCCTCCCCCCTGTCTCTCTCTCCCTCTGTCTCTCTCTCTCTCCTCTCTAAAATGAATAAATAAAAATAAAAAATAAAATTAAAATGGTGTTGTCAATACTAAGTTTTACAGTTCTCTGGCATCTTACCACACAGTGACGCAGAAAAGTCTTTTCAAACGGTCCATGTGGAGCCAGTGACAGGGAAACAGGACCCCCCTCCCTGCCGCTCACTGGGCTCGGCACCTGGACCAGAATGACAAAGTCTGGCTGGAGGCGCACGCCCTCCAGTGGCAGAGAGCGCAAAGGGCACAATGGAGAAGTGGAAAGCGTGGCCTGGCGGGGAGCCCAGGGGGGCAGGAAAATGGGGGGCCGGGATGTCCCCCAAGACTGACTGTGATGTGGGGCTGGCGGTTTGGACAGAGGAACAACAAATACCAAGGGTCAGGGGGCTCACTGGTGGGTGTGTGTTGTGGTCACGGTTGGGGGACGGTGCTCGGAGGAGGGCAGGAGCCTTGGAGGGTGCTGGGGAAGCGAGAGGCTCAGCAGGGCCATCGTGGCCACTGTGCGGAGGCAGTCTGGGTGCAGGGAGACACTCAGCACCTGGTGGGCGAGGACCAGCCAGGAGCGTCATACCTGCGCCCAGAGGAGAGGCGGCTGGAACACACCTGTGTGGACAGTCAGGAGAAGGATGCCGGAAAACAGGCTGATGGAAAGTGAAAATGGGTAACAGGGTTCCTTCCCTTGGGTGGCAAAGTGGCATCTCTTCTCTGGATTGTTCACAGTTTCCACAATAGCGACGTGCTTTCTGTAATTGGGATAAATGGGAAGCGTTCTTTCCTGCGGGCGGGAGAGCCTGCTGCCTCCCCATTAGTCTCCAGGTCTGTGTCAGCTGTGCCTGCCTCTCACCTGCCCCCACACCCTCATGTGAAAAAGAGAAAACACTTCTGATAGCCATCAACCAAGTGGCCAAGTGTGGACCGACGACCTCAGGGCACCTTTACCACACACACACACACACACACACCCCCGGGCAAAAACAGAACCACTGGGGGCACCAGCCCACATTCTCAGGGGTCTTTGTCTCCTCCCTAACCCCACAGTGTTCCAGGCAACATGGTGGGTTAAAGTGACACCGGCTCTCGTGACCCCCTCTAGAGCAGGAGCTGCAAGGCTGGGGTGGGGGTAAGGGTGAGTGAGGACTGCAGGGTGAGGAGGGGCTATGGCGTGCATGATACCCCACAGTGCAGTCACCAGGCACGCCAGCCTTACCGCCAGAGCCCCAGTCCTGGTGTCACCTTGCCTCTCTGTGCACCCCATGCAAGGCGGATGGATGGTCAGCGGGTGCTGAGCCCTCTCTGGGCTCCACCCACCTGCCTCCAGGTCCCCAGCCACACCCAGCCTGAGGCAAGCCCAGCCCCTCAGGGAGGGTTTCACCCCCACCCCTGCCTCCATGTCCCCAGCCACACCCAGATCAGACCAAGACCTCTGCCTGCTTCTGAGCCCTCTCTTGTGACTTGACAAGTGTCAGCACCACCCCAATGACCCTATCTCCTGTGAGGGCAGGAGGGGGACTCTGCTCACCCACGGTCTAGGCCCAACGGCCTCTGAGCCTCAGTCCTCACAGCCCCTGTACCCCCTCTACCACCCACCACACTTAGGACCCAGCTCAAAGTCCACCTTTGAGACCCAAGGGTCCTCATACACACGTGTGTGTTCAGTCAGCCCAGGACCCTCTCTCGTCCTGACTGCTACTGTCCCAGCGCTGGCTCTGCCTATGCTCTTCTCTGTGACCCAGTGCTATCCGTGGCCCTTGGCAGCCAGGGTGGCAGCCCCAGCCCAGCCCCTGCCTCAGATCCTGGGTCCACTCAGCCTCCCATCCCCCACACAGCTCAGTGGCAGCAAGCCCACGTGTGCTGCCCGGCTGGGGCTTCCCAGGAAGACGGCACCCCGTGGCCCCCACCAGCCCAGCCAGGCTGGGCGGTTTCTCTGTCGACTAGGAGAGTGAGAAAGGGCCCCTTGAGGCAGGAGGATATTGGTTCTGACCCTGGCTGGCTGTTATCCCTGGGAGTTTAGGGTCACCATGCTGACCAGGGCCTCGGAATTCTCTTCAGTAAAGTGTGGGAGGGAGGACCGGGGCCCCTCAGCACAGCACTGATGGGGGCAGGGCTTCTCAGTCTCAGGCTGAACTCACTCTGGCATTCCCAATCCCGAGCTGACTCCTGAGACCATGGCCGGAGAGCCTGCAGCACCTGTGGGGACTCTCGGGGACCCACGGGAGAGCATCCCCTGGGGGTCAGCCAACCCAGGACCCGAAGGGACTGTAGGCGGGCTGCACAGGCATCAGCTGGTACTGGGGGATGAGGGGCTGTAGGTGACAGGACCCTCCCCAAATCTGGGGCCCAGCCACCCTCCTCAATGGGGAAGAGATCCCTGGACTATGGTACATAGGGCGAAGGCCGGGGGCTGGTGCCTGGACCCCAACGGGAGTGAGTAGGAAAGAGGCGGGCTGAACATGTGTGTGCACATGTGGGTGTGTGAGCACGTGGATGTGCACACCTGTGTGACAAACTCTGGGCCAAGTGTGGAATGGCTCCCAGATGCCAGGGCCGGGGCTGCCAGGTCAGTAGCCCAGACAAAGCGGCTACATTCTTCCATCAAGTGGGGGCTCCTGGAAAGGCCAAGGGTGCCCCAGGAAGGGCTGTCCGCTCAGCGACCTTGGAGGGCAGAGGAAACTTCCCAGGGCCAGGCGAGCGTTCCTGATAGGGACAGGGAGAGAGAGAATATCAAGGAGCCAGGATTATCTCCCCCTGAGGGAGTCACACAGACCAGCCTTGAGGCTTTGACGCAGAGGCAGGGACTGCCTGGGGCCCAGGCCTAACTCTGCCTTCCCTCCCACCTCCCACACGACCATCACATCCCATCTCAGATCCCCTGGGCCCTGGCCCCGGCCCAGTCAGCATCCTGAACAACCCCACCTGGAGCATATGTCTTGGGGAACCCAGCACCCACAGGAGCTTACCATGAGTACCTCAGGCCACAGGAGCCTCTGACCCCGTCACACTGGTGGCACTGCCCTCCCGGACAGCCCCGGCTCAGGCCCTTGCGCAGGAAGCCCCCTGCCCAGGTGGACCCAGGAGCTGCAGGCATGTCTGATTGCCACCTTTCTGTTCTCTCTGCCCTCAGGTCCCCTCCCACAAGCTGAGTCCTGAGCCCACACCTGGTTCCTGTCACTTCACTTTTTTGAGCTTGTGTTGTCTCCAGATTCAGCAAATAAAAATTCAGGACCCGGTCTGACCTGTGGTGGCGCAGTGGGTAAAAGCGTCGACCTGAAACACTGAGGTCGCTGGTTTGAAACCCCAGGCTTCCCTAGTCAAGGCACATATGGGAGTTGATGCTTCCTGCTCCTCTCCCTTCTCTATCTGTCCCTGTCTCCTCTCTCTAAAATGAATAAATAAAATAAAAATTCAGGACATGTAAATTCTAATTTCAGATAAATAATAATTTGTTATGACTATGTCTTCTTTGTCACTGAGCTGTGCTCCACCACAGGGACCAACCAGCCAGGTGGAGTGACATCCACTCTTCTGACAGTGGGCCTTGGGGAGCTGTCTGGTCTAAAGACCTTCCTGTCTGGTCCGTTTGGGGACAGTGCTTCTGTTCCACTTGAGGTGGAATTGCCAAGTCTCAGGGCAGACACATGTTCAACCTTATGGTTCCAAACAGGTTGGCCATTTTCAGTACCTACGTTGACATTTGGGGAAACTGAGGCCAGGCGAGGAGGACTGCACAGCACAGCCCTGCTGAGCCCCAATCCAGGCCTCAGCCACTGCTCTGTGGCCTGGCCAGTGACTGCCTGGCCTGCCCCTGGGGGTGGAGAGCACAGTGCACAGTAACCAGGGTGCAGTGCACTCCAGGGGGTGCAGGGCAGAGTGGGAGTAGCCTGGAGCCAGTGCAGAAACTAGTGTTACCATGTCCCACAAATTAGTGGGCCACTCTGGGAATAGGCCTGGAGAATCCACCAAGGGTTAATGGCAGGCTGCCTTGGGGGACTGGTGACTGCAGCTGGAGCTGAGCGGACAGCTGTGGGAGTAACCCCCCCGGAATGGAGCAGGGAGGGAGTGCAGTGCTGAAGGCCACCCCTTATCACCCATCCACTGCAGCTCCGTGCCAAACACGTCTTCCCAGGGCCCACAAGGATACTCTGTCTCATAGGCAAAAGGAGGGTCAGGCATGGCATGTTTGATATTGCAGGGGCCACTCTTGGGGTCCACAGTGCCCAGGGTTTGGCTGGATCCAGCAGGGAGCCCCTGCCCCAGGTGACTGGCACCAAGACACAGAGGCCAGGCTTCCTGGGGGTGAGGGTCTGTCTGGAGGCCCCAAGATTGGTGGGTAGAACCTCACGTGAACTGGAGTCCTGTTCCTCCTCTGGCCTTCTGGAATCTGACATGTGTCTACCCACCAAGACCATTCTCATTATTTGGGGAAGGGGCTTTACCCAGCATTCCTGCTCCACTCTGTTCCTGGAATAGTCTGGCCTGGGTCCCTGGACAGGTGAAGCCAGGCTGTGTGGCCCCATTGGGTCTCACTCAAAGCACTGGGCTTGGAGTAGGGCAGGTATATAGGGGTATTTATGGGGCAGTGAGTGGCCCCAGCGTCTACCTGTTGGAGGCCTCCTGAGTTCAGCTCTCCAGGGCTGAAGCTGCCCCTGAGTCCATCTTTCACCTCCCAGATTCATAAAACAGGAGCAAAGTCCCTGAGGGGGAGGTCACTCCAGGGGCCGCAGCGGGGAGCTGGCTGGTATTGGAACCCCTCCCTGTGTGCCCAGCCCCCCACAGCCACCTCCTCCCTCTGATCAGCTCTGCACAGCAGCCAGAGGGAGGCTCCTGGACACGGCATCTCCTGTGTCATCGTCTGGCCTTAGGAAACACAGGCAGTGGGTCCAGACCTCTTTCCCTGCTGGTGGGGAACCAGCCACCTCGCCCCAGGACACGCCCTCGGCTCCTCAGCCTCAAAGGGAGAGGAGGCAGCAGAGGAATGAGGGGCCCTGATTGGAGCAGCGACACCCTTGAGGGCAGGTTGGGGACTCCACTGCTTGTCATTGTCTTTATCCTCTCAGGATTTTAGAAATGATTTATCACACAACATAGTCAACAGTCCAAATGCTACAGAAATGTTCACCTGAAACCTATGCACTCTTATTGATCAATGTCACCCTGTTAAATTTAATTTCTAAGTAAATTAAAAAATTTTTTTTAAAGTACTTTCAACCAACTGCATTGATTTTATAATCAGGAAAAGAAGTTTAAGAAAACAATGTGGAGGCCCTGGCCGGTTGGCTCAGTGGTAGAGCATCAGCCTGGCGTGTGGAAGTCCCGGGTTCGATTCCCGGCCAGGGCACACAGGAGAAGCGGCCATCTGCTTCTCCACCCCTCCCCCTCTCCTTCCTCTCTGTCTCTCTCTTCCCCTCCCGCAGCCGAGGCTCCATTGGAGCAAAGTTGGCCCTGGGTGCTGAGGATGGCTCCATGGCCTCTGCCTCAGGTGGTCGCGACAGAGCGACATCCCGGAGGGGCAGAGCATCGCCCCCTGGTGGGCAGAGGGTTGCCCCCTGGTGGGCATGCCGGGTGAATCCCGGTCAGGCGCATGCGGGAGTCTGTCTGACTGCCTCCCCGTTTCCAGCTTCAGAAAAATACAAAAAATAAAAAAGAGAGAAAACAATGTGGAGACCTCTGTCTCAGGACAGTCCAGAGCATCCCCCCACCCCTGCTTCCCTGTCTCTCTGTCTCTTTCTCTGTTGCCATTCTCTGGACCCCTGGCCTTCTCTCCTGCACACCTTTGGCCTCAGGCGCCCAAGGCCAAGGGCAACAATGCTTTTCCAGAAGCCCCTGAGGCAGCTGTGAGGAGGGAGGTGGAGTGGGAGACATGAGGGAAGCCTGACCCCCTCCCACTGAGGGCTTCACTATCAGCCCGAGACTCAGTAGATGGCTCCCATCTAGGGCCTCAGTGAGTGTGAGGAGTGTCTGTGAATGTAAGTGTGTGTGTGCAAGCATGTGGGACTGCACAACTGTATAAGCTAGTGTGTGTGTGTGCCTGAGCACGTGTGAGCATGCCTGAGCGCTTCCCCAAGGCCCTGCCCCTCTCCAGCTGAAGATGTGAAACACCTCTTTGTCCCCTCTCCCCATGCCTCAGGGGGCATCCAGCCCAGAGGTCCTGCCTGGCCCAGGAGGCTTCTGACCCACTGACCCATTAGTCTCACTCCTCTTCTACCCCATTGTAAGGCCAGTAGCCACAGCCACCATCACAGCCACCTGGCCCATGCAGTTTCGCATTTGATTTGGACAGATGGTAATGAAACAACGGAGCCAAGAACTGGTGCACCATTAGCTTTAATCCTAGCTTGCACCCGGCAGGCAAGAAATACACACAGTGGGAAAACACTTCTCTTTCCATTCAGGGCTCCCAAAGTCACTGACTTATCTGAGTTTCCTAGATAAAAGTTTCCTAGAATCAAAGGTTTCTAGCTCACCAGCCTTATTCATCTCTGTCCCCCATCTCCTTCTCTCTGCACAAACTGGCTTCTCCTTCAGCACTGCATCATCTTGGCTGCTTCTCCTCTGCTCCACGTGGCCTTTCTTTGCTCTCTTACAGCATGGGCTCCTCTGTTCCATTTTATAGTGTAGAAATCAAAACCCTTAATCCAATATACAAACAAGAAAGTCTCTGATATAAAGTCACTTACCTGAGGCATAATGGGATTCCTCAAGAGAGTGCACCACCCCACATCATGCAACAGTCAAGGGTGTGGGGAAAAGCTTAGTTTTGAAAAGATCTTAGTATTAAAAGGGTGGGAAAGGCTTAGTCTTAAAACTAAGCCTTAGGCTATAATGACCCTGCCTGCTTACAGCCTGTCCCCCACACCCAATGCAAACTATAAGTGAGCAAACATATATAGCATATTTACAAACTTATTTGACCAACACCCATCAACCACAGTGCAGTGGCCTGGTGTCCCAATCAGCATTTGGAGGAGGCAGGTCCCTTCCAGAAGACATGGTCTGCATGTAAGCCCCTGGCACAGGCAGGGTAGTGCCTGCTGTCCCGCTCAGCCCAGGGTCTGCAGCTTCTCAGTCACACCCAAACAGGGGTCCAGGCCATCATGGGGTCCATGTCAGGAGGGCCCAGGTATGTCCATGGGACATGGATGGTAACACTCTCACTTCTCCAGACACCCCTGACTTCTCTCACTTGTCCATCTGTGCCTCCACCCTAGGGGCCTGTCTTTGTCCACCCAGAGACCCACTGGAAACATGGATACAATTTCCCCACAGGTGGGGAGAGAGCCGGAAAGGCTGCTGTACACACAGACACACAGACACAGCTGTATTTCCACACAGAACAGGGCCTGAACTACCCTGCCTGGCGCCCCAGGCCCCGGGGGCACCTGCTTGGGAGAGGGTGGTGTGTGTCTGTGGGTTTCTCTGTGCGGGCAGCACTGGGTCTTTGATCATCTGTCCCCTAGGTGCCGTCTCCCTAGGCTGCTCCTGAACGCTCACTCCCAAGACTGCAGCGCCCCTGGCCTCCAGACACCCCCAGGGGCTCTGGGAACAGAACTGAGCACAGGTCAGGGGTGTGCTGTCCCTGGAAGCTCCCACCTGGTCCTCTGGGCAGGCTAGGGGGAGGAACGGTCCTGGGGCTCAGTGCTCTGGGCAAGAGGCAGGAGGCGGGGTGCTGCTGTCCTCGAGCTGGAAGCGGGATGGGAGGCGGGGGACACCCGTGGGCATTTTCCAGCCCTGACGCAAGCAGCTGCACATTGGGAGATAAGTGCGGAGGAGGGCAGCCGGCCAGGGCTGGCCCCATCCCAGATCCTGGCCAGCAGCCCACAGGGGCTCACTCAGCTCAGAGCAGGTCTTTGTGCCCCGATCTCGCAGGTGCGGGGGTGGCCAGGTCCTTGGCCGGCGTGTCGTGCAACCACATGTGACAGCCGCTGCCCTGTGAGGCCCCGCCAAGGTCTCCCTCTTGCATAAATGGGGCTCGCGGCCGGCAGCTGCAGATCTCCACAGTCAGCAGACAGCTCTCCCCTGCAATCCCAGGCTCCGCTCGCCTTGCCGGCTGCCCAGGACCCGAGATCAGAGGTCTGGCCAGGTAAGGTGGAGGCTCGCAGCCTCCCTGCCAACTTGCCTGGAAGAGTCCACACCCACGGGACTGGCCAAGCTCCTGCAGATCCTCCAGCCGCCCCGTAGGACCCCACAGGACCCCCTCAACGCTGCAGGACAGCCACGCGGGGCCCAGCAGCTGCCAGCACCGTCTCATGGTTCCTTTTTCCTATGCATATACTTCTTTGAGGATATGGCCTAAAGAGGTGTAAGGCATGGGAAAATGGGGCGACGAGGTTCTTCTGCGGTTCCTGCGTCCTGACCGGCCTCCACTTCCCTTGAACCAGGGGCCCTGGGACCCACGGGGCTTCCTTGCCCTTCTCCTCAGGAACCGGGGAAACGTCTGTGTGCCCTGGAGGTGTGGGGAGGACGGTCCAGGTCCTGACCTGCCTGATCTCTACTCCCCGGAGAGCCCTTCTGTGAGGAATCTGAATCTGCCCAGGGCTGGGGTGTGGTATGACCCTCAACAGGGCTGGTTAGGCTGTTTCTGCTTTACACCTTCAGTACCCTTTTGTAATGAGCAGGAGTTGATGTTCTGACCAGAAATGTCAATAAAGTTAATGTCATGGGCAGTTCAGTGTGGTGTTATTTCAACAAGTTTAAAACAAAGCTGTGGTTCCCTCTTGTGTGCTGGTGGGGGAGGGGGTCACACGTAAGAGTGGTCTTGTAGGGGGAGGAATCCAAGACACTCCAGAGGAATGAAATGACTCCCATGCACATGGCTGGGCAGGGGTGGGGAGATGGGGACATGGCTTCTGATGACCTGATAACCAGCGTCACCGGAGGCGGGACACTCTCCAGGGACTGGTGGCAGCAGACGGTGATGGGCAGGCCAGGAATGCCGGGACCTGACTGTGAGGACACCCTCCACAGCTCTGTGGCCTGTCCCCCCCACCCCAGAAGCTAGCATCTTAACTTCCAGTGAGGAAAAAGCCAGAGGGAGCCCTGTGAATTCAACTCCAGCGATTGTCAGCTTCTATCGCTAATGCCAATCGGTCCAGCAAATGGAGTAAATAGCGCTTTTATCAGCCAGCGCCCTGCCCAGGCGGACACTCCCCTAATCTCACTGATAGGAATGGACTCCTAGCTCCTCCCTCAAAGGACCAGGGCCTGGGGGGAGGGTGGGGAGGGAAGGCCGGCCCTGCAGGGAGTCAGGTGGGACACAGCCCCTAGGCTCAGAGCACCCTGCCCCCTTCCTTCCAGGTTGTCCTTACCAGGGGTTGGGACTGTGCTCTGCTGGAGACCGTGAGGCTGCAGTGGGACCCTAGGGTTAGAAAGCCGCTTTCACAGAACCTGGTGCATTGGCTACATAGGTCCAGATGCCCGTGCTCCCTGTGGTGGGGACAGCTGTTGGCAGCCATGGCTGGACCCAGGATGCCAAAGGTTCTCTGCCTGATTTTATCCTGACACCAGCTGCAGCATGGCTCCTGGGCCCCAGGAAAACACAGCACTCCCCTGGGTCCCTGACTGGCCTGTGGGTCATATGCCTCATCCTAGCCCAGATGGTGGGGGTCCTTGTCGACAGTTTCCTGGGCAGGGAGAAATAAATGCATCGGGAGTTCCTACCAGGAAGTTGGGAAGAACAGTTCAATATCCTAGAGTCCAATGTAAAAATGATGGTAGCTGGGGATGTGCCAAGGTCACTCCAAGGACTCTAAGGAATTGAACCTGATCAGCCAGCCCACCATGTCCACTTGGTTTGGGGGTCCATGGGGGGCCTGGACTGGCTGACATTGCCAAGCAACTTTCCCTGCCCCCTCCCCCCATCACAGCCTGGGTGCCAAAAACTGGATGGGGGGTGGAGGATGGAGACATGTGCCTGGCCCAGGGAGAGAGGGCCCACCCTTTTTTTTTTCCCACTGGAAAACCATTTTTACAACACCTTAGATTAAATAGATGACCTTTTATCAGAAGTTAACAGCCCAGCACAGAACAAGTCAACTCTGGCTTCTGGTTCTGTTGGCTGAACCATCACAAACGCTTTGGCAGCGTCCAGGGAAGGAGCGGTTTTACATCGTCTTCAGTGTAAACCCTCTAGAATTTTGGGCAGGTCACGGTCCCGGGTCCCCCGCCGTGTATCAGCACACGGCCCACACCAGGGCGTCTGTGTGACATAAACAGACATGGGGCCACCCCTCCAGGTTGATGCCAGGCATGCTCTGTACACACCCCTTGTGCGGGGGATGACTCAGTGTCTGACACACCCCAGCTGTGGGATTCTGGGCTGCTATGCTCCCTCAAAAGGCATCCCCAGCCTCCCATGGAACACAGAGGCCCCAGGGTACCCTGGACAAGCCTGGGCCCAGCATATGTGCCTGGCTCCCAGGATCTGGGAGGCAGCACACGAGAGGCTGTCTGCTGCTCGAGGCCCCCGTCAAGGCCAGGGAGGCGTGTTCCACTTGGCAGGGGACCCAGGAGCTAGGGGGCTGTACCAGAGCTGAGGGCCCAGGCAGGGATGCCCATGGGTGCAGCAGCTGCAGGTAGCTGCCCAGGGCAGAGGGCAGTGGGCAGAAAGCCAGGGACGTGCAGACAGCTCCAGGGAAGGGGATGTTCAGCTGTGAATCTTGCAGCTGGCGTTTGTGTTTCATGCGGCGATTCTGAAACCAGGTTTTAATCTGTGGGGAAAAGAAGATGAGAACGGGCGAACAGGCCACCACACTAGCCCCGCGTGGTGGGCTGGGCCTCACCTGTGACTCGGACAGGTGCATCTTCTGGGCCAGTCTCCGGCGCTCCACTGGACCCAGGTAGCGGCGGTGCTGGAAGGAGCTCTCCAAGGTGCTGATCTGCTTCTCCGTGAAAGCCGTCCGGACACGGGGAGACCGTGTGCTGTCCGCCTCCTTGCTCAACCCTGGGTGAGGATGGGAAGTGCACTGAATCCGTTTGGCCTCAAGGGACATCGGCCCACAAGAGGCACACTCCCCTCACTCAACAGGTGCCACAAGCTCTGTGGCAGAAGACGCAAACACAGGGATGAACACGTCTGGGGCCTGAGGAAGGGTAGGCAGTCCTCCCCAGCCTCACTGTTTATAACAACCCTACAGTGTTCCGCTGCTCCACTTGGTGTTGGCAACAACCCCTCCACCCAGCCAAGTGTGCGATAGGGTCTGGAGACTGTGGCTCAGGACAGCACGGGGCATGGACACTGCAGAAAGCTCATTATGGATGGAGGAGTCTGACAGTCACTGCTCCAGGGCACTCAGTTCCTTCCAGAGGAAGGCTTCCACTTGCCCCACCTTCTTCTAGAAAGCAGTTTCTTTCATCTGCAAAAAAGGAACCCCAGTTCACCAGATGAGGGAAGGAAAGAGGGGTGGAGCCCATTTTAATCAAGGCATATGAGGGGCGGGGAAAGCAGCCTTCAACACTTGGAACCAGGCTTTCTTTCATCACCAACGATGTGTCTGAAAACCTGTCTTCTAAGTTAGGAGGTGGGGGACTCAGCATCCTGGACGAGGTAGGACTAGCCAGTGTGGTGAAGCTCCTCCCTCCACATGGTCTTCACTGAACACAAGGCTGACCAATACGCCATTTGGTGGTTTTGGGAGAAGCAGATTTTTCAAAATTAGTTCGAACACTTTTTAAGTGTCCACGAGAGGCGCACACATGCACTTTGCAGAAGCAGTGGGGGTGTAGGGTGTGATTAGCCAGGAAGAATTCTGTTGCAGGGTGATTGGATGGGTCTTTTTTTTTTGGGGGGGGGGGGTTACAGGTTGTAGAAAATAAACTAAAATTTTTACCCCATCAAAGTATAAAATTATTCCGTAAGGATTAAACTTTTTTTAAACTTTTTTTTATTTTTTATTTTTTATTTTTTATTCATTTTTAGAGAGGAGATAGAGAGGGAGAGAGAGAAGAGACAGAGAGAAGGGGGGAGGAGCTGGAAGCATCAACTCCCATATGTGCCTTGACCAGGCAAGCCCAGGGTTTCGAACCAGCAACCTCAGCATTTCCAGGTCGACGCTTTATCCACTGTGCCACCACAGGTCAGGCAGGATTAAGCTTTTTTAAAAATGAAAACTTACAGCCTGACCAGGCGGTGGCGCAGTGGATAGAGCATTGGACTGGGATGCTGAGGACCCAGGTTCGAGACCCCGAGGTCGCCAGCTTGAGTGCGGGATCACAGACATGACCCCATGGTCGCTGGCTTGAGCAAGGGGTTACTCAGTCTGCAGAAGGCCCGCAGTCAAGGCACATATGAGAAAGCAATCAATGAACAACTAAGGTGTCACAATGAGCAACAAAAAACTAATGATTGATACTTCTCATCTCTCTGTTCCTGTCTGTCCCTGTCTCTCTCTCTGTCTCTGTAAAAAAAAATAAATAAATAAATAAAAATAAATAAAAACGAAAACTTACAGATAACATCAACCTCTACTTTCAATTACATAGGGCTTTAAACCTAGAAGCCATGGCTAAGACACAATGAGTGAAAGACAAACTGAGAAAGTGTCATCAGCAAATGACAAAAGCCTAGATAAGGCTCAGGAGCCACTGCGGCCACACCGAGCTGAATGGGTCTAAGGCAGTGAACTCACATGTGACAAAGCAGAGAGGCTGCCCCTCAACCACACCTGCAGGGTTCCAGGGAAACTGTGACAGTCTAGGGCAGTGGTAGTCAACCTGGTCCCTACCGCCCCCTAGTGGGCATTCCAGCTTTCATGGTGGACGGTAGCAGAGCAACCAAAGTATAAATAAAAAGATATATTTAACTATAGTAGGTTGTTTTATAAAGATTCTGCCAAACTAGTGAAAATCCAACATAAAGTACTTGGTAAGTAATTATTATTATATGCTTTAACTTGTTGTAACTCTGCTTTATAAATTTTATAAAGTAAAGTGACTTCCTCACTTTATAAATCACCATTACTATGGAACCCGTGGGTGGTTAGAAAATTTTACTACTAACAGATACACAAAAGTGGGTGGTAGGTATAAAAAGGCTGACTACCCCTGGTCTAGATGCCAAACTAGGCGGCTGGCTTTGGGGGTGGGAGAGGGCACAACCACCTTCTGACCTGGGCCGGTGTCACATGCTCTAAGACAATGGTAGGTAAACTCATTAGTCAACAGAGCCAAATATCAACAGTACAACAACTGAAATTTCTTTTGAGAGCCAAATTTTTTTAAAATATTTTTTATTTATTCATTTTAGAGAGAGAGACAGACAGACAGACAGAAAGGAGGAGCAGGAAGCATCAACTCCCATATGTGCCTTGACCAGGCAAGCCCAGGGTTTCGAACTGGCGACCTCAGTGTTTCCAGGTTGACATTTTATCCACTGTGCCACCAGAGGTCAGGCAAGAGCCAAATTTTTAAAACTTAAACTATATAGGTAGGAAAAAAAAAACTATATAGGTAGGTACATTCCTTATTGAGGTAGTGCCCACACATGGTATTTTGTGTAAGAGCCACACTCACGGGGCCAAAGAGTTGCATGTGGCTCATGAGCCGTGGTTTGCCGACCACCTCTCTAAGACATACTTATCTTTGATCCTGTGACTCTTGTAGAAGTGGGTCCAGGACTATTACAACTAGAAAACCACATGCATAAAGTTGCTAGCGTGGCGTGGTGGCGTGGATAGTGACTCCTGGACACAGTCTGCGGGCAGCCAGGCCTGTGCACAAGGCAGGGGCCGGCCCCTCCAGGAGGAAGATGCAGAAGAGGAGCATCATCGGCTTTTGCTTTGGAGAAGTGACCACTTACCAGAGGGCTCAGGTGGAACCCCAGCCCCCATAAAGCTGCTTCTCCTCCCACCTGGACACTTTCTCCTCTTTTTTTTTTTTTTTTAAACACAGGGACAGAGAGAGTCAGAGAGAGAGATAGATAGACAGGGACAGACAGACAGGAACGGAGAGAAATGAGAAGCATCAACATCAGTTTTTCATTGCGAGACCTTAGTTGTTCATTGATTGCTTTTCTCATATGTGCCTTGACTGCAGGCCCTCAGCAGACCGAGTAACCTCTTGCTCAAGCCAGCGACCTTGGGTCCAAGCTGGTGAGCTTTTGCTCAAACTAGATGAGCCTGCGCTCAAGCTAGAGACCTCGGGGTCTCGAACCTGGGTCCTCTGCATCACATTCCAACGCTCTATCCACTGCGCCACTGCCTGGTCAGTCCACTCTCTCCTCTTGAACATCCTCTGCTCCCAGCCTGGTCTGGGAAAGAAGGGTCCCTCCCGCCCATACCCAGAGACTTACCAGCAGTGGACGTCTCTGGCAGAGGAGACACTGCTGAGGGCTTCCCCTCCTCCATGCCCATGGCCTTAGGGAGCTCCTCACTGCTGGACTCCTCCTCAATCCTGGTTGGGGTAGGGAGGTTCCCCCTGGAGATGGCAGCAGGTCTGGATGTGTGCAACGGCCCCTCAAGGCTGCTCTGAGAGAGCCAGTCCACAGAGCCAAAGCTGGAGTTAGGCTTTTGGCCACCACGCAGGTTGGAGGAAGGAGGCATGCCTGGACAGTGGCGGCCAGTCAGGATTTGCGGAGGGGTAGAGGGTGCGGGTCCTATGCACCACATACAGTGGGGGCCAGACTCTGATCCTCCGGAGGAGAGACAGTGGAGCAGGCAAAATTAAGGCAGGGCTGGGCTGTCTGAGAGCACAGGGCCGCCTCAGGTTTAGTAGAGCTGGGCTGCATTTATAGCTCAGGAAGAGTGGGTGGGAAGCAGATTTGCATGGATGGCTCAAATCCCCCCTAGATAAGTAGCATCTAATTGACTCCAATTCAGAGGCACAAAGGAGGCCATTCACACCTCTCCTGGCTCCAAGATGTCTGGGGAGGGGGTGGGATGGTGACTTGTTACATTTTTTCATCTCCTCACCCCGACCAGGATGGCCTAGGCTGCAGGAGAGGATGGCCTACTCCAATCTTAGCCACCCTGCTGGGGGCCTGTCTTGTGGGGTGCCAGACCATCTCCTCTACGCCTGCTTCGTCCTCCTACGTGCCAGTGGGTCTGCAGTGCTGGGGGTGACAGGTGTGCAATTGAGAGAGGTTGCTTCAAGTCTGGGGAGTCAGCATCCTGCTTCTAGGACAGGGTGGGCTCCGCCCGGGAGGGTGTCTGTTGCATCCGGGAGGGTTCTGTCTGGCTGTATAGAAATGTAAGGCAGGCCAGACAGGGCAGGGAGGGGCTGTCCAGAGATGCCCAACGCCTCGCCATCCCCAGCTGCCACGCACCCACGTCTCGGCTGGGGTTCAGTACGGTGCCCTAGGAGTTGACTCCGGATTCTGGTGACACAAAGGAGGAGGGGTGTACTGGCTCAGGGTGAGCACCCCCTTCCTCTGGAACTGAGCAGGAAGGACAACAGAGTCACCACCTTCTGCTGAGGGTCATGATTCAGCTGTTACCTCTTTTGGGGCTAGGGGGATCTATGGAACCAGATCTTTGGGGGGAGGTGCCTTAGGGACTAGTACCCTGTCCCCAAGGTTGCTTCGTTCCAGAACTGGCCAGGTCCGCGTCCAGGACGCCGGTGCTTTGGGACAGGCAGCGAATGCAGCAAGGTGGCCCTAGCGCAGTGGTCGCACCTCTGACCACACGTTCCGTCCGGAGACTGCACCTCACCTGGACCTGTCCCCCTACCTTGGCCGGACGGTGCCTGTTTCCTGGACGCCACGTGACAGGACAAATGCATGCGCTTTGTTTCCAAGGCAGAAGAAACCCACCTTCCGGCCCTGAACGCAGCCCCCAATCCCGAGCTCGGGATGAAATGCGGCCGCTGGTTCGGCCTCCAAGCTAGCGGTGGAGCTTCCGTTCGGACCGTCCGTGGGGTCAGCAGCCTGGGCTCCTGGGGCGCCGACGCCAGTCTGGGCCAGGCACTGACGACCACCCCGCGCCCCACCCCAGCCAGTGGAATCAAAGAGCTCGCGGGGCTCGCCCAGGGATTAACACCTCAGCCCCGCCTCCCGGTTAGCGAGGGGCCAGGGATGTGGGAGCCGGACCCCCATGGGCACAGCAGGAACTGACCGGCGCTGACCCGGGGCTTCCTCTGGCCCCTGCACCGGCCGGGTTCGGTCACCAGAGTCCGCGCGATGAGGCTGAGGGTCTGCATCACTCACTTGCGTCCCCGAGGAGCTTGGGGACAGCAGCTGAGCCGACGGGCGGTGCGCAGAGACCCTCCAGGACCGACGGGGTGGGGGTGCTCACAAACCTGGCGAAAGGAAACCCCCCTCCCCGGCCCATAACTTCCCATGTGCAGACAGGCCCCTGGAGAAGAGCAACGCCTGCCGGGAGTCACCGCGCTGGGCCCCAACCTCTCGTCCGAGGTGTCCGCCGTCAGCATGCGCCGCGGTCACACTTCCTCGTTTCTGACCTTCTAGGGCGGGTACTTTGGCCTCCTGACCCCATGCCCGCACCTCCCTCAACTCTGGGCGATTTTCTCCCTAATCAGCACCCCCTAGAGTGCCCTTTTCCCGGATCCCTCGCCTACAGCTTCCCTGGCTGAACCCCCTTCCAGAGACCAGGTGACCCCGCCGCAGCTGCGGCCGACACGCTCCCCAAGCTCCCAGTCCCGTCTGTCACTCCGAGGCCTGGCAGCCCCGCCCCTACGGGCATCCCCGCAGCCTCCGCCTAGCGCCCGGCACGGGTCCGAGGTCCGGCTGTTCGGGTTGTCGCCCACGCGTTCAGGGGCCCGCCCAGCTGCTCCTCCGCCGCCGCCACGCCCCTTGCCTGAGCCCTCCCCTCCTCTAACCTTGCGGCCCCCAACTCTTTGTGTAAAGAACCAAGGGGTGAGTGCGGGGGCGGGGTGCGCAGGAGCCCACCCCAGCTGGGTCAGAGTCTGGGAAGGGAGCACCCGGGGGTGGGGCGTGGGGAGGTGTCGGATTCCAAGGTGGTGGGTGTGATTAGTCAGCCTCCCACCCCATTTCCGCTGGAAGGAGCTGCCGGTGGAGCACGGGCTCGCTTCTGTCTCTATGTCTCCCTGTCCTTGGATGGGCCCTTTTTCCTAGCAGGCCCAAGGGGGCGATCTCTCAGGCCCCTCTCCCAGGCAGAGCTTCCTCTGCAGCTGCCGCAGGACACGTGGGGAGTGGGTCGTTCCTTCCTCTAACCCTCTCAGGAGGCTGGACAAGCGGGGCAGATGTGCAACGGGAAGGGACCAGTGTAAACTCAAAGATGGGGACCCACAGGCAGGGTAGGCGCTGGAGGCCAAACCTGACCCTCCCCCCCCCCCCCCCCCCCCAGCCACATGAGTGTTCTGTAAAGCTGTGGGAAGGACCCAGGCAGGCCGGTGTTGCCAGCACAGTGCTTGTGAGCACGTCCACTCAGACCCGCACTGGCCTTGCACCCACAGAAGGCACCCAAGAACATGCCCCTCTGTGAAGGTAAGAAGCATGACAGCGTGGACAGTGACCAGTTAGTGGTGTGTATGATGTGGGTTAAAGACACCATAATGAAATGTGGGATTTAAAATTTTTATTTATTTATTTCTTTTTTACAGAGACAGAGTGAGTCAGAGAGAGGGATAGACAGGAACGGAGAGATGAGAAGCATCAATCATTAGTTTTTCATTGCGCATTGCAGCACCTTAGTTGTTCATTGATTGCCTTCTCAATTGTGCCTTGACTGCGGGCCTTCAGCAGACCGAGTAACCCCTTGCTGGAGCCAGCAATTTTGGGTTCAAGCTGGTGGGCTTTTGTTCAAACCAGATGAGCCCGTGCTCAAGCTGGCGAGCTCGGGGTCTCGAACCTGGGTCCTCTGTTTCCCAGACTGATGCTCTATCCACTGCGCCACCGCCTGGTCAGGCGAAATGTGGGATTTTAAAAAGGGGTGAAGAGAAAAAAAATAAAAATAAAAATAAAAAGGGGTGAAGAGATAGAACGATGAAGACCCGACTGCTGTTCAAAGGTGGCAGTGGTGACAGTAGTCACTGCAGGCAGACCCTCAACTGGAAGGTCTCCGGCTCCAGGACTTTGACCTTGGTGAAAAAGGAATCTGGCACTTGAATTAAATGTAAATTTAAAGGCAGTGTTCTGAAGAGATGACCTTAAACCAAGGACAGGTGACACAAAACAACAGAATTTTATGTAAGGACTGAGTGAGGACTCTGAGGCATATGCAGTATTGAAATAAATTTACATTTAAAAATTTAAGCCTGACTAGGCGGTGGCACAGTGGACAGAGCGTCGGACTGGGATCTCGAGGATCCAGGTTCAAAACCCCGAGGTCGCCAGCTTGAGCCCAAGGTTGCTGATTTGAGCAAGGGGTTACTCACTCTGCTATACCCCCCAGTCAAGGCACATATGAGAAAGCAATCAATGAACAACTAAGGAGCCACAGTGAAGAATTGATGCTTCTCATCTCTCTCCCTTTCTGTCTGTCTCTCCCTATCTGTCCCTCTCTCTGTCTCTGTCACAAAAATAAATAAACATTCATAAAAAAATTTAATGTCTCAGCCTGCCCAGATGGTGCAGTGAATGGAGCGTCGGACTGGGACACGGAGTTCGCCGGCTTGAGGACGCACACTCATCTAGTTTGAGCAAGGCTCACTAGCTTGAGCCCAAGGTCTCTGGTTTGAGCAAGGGGTCACTCGGTCTGCTGCAACCCCCCCCCCCCAAGGCACATACCAATGTGTTCATTGAGAAAGCAATCAATGAACAACTAAAGTGCCGCAATGAAGAATTGATGTTTCTCATCTCTTTCCCTTCCTGTCTGTCTATCCCTGTCAGTCCCTCTCTCTGTCACACACACACAAAAATTATAATTTAGTGTCTCAGTCTCACGGGCCACATTTTGAAGGCCAGCCCCTGACGATGCTTCCTCCCATGGTCACTGCTTATCATTGAGCTGGTGAGGGACACAGGTTGATGTGCACACTTGAGGGACCTCAGCACACCACAGAGGAGAAAGAGAATGCAGGTAAGTTCACTAGGAATCAACACCATCTGGAAGAAACACTAGCTAGATGGGTTCACCAAGCAATTGAGCAATGGGCGTCAGGTCATCAAATGTGGCGTTGGACCTGCACATACTGTGAGAATCACAGCAGGCCGCCAATGGCACCCACTAGGATGGCCACTATCAAAAAGATGAGGATGTGGAGAGATTGTAACTCTGTGCACTGTCGGTGGGAACCTCAAATGGTCAGCAGCTGTGGAAAAGTGGGGGTCTTTTCAAAACGTTACACCTACAGCTACTATATGATTCAACAATTCCACTCCTGGGTATATATTCAAAAGAATTGAAAGCAGGGTTTTTAACAGGTATTTGTGCACCTATGTTCATAGCAGCATTATTCACAATTGCCAAGAGATAGAAGCCGCCCAAGTGTTCATGCATTAATAAAGAAAACCTGGTCTAGGGCAGTGGTCCCCAACCTTTTTTGGGCCATGGACCGGTTTAATGTCAGAAAATATTTTCACGGACCGGCCTTTAGGGTGGGATGGATAAATGCACAAAATAAAATTATGTGACCGGCGTAAAAACTGTGGTATTTTTAAATATAATTGTCAAACTTATGAGACAAGCATCAAGAGTGAGTCTCAAGATGGATGTAACAGAGGGAATCTGGTCATTTAAAAAAAAATAAAACATCGTTCAGACTTAAATATAAATAAAATGGAAATAATGTAAGTTATTTATTCTTTCTCTGCGGACCGGTACCAAATGGCTTATGCACTGGTACCAGTCTGCAGCCCGGGGGTTGGGGACCACTGGTCTAGGGGGTGAACACACAATACGGTGTACAGAGATGTACCGTAGACTCGGACACCTAAAACCTGTAATATTATGTGAACTAGTGTCACCCCAATAAAATTCAATTTAAAAAAATGTGGTCCATTCATACAATGGAGTATTATTCAGCCTTAAAAAGGAAGAAAATTCTGACACAGGCCACAACACAGACGGACCTCGAGTACATTATACTCACTGCAATAAGCCAGTCACAAAAGGACAAATACTGTGTGATTCCACTTAAACAAGGTCCCTAGAAGAAGTTCCATGCATAGAGACAGAAAGTGGAATGGTGGTTCCCAGGGGCTGGAGGAGCGCATCCCAGGGCCACCCTTCAGAAAGTCCCCTTTTCATTTCATTAAGGGGGCTTCTTAGCAAGTTCACACCTTCTTTCATTGTGGTAAAACAATTCACTACATCATCCATGTTCAAGCGTGCAGTTCAGCAGCAGTGAGTCCTTTCACACCATTGTGCAGCTGTTGCCACCATGTGACCCCCCAACTTGACCTTCCCAAACTGAAACTAGTATCAGCCTCACACAGCTCTTCTCCAGGGTAGAGAGGATCACCAGTGACTGAGTGATAGACATATCAAATGACACTATCTCCACCCCGGGGGTGGGTGGGTTTGCTGGGATTCAGCTCCCAGGAATGGAGGGTGGGGGTATGTTTGCAAGCAGCACTCTTCACACAACAGGTTCCCCAGCTTGGTGATGCTTGGGACCGCAGCAGGGACATCCTGGAGCTGAGGCAGCCAGTCGTAAATGAGGTAACCGTAGGAGTCAGTTCTGTGGGTTTGGTCCCTCCGAGCTCTCAGGGCCTGCCATCAACACAGCTCAGTTTGCCTTAACAGAGGACCCTACTAGTTGAGGGCCCACCAACTGAGATCTCTTCTCCAGTCTCCTGAAAAGGGTTGGGGGAGGGGCTGCAACCCCAGCCCACACTTAAGCTTTGCAGCCCCAGGCAATCGCTCAAGTCGCCTAGGAGCCCCAAATTGGTGAAAGGCCTCCCGCCCAACATTCTACTCCCCCGTATTGTTATGCTGGCTAGGCGCTTCAGGCTACTTCCTATCTCCGCCAGGGAGGGGTACCTCTGGCCCCACCCACTCCCCTCAGCCGGACCCACAGGTCCAGGGTGGGGCTCTTAATTACAATTTGCAAAACTCTCCCAGCGACTTTTTTATAAAACCCTTAAAACTGCTGGGGTCCCTGCCTTAGCCAATATCAAAAGTCTCAGACCCCCAAGTCAAAACTAGCCCCTTCCCTAGGCGTGTGCAGCTTTCCTGTGTCTCAGGTCCCTCTAAGGATTCCCGTTTCCCAGAGAGCTCATCCCAGCAGCCCAGGGCTGGCTCGCAAAGGTGGAACTTTGGGAATGCCTAGTCTGCAATTCCTTCTAATTCTCCCGGCAGGGCCCAGCCTCCTCCTTGTTCTGCTCAGCAGGACTCCCAGGGAGGGCGGAGATAGAGCTCACCGGCCACGGCTGGTCCGGGCTGGTGGGCAGTCTGGTGAGAACTGAAGGACCCCAACCTCAGATTCCACAGCCCCGCCCCCGGAGCCTGGTCTCCTAGGTAAGGCCCTGACTGGCATCCCTACGGATCATAGCTCAGCTCAGCACCCCCAAGACAGGGTCCCCGGGTCCCCCTGCCCCTCCCTAGGGTTCTAAGGTCATTTTAACCTCGTCCTACCTACAGGAGACCCTTGCTGCCTAGGCAGCACCCACACGCATTCACACGGTTAAATCGAGAAAAACAATCTTCTTTATTGAACGTACCTAAAAGTGGGGGGGAGGGCGGTAAGATGGGGTCAGGGCCGAGGAGGCCATGGCGCAACTGAACGGACGGCACAGGCTAGGCCTCACGGGCGTGGGTCCCCCAGGACGCCCCGCTCGGCGGCGGCGCTGCCTAGGATGAAGCCCACGGCTAGGGACACGGTCTGGTCGAAAGAACCGCGGAGCTGCTCCACGTGCTGGTTCAGGGTCAGCAGCTGGTCGCGCAACGGGCCCAAGATGGCCACAATGTCGCCCAGGTGCCCCAGGGTCTGCAAGAGGGCGGCGTTCAGCGATGGGGTTGCGGCCTGCGGGGGTGCGTGGTTTTCAGGATTGCCGGGAGGCGAGTCGGGCTCTTCCCAGGCGGGATCGAGGGGCGGCGGGGAGCCGGGGACGTGCAGGGGCGCGTGGTTTTCGGGGCGGCTGGGCGCGGGGGTTAAGGTGGGAAGCACCGTCGGGGAGCCGGGGGCGCAAGGGGCCTCCGAAGACTTGGGCGGGGAGGAGTTGAATCTTAGCGTCCAGGCTGGGTCCACGTCGGAATCGCGAGCGGCGGACAGCGACGGGGTGTCTGCAACGCAGGAGCGGGTGTGGGGTTGGGTAGGGGGCCGCTGGTGCTCCCCCACCCCCAGTCCTCTGGCTCCCCACCCAGCATTGCCGCGCCGTAGCGCCCCTCCCCCACTCCACCTACCCGGCTCGGCAGGCAAACCGGGGGCCGGACGACGGCCGCGCGGGGGGCGACCGGGGGAGCGGCGGCGGCCGCGCCTGCGCCCGTTGTCTCCGAGTAGCCCCATGAGCTCGCGGATCTGCGCGTCGAAGGGTCCCGACGGCTGGTCGTGCGCTTCGCGGAGCTTGTCTTTGAGGAACTTGTAGCGGCGGCGGCACTGTGCCGGCGTGCGCCGCACCTGCTGGCGGGCCAGCTCGGCCGACACGCGCCGGTAGATGGGCAGCGCTCGGCGGCGGTCCAGCAGTAGCGCGCGCCACACGGCCGGTTGCAGCAGTGTGCCCAGCAGTAGCTCCGTCTCATGGACGCTCCAGGGCGTGCGCTGCGCTGATCCTGGGGACACTGGCGACCCAAAGGTCTCGGACACCATCGGCGCGCCAGGCGAGGCGGGCCGTCTGGGCGGAGTGCCTGGAGCGTCCCCCGCTGCCCTCGGCTCGAGGTCTGGGCTGGCCTGCGCCAGCGGTGCGGGAGGCGCGGGCGGGGGTGGCCGCCGGGGCCGGAGCAGCATTTTGGGGCCGGGGGGGGGGGTGTACGCGCTGGGCTCCGGCCCGCAGCCCGCAAGGCCGCCCACACGCGCTCTGAGCACTCTGTGCGCTTCCGTCCTCCGTCCGAGCCAGAACCGGCCCGAGTCTACGCGGCCCTCCCTCCGCCCCGCCCCGCCCCGCTCCGCCCCGCCCCCTCCGCTCGCCAAGTTCAACCCGGCTGTTTTGGCGCCTCGATTTCCCGACAAGCTTTCCGGGTCCCTAGGCCGCGAGTGCCGAGAGCAAAGCTCCGCCCCGCAGACGAGGTGGAACTCGCCGAAAAACTGAGGTTGTAGTTTTTAAACCGATGGAGTTGCAAACTCACACAGCGACGCGCGTTAGGTGCTTACGCATGTGCGTGTCCTCTCCCAGCTGTGCAGAGCGGCTCTGGAACGTTCTATCCGGAAGGCATCCTCGCCCCCCCTCCTCGCTGCCGTTGGTGCGCCCCGAGCTGTTCGCAGATTGGACTAGTCACTGCCCTGCGCCCGGCCTCCCGCGCAGCTATAGTGTTTCCGCATCGCGGGGCGTGGGCTGGAACTGCTGAAGAGCTATGACCAGCGATCAGAATTAGTGTTATGATTCACACACACACACACACACACACACACACACACACACACGCATGCAGTTCACAGAAAAACTTTTGGCTAAAATTATGGTCAGTATAGAGTTTTGAGCATTACTCTGAAATTAAGAATAAGACGGGGTGCTCAACATCACCATTTCTGCTCAACATTGTTCTAGAAATTATAGCCAGAGCAATAAGACAAGAAAAATGAAACATTAGAATAGAACAAGTAAAACCATCCTCATTTGCAGATTGTATGATTGTGTGCGTGGAAATTACAAAATAATGTACAAGCACATGATCAGAATTAGTAAGTGAACTTAGCAAAGTCATTGAATGACCAATAAACACAAATCAACTTAATTTCTGTATACTAGCTGCAATAGTTTTTGCAACCTTTTAGTTTGGGAAAATTTTATATTTGCAGCACAGAGTCCCTGAGCTTTTCAGCCTTGAGCTTCGCACACCTCCGTGGTACGTTTGTCAGAGAGAACTTAACGTTGGCACAGCCCTATCGACCAAACCACAGACTTTATTTGGGTCATACCAGGTTTTCACCAGGATCCCTTTCTGCCCCAGCATCCTGTCCAGAGACCTTCCTTGTAATCGTGTGTCCTCAGTCTTGTCCCCACATGGGCAATTTGAGGACACTGGTTAGGTATTTTGTGGAATGCCCCTCTGCTTGGGTTTGTCTGGTGGTTGGACTGGGTTCGGGTTTCTGGTTCTGTGCTTGTCTTGCTCTTAATATCAGGGTGTGACATTGGCAGGCTTGTGACGCTCACCAGATTACCCTAAGGTGGTGCCCTGGTCTGTCCACTGTCAGGTCACTTTCTCCCTTTCTGTGCTCTGCAGTGGGGGCCAGCCACCATGTCCACCTATACTTGGGGGTGACCAGGCTTTATCCAGGGAGTGTTTGCATGTGTCGTTAGGGGTTCTTCTGTAACTCTGTGTTTTATTCATTCACGCATCCGTTTACGTCAGTGCGGACTCATGGACGTTTGTTTTGTACCTGGGTTACCTACCGTCTGACACTGTTTAGGTGCTCAGGTAGCACAGCGCTGGCCACTGGGAGTTTTCCACAGCTCTTTTTCCTTCTTGTTCTCTGTCCTTTGACATGCCCCACTGCCTTTAGCACTTTCTCGCTTCTGACACTGTAGTGTGCTGCTGGCCATGGGCACTTTCCCCACCAATCAACTGTTCAACCATGTCTGTGGTTCTTTTTCTGTGGAATGGGATCTGGAAAACAAGGTCTGGGTAGAAAGTTGTCACTGTTTCTAAGCCAGTGGTTCAGGTTCAGGGGGTGTCCCCCCCAAGGCATGTCTGGCCACATTGTTGGTTGTCACGACCTGGGAGGTGCTGCTGACATGTAATGAATGGGGACCAAAGGTGCTATGAAGCCTCCTACAGTGCCAGGGTGGCCCTGCAGCAAGAAGAAATCCACCCAAACGCTGCAGTCAGTAACAGAAGCCTCGCAACAGCCTGGGAGTGTACGCTTGTCCGCGTCCCTGCACCCGGGTAGTAGCTCTGTGCCAGCCGGCCCCCTTGCCACAGCACTACAGGGTTCGTTCTCACCTCCTCGCGGACTTTCCTGTAGCTTCTTTCTCTGGCAGTGGGAGGCCTGGCTCCCTGTCCACAGCTTGTTGGCCAGCCCTCGTGCGAGTGGAGAGTAGCTTTGGGTTGGCTGAGCTTGGCCCCTGTGAGCAGCCACGCATGGACTGAGTGCAGTCACCACGTGCAGCTCTTTTGGCTTTGGCCTGACCATTTATTTCCCTTGCAAACACCTTTCCCGTGGTTGCTTAGGTCAGCCCCCAAAGGGGTGAGAGAGGCAGACGAAGATGAGGTTGGGGTATGTGGTGGCTCCAGGCCCAGTGCCCCACACCCCACAGGACTCCCATTCTCTTTTATCTTAGCCGCTGGTTTCAAACAGCTCAGCAGCATCTGGACGCAACAGGACAGGTCTGCAAGGGAAGCTGGTCAGTCGCAGCTGGAGTTCATTCTCCTAGTGGAACCACGTATCTGGGGATAGGTCAGCGCCTCACAGCTCGAACTTTAGTGACTAGATGTGACAGCCGCTCCATGCAGTGGCGAGGGCCACACCGGTTGATTATGCTGATGATTCTGTGATCAGAGCTGAGGGTGAGGGCCAGGTGGGCTCTCGTTCATTCTCTTGTGACTGGGCAGGTGAGGGTGGCCCCTGCCTGGCAGTCCTGCTCACCGTTTCCGAGGCTATGGCCTGGCTATTCAGAGTCCCGCTGGTCTGCTCCAAGTGGCATGTCCTGGTGCCTGGGTGGCTTCTGGCTGGCTGGTTGGCCAGGCATCTCCCCATCTCCATGCAGCCCCCCACAGCCACCTTGGGCTCTCCCTGCCTGCTGGTCCCTCTTGGGCAGTCAGACCATCTGTCTGGTGGTGGCTTTTTCCAGAGCATGGGTGCAACAGACTGGGCTTCTTCCAGTGCAGGAGGGGACCTGCTAGGTGTCCGGGAAGCATGGCTCCCTGGGGGACCCACAGGGTTGCCGCTTTCATTCTCATCGATTTGGTTAGATCAGTGTGGTGGAGGGAGACCTTTCTTGCCCCTTGCTTGTGTCTCAGGAGGGAAAAGACCACGGCTTAGTGATTTTAAGAAGGTGAAGACCCGCCTGACCAGGTGGTGGTACAGTGAATAGAGCGTCGGACTGGGATGCGGAGGACCCAGGTTCGAGACCCTGAGGTCGCCAGATTGAGCACGGGCTCATCTGGTTTGAGCAAAGCTCATCAGCTTGGACCCAAGGTCGCTGGCTTGAACAAGGGGTTACTTGGTTTGCTGCAGCCCCACGGTCAAGGTACATATGAGAAAGCAATCAATGAACAACTAAGGTGTTGCAACAAAAAACTAATGATTGACGCTTCTCTTTTCTCTCCATTCCTGTCTGTTTATCCTTCTCTCTGACTCTCTCTCTCTCTCTGAAAAAAAAAAAAAAGGTGAAGACCCAAACCACCAATCCCCATAATATGGGCACTGAAACCACCTAACCACGGGAGCTACTGTCCACAGTAATGTGACTTTACTATGGCGTTGTCTTTTACAAAACTCGACTCTTCCAGAGCTGCCTGTCGGGTAGAGAGCTTTGACATTCATATAGGAATATCCCAACAGATCCATCAACTCTTCACAGAAAACATCAACACTGTGATCTCTTTTTTTTTTCTTTTCTTTTTTTTTTTTTTTAATTTTAGAGAGGAGAGAGAGACAGAGAGGGAGAAAGAGAGGAGAGACAGAGAGAGAAGGTAGGGAGGAGCTGGAAGCATCAACTCCCATATGTGCCTTGACCAAGCAAGCGACCTCAGCATTTCCAGGTCGACGCTTTATCCACTGCGCCACCACAGGTCAGGCTACACTGTGATCTCTTGGCTTCCCACCCCACTCCTATGGTGTCCCCCAGTCCTAAACCCTTCCATCAGGACTCTGTTCAGCCTGGTCCTGGCCAGGTCGTGCTCTGGGAGTGACCAGCCGCTGTCCTGCCTGCCAGCTAAGGTGCGGTCTGGGTCACAGTGTGCTCATGGGGCTGGTCAGGTGGGAGTGGACAGGGCTGGGCAGTTTGTGGCAGAGCAGTCTTGGCTGGTGGCACTGGGAGGCGTTGGGGACTCAGCTGTTTTGGGTGGTTTGCAGTCTTCTCCAGGGGCAAGTGTTTCCTGCACGTTCTGGTGGGGCCTGTGTGAGGAAGGAGCGGGCTGACCTGTCCTTGTCCACCTTGTAGAAGGACTTGGCCACGAGCACCCTGATCGTCTCACGGAGGAGCCCCAACCCCGATCACAGAGCAGGTGCCGTTCTGGGGAGAAATGAAAGGAGCCACAGGGAAGCTGCCTCCATAGAAATGGTTTTATTTAGAAACCTGTGCTATACACGACAGGAGGGCGCCATGCAAACGTCGTGCGTAAGCCAAAAGCCCCATCGGTTCCCCGAATACATCATTACGATTGGAATGTTTATTTTGTGCTGGACACTGATCTGCTTCATTCAGGCTTTGCAACACTATCTTGTTAAATTCAAAATCTGAAAATATGAAGAGTTGATTGGCAGAACGTAATCCTCATATAAAAGCCTAAAGAAATAAAAAGCCCAATAAAATAAAGCCACATTTGCATGGCCAGGAGTGCTGAGTCCCCTGTATTCCATTTTAGCAGGACCTGGGTATCCGAAATGAATTTATGTGGGAAAACAACACATCTTGACACTGAAAAAGCAGCATTTTATCACAGTAATAGTTTTCCTAGAAATACCACTAGCTGGCAGCTCTCAAGAACCACTAACTCTAAAACTCAAGAGCAATAGTGGGTCTTCTAGCGATTTTGCAACATAAGAACGTGGGTGCCTGGGATGGTGCCAGAGAGTTTGACCTCCCACAGTGGGGAAGCGTCCCTGTGGGGGGTGTGACAGCAGGCCCCGCCTTAGGGTGCTCCTCCCCTCCCCCCCTCCCCCAAGCAGCTCTCTGCACCTGCCCTGTGGAAACAGCCCTGCGGGGAGCTCAGCCCAGTCTGGCAGCAGACTTCCTCTGCTGGTCGGTTAGGACAAAGTGCTAGTGACCGAAAACCTCAGCAGGGAGCCCAGAGGCAGTGGGTGTGGGGCATGCATGGCTGCTGGAGGCAGTTGAGCAGTGGCCATAGCCAAGGGGCCACCAGATGGATTGGAGACCGCTCAGGGCCCCTGAGGCTGCCTCTGCTTTGGAGCTGTTGTGTCCTGCCTGCTTTGCGAGGAAGCACAGCCTTGGCCAGGGCGCGCCTGTCCCATCGGGAGCTGTTCTCAGTGGTGGGGGTGGTGGGCACTTGGGGGGCTGCCACTGCGGAGTTGTGAGTGCTTGCCAGCGAGAGGGGGTCAGGTTGGGAGGGGTGGTGGGACAGGCTGCAGGGCTCTGGCCCCCCCACTCTGCTGGGACAGGGTGGGTCGGGGGAGTGGGGGGGTTCTGGGGGGTGGGAGTGTGAAACAGGTTGGGGCTCAGGCCACTAGGAAGCCTCAGAGGCCCCAGTGGAAGGGTCTAGAACCCACTGGAACCTGTGGTTGGCGTGGGGGTCAGAGGTCAGACTTGGTCCTTTATTACTGGGCACACAGAGGCCAGAAGCATGAAAACAGCTCAGCGGGCACTGAGTTGAAATCTTAGTCTGGACAGGTAGGTGTGGGGTTTGGAGGTGGGCAGGGTCACTGGAGAAGTGGTGAGGACTGTTTCTATCCGATCCTGGGATGTTCACTGATCTTATTTTCATTTAAAATTTTAAGGTTTAATTTTTAAATTTTCTAGCAGAAACACCCCAACCTGCACTGATGCCCATTAACTCCGGGTCAGAGTCTGAGCCCTGCACTCCCCCGTCCTGGCGCCCAGAGGCCCAGGCTGGGCCCCTGTTGGGGTTCCCTAGTCTAAGGCGGTGGGTGGGTGCTGTGCCCATAGGGCCGTGTGGCCTGGGGCAGCGGGTCGGTGGGCTCCGTTCTCCCCAGCTCTGTCCTCGGTGTGGACTCTCATGTCCAGACTCACGAGCCTCCCTCACTGGAACGTGGCTTTCATCCTCCGTAACTTGTCCTGAATCTTCCGAGAATGCTTCTCACTGGCAATCTGGTGGAAGCTGGCCCTGCTGTCTGCGGCTAAGATGGCCACGTCAGCCCCACTGAAGCGGGCGATTCTCTGCTTGAGGTAGGACTGTAGCTTGGGGTCGGAAGCAAAGGTGTAGGGGTTCTCCTGGAACGCATGCACCTGGCTCACCACCTTGGCTATGTTCCTGTGGGGGAATAAGCCAGACAGACGTCAGCCTGCACGGGTCACAGGAGCGGCTTTCTGCGGCGCGGCGCACGGTCTCGGCGCATTTCTAGATGCTCGGAACCAGAGCTCCTCCAAATACAAACTCAGGAGGCCAAACCTCATTCATTACTCAGGCCTGCTGCCTGTCCATTCATCCATCTGTCCGTCCACCCCCTTTTCATTTCACAGATGTTTACTGAAAATTGATGATGTCTCCTGGTCGGTGCTAAGGATTCCAACATAGATAAAACCTGTTGTCAGAGAATGGGGTGGAGGTAGTATAAGGGGGTTGCTTAAGGGGTGTTATGGGGAGGTGCAGGCGCAGGACTCCCCAGTGCCGGGTCCAATGACAGAAGGATGGCAGCCTGAGCCAACGCTGTGTGAGTGCACACACCCTGGACACGGCCCACGCCGTGAAGCAGGGATCTTCCCCAGAGGGCTGCAGACTGAACAGGGACCAGCAACCTGGGCACCACTGAGGAGCGGGAATGCCTGGGGGCGGGTGGAGAGGGAGCAGCGGGTCCAGGATGACCTCATTCTTGCTGAGGCGATCACGGGCACACGCGTCCACATGTTGCACTGTGGCCGCCTCTTCTGTGTCTCATCTCATCTCCGTGTTGCTGACACAGGTTTTCTGATCTCATTACGTGTGCACTGTGGTGTCTCTTAAACACTACTGTAAGATCGGTGACTAGACGGGGGCCTTGCACACAGTGGGTTGGAACCACTGGGCTCCAGGTTCTGGGCCGTGTTCACAGAACCAGACAATCTACCCTTGACCCTGAGGATGTGGGGCTGGGGCGTGCCCTGACCAGCCCCCACCTGCCCGCCTGTGTGGGCAGTGAGAAGAGAGGGAGAGAACGGGGTGCAGAGGTCATGGGGGTGAAGATCCCCCTGGAACCAGACTGGTCCAGAGTGGCATCAGACATGGTCTTGGAGCTCTAGGACAGGCGAGGCTGGAGGTGGACCTTTGGAAGGCCTCTATCAAGGCAGAAAGGAGCAATGTCCTCTTTGGCTGGGGTCCTGGTGGTGGTGTTTACAACAGACTCCACTCTGCGCCTCCCAGGTGACTCCCCAGTTGTGCTGGGCAGGTGAACAGTGGCACTGCAGGAGCAGGCTGAGGACCAACCACAGGTCCTACACAGGCAGCCCTAGGGATCAGGGCCCAAGGGGGGCAGCGGGGGCAGGGAGAGAGGGAAGATGTGGTACTTGCTGATCGGGGGGGCATTCACGTGCCAACTGAGGTGAGGTTCGAGGTGGGCCTGGACCTCCCAGCAGGAAGGTCGCAGTGATCTGGGGGCAATGTTTTGAGACCATGGATGCCCACAGTGTGGTTCACACTGGCTAAATTTGTGGAGGAGGTGGCTGCAGGTCATAGGGGTGGGGGGTGGGGAGACCCTGGGCTGGGGGAGGGTGGAGTGAGGATCAGGGGGCCCAGGTCTGAGAGGAGCAGGAGTGAGTAGGAAGTCCCTCACCCAAGCTTGCTGCGCCTTGGGGCCCCTCTCTAGCTTCTCCACCTGTGGGCCCCTCACCTGAGCTTGCTCCACCTGTGGGCCCCGTTGGTCATGGTGAAGCCCCCCGTCTCCAGCTGCTGGATGTGCATGGCCAAGAGGCGGGCTGAGGGCAGGGTGGGTTGGGCCCGGAAGCGCCTCCCTTCCATCAGACACAGGCTGTCGCTCTTCAGGAACACCTGGTGGCCCAGCCGGGGTGTGGGCGGGGGAGACAGGCCAGAGGTCAGTCCTGGGCGTTCAGCCAGAGGCTGGCTCAGCCCAGCACATCTGGTTTGCACCCGTGTCCCCTTAGTGTGGCACTAATGCCCTTGGACTTACAACCTGTCCAAATGTACCTTGGATAATTGGATTGGGGATCGAAGGTCCATATGTCTTTTTTTTTTTTTAATTTTTCCATTGATTTGAGAAAGAGAAACACAAACTCATCCTTTCACCTAGTTCCATTTGTGCACTCATTGTCTGCTTCGCGTATGTGTCCTGATGGGGTCAACCTGCCACCTTGGGTGCACTGGGACGATGCTTGACTCACTGAGCCACCCAGCCAGGGTCTAAAGTCCAGATGTCTTACTCTTGGACACCACCAATGGACACTGACCCTCCCCCAAGAGAGCTGCACATCTCTCACTGCTAGAGTGGCAAATTCTTTCCCTAACTCATTCTCCCGTGGGCTCTAGAAAAGAATCAGGTGACCCAACTGTCCAACCAAGACGACCATTAGGGCTGGCCAGGTGCAGATGCCCCTGTGTCTGGTGTCAGCCGAGGACATACTGCCCTCCCACTGCAGAGAGCTGAGTCTGGCCCGGGGCCTGCTCCTGCTGCCTTGTTTGGGGGAAATGCCACACGGTTCCCTCCTTTAGGATCTCAGGAGGCCGCCTGTGGACTTTGCCAGGTAGCAAGGAGGCCAGCCAGTCAGCCAGGCTCAGGTCCTTTGGGCACCTGTACCTTGTGCCACTGGCCCAGCAGGCGGGCTTCCAGCGGCCCTGAGCTCCTGGCTGCCTTTGCCCAGGTTAGTGGCAGAGGCTCTGTGGGGTGATGGGCAGAGCCAGGCTGCTCCATGCATGACTCCAAGGGGGCTGTGAGCGCTGGGGCCCTGACCCTGGCTCTGCTGGGTGCCACCCCCGAGCTGTGCAGACAAGACTGTTAAGGAGAAGCCCCAGGTGGGCACAGCTGCCAGAAGCTCATGCAGCGCTAGAGTACCTCCACGGCTTTCAGCTCTTCCATGACCTCTGCGATCTTTGCGGGTAAGATCCTCCAGGCCTAGAATGAGAGCACAGGTGAGACCCTGCAGTGGGCTGAGCCCACAGCCCCTGGCACTCACACAGGGGTCAGCACCGCCCGGCCCACAGTCCTCGTGGACTCACCGGGGACTGCCTCACAGCCAGGTGCTCCAGGCCGCCCAGGATCTGCATGGCGGTTGCAAAGTTCCTCTGCTCGTAGCACGATTTTGCAATCAGCAAAAATTTGGACAGCAGATTCACCTGCAGCTGACATGGAAAAAGGCGCAGTCAGCATCTTCTGGTTACCATGGACACGTAAGGGTCGTTTTAGGACCTGTGAGCAGGACCTGGCGTCAGGCCCACTATGTGTGCCAGGGCAGCAGGGGGCACAGGTCCAGTGGTGGGAGGGATGCCGGGCAGGAGAATGGGCATGACTGAAAAACAAAACAATCAAAACAAGGCTGATGTCCAGTATGCACAGAGATGGGCGAGGACACTGACCTCAGGCCTCACAGGTGCCGTCACTTGGGACAAACCTGTGGGACTTGGGGTGGGATGCAGCTTCAGGACCAGGAAGGGTGGCCACCCCGGGGAGATGGAGCCCCGGGTCTGGGAGCAAACGGCACAAGCAGTTCAGTGCCTGACCGGGGATGTGGTCTCACCCAGCCCCACTGCTTCCTCTGTGGTTTGATGGCCACTTGGGGCAAGGTCACTGTTTTTTAAAAATATATTTCTCTAATGATTTTAGAGAAACATTCATTTGTTGTTCCACTTTCATTGGTTGATGCATTCATTGGTTGACTCTTGCATGTGCCCTGACCAGGATTGAACCTGCAACCTTGGGGTATGGGGACAACTCTGACCAACTGAGCTAGCCACGAGGGCCAGGTCACTGGATTTGATGGGAAGACCCATGAGCAAGGTCACTCCTAAGGCCACACTCTTTCACAGCAGACCTGAGGGGCTGAGGTCACGGACCCATGAACAGCGCTTGCATTTCACAATTCCAGATGTCCGGAAGGTTCTGGAGTGTTCAGCAGACCCCTTGTTCAGAGCTGCCTCACCCTGCCTACTGTCCCCATGTGGACACAGCACCTTCACGTCCCAACCAGATGCCTTTCCACTGGGCTTGATCCTTGAGGTGATTTTGATGCACTTGGAAGTCGGAACTCACATGGATGGTCCCTGGAGGTCATTCACCATCGTGACCTCCCAGCTGCTTGACTTGAGCACCTCCCAAAGGATCTTGAAAAGCATTCCTCCACTCACACTTCCTAAGTTGACATCGCACTTGTTTCTTCGTGTATTTAGATGCAGAGTATGTGTAATTTCAAACACTTAGATCAAACGTCAGTCCTATCACGTTTGGCTTTGTTTTTTAACAAAACACATAACATAAAAAGTATTCGCTGAACCACTTTCGATCCAGTTCAGTAGAATTAACTGCTCACCTGGCTGCGCCCCAGACCTGGCTTCTGACGCTAAAACTCTGTGCCGGTCAGAGGGCACCGCCCTTGTACGCCATCGTCATGGAGTCTGACGCTGGGAGCAGCAGGTGTCCTGTGTGACTGGCTGTTTCCTGCAGCGCCATGTCCTCGGGGCTCATCCACATCGTTGCCTGTGCCAGGATTTGATCCCTTTCTGGGGCAGAACAGTGTTGGCGGCTCGGCTGGAAGGACGGACCGGGTGGACTTCTCCCCCTCGGCTACTGTGTTACAAAACCTTCAAACTTATGAAATAAGAATCCTGTTCTTTCAAACTCATCATTTTTCACCTAAAAAAGACAAGTTGCCTGACCAGGCGGTGGCGCAGTGGATAGAGTGTTGGACTGGGATGCAGAGGACCCAGGTTCGAAACCCCAAGGTCGCGGCTTGAGCGCAGGCTCATCTGGTTTGAGCAAGGGGTCACTCGGTCTGCTGTAGCCCCCCGGGTCAAGGCACATAAGAGAAAGCAATCACCGAACAACTAAGGTGTTGCAACGAAGAATTGATGCTTCTCATCTCTCCTTTCCTGTCCCTCTGTTTCTCTCTGTCCCTCTCTCTGTTTCTCTCTGTCCCTCTCTCTGTTTCTGTCACACACACACACACACACACACACACACACACACACACACACGCGAAAAGCTTTTCCTCAAGATGAGAAACTTGACATGGCTCCTGTTTCTTCTTGAACTTGTATTTCCACCCCAACTCCCCGGACTGTCATCTGAACGGAATATGTTGTCCTCGAGGGCTTTGCTGACCACCTCATTACATGCTCTGTCTGAACATTTTAATTCTAACACTTTCCTGTGATCAGAGTCCACACATGTCAGTCAGTCTTCTGGGTTGTGCTGACATTACAGCTGCTGTGTCAGCTGTGACCAGCACACTGGTTGAAGGCACACATACAGTTTCATCAGAAATGTGTCCCCTGGCGAGATGCTGTGGGCTCTACCCGTCACCAGTTCCCGCGTTGTGGTGAGTGCGACTCGGAACAACTCTGTCTCTGTCTTTTGCTGACAGGGTTGGAGCCTGTCCATGTTGTTCCTGCCCTTGCAGGCCAGTGACAGCCTGGGTGTGTCTGGGTCTGTCACGCTCACACAGAGAGGTGCGGGGACCTCTGTGTTGACCTGTCAGCGAGGCAGTTGCTGATGCAGGATGGGGAGCCCACGCTCTTTGCCTTCTTTGGGGGCTCAGGTTTAGGAAATGTCCCAGGAGGCCGAGGACACGACTCCTTGTTCATACCCCCTGGGAAGGCCCTTGCAAAGAGCAGCCGCTCGGGCCGCTGAGGAAAGACCCCGATGTGAGAAAGCTGCGTGTGTTGCTATAAACCTTGCAACACTGAGGGTCAGGACAGACCGGGAAGCCCAGGCTCCCTGTTCCCACGTCCGGGCAGAAGTGAGGGTGGGTCAGCCTGTCCACTAACAAACCTCTAAGCTGGAAAATTCTACCCCAGGTGAAAAAAGCAGAATCCTGAATTTATTAGTGGGACTTGGAGTTGCCCTGTGGGGTTTGGGGGGTTCACAAAGGAGCTTCAGAAAAAAGAGATCGCAGAGGCTGTTCATGCCAGGCGAGCACATTATCTTGGTTTCGCCATCTGATGGGGCAGCGGTGGCCTCGATAGCCTCTGGGGCCTTGACGCAGGGGACTGTCCCCCTTGGCCTGGAAGCAGGTGGGTCAGTTCAGGCTGAGATGCTCTTGGTCCAGCCCAACCCCAGGGACTTAGGCAGAGGCTGGGCCCAGCCCCTGGGAAGTGGGAGGCTGACCTTGGCTGGACCTGAGTTTCACTGATTCCACCAGCTGGCTTAGGACACACAATGTGCTGCCGGCAAGGACGTGATGGTGACCATGTCGATCCCACCCTTGACGAGGTCAGGTTAGTGGGACAGTCAGGAGTCACAGCTCACAGCCCAGACCACAGCTCAGGCAGGACTGTGGAGGGGGGCCCGGGGGTAGTATTCTCTGAGCCCTGAGTGTGTGAGTACTGTGTGTGTGACAGTGACTGCGTGTAGACTGCATGTACAGGACTGTGTATGCATGTGTGAGACATACATGTATCTGGGTGACACACATGTGCAGATCCCATGGAGGACAGATGCTTGTCATGTGGCCCAGAGCCTGTATGCGTCCCCAGGAGAGTGAAGGACCATCCAGGCTGGAGTGGGATAGGCAGTGCCCACTGGACACTGTGTCTGAGGTCAGGGCTGACAGAAGCTGTGACTTGGGGTGGGGTCTGTGGACCCCCTACCCTGGGTGATGATGACAGCCCCACAGAGGGCTGTTTGCCCACAGTTGGACCCCCTGCCCTGCTCTGGGCTTGGCGCTGTGAAGGCACCAACCTTGGAGTTGTGACTGGTCACGATCTCGGCGGACACCCAGGTGCTGACGTCATCTGCATTTCTTAAGAGCTGTAACAGGTACTTGTCCTGGACGTAACTGGGCAGAAATAAGCTGCAGGTTTTGGCCGACAGAGACTCAGAGGAGCTGGCTCTGGAACAGACACATCGACTGTCACAGCGAGGATGGGCAGGGGGCCGGGCTGAGCAGCACAACTCGGAGGGTCCCGCTCCGGGGACGGTCCTGACACTAGCATCTCCTTTCCGCCAAGAGTGTCCAAGAGACACTTAGGTGAGACCCCGAAGCCGCTCCCGCCAACCATTCATCCCAGGACTCCGGCAGACACCTGGGTGGACACTCACTTTGGGATGGCCGCACTTGTGTCCATGACGCCCAGGGCCCGTGAGTTTAAGAAGTGGACGGGATGGCACCTTTGAAACAAGTCCTGTGGAGACAAGGACACAGGCGGTCAGGGCCCCGATCCCAAGGACCTCGTGCTTGAGGCAGCGTCCTGGGGCTTGGAGACACCTCTGCTGAGGCAGGCTCGGTGCTGCCCTGTGTGCTATAGGGATCAGCCCCTGGGAGACTCGAAGGCTGCCCTGCTGGGGTTGCGCTGTGTCGCTGTCACCTACTGAGTGACATGGGGGACCAGGATGGGGATGCTGAGTCCAGGGCCCGAGCAGAGGGTCCTGGAGATGCCCGAGTCCCCGGGTGCGGGGGCACAAAGGGTCTCCATCTGCCCAGCTTCAGGAGGTCCACAGGGTGCCCGCTGGTTCTCCGGAGGAGGGAGTGTCTGGGATGCAGGAGGGTACACGGTGGGCCTTGTGTCCCAAAGCCCCTCCTGGGTCTCTGTCAGGGGGCCTCTCCCCCTGGCCTGTGCACCTGGCAACCAGGCTCCCTTCACTGCGTGTCCGTGTGTCCCTCCAGCAAACATCTGCGGGGGCCTGCGAGTGCCCGAGCACCCTGCCCGGCCTGCAGGTGAGCCGCGTGGGCCTGCCCTCCGTCAGGCTGCCAGCCCTCACCTGCTGCAGCAGCGTCAGCTGTGTGAACAGTTGCTGGGTGCTGTACTCGGTCAGGAAGTAGGGCCCCTTCTCGCTGGCCTTGGCGTAGGGGCCGCAGAAGTCCTCAAAGAAGCAGGGTTTGGGCAGGGCGGACGCGATGGTGTACTGGCGCTCTCTGTGGTGCGGCAGGGCCAGCCCGTTGCCCCGGGTCAGCCTCCAGGGGAAGCTCTGCGGGAATAGAGGGGGAGACAGGCCCCAGGCCCAGGCCCCCTCAGCCTGGCTCAGCTAGAGTCAGAACACGTCCCTCCCACCTGCGGCCATGTGGGCTCAAGGACACCGCCCTGGTCTTTTCAGTGGGTTCCCATGAACAGAGCCATGGAAGTTTGGGGCTGTCCCTCAGTCCCCATGCTTGTCCCAGGGTATTTCCTGACAATGCTTCCTTCCACCTGGATCTAGGGCTCAAAGGTCAGAAAGGTGAGGTCATCTTAGTGTTTGGCCAGGCCTCTCTGCTGTCCTTGCCTGGAGTGAGGGGGGACAGGAAGTGCCAGCCCTACAGGGCTGGTCCCAGGTCTGGCAACACAGGGTATGTGTGCATATGTGCCTGTGTGCAACTGTGTCTGCATGTGTGTGTGCGTGCATGTACAGGGCATGTGTGTGCTCAGTGCCCACATGAGCACATACATGCATGTGTACATGCACGCACGTGTGTGCATGTCTCTGTGTGCATGCACACGTGTGCACACTGGGTCCTCAGGGTCAGGAACAGCGTCTTCCCTGAGAGGCCCTCCCCTGGGAAAGGCCCCCACCTTGCGGGAGATGCCGTCTTCCGAGAGCCTCTTACAGAGGGCGTTGAGGGGTCTGGCATCCTCCTCTGTCTCCTTGGGGTCCTCCAGGTCTGTGCCACGTGGGGCGCCCTCAGCCCGCCGGTCTGTTCCCACCTCCAGGAGGCCCAGCAGGTGCTCTGCGGAGCCGTCCAGGGGCAGGATCTGGACAGAAGCACAGGGGTCACAGGTGCCTATGGGCTGGGTGGTGGCGACCACTCCCGAGTGCTGCCCAGTGGTCACCTTGGAGGAGATGAAGTCTTCGAGTCTCCCCAGCAGGCTGGCATTCCTGGTGAAGTCCACAGTGTAGCAATCTTCCACCCAAGCCTGCAGGAGGCAGAGGCTGCGCTTGTAGATCTTGGTGAAGGTCGAGGTGGGGTCCTGGTGGGCTCTGGGGGCAGACGGCCAAGCAAGGGGGTGTATGTGTGGTCTGAATGCAGCACTGCCTTCAAGGGGGGTATT
Source organism: Saccopteryx leptura (assembly GCF_036850995.1). Lineage (NCBI taxonomy): Eukaryota > Metazoa > Chordata > Mammalia > Chiroptera > Emballonuridae > Saccopteryx > Saccopteryx leptura. The sequence continues at coordinate 1,439,226 of NC_089515.1, forward strand.
TCAGCCTTTACGCTACCCACCCAGGAACAGGAGCGAGGCAGCAGCCGCCACACCACGGGGGCCCAGGTCTCAGCGTCACGGGGCAGGACCTAGACTCTCCTGCACCCACCCTGTGTGCCCATCCTGGGCATGGGCACACTCACAGCCAGCACCTGGGATGCCAGGGGGCAGGAAGCCACGGGAGAGGGCTTACCAACCAGCAGGGTGGGAGCCTGGCTCCCCGTGTGGTTTGGGCTGGGGATCAGGTGTCCCATGAACCCCTCCCCCACAAGGATGGGCTGAGGCTGCTGGGCTCCCAGCCTGGTGAGAGGGTGCACGGGGTGTGGGGTGGGGGCTTGTTTGGCCAGGCTCTGACTCTGCCCTGCCCCCAGGCTCCGAGGTGAAGACGATGCTCTATTATCCTCAGAGAATAGCCAGAGTGCGTCCACCCAGCGTCCACCACCCCTTCCCTCAGCACCCCAGCCCCTTGGCTGTGGGTGGGCTGCAGGACCATTGGTACTTCCCACCTGTCCCTGTCCTCACTCTCCGCCTTCTCCTATCCCGTCCCCCAGTGGGCTCTTGGGGCTGGGCCGCCATCTGCTCTCGCAATGCTGGCTCCTCTGCAGTGACCCCTCCGCCTCCTCCATCCTCTTCTCAACCTTCTCCAGCCATCCTCGTTGGGGTCACCACGAGGGGGGCCCAGGGTCCACCCTGTGGCATGCAGCCCGTCAGCGGGCATACCTGCACAGGGTGCTGCTGATGCGGTCGAGGAGGAAGTGCAGGAAGTCCTGGGGCGTGCAGAAGTAGCGGAAGGTGTACAGGAACTGCTGCACGTAGCCCTCCAGGAAGGCGTCGCTGCGCAGAGGTGTCCGTCAGACCCGGCCCACGGGCCTCCACACCTCACCTGTGCTTCAGGTAAGCGGGGTGCCCCCCTTCCTCCCACAGCCTTTGCTACTGGGGTCACTGTGTGTGTGAGCGAGGGCGAGTGTGGGTGCCTGCGAGGGACACATGACTGTTCAAGGTCCCCCATTAGTCTCCTTCTAGAACCTGCTAATTCACACACTGTGCACGCGGCCACCAGCCTCCAGGTGGACATCACTGCTCTGGGAAAGAGCAACAGCATGTGCCCCAAAGCTCTGCATCACGGGGGTGAAGCTGGGCAGGTGAGTGTATGAGGGTGTCTCCTTCACCCAGTGAGTGTCCCCCACCCTCAAGGGCGACCCAGGAGGCTTCTGTCAGGTGACACCATGTGTGTCTGTGACCGAGTCTGAGAGTGAGAACACAGGGAGGGGGCCTGGCAAGGCTGCCTTCCCCGCTGCTGCAGGAGGGGATGCAGGTGGTCCGTCACCTGGCTGTCCTCCCTTGAGAGCCTCCCTTGGTGTCCCCTGAAGACACCTAGCCATCAGTTCTAGGGTTACCACAGCCTCCAGCTCAAAGAGGACCCATGGTCTTCCACAAGCCAAGCCTGGGCAAGGCCTCTGCCGCTGTCTGGACTGGTGGCCTTCTGCTGGGTGTGGGCCAGGCCATTGGGTTAAGAGAGCTTGCCGATAGGTCCTGTGCCTGGGGGTCAGGTATCACAGAGGGGCCCTTGCAGGACACGGGGTACGTTTAGGACAGAGGGATGGAGAGGTGGAGGGTCCTGAGCCACTGCAGGACAAGCTGTCATGAGAGCGCCGTGGGCCTGAGTGGCGCTGACTCCCCAAGTGGCAGCTGCTCGGATGCTGCCGCGAGCACCGAGCCCAGCGTGCTGGCCGTCCCGGGGGGGCCAGACGGGAGTCGTGGGGTGTCTGACTCAGAATGTGGATGAGACCCAGCTGTGTCTCCGAGGCTCCCACATGAAAGCCTGCTGGGCAGTTAATCACACACTTTCCTCCAAAGCTCCTGCTGAGACCCCTGAGACCCAGATACTCAGAGCCTCAGACTGTGGCCTGGTGGGGCCGGTGGCTCTGACGGCCACTGGGGCCAGGAGCCCAGCAAAGGAGATGTGGCAGCTACCACCAATCAACAAGCTGGGTATGAAAATCTTTAAATAAAAGCAGTGAGAACCCATCTCAGACAAGGGAGGCGAGACTTCCCCACCTCTGTCCCCTCATCTGTCCCCCTCCCTTTCACTCTCAGAGGGCTGAGGGGTGACAGGGGAACCCACGAGCCCACTCCTGGGCACGGCTGCTGCACCTGGAGTAGAGGTATGCCATGAGCCCCAGCGGTGTGCCGGCCTGCAGGACGCGGGCCTTCCTCTGCCTGCCGCCACGGGGGTGCTTGCTGACGTTGTAGAAGATGAGGGATGAGGACTCATCCAGGGGGCTGAAGTCCAGCGTGTCGCAGGGAGCCGCGGCGATGTTCACGATCACAGGCAGCGCACAGGGCTCCAGCCCCCACCGCTCCGCATATAGGACCTGGGGTGGGGGTCAGAGCCGTCTGGCAGACCTGCTGCCACCAAGGGGGTGTGGGACATGAGCCCCAGGCGGTGACCCAGCTTGTGGCTTTAACTAGGAAACCCAGACCGGGGGTGGGTGTGGGCATGCAGGGCAACTCGCCTGTAGGTACTTCTTGACCAGTCCGAGGAACTGCACCTTGGACTTCATTTCTTCCAGCTGCCCCTTCAGTTTGGACAGCATCGTCTTCACCTCGGAGCCTGGGGGTAGGGCAGAGTCAGCGCCTGGGGCCCAGTCCATGGGGCACCGCGGACCCTGGGCGCCCACGGCCACACCTTTACTCCGCTTCTCCTTCTGCAAGAGCTTCTGGTAGAACTTGAGGGTCTTCCGGTAAGTTCTCTTCTCCATCATGAGCTGCTGCTCCAGTTCCTGGGGTAGGGGTGGGGGTAGAGCTGGTGGGCCCAGGGCTGGGCCAGTGTGGCCCCCTGGACACGCTTACCTCTGTTGTGACCCCAGGGGACACTGGAGCTGAGGCCCACAAGCGAGTGAGTGGCTATTGCAGTAAATTGGCCTTTGCAAAGAAGGAAGTCACACTGACCTTGAATGAAGCCCCTGAAATCGGGTGGCTGGTGGGCTATTACCCTCTATTAACTGTCCCCTAAGCACTCCAGGCCCTGCAGTCCCCTGGGACAGAATGGCAAGGGTAGGGGGGTGGGGTCAGCTCCCAATGCTCAGAACTGTCCTTGCCTCCTGGGAACTGCCCCGTCCTCTGGGGATCTGACTTTCTGGAGAGTTCTATGAATGTCACATTCATAATGAGATTGGAGCCCTGCGACCATGCCTCCTTCAGGCCTCCTAGGTCCTAGGGATTGGCACAGGTAGGGGTCCATGCGGCAAGTGGCAGCTGTCCCCACCTGGGCATGTGCTGTCTTGCGAGTCCCCACCAAGGCCCCCACCCCACAGTCGGAGTCCCTGCTCGCCAGCAAATCTGCCTCCACGAAACAAGACACCCCTCCTTCCAGCCCCGCCAGCTCCGTGGCCGCCTCTTCTAGAGCCACTTAGCACAGCCACTGGCAGAGGGTGCGGCTTCCTCAGGTGCGCCTCCTGTGTGACTCCGGTGGCTTTACCCTTAACACTAAACTTGAGTAGGCACCACAATGCGGACCTGGGGCCAGAGCACCTTGGCGCGTGTGGGGCTTCTGTCCAGAGAACCGAGGACAGAGCGGGGGCTGCAGTGTCACGGCTTCTAGGCTCCTCCCTGGAGAATTATTCTGTCTTCAGGAGGAGGGTCCCCATCTTCCAGGGAGGAGCCCCAAGATTGCCTGGCAGGGGCATCCCCTCCCCCCCCAGTCTCCACTGTCCCAGCTCAGGGCAGGGAGCCTTGGAAAGGACCAGAAACCAGACACGGACCCTCCTTTCTTTTTTACAGAGACAGAGAGTAAGTCAGAGAAAGGGATCGATAGGGACAGACAGGAATGCAGAGAGATGAGAAGCATCAATCATCAGTTTTTCGTTGCGACACCTTAGTTGTTCATTGATTGCTTTCTCATACATGCCTTGACCATGGACCTTCAGCAGACCAAGTAACCCCTTGCTTGAGCCAGTGACGTTGGGTCCAAGCTGGTGAGCTTTTTTTTTTTTGCTCAAGCCAGATGAGCCCGCGCTCAAGCTGGCGACCTTGGGGGTCTCGAACCTGGGTCCTCCACATCCCAGTCCGATGCTCTATCCCAGGGGTCGGGAACCTTTTTGGCTGAGAGAGCCATGAACACCACATATTTTAAAATGTAATTCCGTGAGAGCCATACAACGACCCGTGTACGTTACGCATTATCCAATAAAAATTTGGTGTTGTCCTGGAGGACAGCTGTGATTGGCTCCAGCCACCCGCAACCATGAACATGAGTGGTAGGAAATGAATGAATTGTAATACATGAGAATGTTTTATATTTTTAACGTTATTACTTTTTTTTTAATTTTTATTTTATTTATTCATTTTAGAGAGAGAGAGACAGAGAGAGAGAGAGAGAGAGAGGAGAGAGAGACAGGGGGAAGGAGCTGGAAGCATCAACTCCCATATGTGCCCTGACCAGGCAAGCCCAGGGTTTCGAACCGGCGACCTCAGCATTTCCAGGTCAACGCTTTATCCACTGCGCCACCGCCCGGTCAGGCGGACCCTCCTCTCAAAGGGGAGAGGGCAGCTTCTCCACCCAACAGCCTCTGGGTTCCGATCCCAGGACTGAGGAGGGAAGGGGTTCTGGGGTCCAACTGAGCAAACCCTGGAGTTCCAGTGGGTCTTCAGCTGGGACTGTGAGTCTAGCCCTTCCTGCAAGACGATGGGGCGGAGTGGCCGACACTGTGGGGCAGGACACTGGGACGCGAGGACAGAGGGACAGGAGGCGCCCGCACAGGGACCCTCGGGCTCCTGGGGAAACTGCCTCCTGCGAACTGGCCCTGAACGCACCACAGACAGGTGTGTCCACCTGAGAGCAGCTGCACGCAGGTGTTTACTTTGGGGCACATAATGAGCTCAAGTCCAAACAAGCTCCCAGCCTCCGCTTCCTCCAGTGACAACTCTGCTTTGTTGATGGAACTCAGCGCTGACCCACTCGGCAGAATGCACGGCACAGGCGCTATTTGTATCTAAATGTTAGAGTCCCCTCCAACTGAAGACGGGGTTCTATCTGCCCGTGGCCGGCTCCTTTCACGTGTTTGCTATTCTAACGATGGGGTGGTAGCCCCCCACTGGGCGGTCGGTCAGAACCTCCCGGCCGGGGCATCTGGGGGTGGGCGGTGCAGATGGTGCCCATGTCCCTCTGCCCAATCTCGTTGTTTGACCAGGTCCCCTGAGACTCTGGGTCCTTCTCCAGCGCGGGGGAGGCTGTCACACTATCTATCCCCGTGGAAACCACCGGAGGGCGACAGACTGCACAGAGACATCCACGTGAGGTGGGCACTCAGGGTCGTGGGAACTTCGTTTCCTGGGACAGTGTTTTGGAGGAGAGTGTGGGCTGGGACGTCACTCAGCCTGGGCCCCAGTCCGGCCCCCCACTTGACAGCTGGCAGCCCCCAGCACACGGGCCAGCAGTGGGGCCAACCCCGAGGGCTGTGTGTGCAGGGCCTGCACCTCCAGCGTGGAAGCCATTGGCCACGTGTGGCATCTCCAGCGCTGAGCAGAGGAAAATGTCTGTGCCTCAGTCGTGGGGCCACACTGAAGTGCTCAGAAGTCACTCACGCCAGTGGACATGTTGTGGACTGGCAGATCTGGAACATTCCACCGAGGACAGTCCTGTCCGATGGCACAGGCCACTCAATACTGGTGCCCCCAAGGAGCTGTGTGCACAGTGGGACCTGTCCTCACTGTCTGCACGTCGTACTTGAGCAAGGCCTGGGGGCTGCAGCATCCAGCACGCACATGTCTGTGATCCCAGCTTTCTCAGGACAGTGCTGGTGACCCCGGCTGATGTCCCCACAGCCTGGACAGAGCAGGATGGCTGGAGCCCTGTGTTCCATGACACGCCTCCTTCCTGTGCGTCTAGCTCATCGTCCCCTTGTCCTTTGTCCAGATGCTGAGGTTGACACCCCGGGCGTGGGTCCATGGGCACAGAGACCACTAGGATGTGGTTACCAGTCCCTGCGGTCTCGTTCTGAGTCAGTGTCTCCGCAACCTCAGTTGGTGAAGTTAGGTGTGAAGTTTAAACTTTGCATATTACTGAACTGCAGACCAGTTGGAAAGGGCTGTTTGGAAAGGGCTGTTTCCAATGATTTTAAAAATAAACCTACAGGTCTAACCAGGTGGTGGCGCAGTGGATAGAGCATCAGACTGGGACGCAGAGGTTCAAAACCCCAAGGTCACCAGCTTGAGCGTGGGCTCATCTGGTTTGAGCAAGGCTCACCAGCTTGAATCCAAGGTCACTGGCTTGAGCAAGGGGTCACTCAGTCTGCTGTAGCCCCCCGGTCAAGGTACATATGAGAAAGCAATCAGTGAACAACTAAGGTGCCACAACAAAGAATTGATGTTTCTCATCTCTCTCCCTTCCTGTCTGTCCCTATCTATCCCTCTCTCTGTCCCTCTCTCTGTCTCTGACACACACACAAAAGATAAACCTACAGGATTCAAGTGCACAGAGCACCTGGGATGACAGAGAAAGAGTCACTGGCCTAGGCATCACCCTGGCAGCCACAGTGGTGGAAGCACAGGAAACGGAACAGCAAGCGAACTGGCCAGTGCAACACAAGATCACCTGAGTTCGGGTGTTTCCCTGACCGACGGAGAACTCTTCCACAGAAGAAAGAGCATCGTTTCGTCAGAGAACCGAATGAAAGTGACCGAGGCCCAGTTCAGGCACCGCAGCCGCGGGCGGTTCATGGACCTGAGGCAGTGGGTATCGGGGTGCCAAGGAAGTCGGCAGAAACAGGAATTGCAGAGAAAGGAGAGAGAGTGGACCTGTGTCGGGCCCTTCGCTCACATTCTGAAGGCAGAGCCTGTTTGAGAGCAGGCTGGATGGGAGGCGCTCGCAGTGCTGGGCACCAGGGATGCGGCTGCTGCAGTGGCCCGGTCAGCATGCGTGGTGGACAGGTGCTGCCGCCTGGGTCGGCAATGCGCACGCGTGCCTGCAGGCCCCGCCCACCCCGTGCCCGGGCCTGTCTCACCCTCGCTCTGCTTTTGGGCAGCGGACGTGAACTGTGCCCACTGTCGGTTTTGTGCTCCTGTGTTTTTCTGAGGTCCCGAAGACGACATGCAGTTTCTCAAGGAGGACCTGACGCTGTGGTCATAGGCCGGCCCCCCCCCCAAACCCCCCCGGATGCGAGAGGGCCCAGGACACTCACCTGCCTGCACTCGGGCTCTAGGAGAGAGGTCTTCCCAGGTGAGCAGGAAAAAGGGAAAAACGAGGTCAGTGCCGGTCGGCCCCACAGCGTTCCCCTGGGCCCCCTCCTGCAGCCTGTCCCCACAGGTACCAGTGCAGTGATGGCAGGGCCCAGCATGGGCCCGGGGTAGACTTGTCCAGGGTGGTGTTTCAGAGACAGGAGGCCCAGGGGAGACCGGCCACAGGCTCGCAATCCAGTGGGAGCAGATGCTGCCCCAGCACAGTCTGAGTTTGCCTCAGTCCACTTTCAAGGACAACGTATGTGAAATGCAGGGGTGACCCGGGTTCACCACTGGGCACGTCCCCCCACAGGGGCCAACACCATGAAGAGGACACAGGTCAAGGACTGGCCTCATCTGCCCAGACCAGGCACCCACACAGGGACCCCATGGCACCACCCTCCACCACCTGCCACAGCTGTCCGTAAGGACGTGACTGCTGCAGTGAGAGGACCTCTGAGGTCAAATGGTGACCTGTGACCTCGCAGGGCACACCTGGCCTTTCCCACCTCTCCCTAATTGTCAGGGAGGGAGGCAGGCAGCCCTGCCCCCACCATTTGGCCCCAGGTCAGTGGGGCTTCTGACTCCGGGTCCAGTTGGGGTTAGCATGACAGCACAGTGACACTGGGGAGACGCTGGATGCCTGGGCTCAGGGCCCACGGGAGGACCACTGGGACGCCATCTGACCCGTCTCGCCTGCGTACTTAGCTTCAATGAGCACCACACCTGCAAGTCTCACGTCACGCTTCTCTCCCCACTTTCTATTCTTCGACTCATTTAAAATACTTTTGTTTTGAGATTTTTGTATTGTGATAAAATATAGAAAACATCAAGTTTACCATTTTGACCCCGTCTCATCATGCAGTTCAATGGCAGCAGGTTATGCGCAGGGCTGCGTAGCCGTCGCCACCACCATCCCCAGAACGTTCTTCCCAAAGCAACAACACTCTGTCCTCACTGAACACCCCCCTCCCCTGCTCCGGCGCCTCCCACCTGTTTCTGTCTCCTTCTGGGGACCTCATGGCAGTGGGATCACACAAACTTGTTTTGTGTCTGCTGATGTCACCAAACAACATCCTCCAGGCCCACCTGGAGGGGCTGCAGCAGGTGAAGGCTGAACAGCAGTCCGTGTGCGGATGGACCACATACTACACTCTGTGCGCCCCACCCCGTGCGCCCCACAGAGGCACCTGGATTGTTGCAGCTGTTGGCTGCTGTGAATAACGCTGCTCTGAACACGGCGGCGTAAGGGTCTGAGTCCCGCCGTCGGTCAGTTCTGTTGGGTCCTGCATGGTGTCCTGGGGGGTGGACATGTTCAGGGACCCCCGGCGCGCACCCCCCCCCCCCACAGTGCACAGGGTGCTGGTCTCTCCACATCCTCGCCAGCACTTACTGTTTCCTTCCATTTTATTTTTTAATTGATTTTAGAGAGAGAGACAAAAAGGAGGGAGGGAGAGAGCGAGAGGGAAACACTGATTTTTTTTTTTTTTTGTATTTTTCTGAAGCTGGAAACAGGGAGAGACAGTCAGACAGACTCCCGCATGCGCCCGACGGGCGTCGCTCTGCCGCGACCAGAGCCACTCTAGCGCCTGGGGCAGAGGCCAAGGAGCCATCCCCAGCGCCTGGGCCATCTTTGCTCCAATGGAGCCTCGGTTGCGGGAGGGGAAGAGAGAGACAGAGAGGAAGGAGAGGGGGAGGGGTGGAGAAGCAGATGGGCGCTTCTCCTGTGTGCCCTGGCCGGGAATCGAACCCGGGACTTCTGCACGCCAGGCCGACGCTCTACCACTGAGCCAAACGGCCAGGGCTGAAACACTGATTTTTTGCACTAAGTTGTGCATTGAGTGGTTTTGACTCTTGTATGTTCCTTGACCGGGGATTAAACCCACGACCTTGGTGTATTGAGACGGTGCTCTAAGCAATGGAGCTACCCCACCAAGGCTTGTTTTCTTAAAAAAAATTTTTTTTTTAATTTGTGGAAAGTAAGTGGTATCTTGTGGCTTTAATTTGCTTTCCCTGATGACTGAAGAAGCAGAGCCTATTTTCATGTGCGTTTTGGCCATTTGTACGTTTTCTTTGGAGAAACGTCCTTTCCTCGTTTTTTAACTGGGTTGTGTGTTTTGTTGTTGAGTTAGGAGTTGCTGGTGTACATCCTATTCTAAACTCTTAGTGGACAGACGACTTGCGAACGTCTCTGTGGAGCCTTTCCACTCCGTCGAGAATGTCCTTTGGTCCCCAAAAGCTTGTAAATTCAATGAGGTCCGATTTGCTTGTTTCTGCTTCTGTTGCCTGGGCATGTGGTCACACCCAAGAATGCTTTGCCCGTCCAGTGTTGGGAAGCTTCCCTGTGCTTTCTTCTGAGGGTTTCAGAGCTTACGTCTGCGGCTTTGATTTCTTAGTTAATTTCTGTGTACGGTGTGAGGTACAGGTGCCGCCTCATCCCTCTGAGTGTGCACGTCCAGTTCTCCCGGCTCCACCTGCCGAAGCCTGTCCTTTCCCCACCGGGTGGTCTCGGCCCCCGTCGGGAGTCATTTGGCCACAGATGTGAGGGCTCATTTCTGGGCGCTCTGTCCTGTCCCACGGTCCACGTCTACTCCTCCACCAGCACCGCTCCAACTTGGTGACAGCAGCTTTGTGGTACACGTCCAAATCGGAAGAGAGCCCTAAGTTCCGTCCTCTTCCATGACTGTTAGGTCACTCGGGGTCCCTAGGATTCACCTGCTTTCTGGGGTGGGTTTTTCTCCTGCTGTAAAACGTCACTGGGCCATCTCTCCCGATTCCACTTGGTCCCCTGTGTCCGTGAGTCCATCTGGATGTCTGTTTCGTGCTCTGGGTTAGAATCCAATGCCGTTTCACTTCATTTGCTGCGTGAATGGCTCCAGCTGTGGCCGCGGGAGCTCCTCGGTGGCTCTGGGACGGACGGGCCCATCACTGTGTCTCATGTTCCAGCGCGTCTTGCATTTGTCCTGCGGCAACCCAGGGCCCGTGGCCACAGCTGGAGCCGTGGCTCCTCTGGCTGGAGGACGGTGTCAGAGGATAGATCTGGGCCAGGGGTGGATGCCAGCGCGTCGCTGCTCCCGGGCCGTCGGCCGACCGCACTAGGACATGTGGACGCAGAGTCAGGCACACAGGTTTATCCTCCACCCCCTCTCGTCACCACAGCGCGGCACATGCTCGCTGTCCATGACCCCTCGCGATGCTCCAACGTTGGCCCCTGCCCCATATCGGTCCCCAGGCTGCTCGTCTTGGGCTGTCATGAGCCGCAGCCGTCACGGGCGCCCCACTTTGGCCCCACCCCCCCACCCCCCCGAGCCTCAGCTTCCCCGCAGAAGGAGACGGCGGCCCCCCCGAGCCTCAGCCTCCCCTGCAGAAGGAGACGGCGGCCCCCCCGAGCCTCAGCCTCCCCTGCAGAAGGAGACGGCGGCACCAGCCCTGCTGGCTCTGCTGCTCTGAGCTGGCTGTTTTCCACTCCTTCCAGGAAAGGCTGCCACCAGAGAGAACGTCAGCCGTTCCAAGCAAGCTGCTCTGTGCATGTGCACAGCGAGGACAGGGATGTGCCACCCCACAGTGGAAGGCAGCAGACCGTGTCTGGGGCTGGGAGCCACCCTCTCCCTCAGCTGGGCTGCAGACTCCAGCGCAGTGACGTTGGGCTTCCGTGTGGTCGCAGGAGCTCCGTCTGCCCCGCCCTGGACACTGTGCACATGGGCCCGGCCGTCCTCCTCACCAGGGTCCTGTGGGAGCCTCCTCACGCGTGGCTCCCGGCCCAGGGGTCTGGGTGCTCAGGGTCACACAGGCTGGGGTCCCACCTTCCACAGAGCCCAGAGGAAACTGCGTGATTCCCAAGACCACAGCCCCCACCCTATGTGTGTGAGGACCGAGGCAGGGCCGTGTCTCATTCTGGCCAGAACTGAGTGACAAAGCGAGGCTCAAACAGTGGCCAGAGGGGACGAGAGAAACACTAGGAAGGCTTGGGTGGCGCTTAAGGGGGGGAAACACACTTCCTGTGACTCGCAGCGCGGAGGCCGACTGAACTGGGCTGAGGAGCAGGAAGGTCCCCTCCTGTCCACCACGCAGGGCCCCAGACCCGGAGTCCAGGCCAGGCGGTCACCGGGGCCCAGGCTGAGCCACTGTCACCACAGAAGTTTCCCACAGGGATGCTGAGAGACAAAAGAGGGCCCAGAGGGCCGGCAGCTGCACCTGCCACGCCAGAGCCATGGCCCCAACCTGACCGACTGACTGGCAACCACATGCTCCAATGACAAGGAGAGAGAAGGCCTGGCCTCCCCAAACGTGGTGGGCATGTGCAGACGAGCGCGGGCCGCCCCAGCCTGCGTGGGGGTCCTGGGGGCGAGTTGGGCACCGGGAGGGGGACACAGGGAGCAGCCCTGTCACCTGGGAGCCCAGAACTCCTGCTTGGTCACCCCCCTACAGTGGACGGCCAACACTCACTGGGCTCGAGATGTCAGGGTCCCTGCCGGCCTTCCGCCCAGCCAGCTCCCTCACGTAGTTGTGGACGTCGGCGCCGAAGCAGTCAGCCTCGTAGAAGGCGCTGCTCCAGCCAGGGCTGCAGCTCTGGAACTCGGCCGGGCCTGGGCTCACGGCCCGATCACCCTCCTCGGGCCTGGCCAGCCGGGCCACTGTCTCCACATCCGAGGCTCCTCCGGCCAGCTCTGGGCCCCCCGCCTGCAGCTGGTCCTCTCCGGCCTCAGCTGGCTGCTCCTTCTCGGCTTTGATTGACTTCTGAGGCCGGAATCCCACCTCCAAGTTGCCACGGGACAGCTCGTCTGAGTCTATGTCGGACAGTGAGTGGGGCGGGCAGGGGGCTCTGCTGCTGTGAGCGGCCAGTGTGTCCTTCCCTGGACAGAGGACAAACAGTTGGGGGCAGCAGCCATAGGTCATGCTGACAGCCCTCTGCAAACTGCTTACAGAGAGGCTACCTGCCCCCTTCGGGAATGTGAGGCCCCAGGGTGGCCTGGTCACCCACTTCTGCTCTAGGGGCCCCAGGGTCCCCGGGGCTAGGGCTGGGCCTCTCACAGCAGGGCAGTCACCAACAGGGTGGTCACGTGGGGGCGAAGCGGACAGGAGAGTCGAGGGAACCTGAACTGTCTGAGCACAGACGGGTGCTGCAGAGCGCCAGGCCCTCCGCAGGGCGGTGGGGGCGGGTCAGCACAAGTGCCGCGTCCCTCGGGCATTTCTAGTCTGCGTGCAGTGAGAGGGGGTTGAGGGCCCCTGTCCTCGCCCCCCCAGGCCACCCGCCCTCCTGCTTGCCACTCCTCTGCCTGCAGGGCAAGGAGAACACCCCTCACAGCACAGACCCCTTTCCTGCCATCACCCAGCGACAAGGAGAGGGTCAGGATGAGCCTGCCATGGACAGGGCCCCTCCCCTGCTCACATCCTACCTGCTCCATGCAGCAGGGGCCGTTGGCCGGACGGTGAGCAACCGCTGGGTGCACTGGCCCGGCCGCCGCCCTCGGACTGTGACCCAGCCTCCCCCGATACGCTGCAAGCAGAACGGGGACCTGCAGCCTCCGTGCCCCCCCAGAGACCCCCCCACTGCAGGTCCCCTCTGCCACAGCCTTCCCAGGGAGACCTCCCTCTTACTGGAGACCCCGACTTGCACCTCTGCTGTGTGAGCATGGGGCTCTGGCGTGGGAGCCCGTCCACAGCCTTCCCAGGGAGACCTCCCTCTTACTGGAGACCCCGACTTGCACCTCTGCTGTGTGAGCATGAGGCTCTGATGTGGGAGCCCGTCCACAGCCCGCCCTGCACCTCCCGGACATGCGCCCACTTCACAGAAGGTCCTCAGTGGGCAGCCGCCGTGGGGAAGTCACGAAACTGAATGCCCGGGCAGGAGGAGGGAGCGGTCAGTGGACACAGAGCGTCTGCCTCCGGTCAGGGGGAGCCCGGGCCTGAGGGGGAGCTCACCTCTTGGGGGACGACATCCTCTCGTTCACCACTTTGAAAAGGCTCTGCAGCAGCTTCTCCCCCCAGTAGAGGTCGCAGAACTTCTCCGATATGGCCCCACAGAAAGTGGCATAGGTGAGGTCTTTCAGGGCGTAAATATACTCCCCTGGTTTTGCAAAAATGATCAGGGAGTTAAAATGTGGGCGAGTAGTTTTGGGAGTTTCCTCACTTTCTGCATGAATGAGGCTGGTCCCAGGGGATGGGGAGGGAGGGTGGCTGGGCTCTGGGACCCTCTTCACTGCCAGATGACCCCTAGGGGGGGCCTGGCTCTGCCCACTGGCTCTTTGTGGAGGGTCGACAGGAGGGCGACTTTGGTTACCACAAAGAGGGGCCCCTACTCTGAAGTCCCCGCATGCCAACCACCCGCTCTGTGCACTGGGCTCCCTCCTGTCCCCTGCCTCTCCCCGGTCCTGGGGCAGCGCTCAGCCCTGGTGGCCCCTGGTACCCATGATCAGAGCCTCCAGCCCATTGTCCAGGTAGCCGTCGAAGGCAAACTCCTCCTGGATGAGGCGCGTGGCCTCCTGCAGAGATGGGCAGGCCCTGCTCTTTGAGATCGGTGAGGGGTCCACACTGGGTGGACACAGCTTGCGCTCTGCCGGCCGGGGTCGCTCAGGGTGACTGTCTGGACTCTCCTCAGCCAGGGAGGGGCTGAGTGGGACTGAGGTGGGGCTCTGGAGCTCTTGGGCTGGGCCCTTGGTGGCCTTGCTCCTTGGGGGCTTGGCCGGGTGACGGGGGCCATGCTGGACTGCAGTGGGCCCTGGGGTGTGGGGTCTAAGGCTTCTGGACGAGTTTCCAGGGGGGACCCGATCCTCTGGCCCTTGTTCCTGGGGTGGCTGTTGTGCCTTCAGGTCTGGGGCCAGCGCCGGGGCAGAAGACAGGGGTATTTCCGCTGAGGTAGGGGTTGTGGGGCAGGGCATCTCTTGGGCCGACCCTTCCGGCACCGTCTCTCTGGTGGATCCTGGGGCTGTGCCCCGTGGTCTGGGACCAGGAGCCAGATGGTCAGGTGTCTCTGAGCTGGCGGCTGCAGGGTGGGCCTCAGGTGCCTGCTTCTCACCAGCGTCCCCGTCCAGCCTGCCTTTCGTCTCCCCTGGGTTTCCTGCTGGCCCCGTGGAGCCAGCCAGTGCATCCCTGTGAGCAGGAGAGAGCGATCAGGAGGAGCTCCTGGACGCTGCCGGCTCCCGGCCACACCAGCCACTCACCTGGCCGCACCTGCATCTGGTGCGAGGACGATGGGCGTGAAGTGTGTGGCCGGGGAGGTGAAGGCCGGGGGCGGCTCCAAGGCCCCCTCGCGGCAGGAGGGCTGGCCGGGCACGGGACCCCGCACGGCTACGAGTCTGGTGTCGTCGACGACCTGCACAAAGCCTGGGACAGACATGGGGTGTTAGGGGACAACCCCACGCCACGTCAAGGCCGAGGCGGCCCCTCTAGTCCTGAGGGGGTGCGGTGACCCCTCCACCCATCCCCAAGCACGCTGGGACTTCCCAGCAGAAGGGAAGCTGGGAAGGGGCTGGGGGCACGGCTCAGGGAGGGCTGGCCGCAGGCAGAACCTGTGGGCTCTGTGGAGGCAACACGAGCAGGACAAGACCCGGGGGTCAGCGTTGTGGACGCAGGAGGGTGCGGGGGTGGAGGTGGGTCGCAGCTACCACTCTGACGGCTGGTGACGTTGGAGAGAATGTGGCGCCGAGGCCCGAGCGAAGGGGTGTTTAGGAGAGACCGAGGCAGAAAGGGGAAGAGGGGAACAGGCCGGCAGGGGTTCCTGGTGATGTCCAGGAGTGATGTCACTCCCTGGTGCACAGCAGCAGGCCCAAGGGGCAGGACAAGCTGGTCTGGGGGGACCCACCTAAGCTGGACCCAGGAGCGGGCGCTGCGCTGGGGGCCAGTTCAACCACCGAGCACGTGTTCTGGAGACTGATGGTCTCTTCCTCCTGGTAAACCTGGGGCAGAAGGACAGGCCCTGGTCAAAGTGACCTGGAGGCCCAGGGCGCACAGTAGACACTACGCTGCAGCCTCAGGGACTCACAGAGCAGGAGCCTTAGGGGGCACTTGCGTCCTGATACAGAAAGGTTTGGTAGTTTCTAGGGCAGGGGAAGATCAGACACCGTCTGAGACCCTGGGGGTGCTGGGTGCCTGTCTGCTGTCTGGGGGACCCTGATGGGGCCCCACCTGGTCAGCTGCCCAGGACACCAAAGGAATGTATGTGAATGATGTAGCTCCCAGAGGGCCAGCGTGCCCCCACCCCTTCCCTGGGTCGGCAGGGACCAGGGCGTGGGACAGCCATTCAGGATGCTGGGAAAGGCCAGGAGGGACAGTGTCAGATTCACCCCTTCCCTACTCTGCGTCCATACAATCAACAGTGGACACAGGGACCCTCCTCCCCGGGACCCCGGGGCGAGCTAAGGGGTTCACACCTGAGCCTTGGAAGTCACCATCTCACCTCATGAGTGCACGCCCTCAGGTGGGCTAAAATCTTCCTGCTGTCCATGCCTCGCTGAAGGAGGTGGCTGCCACAGACCTGAGAGCAAGGACAGGCCACCTGTCCGACACGCGGAGATGCAGCCGGTGTGGCCACCAGCCCCATCCCTCTCACAGCAGACTGGACAGGGCCTTGCACCCAGGCCACAGCCCCAAAGCCATCCCCTCCCTGTCTGCACGTGGCTTCTCCTCCTAGACGGCCCTGTGACCCCTGCCAGGGAAACAGCAGCGGGGCTCCCTTTGCACTTGGCACTCAGGAGAGGGTCAGGGCCCAGCCCCCAGCCCTGCCCTCAGCCCAGACAGGGAGGAGCTGTGAGGACTCAGAGGAGGCGAAGGGAACCAGGGTGTGGGATGCTGGGCCCTCCACAAATAAAACCTGTGCCTCCCGCCCAATGCTCACTTTTCCTGGAAATAAGAAGCTGTGTCCAGCTCCCCTTCCCTGTGGGCCCCGCCCAGGCCTTACCTTGATGGCCTCGGTCACAGACGGCCGCTCCCGGGCACTGCGTCTGGCCATTTCCAGGAGGAGGGTCTTGAGCCTGCGTGGCAGGGCCAGCTTATGGTCTCGGGGGATGCTGAACTTGGCCGCCGTCCACAGCACCGCGGCCACACAGTACACGGAGGCCTGGAGAGGAGGGAAGCCAGCCGTGCTTGGCAGGCCGGTCTCCATCCACTACAGCCGCCTCCGCTGCCCCCCCCCCCCGGCTCCACGCAGAGCCTCAACACCACCATCCCCACGTGCGTCTTTGACAAGTGCCCACAGGTCCTGGACCTTCAGTGCGAGTGTCACGGGAGGCTCTTGTCTCTCTCCTCCTCACGAAGGGAGGTGCCACATGGGCATCTGAGGCCACAAACCCCCTGAACCAGGGCTGTGCCGCTAAATGGCTGACCATAGGCTCTGAGGAAAAACACCTCGGCGTGTGCCGGCCTTTGCTGGCCTGTTCCTTCCACCGGCTCATGAGCTGGGGCTCTTGTTGGTGATTTCTGCACCCCGGGGAGGGGAGGAGCACGCAGGGCCTGCCCCGCTGCACTGTCCAAGGGAGGCTTCGTTCCCCTCCCCTGAGAGCTTGTTTTAGGAACAGC